>NC_045733.1:20434033-21044033 GCF_008692095.1 Etheostoma spectabile | reverse complement strand
AACAAAAATCCATCTTGTCAGGTTTCAAGTAATGTGTTTGTGTCCGAACAGCAGCAGAACGAACCAATCAGGGTCTGGCGAGGAACTACTGTCAGCTACGGGTGTGGCTCAGGCATGTGTGAAGGATGAGACTGTTCATCCAAAACAACAATGCCGGACGTGATAGAGAGATGGTTTATCCAATCACAAGCCAGGTATTTTTTGAAAGGGTCTGCCCTTTCCCAAACAGTTTCCAATGACGGTTCTCGGATTGATTCATCTGGGGAGGTTAGCTATGCACAAGTTGAGGACTAGATCTTTAACATTTAAAAGCACTGTATTTTATTTAAAACATATACTAAACATCTGAATGTGCATCCCAGCCAACAAAGACAAAATGATAAGACATGAAACACATTGATACTCCTTATCAACCTGGCAGTACCTTATTGTAAGTCTGATCAGTTGGACCACAGCACCAGTGAATGTAGTGCAGGTCAGATTTGATGTATGGGCTCAGTTTGTAGAAGTCGCAGCATCCACTTGAAGACCTCAACACCAGCCATTAGTCTTGTGTGAGAAAGACCTTGCACAAACTAGAAAGGACGTACAAGCACACACACATGTACACACACACATGCAGACTTTCTGTTTTCTCTAGCTTTTACACACACAACATCCCACACCCATGCTGAGAGCCTGACCCCCCCCCCCCCCCCCCCCCCCCTCTGGCTGGCATCTAACAGCAGGCACTACATCACTGTCAGCATCCAGACCACCAGGGAACGACTCCGGGCCACTCTCCTCTTGTAGCGCCAAGCTCTGAGCTCCTCTGTGGCCCAGCCCAGTCGTTGAATTATGGCCAAGCTAGAGAAGCATATTGTATCAGGGAGACGTTCCAATTTGTTGGCCTTTACAGAAAACAGACAGGTACAAATGGCCCAGGTGCCAGCTAGAAATCGGTCATTCAAGTGTCATTTTAATACTTCGAAAGCCTAAAGGATTTGGAGCACACTGACAAACACACACACACACCATATGCTACCTCGGTTCCCAGCCCTGCGGATGAGTAATCACATATTGTCTCAGTTCCACAAGGAGTCTAATAGGATAACATCTACACATGTTAAATATTCAAACAGAACAAGTGTTCAAATATATAGCTCTTGGCCAAGTTGTTTTATTTTCCAGCTGTAATGTACAGACACTTTTTCAGATATTTGAATGTCATTTCAAATTCCCATACAGCAGTTTTGAGTGGAAATGACTTAAATCATCAATTGTTCCTGTAATAAATATTCAATGTTACAACACGACCAAAGACCTTAAGTGGCTATGATGCCAGTTTTACAGGAGAGGATGTCACATTTTCCCAATAAGTAATGGAGCTTGACCTTTCATAAGTTCACATGGTGATGTGTTCCACAACCACAAGGCCTGCCTAGGCCACAGTACCAGCAGCATCAATAATGAGGCCTGGGAAAAGAGCAAAGAGCATTCTACACACCACAGGGAGCCCCATGTCTGGTAGAGACAGACAGAGTTCATAGGTTGAGCTCCCCTCTGACTAACAGTCACCAGTGGTTGCCACAAGACACGGCACCGGGTCAACGACGGCCCTCAGACAGGTTGGATCTGAGCGGCCTGGAAAGATGAAGGGGACAAACTAGTGAATTGACACTTTCTCTTTTCTTACACATGGGGGTGCAAACACATTTATGGTGTAAACTGCAGGGGGTTGCTGGGTCATTAGGCCAACTACTAACACACATCCAAGATGTCTCCCGCGCTTCAGCAAAACCAAACCCTTGTAAAGCATGTCACCACGTAAAAGTGTGATTTGTTTCTAATGTGTACTAAGAGTGGGATTATTAGAAGCGCACAAAGATTTAAGACATGTTACTATAGAAATGTAACAGAGGAAAAGGAAAAGGGAACTGAGACACTTTCACAAGATCACCAAGTGATCAATCAATCAATGTCGCCTGCTGAGCCAAATCACACTGAATTAGACCGATCCTAGTCGGGAAGTCCATTTCCAGGATAAAGCCTGACAAGTCCCTCTCTGGGGTTTCAGGAAGGAGGTTTAACAAACTCTGAGTCTACGTAACTCTGGGTTGATTTACCCTGAGGTGAGTTTTCAATTCCAGAACAGCTGATTTGAGTTGGGTCAATCAACTCCGAGTATGTTCACTCAGAGTTAAGTGCGTGCAACAACCCAATAAAAAGGCAGCATGAATGGAGCCATGATACTATGATTCACCATGGCAACAACCACAAATAAATTGGTCGCCGTAAATACGCACATACAGCGAGTTTGAACGAATTTATTTTTTATTTATTTAGTAAAAAATCATCCCAGCGGCTGCTGCAAAAGAGAGAGAATTTGCCTGGGAGAAAATTGCTGCTTGAGTCAATGCGTAAATTCCAATATAGTGTGATAATATTATACTTAATCAGAAGTATAATATTACATTTAGGTGCAACCCTGTGGGCAAAAAAAGTACTAGGCCAACTAATCCCATTCTGAGGCTGCAGCACCATCATTAACAGAATTATAATTCATAATCTTTTATTTCAAAGGGTTTTATATATACATGTTTAATGGCTCCTACTGGTGTGTGTCCAGGGAACTCAAAAAAAAAATATTCAGAGCGAGTCACACTCTCCTGGCGGAGAGTGCCATACAGTTTTACTAATGTTACTTTACTAATATGCTCTGCATCAACAATGTTGTAAAGGCAGACCTGCGTGGTTCTTTCAGGGAATGAGAAGAACTAATCTTACTGGGACGTTTTGGGATAGCTGTGGACAAAGTACACAAGGCAATACATTGGTAAGAGCAAATTACGTTTAACCATGTGTTGAGCTAATTGAAATAACTCACGTTACTGTACTGTGTGGCTGCGTATGGAGCTAAGCGCCACCAAACGATTGTGATTGGCTAACAGAAATGCTAACAACCCAGAGCCTTTTTCCCCTTGTCCTAGAATGTAGGGTTAGGGTTAGTGTTGCCCTTGAACTGATCCCTTCAATTACACCTTTTGGTCACTCTGAACCTATGAGCTCAGTTTGCATGGAGGCTAACGTGTCTCTGACCTGGTCTGCAGGGGCTTGGGAAAGGTCATAGTCGGCTTGGCGACAACGTGAACAGCCAGCCTGGCGCCACGTGTACCCAACACTTTAATGTTTAAGTATTGATGATATGCCATGTGAGTAATGACCTAAGATGTTATTTAAAGCAGTCATGCAGGGCAACTTTAGAGTGTATTACTTAAAGTCACAGCAGTCAACGCTATATGCAAATCCTAAGATCCTCCATGAGTCTAAGATGTGGCTGCATGAGCCACGTTCACACTACACGACTTTCAAAGCCGTCAGACTGATGTTCTGTTCACGCAACAAAACTTGCTGCCTTGTAATTGGTAGTCGTGAGGTCATTATGGTTTTCACACGACATGACTGACCGGCGACAGGGGCTCACGAAGTGACATTGGAAATTATGTAATAACATGCGCAATTTCTTTGTTGTGTGATGACATTGTCGTTAGCACACATGTTCACAAAAGAGACTGTGTCCACCTAGATATGTGGACTGCGTCTGCGAGGCAATGGCCAGCCTCTCAGGTCTTTAAACAGTTCACACATAGCACTCGAGCCCCGATTTGCGAGAGCCGAGAGAAAACAGCTGATTTGCCTCTGATTTGGGGCTTTTGTCAGGGAGCCAGCGAGAGGAAAAACAGGGCTAAAGTCGTGTGGTGTGAACTTGGCAACAGCTAGAACAGAATTTCAAATTCCAATCTGCAGGGAAAGGGATTTCAGATAAGTGAGAAATGTTGGTGCTGAGCAGATTTCCCTCAAAATATTTAAAGCCACTCCCCATATGTTTTAAGAGTATAAAAATTATGCAATTTGTCCTAATGTAGTATATCCAGGGCTAAAACTATAAACTATTGAACGTCTGTTAGTTTAAAAATGCAATTCTAAGATGTTAGCTTTATATCTTTATTCTCGAGAAACATATTGACACATTAATCAGTAAAAAAGAGAATTATTCTAAGAATTGTGGAGCCTTAGATGACTGTAAATCCCAGGGTGTATTTTCACTATTTTACTGGTTTGATTTTTTGTCTGTCTACCGTACGTTGTCATTCATTCATTCCCAAACTGCAAACTGTGTCCAAATTGTGATTACTTTCAGAGGTTATATAGTGTGACCACTTTTCTCACGGGGACCAGCAAAGCCCCAGCAGCGCAGGTCTGGGATCTGCCCTCATCACCCCAGAGAGAAGAATCCTATCCTGGGAAGGGGTTGGAAGGACAAAGGGGAGCAGTAAATCACATCTCATTTCTGCATTCACATGAGTTGCGAGCCGCTCTGCACCCTCACTACATACTAAGAACCTGTGAGAGTCCAGGTTGACACCCCTCCAGCGACCCACCCCCCCATATGCACGAGCAGAGAGGATTGGGGTCAACCACCAATAAGACTTCAGATGAGAAACCCTCTAAGAAGAAAGAGAGAGAGGACCCCCTCTCTTCTTCCCTCCATTCCTCTTTCAAATCAGAGAGCATTACATCTCAAACAACGTCCTTTCATCTATCATGCAAAAAAGACTTCATTCCACTCAAAAGCAGGAGCATGGTGCTTTGTAAGGACACAAAGAGAGTAATTAAAAAGCAACAACACCATGTTTAATTAATGGGGATTTACAATAGAAAATCCCTCTTAATACCATCACGCCCTGGTCTTCATTTAAACAGCTGAATCCCACTTCCATCTGCTTGGCCAGGGCCAAGATTAATATAAAAAAAGGCTTGGCCTAGTAGCTGGTGCTGACACCTCTGCTTCTATAAGTAAGCGGGGTCAAGTCCAAAACCCCTATTTCAGACACTTTCTTTTCCCTTTTCTCCTCTTTCCTCTGCTCTGTTGAAAAGAGACAATGGCGTTCAAAAACGAGGGAGCTCATTTTCTCCCCCCCTCTTGCTGTCACCCCACTTATCCTCCAAAACACTTAGATATTAACAGTCCATCTCTCCAACTCTCTATAAAGAGACCATCCTTCCTCCCTAGGAGCGTCCACCACCAGACAATGAGTCCACATCCCGCCCCTTGTCCTTCGCTCAGACCTCAGGTACTCCATCCCCAGATGCAGGTCCAATAGACTCAGGAACTCTTTTACCCAATTTCCATTTTAAACAATTTGGCAGACATGATTCAAATGTATTTTTTTCACTATTGTGTTTTAGATACTGTGGGATTTCATGTTTTGCTGTATTGTTGTGCATTGTCCTTATTTCTGGCTGCTGGCTGTACAAACAATTGCCCCTAGGGGACAATAAAGTTACCATGAACTTGCACAACATTTTCTCTCTGTAGGGCTGCACTCCCAGCCCAGCTTCACTTCTAGTTCATTATTTTACCTTCCTTGCTTTTCTCTCTTCTGGGTTTCCCTGTTTTCTCCTGACTTCTTCATCTTCACCATCGCTTTTAATCCCACCTTAATCTCTTAATCGAGTCCATCACTGCATTGAGCAAGCTTGAATGGCTCTTTCCTCATTTGCACTTAATCAAAATATTCTGGGTAGTGGCCTGGATGGAAAGCATGGGTCAAGGGCTTTCTTTGTTTTAAACCTCCCAGCAGACCAACAACGCACACACAGACTGAAGCACTAAGATACACACTTGTCATTTTATCTAGCTTCTAACCATGTTTAATGCTCATCTGCCAGAGATATAACAACATGAGTCTTTTAACAGGCCGAGTGAACATCCTACCAACAATGGCCGTGTGGTCGCACTTGGGAGAGGGAGACGGAAAAAATAAACTAGCCAAAAGCTTGTGAGGAGTAAAAAATAGATCAAAGCCCAATCATGACCCAATCACATTGTGTTCTCGCAGCGCTTTTAAGAGGACGGGTCAGTGGTGTTTTATTGTGAGTGGGAGCTAGCCTAATGAAAGGGACAATACGTAGATTAGCAGTGCCAGCCAGGCGGCTCAAACTTCACCCTGGTTTTAATTGCTGCAAACAAGAGGAGTAGAGGCAGGGCAAACAGAGGACAAAAGAGCAGGGAAGGCGCAGAAGGAGGAGGTAAGAGGAGGTATGAAGCCTAGATGGCAAATGGAGGTATGGCTTTTATGGAGGTGTAATGTGTCCATCTGGTTCAGGCTGGGATGTGTTGAGGAATGTGTGTGTGCCGGTGGGCAAGAGGGTCCAGTCACCTCATTAACCGCAAATGAAAGCAGAGGATCTTGTCCCTGTGTTGGAACAATATATGTTCCTTGAATGTCAACAGTTTACACAAAGCAAGTAAAGTCCATAAGTGAAGCCCAAACATAGCATCACTTAATGCAAAAAAAATCCTAATTCATAAAATCTGCAGAAAGGGAGCTTGGGAATGATTCTTATCTGTTTTAAGTCTGAGATAGAGAACACCAGTATCAATTCAATGTCTGCATTTAAAGTAATGAGCTGGAGTTTAGCTTGGTTAGCATAAAGACTGGAGGCAAAACAAAACTGCTAGCTAAACTGGCTCCTTCAGCTGAAAAGAAATGTAAAAATGACAATTTTTGATTTCAAAATGAGTTAAATGTCGGTGCTGTTCTTGACAACCAACACTTCATTGATGAACCATCCGCTCAGTACTTCTACACAGCATTTCCAGCTAGGGTTGGTAGGCTGTGGTTAGCTAGTTGCACCATGTAACACCATATAAACACAAAATGTTCACATATTTGTTGTTTATGTACAGGTTAAACCAACCTGATATAATATTTTAGTTTGTGAGTTTTTTTTCTCACGTTTTCACTTTGAAAGGCTAGCTGTTTCCCCCCGCTTCCAGCCCTTAAGCTAAGCTAGCCCCATTTGTGTCCTCAGCGCTACTCTCGTTAGCTTTAGATAGCACTGCCTTTCACAAGGGGGTGTCCTCCCCCAGGGACGTTTTGAGCGTCAACAACATTTTGCATTTCGATACACCTTTATGTACCAATTCACGGTGGAAATACATTTATCTAGCCGATTATGGAGAACAACAAAATAAGTTACCATAGTTATGCGGACGACACACAAATTTACATAACCTTATCGCCAGGGGACTATTGTCCAGTACAAAAACTGACTAAGTGCATCGAACAAATTAACGGCTGGATGTGCCAGAACTTTCTGAAATTAAATGAAGGAAAAACTGAGGTGGTTGTTTTTGAGAGCAAAAGAGAAACGATTAAAAGTCTGCGCTCAGCTTCAAACAACAATGTTTAAAACAACAGACAAAGCCAGAAATCTTGGTGTAGTCATGGACTCAGACCTGAACTTTAACAGCCACATTAAGACAATTACAAAGTCAGCCTACCATCACCTTAAGAATATGAAGGGTTAAAGGACTTATGGGTCAACAGGATTTGGAAAAACTGTCCATGCTTTCATCTTCAGTAGACTTGACTACTGTAACGGGGTCTTTACAGGTCTCCCTAAAAAATCAATCAGACAGCTGCAGCTGATTCAGAACGCTGCTGCTCGAGTCCTCACTAAGACCAAGAGACTGGATCACATCACTCCAGTTCTGAAGTCTTTACACTGGCTTCCTGTGTCTCAAAGAATTGATTTCAAAGTACTCTTGCTAGTTTATAAATCCCTTAACGGTTTAGGTCCAAAATACATTTCTGATCTGCTACTACACTATGAACCACCCAGACCTCTCAGGTCATCTGGGACAGGTCTGCTACTACACTATGACCCCCCCCAGACCTCTCAGGTCATCTGGGACAGGTCTGCTACTATACTATGAACCACCCAGACCTCTCAGGTCATCTGGGACAGGTCTACTTTCTGTCCCCAGAGTCAGAACTAAACAGGGTGAAGCAGCTTTCAGTTTCTATGCTCCTCATATCTGGAATAAACTCCCAGAAACCTGTAGATCCGCTGCTACTCTCAGTTCTTTTAAATCAAGGCTGAAGACCTTTCTTTTTGATGCTGCCTTTCTTTAAATGAATGCTCATCTCTTTAAATTTCTTATGCTGCACTGTAATTTTTATTCTTGTGTTTTATGTGTCCTAATGTTTCTATTTTGTTTTTAACTGTCTATTCATGTGTTTTATCGGTTTTTAATGCTTATGATTTTTAATTGTTTATACCTGTGTTTTATCTGTTTAACTGTTTTTGTGTAAAGCACTTTGAATTGCCCTGTTGCTAAAATGTGCTATACAAATAAAGCTGCCTTGCCTTGCCTTGCCTATGCGGAAAAAAAAGAACACAGATGACAATTGAAAATATTTCAAAAATATGATGGAAAGAGGGGCATTTTTAACAACAAGGAACATTCTAAACACTTTTTTATTCCCCAAAATGTTAAGCTAATCTCATATTCACTTACGCAGTACACCAGTGGGTGTGCTGACTGAGGAAAACTGGAAATAGCAGTAACCAAAACCTAGCATGGATACATAAACAAAGGCCATGACATGGAAAATGTGATGAAGACACTTTTCCACAAGGTTGCATAACCAGTCCTCCACTTATAGAAGATCATACAATTAGTGTTGGTGTGAACAGCTGGGCTTGTAGGCCAGTTAGACTGCTTATCATGTCACTTCCAAAGCCAATGTGGATCTGTTTTTTTTTCATGGATGCCCTGTCAAGCTAACAAAATTAGCTTGATTACAAGAGAAGTTGCTGCTGAAATGGCACATGGTGAGAGAATCCGTTGATCTAGTCTTCCTCAGACTGTCCTCTGATCTATACGCTGACACTATAATGAACTGAATTATGGCCTACCGTCAGCTATGTGACATGTCTCTCCTTTCCCACTCTCCTCCTTTCATTCTCTTTTTTCCACTCCTCCCATTGCTCAAGGAAATGCTTTACAAAGCACGAGAAACTGCTGCTTACACTCATGGGCAATGATGTCATGTTGCAGTTCACGCATATTACGAAGGTTTGCATTTTGCAGAGGATGCATCAAAACAATTACATCATTAGAGGACAGTCTTTTAGGGCATAAGGGCTTGGAGCTTGAGATAGAAGTGGATGAGACTTTAATTTCCAAAGTGTCCTCTAAACCAGTGGTTCTCAAACTTCTTTTTAATAATGTATCCCCTGTGAAACATTCTCTGACCCAAGCACCTTTGTAACTGAAAACCACTTGAAAACACACAAATGATACTTCAAATATTTTTAGGGAACTATGCATGTTTAAAGAAATCTCAAGCACCACCTGCAGTTCTCCAAAGTACTCGTACCCCCATTTGAGAAACACTGCTCGTTCTTTTCAGACAATAACAAACCTTCCTATTAGCATATTTGAGATAATTCAAACTGGTTTGGGAATGTTTCATTAACCCAAGGGATTTTCTCAAACCACGTACAAACCACGTAATGTCATGTCATCAATTTAAAGTAAAACAGCAAAGAAGAACCAAGAGGTTCACTGGCAGACGCTTACCAGTCCAGAGCAAGTCGATATGGCTGCTGAGGAGGCCGACAGGTTACGGATAACTCCCTGATACAGGCAGTTGTGAAACCCTACATCAGGCATCACCGTGGCGATGCCATCCGAGTTGAGCGTCTGCACGGTGAACCCGGGGCCGACCACAGAGGACGGACGCAGGTCCAGGTGCATGTCCTGCCCGAAGGCCGAGAGCCGGTAGTGCAGAGAAGAAGACAGGGACCTCCTGCTGCGATGGCTTGGCCTGGCCACATCGTGGGTCAGGTATCTTCCCTCAGAGTCCACCTCCACCGGGGTTACAAACACGTAGTCTGAGGAGAAGAGGGGTGGAAGGGAAGTCACGTGAGAGTGCCAACATCAAATACTACACCTCATTTCTGCTCCAGGAGTTATTTTGTGTCTGATTTGTGTCCTTTGGCATATACACGTTCTCACATCCTGCTTCATCTCCTTCAGTTCAGTTAGTTAGTTCCAACATTTTTCAGAGTATATTTGGCCAAAGAGGAGTGTAAACATTTGTATTTAGCCATTACTTATACATTTAGTAGAGAGAGTGACAATGACAAAATGCAAAAGTATGAGCCTCTGTTCAAAGTCCAAGTTTATTTGCTTAATTAGTTTATTGCCGCTAAGCTAATGTTGGTTATTTTTTTGTGTTGGCTGCATGTCAATTACTGTTGACATTTTTAGATAGCTGAAAGAAATCTGATAACAAACTATATCATAGATGCAATCAAAATAGTTTAACATGGTGTCACCTTTAGCCACTTATACCATGAAAATGCACATGGAAACACAACATACATCAGCAACATCTAAACAGTAATGTCAATCGGAAACAAAAAATGTCACTAAAAAAATGAGCTTGTGCTGGAGTGAAAGGTTCTCTCCTTGGATCACAGATGGACAGAGAAGAGAAGCCAAGTAGTAGTAATAGTTCTGACATGCATAGTTCCATGCATGTCAGATATGGGTCAATACTTCAGAACCAGAGGTTGTGAATATAGGATGTTCTGATTTCATGCAGTTGTCATGGTGTTCAAGTCAAATACAATGCTAACAATGGTCCATCTAGGAACCATTTCAACACAGTAGATCAGTAAAATACTCCAAAGTAATGGCAGAAACTAGAACAACTCCATAAAGTTTTTTTTATGCCTTGTGAATTTGACAAAGGGACGGACTTTCTTCACCTAAACCCTCAAATAGTGTGACTGCTGGGACAATCGGGATGCTTTCTTAACAACCAGATAGAAAAAAGAAAAGTCCACCCCCTCAGTGGTGTAGTCTAATGTATTGTAGTGGGTATACTGTATACCCACTAATGTATATACAGTATATCCTATATATAAGCCTATACTGTATATATGGACCAGAAACTGCACATCAAAGTGGGGTCTGGGTGTCCTCCCCCAGGGAAGTTTTGAGTGTCAACAACTTCCCTTTCTGCATTTGGATACACCTTTATGCACCAATTTACTCTGGAAATACATTTATTTAGCTTATGCAAACAAAAAGAACACAGATGACAATTTAAAATATATTAAAAAAATTATGGAAAGTATGTTTTTGCATCTCATTGGGCATTTTTAAGTGAGTATATGTATACCTGCGTATCACCTAGACTACACCACAGCACCTCCCTTCTTCCCTCAGAAAATCCTGAACGTGTTTCCTGGGTTTCTGTGGGTCAAAGCAGCCCAGAGGGAATCCCTGCACTCATTGGTTGTCCCTCCACAGCCGGTGCAGCCGTGTCAGCAGTTGTAAAGACCTAAGCAGGGGTTTCCTAACAGTTTGGCCAAATAAGCACCACATTTACAATTAAAATGTAATATTCTTATAATGTCTTCATTCAAGACCATCTTTGGAAACCACCGGTCCAATAACAATGCCCATCCCTGCAGTATATCACAGTCTATTCACTTTTTCTCTACACACATGGAACGGTGCCAGCTGGAAGAAACATCCCTAGATGTCAAAAGACAAGCACTCACCGTGATTTAATCCGTGGCTGTCGCTGGAAGAATAGCCGGCCGCAACGGTGTGGGAGCAGTAAATGTGCAGCGTCTGCAAAAAGAATAAAAATAAAAAAAGGACAGGTAGCAACAGGTTGCAAGCACAGGAACAGAGGAAGCCAAGATATGATGAATGTAGTACCTCTCTGTTAAAACATGAGTTTAATTTGCGATGACAAACACTTGTGTTACTTTTCACCACATGGTCATACATGTTTGTTGACATAAATCCTGCTAAAAAGAGATAAATGCTTGTTTGTTTTGGTCCAACACTAGACTGGTGCATGTGCTGCATTCGAGGTTTTTAATAAAGTGCCACATGCCTTGATGATATTCCAGGATAAGAGGGTGGACAGGAGCCTGACTGAGGTGCATCCGACCAGCGGGATGGGTAAAGTCCATATCAGAAGAAAAAGGCAATCCATGGTGATGGCATGCGCGCGTACACCTCCCCCGTTACCTCCTGAAAGAGCGCAAAAGTAGTAATAACCTGCGGTATCGCATAATGCAATAAGAGCGCATTGTTTAGTGGTTCTGTTTCCCGCTCTGCTGGTTCAGGTGAAGTCGGCAGGTTGCAGCAGCCGGTGGTGCGCACAGACGCAACTCATGTGCGCGTGTGTGTGTGTGTGTGCGTGTGTGTGCGTGCGCGTGTGTGTGCGTGTGTGAGGAGGAGCGGTGGGCAGCGGTGTGTTGGGGATCACCAGCACGGGAGGAGCGCTGACCGAGCACTCAGCCCGGCTCTGTGAGAGCCGTCTGTGCAATAAGGAGCACAAGTCAGCGGCCAGCAGCCAATCAGCGCGCAGCATCATTTACCACGCCAAGATAAAAGAGAAGAAAAAGAGATTCTCCTTTTGGCAGCAGCAGGACTTTTGCTGCCTTCAAGTGCAGCTTGTTAATCTCGAAATCGAAAGCTTATGAGCAGAAAGTTACGTTCAGTAGGGCAGTTTCAGACTGTCTGTTTCACGCCTCCAGGAGAACTCAGACCTATTAGTCAGCATTTTTTTGCGCATAAGTGACCACTCCAAACAAGGGACTGTGGAACGAACCGTACTCAGACCTCCTTGGGACGTGCTTTGAGTACGGTGCGCTTCGAGTCCACGTTTTGGTTTTGTTCACCTACGCATTTTGAACACAACACACTTCAGGTGTGTTTTTTCCTTTTGCCAAAATATTGTATTTTATTTTAGCCATGAGGCCCCATCCGAGCTGAAGTGGACCCGAAAGAGACCTGAGTCCTCTTGTGGAGGTGGAGGGTGGGGGTGTGGCTTTGACCAACTGCCACTTTGATCATTTGAAAGCCATGATGTCTCTCTCTCTCATGGGGGGGGGGGACAAATTCTCTGGGAGGGCAAAGCAGAGAAAGGGGAGTTAACCTGGCTCCTTATGACCTCATAAGGAGAAGATTCCAGATCGGCCCATCTGAGCTTTCATTTTCTCAAAGGCAGAGCAGGATACCCAGGGCTCGGTTTACACCTATCACCATTTCTAGCCCCTGGGGGGCCATAGGCAGGCTGGGGGAACTCATATTAATGTTAAAAAAAACTCATAAAGTGACATTTTCATGCCATGGGACCTTTAAAAAAAGAAAAAAAGTGCTAGAAAAAAAATACCTGAACAATACACAACTGTTTCAATGTTGTTGTTTCTTCTGCTTCTGTTAATGGTGAAAAGTAGCAGTGATGTAAAGTACTTCAGTTCAAGTAGCCTACTGTACAATTCTGGGGTACTTTTACTTGACCGGAGTATGTCTATTATACAAGGTACTTTTATTGTCACATACACATACATGTTGCAGAATTCATTCTCTGCATTTAACCCATCCCTCAAGGGATGAGTGGGCAGCCACTCCAAATCTTATTCAGTGCCACTGACTGGAGAACCTAGTACATGTTTTTTGATGGTGGTGGGGGGGGGAACCCACGCAAACATGGGGAGAACATACAAACTCTGTGCTGCATGAAACTTTGCCGCATTTCCAATGGGAAATCTTGTGCTCCTCTCTGCTGTTCTCTGACTGCTGTTACTACTGACTTTAAGATTATGATTTTACATTAAGAGAAGCATTTGTTAAGCTTACAAAACACTGATAAAGATTCAAAGGTTTCCTGCTTTTTGTCTTGTAACCGCTTGAAAAAAACAGCATCCGCATGTTGACACCATGTCACACATTTGTCACTTCTATTTGTAGTGGAGTATTTTTTAGTAGGCTATTTTTACTTAAAAAGTTGCAATGCTGTCTCTACCTCTGTCTTAAAGGCTATAAGTTTGATATCAGTAAAATGTGCAAAGCTTTCCTATCCCAACAATAAACAGATTGACCAGATGGTGGTGCTATAACGAGGAAGTGTTGTGTTTTGGCCCAAAAGTCCTGAAGCATCTAAACTTACACTGCCTCTTGTGGCAAATTTGGGATAGATATTTGGCTGTATAAATAAAGCTGAGAAATACACCAGTGGTTATCTATCTTATAGGTAAAGTAACTAGATAAATCCTTTTTGGACTTCATATTCTGACAATACAAACACAAGTTATATCTGCATCCAACAAACATGGATAATCTGCACTAAACCAAAGGGTCTAGAAAAATGAAGACTCACTGTTGTCATGTTGAAGTGACAGGTTGCACACACTTCACTGGTATTGTTAAAGCATGTGTGTAATTCTAACTGAGAAGAGGTAGTCCCGCAGTAACCCTTTCCATTCCGGTGGGTGGAAAACACCTGGACAGGTTGCTGGACTGCACCGGCAGACCCAGCTCACCACACAGACATCCACACTCTGCTGGGCGTAATAAGCAGGGCACAAACAGCGAAGCAATGAAACATCTCCCTGCTAACCCGCGTTATTCTCATGGGGCTTATTAAATGTGTGTGCTACTTAAACGTGTGTGTAGAGTATACTGACTAAATCACCCTTTGTGGTATTTGTTTATCATTAATCATTTATTAGTCTTACAATATTAGAACAGGTACTAGGGGGGGGAATCACCAGACGCCTCCCGATACGATATCATCACAATACAATATTATTGTGATTTTAAACATGTTGCAATATTCAGCGATACAGTATATTGCAGGTTATTACCTTTTTTCCAACTTCGAATTTTTCCCTATTTCCAATGACGTCCCCAAAAGGAAACTTTGTCAACATCTGATTCATCTTGTTTGATCATCTCACTCATGAGATTATCAAGCAGACAAACTGACCAACACATAAATAATAAAAGACCGATACTTGGCGCCTGTGTATCGATACAGTATTGCCACTGAAAATATCGCAATACTACGCTGTATCGACTTCCCCCCCCCCCATCCCTAACATGTACCGTGACACTGTTATAGCATCTTGCTTTAATGTGATAGTATCGCAGGTCAGGCCCTATGCAGTTATTGATCCTGATGAGGATCTTTTTCTAACGCTAGCCCAGTTGAACATACTGAAGGCGAGATGGTCAACGAACACACGCCTCTTCGAGGTGTAAAGAAAACCCCCGGAGAACATCTGCGTAATCTACCCAATCCACACGTGTAAACACAGGGGGGGGGGGACAGTAAAAACCCCACACAGCCCAGCACATCGGATCAACAGATCTGCTACGAAAGAGATTGATCATGTCAGACAATCAAGCAGCCAGGAGGAGAGAAATCAGGAAAAATCCACACTGGACCATTAACATCATCAACATCCTGGACTACGTTCCTGTCCATTGCACATATAATATATCCTTAACCTTTTGCACATCCTGAAATATTTTTGCACATCCTGCACTAAACCATTCAACTTCTAAGTGCTGTTTTGTAAATTTGTTTCTGTATTTATTTCATGTTTAATATTTCTATGTATGCACCAACCACCAAGGCCCCATTCTTGTAAGTGTTACGTACTGTGCAATAAATCCTTTTCAGATTCTAGCAACAAAACTTTGATCTAACAACGTTGAGTCTTGTTTTGGGCTTCATGGGCACATGACAGCGAGCAACATGTGAGGGGAAATGGTGGAAAAATATGTGTTAAAAATATTGGAGCAGGATGCTGCCATGTGCACAAAAATAACATTTCTGAGCAGTTGGGTTAGGCAAACAGTTGCAAGTCAGGGTATCAAAATGCTTTTTCTAATCAAAAGTTGTGCCGGTGGTCTGGAGCTTTGTCAGATCAGAGGTTTCATTACTGCCTCAGAAACCTTTTCCCGATGGAGATCAGCCACTCTGCATTTATTAACCCCCCCCCCCCCCCCCCCCCCCCCCCCCCCGCTCAAACTGGGTCCCACTCCACTCCTGAATGGACCTGCTATGCATCTCATTGGAGTAACAGGCAAACAGTTGCTGTAAGCGTCTCAAAAGAGCTTTGCATTCCTCACAGCATGCCAAAGCATGCAATAGAAATAATCAGAGGACCACTTTTTGGCAGCAGAGCTCGAACAAGTTGTTTGAAAAATACATAAATTATTCATTACTTATTACTGACTGGTAAAACAACTGTTTGATGTTCCTCTACCTCGCTCTGTCAAAGGCGACGTCCAACTACTCCAAAGTAATTTTCTTATTCATCTCTCAGTCAATAAACATGAAGCTGGGCCACCTGTGGAGCTCACTCGGTTGAGCGTGCACCCCATGTACAAAGGCTCAGTCCTAACTGTGGCAGCCGCGGGTCCAAAACCGACCTGCGGCCCTCTCCCCTTTGCTGTCCTGTCAATAAAGGCATAACATTGCACAAAAATAATCTTTAAAAAAGACATGACGCATGTTCGGGTTCAAAGGGCTACTTCTACAAGGCTGTAAAAAATGGCCCTGTTCTCTTTAGTCCACTGTTAAAAACATGTACACTAGGAGTAAAACATGCTGGGACAATGGAAATTCAGCATTATCTTGTGTGCTGCTAAACTGTGGTGAGTGAGCCCTTCAGAGCCCATTGATAGATCTTATCCTTTACAACATATGCGTTTCGTAATATTATACTCTCAATAGTTTTACCTTCTTTTGACAGAAGGTGTCCCAATACGGAATCAATCTTCATAGGGATAGGCACCCTTATGATATTATACCTCATTGACTTATTACAGCACCTACTGTATGATGCAATTTTGCCATACTTGAGGCGAGTGTTAGTGTCAGGGATTTGAGGTTGCTGGGACATTTCCTGCGCTGTACTTTGGAGGGTTATCTGCACAGTGTGGTGTAGAGTTAGTGAGGAAACACAACCACACTGTTTCCATGAGTTCTCAGCAAAGGTTGTTGCATAAGCTCATGTTTGACACTGGGCTGACTACCTGATCACTCTGCTCTGGCCCACCTATGTGTTTCCATGTGCAAGGCAACACCGAAACACACAAAATTAAGACTGGGAAGGGGAAAGACTTGGTGGGCTGAGGGGCTTTTTCTGATGTGGCTGATGATGTGGTTCCTGTCCTTTGTTTTGGTCATATCTTCTCCTTTGCGGATGTGTGTCTCTCAGCACGGATAATGCTCTTTCTCTCCCTCAGAAAATGTTTGTATTGTTAGTGGTTGCTACAGATGTTTTTAAATCTGAACAGTGTTACACCCCGGCACACCACAGCTCGTTGCACCGGGCCTCTGTGTTGACAGACGACGTGCTTATTTACGGCATGCTAAACCTACTGTCTGAAGCCCTTAGCAGTCTCTCCCTTTTCTCGTAATATCTATCCCCAGATGGGTTGTTGAGTTGCCAGGGCCTGTCAGGCCAGTCTCTTGTTTGTTTCCCAAAAGCAAAACAACATATCTGGTTGCAGCTGAAAGTGTAAGCACTTTGGTTTTCTGGCCAGGGATGGAAATAGATTGGAAGATTTAAAGACCACACTGAGACGAGGTCAGTCCCCCAAGCCTTCTGTCCTGGGAACACAACGTGAGAGGAACCAGAGTAAAGAACCCCTTTGACAAGTTAATGGTATGGAAGTTGTGGACTGCAAGAATATACCTCCACAGATAACAGTAACACATACTTTCAAAATGGCTCTCAAAGCTCTTTATTATGACAGTGAACATCTACATGATCCCGTGTTGTGTAAGTGTAAATGAGGAGGCTTCATCTGATCTACCATCAAAAATATTTAATCTTGAGTTACTTTAAGTGGAATTTTTGTAAACCTTGTTTAGCTAATGTTAGCATTTTGCTTTAAGTACCACTGTGCTTGTAAAGCTGCCACCTCTTACTCCCGTTTGTCTATCCAAAGTATTTTAACGTTATACTTTGCAAAGACCAAAGTACGCCATGTTCCGGTACGTGAGCTGCTTTATGCTGATGAGGCTGCCTTTGTCGCCCAATCAGAGGCCGATCTACAACTGCTCTGCTCATCCTTTGCCCCTGGGTGTCTAGAGTTTGGCTTGCAGATTAGTTAGACAGTTGTCCTCTCCCAACCTGCAACCGTCAACCCTGCTGTATCCATGGACAACAATCTTTGGTGGACGAATTCACCTACCTGGGGTCCACAGTCTGAAACACCAATTATCTTGACGCAGAGCTTGACACGTGCATTGGGGAGGGGTCATCAATCAAAGAACCTCTCCTTGATCCTCAAAGTCTGTGTACTTAGCACCTTACTACACGCAAGTGAGACGTGGACAACGTACCGCAGGCACAAACATCACTGGAAAATCAAATTTTGCAAAGCTACATGTAAACAGGAATATTAGTGGAATATTCACTTTCATTAGCCGTGGAAACAGCTTAGTGAGAATATCGTTTTTTGCGGAATAATGGCAAAAACCTGAATATTATGTGCGTGTGAACATGGTCACTCATATGTCCTCATGTTTTTCTGTATAGCTCTTCTGCAGTCAGGCCTTCTGGCATCTCTTTTTACCCCCCCAGCATTAAAGATGTCTAATGCTATAGTTTAGCTCACAGATGGTCCATCTAGAATTCAGAAACAGCATCTGTGATATCAGTTATCCACATAGTTTAGGACAACAGTACAGTTAAGGTACGGCTTACAGTGAAATGTCTGACCATTAGCTTACAGGCGTATGGAAAGGATCTTAGATTTGTCTGTCTCTTGTCAAAATGTACACAAATTCTTCTAGAATATGTATTTTATAAGTAAACTGTGTCATGCTACCTGACCTTTGCTAAACATCTGCCCTGAACTGAGATTAAGCATCTACAGCAATGCACATCTTTTTTTTCTAGCCTTTCCAAAACCCAAAACAGAGCAAAAGTGTAATAAAAGGATTTAACAGTGCATGTATCTGCTCGAATGCTAAACACAACATGACATGCAGACAGGCAGGCTTCCCATTGAAATACATTACTTCAAAATTTGAATTTGTTGATTTTTTTTTTCCTGCGGTTTTTTTGTCACTTTTTTCAACGTTCTTTTGTCATAGTTCTGATATAGAAAGTTTTTGTAAATGGGTCAAATTTGACAGTTAAGATCAGAGGAACTTATGTTGAGTGGATGAGTTTAGTCAGGATACTGAATTGTATTCATTTAAATTTCCCCCCAAAAATTCAATGAAAGTTATCAATTCTATTTGTAAAGTGCGTTGTATGTAATCAGTCCTTTTTGTGTGGTCATTTGGTTAAAAAGAAACCCATATTTCTGATGTAGACATTTGGAAAACGGGTCAAATTTGACCCAAAGACAACAGGACCATTAAATGTCTCCAGTTTAATATGATCATAATGACAGAAGAACCACAGAGACTTTGACATCTAAAGAATATTTACCAAAAGAAAATTACATATCCTTATGCTTTGTGTGTGTGTGTGTGTGTGTGTGTGTGTGTGTGTGTGTGTGTGTGTGTGTGTGTGTGTGAGAGAGAGGTGGGATTTCCCTACTTTCACTTTGAAGTCAAGGGGATAATTACATGAAGAGGGAGATGTCATCAGTTGTCAGCCAGGTGCCAGGAGTCGGGGGGGAGAGCCAGAGAGACCATTTCCTATCCCATCAGCACCTGGGATTTCTGTCTTTGATGACATCACATGGGCCCATGCCAGTGGAGGTGCTAACTGCCCGGTTTGCATGTTTGATGTGCTCAGTGTTTGTTGCCAGGCAGATTTAAAGCCTGCTGATTTTCCGATATCCATGTGCTATAAATTCATTGTGAATGGTCAGTGAAGCACTTTGTTTTTTGATCATGCATTACAAAACTTTAACATGAAGAATTAAATCCCCCTTCCAATACAAGGGATGAAGAGCCATGCCAAAACACTTATTCATGAACATCACTATCCAATGGAAAATAACCTCAGAATGATAACGTGGTGTCAACATGAAACACAGCGCTTTCAAGCCGCAGAGCCGTTCACTTGACGGCGAAAAAAAAAATACTTTTACTCAGGAAACGCTACATTTTGGGGATACAAATAATTCAGCAGAGAAAGGGATATGTAGACCCCCCCCCCCCCCCCCCCACCTCCTAGCTAATTGTACCCTGATGATGCAGGAATGTAGTGGGTATATGTTAAGTCAAAAAGATTGGGTGAGGTTGTAATGTGTTACACCAATATTTTTTTAATGAATTTCATTGAATAATCCACTTTAGCTGCACTACATTAAAACACATCACTGCATACTGTTTACCAGCCTGAGTTTACTGCCAGTCTTAGAAGATGGTCATACAGACATTTGGAATTTTCTTTCTTGGACTTTTCTATCTCTACTCAGTCTTGTCTCACTTAATTTAGACAGCACTGCTCCAGGTTTATACTGGATCAGATGTACAGCGTGAGCTCGTCCAGTAGCCAAGCATAGGGAGTTTCCAACTGTTGTAACGACGCTGGGCAGAAAGATGACTGGGCCATGTTTTAATACGCTGTTTAATTCCCATTAGATACGGTCTGGTGCTGCCCTGGGGTTTCACTACATGTGGCAGGCTTCCCACACACACCGCACAAAACCCACATACAGTACACACATACTGCACTGTCTATTGCCTCCTTTTACAGATCTGATGTGATGTTATTGCAAAAAAAATCTCCCTAATCTGCATCAAAGGGGTTCCTTCTTGGAGAGTTGTTGTGACGAGGCAGTAGCTCAGTAAATCAGCCTACAGCAACCACACCGCAACAAAGACCAGAGAGACTTGTTTCATTTACAGGAAGGAAGCCAGAATGCCAACACAGTGCACAGTAAAGTTCTGAGGGTGTGAATGGAAACAATGCAATTCACAGCAATACTCGAGGAGGAACTCACAGCGGGAAAATAAATTACATTTTTGACAGTGCTGAGAGTGCCAGAACGTAGTGTAAAATAGAAAATAAAGCTTAAAACCTTTTTTCACAGAATTGCCAGTGTTGTTTTTGGTCATACTTTTTTTGAGTCAGCACAGTACATTCATTTGTATACATGATGCAAAAATAGATAACTAGATAATACATACTGCATGGTGCAAAAGGTGAATGGACACACCAATTTGTTGCAGAATTCCAGTTCCAGTTGGCTTTAGTAGACTTAAAGGTGCCCTGCCACACATATTTCATGACTTTGTGGAAATGTCTACCATGACAACAGGGATGTAACAATGCAGGGTTCCAAATATTAAAAAAAAATGAGCTGTGTTAATTTGCAGAACACATTAACACATTTCTTAGAACCTAAAGATACACACAATGCTTTTTGGTAAGAAACACTAAATGCAAACACAACTTTTGTAAGAAATCCCCATAGGGCTGTGTTCCACAACTTTTGTAACTTTCAGAAACCATCCAACGGCCGGGCCCACTCCTCACAGCAACTGGGCAGATGCGAGCAGGTGGGAATGTAGAGCAAGATTTGACCTTGTGTCAAATTCTGAAATTCTATTCAAAAAAAAGTTTGTCTGAAGTACAGTAGTACTAAATAGTTTTAGACTGCCGGGGGACTTCCTTTGACACACGGAGCTCCTCTCTCCTCTCTCTTTCCTTCTGTGTGCATCCATGTCTCAGAAATGCTTGTTACTAACCTAGCTCTGGGGAGTCATTCCCCGGAGTCCTTATGTTCTTTTTCCCCCAGCATGTTTTCTTGGCTCAGAAAAGCTCCAAATCCATGCTTGTAGCTGTCGACGTGGTCCTGCTACATGTCCTGCGCTGCCCTGTTACATCCTACTACGTCCTGCTGTTATTGCCACTCTTCATTTCAACCCCAACCGGCACCGTCAGAGTCTGGGTCTGTCCCAGGTTCGAGTCCGACCTCCGGCCCTTTGCTTCATGTCATCCTCCATCTCTCTCCCGTCTTTCCTGTTTAAACACTATCAAATAAAGGGAAAAGCCCCAAAAATAATAAATAAAATTGAATTGAAGGTGTGGATTAATGGAAGTGTCCGTAAATTTAACAGAAAAGGTACCTTTCTGCCAGGACATTATGTTTTTTTCTACGGATGGTTTTCTTACAGGTAGTACGCTAAATCCTTTCAGTGCTGCAGTGATGATGGCTTGTTTTAAAACTTAACTTTGAAAAGCAGCTTGGGCAGTTTTCTGTTAAACTCTTTCAGGGCGCCCGGATAGCTCAGTTGGCAACGTGGGCGCCCATACATAGAGGGTTACTTCTCAATGCAGTGGGACAGCAGCCCTTTGCTGCATGTCATTCCCCCTTTATCTCCCCTTTCATGTCTTCATCTGTCCTGTCAAATAAAGGCAGAAAATGCCCTAAAAATTATTTTAAAAAAAATAAATAAAACTCTTTCAGTGACAAATATGTGGTTTTATAAATTCCTGCTTACACACCATGTTTTGAATCCGTTCTCCAGTTACACCCCTGCTGTCAAACCTACAGTATACAGTACATTTAAAAAGCTTTCTGACTGACTCACTGTCTCCCAGGAATTGTGTTTATGAAATCATTTGATGTGGATCGTATTCACGTTTAAAGTTTGCTTGCATTTTATTCACAGGATCTGCATGGCCACAATTTTTGCAGTTAACTGGCATGAAGAGAAATTGCAAAACACGTCCTGTAAACATTTCATTCTCCGGGAGGCAGACACCGTCTCCACATTTAAGAGTAGGCTTAAGACTTTCCTTTTTGATAAAGCTTATAGTTAGGGCATAGAATCGAATATTGTTAGGGAGTAGTAGTTAGTCACATAGTTTCATATAATAGAACTAAAGGGAGACTTGGCATACAGCCCGATCGGGTTGGGGAGCGTTCTAGCCCGACCGGGCTGGAGCTCTCTTTACCTTGTCTCTCTTGGTTTTGTTGTAATAGTTTTAGACAGCTGGGGACTTATTTTGATACACTAGTTAGGGCATAGAATCGAATATTGTTAGGGAGTTGTAGTTAGTCACATAGTTTTCAGATTTATCTATCATATAATCAAGAATATAATAGAACTAAAGGGAGACTTGGCATACAGCCCGATCCGGTTGGGGAGAGTTCTAGCCCGGCCGGGCTGGAGCTCTCTTTACCTCGTCTCTCTTGGTTTTGCTGTAATAGTTTTAGACAGCTGGGGACTTATTTTGACACACTGAGCTCCTCTCTCCTCTATCTTTCCATCTTTTCATTTATGTGCATCCATGTCCCAGAAATGCTTGTTACTAACCTAGCTCTGGGGAGTCATTCCCCGGAGTCCTTATGTTCTTTTTTTCCCCAGCATGTTCCCTTGGATCAGAGAGGCTCCGAAATCAGGGTAGCAGCGGTCGCCATGGTCCCGCTACACGTTCTGTGATGCCATGTTCAACTGCTACACTGCAGTGCCCTGCTATGTCCTGCTACGTCCTGCTACGTCCTGCTACGTCCTGCTACGTCCTGCTACGTCCTGCTGTGCCTTGTAATGCCGCACAGCGTCCTGCTATGCCATGAACTACTACAAAGAACTGCTACAAACTACTAATTTTTTCTATTTTTGTTATTGCCACTCTTCATTCTAACCCCAACCGGCCCGTCAGACACCGCCTACCAAGAGCCTGGGTCTGACCGAGGTTTCTGCCTAAAAGGAAGTTTTTCCTCGCCACTGTCGCACTGTTGCTTGCTCTGGAGGAAACTACTAGAACTGTTGGGTCCTTGTAAACTCTGGAGTGTGGTCTATCTGTAAAGTGTCTTGAGATAACTCTTGTTATGAATTGATACTATAAATAAAATTGAATTGAATTGAATTGAATTGAATTCTAAAACGTGTGTTCCTTGCAATAAATCCAAGCTCTGCTTTTGAGATACCAACTTATTTTCAGCTTTGCTTGTAGATCACACAGAGTTTTACTCAAACAGGAAGCTGGCAGAGGGAGAAAATCGGTCAAGAGACGACTCAATAGTGAAATTAGCCAAGTATAATGTCAGTGATGAACAGGATGAAAAGTCTAATGCCAATGCTGAGAACCCCTCCCCTCATCCGCTCTCCAATGACAATATAAAGTCCTGAATAACCCCTTATTGGACCATTGTAATCCTTTGATATCTTAATGCTGATCAAGAAGAGACTAAGACCGAGCTGGAGCTTAGAGGAGGCAGATTTGGAATTGGATTGGATTTGGTGAAAGAAGTTTTGTCCTAGAGAGAAAATGTTAAAGGCAGAGTTGGTAACTATTTCTACTTTTTTATAAATTGCTTGAAATGGTCTTTACACCCTGACATACATAACTAATGGGGAGGTGCTGGACAGAGCCCCGAAGAGATGCTGCTTTCAAATCTTGCAATCTTTTCAACATTACCAACCCTGACTTTAAAATAGGACAGTCGACCCACTATATCCCCAGACCACAAAGGATAATGACCTGTGTGGGCGCTCTTGTATTCATGCACGTGTGAAGAAAATGTTGGATGCCTGTGTGTGTGTGTGTGTGTGTGTGTCAGAGAGACAGACAAACAGAGAGAGAGAAGGAAGAGAGAGAGAGAGAAAACGGTTTTCTGCATGTGAACGCATCATGTAAGCGGAGCAGCATTACCTCACTCCATTTCCCCCAGGAACTGCAGGTAAAGAATGACAGAGAGCGTTTGTTTTGTGTCACACGGCGCCCTGGCGGCCTCAGATACCTGCTTAATGGCTTTACACAGACAGAGTTGCAGGCATCAGGTGACAGGTGATAAAAAGAGCTAATGTTTGGCAAAAACCTCCCAGTCAGCACTATTCCATTCAAATCTAGGTCTTTTCAGGAGACTGCTTTCCTTTTATTTTGTTTTATCTCCCTCCTGATAAAGGTCCCATGACATGGGGCTCTTTGGATGCTTTTAAAAAGACCTCAGTGGTCCCTAATACTGTATCTGAAGTCTCTTTTATATAGACCTTAGTGGTCCACTAATACTGTATCTGAAGTCTCTTTTATATAGACCTTAGTGGTCCCCTAATACTGTATCTGAAGTCTCTTTTATATAGACCTTAGTGGTCCCCTAATACTGTATCTGAAGTCTCTTTTATATAGACCTTAGTGGTCCCTAATACTGTATCTGAAGTCTCTTTTATATAGACCTTAGTGGTCCCCTAATACTGTATCTGAAGTCTCTTTTATATAGACCTTAGTGGTCCCCTAATACTGTATCTGAAGTCTTTTATATAGACCTTAGTGGTCCCCTAATACTGTATCTGAAGTCTCTTTTATATAGACCTTAGTGGTCCCCTAATGCTGTATCTGAAGTCTCTTTTATATAGACCTTAGTGGTCCCTAATACTGTATCTGAAGTCTCTTTTATATAGACCTTAGTGGTCCCTAATACTGTATCTGAAGTCTCTTTTATATAGACCTTAGTGGTCCCCTAATACTGTATCTGAAGTCTCTTTATATAGACCTTAGTGGTCTCTAATACTGTATCTGAACACTGTATCTGAAGATCTGAAAACAGTTTTGACTTGCATTTTATACATATGTCAGGTCCATATGTGTGTGTTATGTGGTGAATGTGAAGATGAACTGCTACCTCCTCTGTCAACTCTAGCCACTAAAAAGAAATAAGAGGAGAAATCAGACCAATCACAACAACTGGTCAGTCTGATGTCATTTTGCCTGAGCTCATTAATATTCATGAGCTGGGTAATGGGTGCTGATAGCCAAGCTCTCATTGGCTAGCTGTTAGCCAATCAGAGTCAAGAAACTTAGCTGGTTGAATTTTAATGAGAACTGGCCCAAATGGAGCTGAGTCTTCCTGCAGGCTTTCTATACCACGCTAGAATGGCTTGAAACAAGGTAACCAAGGTAACCAAGTTAGAGAGTCCATGGTAGAACTTTTATGGCAGACATTACCACAAAGTCATGAAATATGTGTGGCAGGGCACCTTTAAACATGTAGTTAACATTGTGAAATAAAACTAGTTAGGTTTAGGCAACAAAATGCTTAGTTAAGGTTAGTAAATCAGGGGTTGAGCTAAATTGAGTCAGGTAAAACTACTAAAAAACAGACCAATGTTTAATAAAGATTTACAAATTGTTTCTGAGGCTGCGACATCTCACAGCTGTTAAATGAGAATTTACGGGATTATTGTAAAATCAACAAAAATACAGAATTGCTAGTTGTAATTATATCGTAGTGATATAATCCTTACCCATCCTGAATGTATATGCTGTGCTCCTGACAGCGCAGTTTGTGTAAATTAGCCAACAGTAGAGGAAGCGGCAGCACAATATCTTCCATTGTTTGGTAAGGAGGTGTTTAGTTGCACAGTTCAGAGTGGCAGAGCAGCTCACGGTCACAGATGTGATGGTAGATTAACCTGGAAGGACACTGAGCTGTGCGCCGCAATTGGTGCAGTAGGCTCTGTGGGGGTGTGACCGGCCTAATCTATATCAACGGCGTTTAATTTCTGGGTTTGTTCAGGTGCCGCGGAAAATTGTCAGTCCATCACCTTCTTCTGTCTCTGTGTTGGCGTTCTAACGTCCAGTGGATTTCTGAGGACTATGGTTACCTGGTCCTCAGA
The DNA here is from genome assembly GCF_008692095.1 of Etheostoma spectabile. Taxonomy (NCBI): domain Eukaryota; kingdom Metazoa; phylum Chordata; class Actinopteri; order Perciformes; family Percidae; genus Etheostoma; species Etheostoma spectabile. The sequence continues at coordinate 21,017,823 of NC_045733.1, read as the reverse complement.
TCTCTGCAGGGTAAATCCAGACAGCTAGCTAGACTATCTGTCCAATCTGAGGACTATGGTTACCTGGTCCTCAGATCTCTGCAGGGTAAATCCAGACAGCTAGCTAGACTATCTGTCCAATCTGAGGACTATGGTTACCTGGTCCTCAGGTCTCTGCAGGGTAAATCCAGACAGCTAGCTAGACTATCTGTCCAATCTGAGGACTATAGTTACCTAGTCCTCAGATCTCTGCAGGGTAAATTCAGACAGCTAGCTAGACTATCTGTCCAATCAGAGATTTCTGTTGCAAGACTAAAACTACTTCTGAATATGTTCCACCAAAACAAGTTCCTTCCTGAGGCTATTTTGCAGTTGCTTCGTCCAGGGCTTAGTGTCACCCAAGACGATTGTGATTGGTTTAAAGAAATGCCAATAAACCAGAGCACGTTTTCCTCCCATCCCAGAATGCTGTGTGGACTAGCCAGACCCTCTCCCACAGTGTTGTGGAGAAAGGTCTGGCAATGTGAAACAATGTCCGAGCATGTGTCCAACCTGTCTCTTCATGGTTAAGAGACATGGTTAAGTAAGTATGGTTAAGCAGGAAGAGAAGGCAGGTGTGCTGGAGGAGATGCTGGCCCGAGGAAAATGCAGGCCAGGAGAAAAGCAGCAGACCTGGAGGGTGCGGTGACAGGGGATGCGGTGGGGGCCTGGAGAGGAACAGGGTTCAGGGACGGCGCTTAGGGTTTGATGAACGGGGATGCGGAGGACAAAGTCTTTGAGAAGCCGATGGCACGACGCTGGCTTTGGGCCAGGTTGTTAGCGGGCGGATGAGTCAAGGGTCCGGCTGACATCCTGTGAGCATGACAGAGGGAAGGAGACGGAGACACACACACGCAACACACTATACTGCAACCCGGGGTTTGCTGCAGGAGGCAGGAGATGTTCCAGGGGAAGGCAGTTAAGGCACTATCTCTTTTTTATTATACACTTTGAGTTGCTTACTTTAGGAGGCGCACCAGTTGGAGACTTAAGGCAGTGAGGGGTTGGAGACCTGTGTAGCTACAACCAAGCCCACAAGGGAGCTGGCTTTGATCCAGACTGGACATTAACAGAGAGACATTATTTTAATCCTTTTACTGGATCTGTGTTTTAATTCTGTTTTTTGTGATAGTAAATTAGTATAATAAATAAATTGTCTTAAAAGCGAAATTCTCGGTTCTTGCTGTTTGGGTTGGCACAACAAACAAATATATATTGAACCCTTACTAGAGGTCCCACTCCACAGCGGGGACAGAGAGTGAGAGCGAGGCCAGTGACAGCAGTGCCTCAGCGAGACACTTCAGAGCTGATGGGATAATGAGGTCCGGCCAGGAGCCCCAGACTTGTGGTACTGTGTTTTCCACCATGCTACAAACACAAAGTGACAACTGGCAGCACTCATCTCTCTCCATCTGGGATTCAATGCCTGCCAATGTCTCTCCTGTCTGCCCTCCACCCTCCTCCTCCACTCCAAACCCATCTCAGTCAGCACACGGCCCGCTGTCTGTTGGCACGCGATCAGTGCAGGACCAATGGCTTGGCCTTGTATGCTAGGATTTCCCGATAGTCAGTCCTGGTGTCCCCCCGACACCCAATCCCCCCTTACCCCAAACTACTTGCTTCCTGAGAGGACGTGACAGAATGCAAGTTCGTAGCTGTGCTGTCATGGCACAGTAAAATGGGCTAATTGCTGCTTGGCTCTTTTTTACACCATAGATGCTGATTGACATGATTGCAGTTGAGACATTGGCTCAAAACAAAACCTGATTTTATAAACATTGTCCAAATGTTTCATGAACCGTTAAATAGCCTAATGGGGCTATATACCCCAATGCTAGCTCCAGTTTTCAAATCAGATTGTTTTATGTGGACTAACAAAGGCAACATGTGTCATTGGGTCCCCATACAGTATCTGGAGAACATGTGGAAATCTGTTTTTGCTAATGTACTGTAATCTGTTCTCAGATGAATAGCTGACTCGGATCAACGGTGCATTTGAAAGTCCTGTGAAGTTGTATGGGAAAATGGTTTTAATTTATTCAGAATATTGACAAGGATTGTGGGAGGAAACTGGATCCAAATATGCAAACTCCATATGGAAGGGGTGCCAACCAAGTGGTCACCCAGTCATGGCATTTAGATGAGTTGCAAACTCTAAAATTTGACATAAATGTCAAAGTGTAAATCAGTACCTACAGTATGATAGACACTGCCCGGGGTGTACTCCACCTCTCGCCCAATACATGCTGCGATTGGTTCCACCCCTCCACAACCCTTAATAGGATAAGAGGTTTAAAAAATGACTTCATGTAATGGATGGACTGACAGCTAAAGGATACTAATTAACTCATATTCCCATAAATTCCCATGTGAGCTATGTAAGCCATCATTCTGTCCATTCTGAAGGAGATTAATTAAGCCTGTTTTTTATTCAGACACAAATACTTCTATGCAACTACAACAAAATGTTGACAACTCAAAAATACTGCTTCAAAAAATGAAAGCAGAGTCACAATGGGTGATATTGGGTATATAGACTCAAAAATTACATCTTTTTATGTAATCAGGCCTGCTTCCAGTTTAGGGAGGGAAGTTGCATAGACTGATTCTACTTTTGCCAGTCGGTACTACACAAGTACTGTAATATATCAAATCTTAATAATATTGCCCCACAAAGGACGAAATGTTCTGAAATTAACGCTGCAGTGGGCAGAATTTGAACTAGAGTGTGACCTCTCCCTCTTTGTCGCACGGACAGTGCATGCGCACCACAGCCAATCGGAACCCTCTCTCTCTGAACTGATCTGTGATTGGCCAAAGTCTCCATCACGGACTGGTTTGTCTGACGCCTGAATGCAGCGCCAAGAGGAGGTGCAGGAGTCTAGTTTTCTCCAAGACAACTTCAACTACAATATTGTGAACTTCTTAACTTAATTATTATGGAGTTTTTACCCACGAACGCCAAAAATAAAGTGCCTACCACAGCTTTAAATGTAAAATTAGCAAATATTTGTCTGTAGTGGCTGTAATCACTGTATTTCTCAATGGAGCATATTCTGCTGGACTTTAAAAGTATAGTTTAAAGGCTCTGCAGGTGACTCATGTGCCACGTGGCATAGGGAAACTCTATGTTACTGGACCGAAATACATATTTTCCGAATTGCAGCTTTTTCAAGCACAAAAAGTTGTTCTTCAGCAAGCGAAGCAGTGTCCTGACCACGTCAGAGGTGATGCACGTTGCACGAGCGTGACTGTATACAGAGGTACAGAGGAGAAGCTGTGCGAGCAGCTCGGCCCCAGTCTGTGCCAGTGGTCAGCAGCCACAAGCTCCTTCCTCCCCCAGAGAGCAACAGACAGACACAGAGACACATGGACGACCCACAATTACAGCCCAACATGCATTTTTGAGAAAAAACATCTCTTGCAAAAATACACCAAGCGGCCAGGAGCAGAGAAACCAGCAGGTTCACCAGGGCGCGACGGGGGTAGGGCACGTCGGCTTGCTATATTTAGAACCTGTCTTTCTAGGGATAATCTCACCCTCCAACTTCGGCACATGGATCTCAATTTGTGGCTTCTCTGATGGATTGAGGGTGGAAGGGCCACCCGTTGATGTAATTATAAATATGTATTGCTTATTTGTAAAAATGCACCACAGAGTAGAAAGGAAGCAGAGAGCATTATGAGCACTTTGAACCACAGGGAGGTCATTTGTTTGATGTTAAGTGGTGTCTCGCTGGCAAGACGATCATAGCGTAAGAATTGTGAAAGTGCTGTATTAGCCAAAGTTTTGTTAAATGTCTCTGGGAAGCTAATTTAACCAAGGAGTTATCCCGGGGCACTGTGAAGAGAGTTCAGACAGGATCCATGAAAAGTGATGACTTTCTGACAGTCAAAACCAATCAAGTGGCAATGTTAAGTCTAATGACCCTTCTGATCCCTTCTATCTAAACCAGGGCCCTTGTTGTACTTGGTCAATCCTGGCCCCCTCCAAGGGCCCCATTGTCTAGGGGCTGAAGCTGGAAACCCTCCCCTATTTCTGGCCTCCACGGCTGGACAATGGGCAAAGACAAACCCCTGACAGCCCGTCCTCCAAGGGGACAGCACGGGATTATTGCCGGCGATGTTGACTTTTCGATCTCCTCTCTTCTCACTGGTGTGTGTGTGTGTGTGTGTGTGTGTGTGTGTGTGTGTGTGTGTGTGTGTGTGTGTGGTGTGTGTAAGCCAATTTGCTTTTGCTTTTTCAATGAAAAGAAAAACACAGAAGAAAATACAGCGAGAGAGAGGAGAGGACAAAAGATGGAGGGCCTCAATGATGAAGTGACCTGAAGAGAGGTGAGATCATTTCAAATGGGAATACACATACACACACATACACACACACACACACACACACACACACACACACACACACACACAAGCTTCATTGTCCCTGACTCTACTCAACCTACACAATACAGAGCAGGATATTGCTGCACCATGCAGTCTTTTCACTATGTGGTCTCAAGCCTGCTGAGTTAACAAAAGCTAAAGCTCAAGGTTTTTTAGGGTCGACGAGCACAGAAGGTGTTCCTAAAGTCAGTGATGAAGCAATGTGAGTGCAGGAAATATAGAATACTTTTGTCCATTTCTTTCAACAGGTGCAGATGACATTGTTACGATGTTATTTGCAGACAGATTTCTAGAAAAAAAAGTGTAATGCACACACAGCCTTATTGTTTGTGATCTGCATGTGGCCCCAGGGTAAGCATAATGAATCAATCAACAGATGAAAATAGTCAGCTACAACAGGCAACAAATGCTCTTCATCTCCATCTCCCTGGTGCATGGAAACCCTCGCCTCCGCATTCTTGCTTTAGGCCATAAATCTGAGCAGTTTGTTTTTGTGTCAATGAGACAATAACATGCTTTTTTTGTACAGATATGAATAAAACAACATCAAAACATCAATCAAGGGAATGGCACATGATAAAATTTGTTTTGCATCCCAGCTAAGCCTGTCACTGGATTTATTTTTCATATTTAGAAATAAACTTTCTAGGTACTGTAAAGTGATTATAACAGATGCATCATTTACCATGTGTAGCATCATCTGACATGAGTCACAAAGTTGGCAGGCAGCTACACGGACACGCAAAGCTCCAGTGGTAGGACAGTATGCTGATGAAGCTTGGAGGGGACAGCAAGAACTTCAGACTTCAAAACACGAACTGTACAGTGCTGTCTTGTGCAGGATGGACATGGTGTTCACAAATTGCCAACCTGAATTGAAGGCTTGTGCAGCAAGAAAACAAAGCGCCATCTGTTAGCTTACCAACGACACGATAAACAATAAAGACGAGTATATTTTCCATTTGGCTGCGCATGGCTGGATCCAAATGGAAAGATTACTGTGCTGACTTTGCCATTTGGAAGTAGCGGGGACTGACTTCTTGTGGAGCTGTTCCTAGCACACCTTTGTTCAAGTCCTGCTCGGCAGGCAGTGTTCCCACGGCTCCAACCACCTGCCGCTCTTTGATAATCAGATGATGGAGATTCAACTTTGACAGGTTTTCCACCCTTGTGGATACATGTTAGCCTGGTTGACACCAGACCCAGTTGTAACTGAGAGTGGATCTGGAAAAGTTTCATTCACAGCCCATTTCCAAAGGTGCGTCACCAATGGACACCACTCACATGCCTCTGGGCGCAACTGGATAGTCCTTCAACCAATCAAACCAACGATCAGGGTGACGTAGCAGCAACAGCAGCATCAACGGGTTGCTGCGCTTCGGTGGCCGTCATGTTGAATGTAAACAAAAGGTTGATTGCCGTCGCTGCCTTATCATCATGTGTAAAGCCCGCCTCAATGTTTGTGATTGGTACCTTGATTTGGAAAAATTGGCTTGAATGAGCTCTTGGTCAGATTGACTGGAAGGGCAAATCTTAAATTTGCCGGAAGTTCGTCAGAGCTTTCCCAGGTTAGATACATGGCGTGGCATGCCATCAAGACCAAAAGGCCTGTGATAATCTAATTTTAGAACAAGCCTTTGCCCAATTGCTAAAGACAAAGTCTTTGTTTAAAATGATGGGGTTCAAAGGATGCCAGGGGATTCAGACAGGGCATGACTTCCTGAAGATGTTAAAGATGACAGAATTTAAAGGTTCAAAATTAAAAAAACAGGTTGTGTTAACACAAACAGACATACCTGGAGCTCCAAATTTCACAATAATGTTTCTGTTTATTTTTATTCTTGCCAATAGACAAGGAACGCTTGTTGGCAATGGGTCCAGACATCCGCTCTTGATTACTTGATTACTTCATTTAATTAAAGTCAAATTACAAATATGCCTTTTGAATCCCAATTATAGTTAAATGAGCATGAAGTCACCCATGGTTAATGCCCAAACTGGGACTTGTTAATAGGGTTGTCCAGCAAAAGGACACGGTAGAAAATGTTGTATTTCATGAAATTCTGTGAGACCAGGTGGTTTTAACTGAGTTTTATCTGAACGTCCAGTAGGGCTGCTTTCACAGCGACATTAGCACTCCTCTTTCATTTCAATGAGACCACTGCTTGGCCACGGGGACAAACCCAGGGTCGTCCATGTCTTATTGTATTCATGAAATAAAACGTTTGTGTTTCAGTGGTTTCCATTGTCATGGAAGATAAGCTGTCCCATTTGATATATGCAGTCAGTGTCTCTGCTGGAAAGCACATCAGAAAGTTGAAATGTTTTAGAAGAGACAATTCTACAAAGACTTCTCATCTGTAAATCACTGCAGTGCTCTGAGCCGAGGCAATTGAAAAAGCACACTTAACAGATAAGTTCTCACTTAAGATTCCACAGCCCACTCACTACACCAGCACCGAGACTCCAAACCACTCATTAACATTAAATACTGTGTTAAAACACGATGATGAATCTTTTTCATCTGATCGTTACATTGCCATTTTGCCCTTGCAGAAAATCGGACACATTTGAATTCTGCTTTAAGGGGAATTCAGAGGATATTCACTGATATATTGTTAAACAATAAATGTAAGGGTTTCCTACATTGGGGGAGGTTTCAGCTCTCAGGTGGTTTGGGCCAGAGGTGATTTAATATAATTGTCAAAGAGACAGAGAACTGAAGCACATTGATCCGCACTGCAGTCAACTACAGGAAGCAGAGGTCTTCTCTGCATAGTCATTCATGAGGTTGATTAATGAAGGTAATATAACCATCAATGTGACAATGGCTCATTATTTTGGTTGCAATAAGAGCTCTGTGACCAGAGACAGAGGAAGAATAGCTGCAAGCTATCTATCACAAATCAGTGTAATTTGATATTCTTTATTTCCATATAAAGCTCCTAAACTAGGACATCTAAGTAATGATGCAGCCAAAAGTTTCTAATGTCTGATCCCACCTTCCAGAAATCAAAGGCTCCCATTGTTTTCAACTAGGAATGTATCGGTATGAAAATGTAACCACATGGTTCTAGTGACCAAAATGATCATGGTGTTCGGTATTATCGCGGTGTTTTTAAAGTGTGTTCAACGCCTTTAGCAGCAACCTTTTTTCCTGCAAGTTCTGCAGAAAGGATAAATATCTTCAATCCACTGTCCTTCGGCATTCTTATAATCACCAAAATATGCCCATGCTTCAGACTTAGTCCTCTTAGAGTGCTGATGAATGTCCTAAGTGCTGTCATCTCCTCCTTTCGCCATGATTCCAACTTCAAGAAACACACGTTGGAGGCTACGCAGTGATCCTGACTAAGAAATTCACGTTACAGGCTACGCAGTGCGTATTGTATTTTTTCGCTGAAAATGACTTAATAATGCTACAACCGCTGCAGCTGCAACCATATTAAAAGCAGTGGCCAAAAACTCTCTATTACAGGTTGTTTTTTTGAGTTTTTGGCCACTTGGGGGCACAACCACAAGATGCAAACACATTTACTCTTTTGTATACCAGCAGGTAACTTAATTACACATTGCACATATACAAAGCAGCTTTGGCATTCATTTGGTGTTGTGTTTCTGAATGCAAGTCCAATGTTAGCTCTGTTTTAGCTCTGATATGCTCTCCACCAACTCCTAAGGAAAACGTCTTGTATTTTAGCTGCTAAATTCTCCACTATGTTCACCAGCTGGACGCTAACTATGTCTGTCAGCCGTTTGTTGCTAGGCAGGTAGTGTACAGTGGCCAAAACTCTCCTTTTCCTTGGGTTTCTGCCGTGTTTTAAAACTATCTTTGAGCATCTTCCCGCTTTGTTGCTTCTTCCGAGATCTTCCATAGTTTGCATGGCCCTCAAACTTTATTTTCAATAATCGTCCTACGCAGATCCAAATTATTTGTAGCCTATTTTTGTATGACGTCACTCAAGTTGCCACATAGTCTATAAAACACAATTTACACACACAGTCCACACACTGCATACAATTTCAACCCATCTGTCCCTGCAACCTGCAACCTATTTAAAACGATGTAGACCTAAGCTGTAAGCTACATCTGTTCAGCTCATGCACAGTAATGTTGGTTTTTAATTTTTCTGGGAGTGACAGACATACTGACGCGGCATGTAATGGTCAGAGCTAAAAACTGCAATGGCCTAACATGATTTACTCCGTCAGTCGAAGCATCAGTATGTATCTCGGAGCAGAGAACAATAGGGGCCTCTAACTTCTAAAGGATGAGGCGAACTTGACAGTAATGGCTTCTGACTGTGACAGATACATTGGTGGCTGTCGGACTTGGTCATGGTTTCTGATGCTTCTTTGCTTCTGTCCACAAAGAATCTGCATGTCAGCGCAACCAGACACCAGCAGTAAATAATGACAACAAGAGCAACCGCCACGCACATGAGCTCATCTTTTGACAAGCTCCGCCCAGCCCTCAGCGGAGTGGCGGGGGAGCTTCAGAGCGCTGGTGACACGGCTCTTCTAGTCATCTGTTACAATAGAGGCCCGACTCGTTTCGTCTGATCCCACCGACCACTTTCAACTGCTGCCAGGGCCACAGGAAGCCAGTCATGCTCAGGGTGTGTGTGTGTGTGTGTTGGTGTGTGTGTGTGTGTGTGTGTGTGTGTGTGTGTGTGTGTGTGTGTGTGTGTGTCCAGCAGGGAAGGGGTCTCTTGTCTCTCGATTTTCCGCCCTGATTGGAGTGAATGAGTGGCCATTCTGTTGCCCTGCTGAATCTCTCCATCTCTTGCTATCTTTGAGTTCACAGAGTGGAGGCAGAATAACCCACTCTTCCAGCTCTCGGCCTGACATCATCCCGGGCCTGACGCCTGTTTACAAGCCAAGGATGCACACTGCTACAGACTATTAGCCTTTAAAAAGGTTTTATATTTGATTAATTGAATGCTCTTTGGTAGTACAGATTACAGAGAGCCTGTTGACTAACTGTTGACCTAAACTGTTTTTATGGATTTTTGATGCCAATAGGCTTTTTTAGTGGGTCGTTAATTTCCGTTTTTAATTACACCTGTGCTTGTCTACATACATATTTTATGGACCATAAACAATTGCAAATCATAACTCATTATCATAAAATGGCACTGTTCCATAGTAAACAGTATAACTAATACTTCTCTACCCATCACTTTTCGAAACCCTGTTTTTGTACCCATCATTTTTATTGTGTCAGATGACATCATTTTTTAATTTGTTGTTTTGTAATTATTTTTAAACATTTTCCTCTTACTGTCCAGCCGCCATAGTCAACAAATACAACAATATCTATCAGAAAGTTGATGCATCTGTAACACACATGACATTTCATTTTTTCTCCACCAGCACAATAATGAGTTTGTATCATAATTATATATAAGAACATAATATTATATATATAATATTGTAATTCTAAACACACACACACACACACACACACACACACACACACACACACACACACACAAATGCTGCTTCTCTACACAAAGCAGTAACATTTCGCCATCGCTGTGGAACTGTTAATTGACAGGATTAGTTTGTATGTTAGCGCAGGAAAAACACACCAATAATAGTGTGTAAAAATTGTAGAAATTGTTTTCAGCCAAAAAACAAGTGTACAGAAAAAGTTCCGCGTTTGCAGCTCTGGTGGATCACTTTCTGTTTGCCGTGTAGCTGCAGTAATGTGAGGAATGAATGAATCTGTAATCTTTACCTTCACCGTGTTAAATGTAACGAAGTGAAGCAGCTGAGCTCGACGAGCGACTCCCTCACAAAGCAGCCTGTGTTTGAGGAACTTATAAACAGTAGTTTCAAGTTTACCATGCATCTTACGCCACTCAGTTATACATTACATCTAACGGGATGGCAACCTTTCTTTTTAAATCAGCGCTCTTCCCTTCAAGTAAGCTGCCGCCTGCAGCAACTCATATTAAATGACTGTATACATCAGGGCATGCATGGTCTTGATGATGAACACTTTGTAGTGTGTGTGTGTGTGTGTGTGTGTGTGTGTGGTGTGTGTGTGTGTGTGTGTGTGTGTGTGTGTGTGTGTGTGTGTGCTACAGAATTTACCACTTTTTTTTGCAGATTTGTTTTCACTGTAACCAGGGATTGACTTTAAATATGCCAGACTTCCGCCTAATATCTCTTCAGATCCCTGTGAAAATGATGACTCAATCACGGCCCGGGGTAATGACTGTTTACACTCTACTTTACAGCAAGCTTTTTTAACGATCAATCTGTTCAGTGGGAGTGTTAACGCCCCAACTCGTATCCCTTGCCCCGGGTCTTTTGCTAATTTTCTTTAGCGAAGAACGGATAGGATAATGAGCATTTGGAACAGATATTCCACTGGCTTGTATGTAAAAGGTCTTCTGAAGGTGGAGGGCCAACAGTTGGGGGGGTTACATTGATTGAGGGTGCTCTGGCAAGCGTGTTTGCTCACATCCTCCCACACACCAGTGCCGAGCAGCAAACCCTGCATCTTCTCAGGCAGAAACACACACAGTTTGCAACACTACCATACTGCATATTGGTAGCACACACGCACATAGGAGCAAACAATACAATACACATACACACATGTGCATCCATAAATACATACATGCCTTGTTGTGTTGAAATGCAAAAACCAGAACAAAAGCAAGAGCAACATACATTTAGACATAAAAAACACACAGCTTAGCATGTTAATAATGCCATTTGTATATCATGTTTCATTATCATAATGTTCAAATGTGAACATTAATAGAATAATTTGTCATGGGGTGCAGCTGTGTTTTCCATTTCCTTCCCAGGCATCATCTATAAAATGAAATATCTGCCATGGTCGGATGTGAAGGCTGAAGTTTCATGAATGAGAAACACAATCTGGGAGATTGCAAAATGGAACTGTGAAGTTGTGTGTCTGTCCATATCCCCTCTGATAAGACACAGCCCATCGAGTGTCTGCATGAACCTGTGTCACCCACGCACACACACCCACAGACACATGCAGGGACCACTACCTGCTGTCAGAGGCATTTCAGGTAAATCAAACCAACAAAAGGAAACCATTTTCTGATCAGAGAAGGTGCCAGAACCTCAAAAGAGCAAAACACAACGTCTCTCTGTGCACTGACTGGCAAGGAAACATGAAAAACATGAGTGGGAAGACGTTACATTTAAAGCAAGTGTTGCACATCTCTGACTTGTACAGATCCTGTGAGATGTTCCACCGAAACAACAAGATGATAGAGTAAAAGTGACCAAACTCAAGAGTATTGTCCCCCTTATGGCCTTATCATCTGATCTTGTCTTTATCAGGCTGCGTTCACACAGCCACAACGGGATACAGTGTGGGGGGGGGGGGGTCTCACTAATTGGCCCATTTGTGTGACATTGTGCTGTGTTATTGTTGTTTGGCTGACGTTCAGCGCAGTGCTTGTAATTTAGTAGATTTTTTTACCCTCTCTGTGTTTTAGGGATGTTTCCGGTTTAATGTATGAGACTCTCCCACCAACTCAAGACCGGGGGTTACGTGGCCTGTATTTGTGTCACAGTGCCTCATTGTGAAGTTCCCATCGGAGCTTATTTGTGATCAGATGTGACTAGATTCCTGATAGTCTACCGTAGCCAGACCTTCCTCCACAGCGCTGCGGAGGAGGGTCTGGCTAGTCCACAAAGCTTTCTCGGATGGGAGAAAAATGAGCATCATGTTTATTGGCATTTCTTCAAACCAATCAGAAATCATCTTGGGCAGTGCTAAGCAGCAATGTGTACGCTCAGAAGTCTAGCTAGCTGTCTGCATTTACCCTGCAGAGATCTGAGGACCAGGTAACCATAGTCCTCAGATTGGACAGATAGTCTAGCTAGCTGTCTGGATTTACCCTGCAGAGATCTGAGGACCAGGTAACCATAGTCCTCAGATTGGACAGATAGTCTAGCTAGCTGTCTGGATTTACCCTGCAGAGATCTGAGGACCAGGTAACCATAGTCCTCAGAAATCCACCAGAGGTTAGAACACCAACACAGAGACAGAGGACAGGGACGGACATCCGGCCGAAAATGAGGCACAACCGGTGGATCTTCCGACAGCACCGGAGCAATCCCATGAATTGTCATCGACTAGATTCCTGATAATACCTTATGTTTTGTTCCCAGCAGGGTGCTCTCCTCTTTTCACATCACTCAGTTTGTGAACATGTGTGTACATATTTCCAAGCCCCAGGGTGAGCACTGGATTACAGAATGCGGGTGCGATGTGTAACGTCTGAAGTCAAAGTTGCAGGTCAAGTCATACCCAGAAAGAAGAACTGAGCCTTACACACATTTTTTTTAAAGTAATTCCTCAAATGACCACCATTTGAGCCATTAGGTCAGTAGTTACTGTCTAAAAAGCAGTGTTTCACTGCCCTAGTACTGTCAAGACTCTTCCTGTTGCACCTTCTGACCTCACCCTCACATCTGACAGTGATGTCATGGTGCACAGACACACCCTGGAGTACAATTCAGCATCACTACAGCAAGATGACAAGTTAAACTACTGGAGGTGAGAAAAAAAGACTTTCAGCATCTGTTAAGTTGCTCTTTAAAAGCACTTGTGTGTGCAGGCAGACCGCTGGCTGAGGAGGACACTTGACTACTCTGTTATTTGTGTTGTCAGTAACATTATTGCTCATTTCAACATTTCTACTTTTTGTGATTTTTGTGAGCGTACACGACAAGGAGTATAAAACGTAATGCACCAGACAATTACGTTTTATATTCCCTGTCATGTGTGCTGATCACTCACAGACATCACAAAAAGTGTAGACTTTTAGGGGTGAGTCATGGCGTACTGTTTTTAATCAATGTATGCATGAGCATGTGCAAAAAACAAACACTCTGCCACTCTGTTTCTGTTTGGCAGCTCTTAAGACAACTACGTGATGGTCAAACTGAGTTCACAGTGCAGAGAAATTATGAATCATTCTATAACAATCTACCTGAGTCAATCCATCACTTTCAAAAAGTGGACTGTTTTTTCCTGCATTATTGTTACCATACGGAAAACTGAGCAAGCAACACAACTTCGATAGAAACAGAAAACAATGAATTCGGAGTGGCAGAGAAGCACAGCAACAAATTACAATTGTACTGCATGGTATTGGACTTGTTGTACTGTTTCATTCAAAAGCTGCACAGTGCTGGCAGAGTACAGGCAGCAGTATAACCTGAGTTTAAATATGGCTCTTTATTCATTCATAGCGTTCCTGCTGCCTCAAGGCCACCATCTTTGGCAAACAGCGCTTTGTAAACCAACAAAAGTGCACTGCAAAGTACCAGGGTATAAGGAAGCTGTTATTAGAGCATGCATACAGCAGCTACGCTTTTGATACAAACCAAAGTACCAATTAGCAGCAGACAATGCTCAGGGTGCACAGGACTAGGAAATTAAAGCACTTAAAACGTGCAGGCGAGCAGGAGACGCAAACAAGCAAATGTGTCTTATTTTCTCATTCCCCCAGTATTCACTGTGGAGAGAAGCCAGGGTTTCTTACTCATGTATCACACATTTAATGAAGAAAACAGCCGCAAATGGTTTTAATGTGGATAACTCTACACATATACCGTGCATAAATCTGCCGACTAGGGAAAAGACAATATGTAATATAAGTCCTTTAGGGAAGGTACTACTAGAACTGTTGGGTCCTTTATTAAATTATGGAGTGTGTTGGAATGTATCTACCCACTCTTGCATTTGACCATGTGTGGCAACCATAGACTCTATAAAATATGGATGTAGTCTCCATAACATTACCCTTAGGTTGCTGAAGAGCCAAACGAAGCTCAAAGTGCGCTGCTCCCGGTTGCTGTGGCCGTCGCCATCTTGGCATTATCAGCTAATTAAAAAACAGGCGAAGAGGTGGAGCATGCAGACGCCGAGGCAGGCTGAGTCAAGCCGACAGTCCACACTCTCCTCCTGTAATGGCAGCCACCTGTCACTCAAAGCAGCATTGTTGATTATGCAGAACTTTAAGCCTTAATATAATTCAAACAGGTGAGTTTTAAAACTCTCCCCTGACAGAGTATTTTTACAGTGTGGTATTACGTTTGTAGTACTTTTACTTAAGAACGGCCTGACAAGACACCTAGTTGTAGATTTCACACACACAACTTTTTTAACTTTCCTAGGCAAATACAGACATGGAAACATGGAACAAACCCTGCACTAACACGGTACATATACAGTTTACAATGACAAATTATGACATACAACATGAAACGGGCTGAAATGACATATGCTGGGAGATGTCATCAGATTCAGCTGGCTAGCTAAGTAAACTAAGATTAGTTCCATAAATTGTTGCCTTGCTGGCTGTTCTCCAAATTGAGGCACCAATCACAACCACTTTACACGATGACAAGAGCACAGCAACAGTAGTCATGCAACAGAAAACTCCGATTGGACAGATAGTCCAGCTAGGCTAGGCTAGTCTGGATTCACTCTGCAGAGATCTGTGGACCAGGTAACCATAGTCCTCAGAAATCCTCCAGAGGTTAGAACGTCAACACAGAGACAGAGGACGGGGACGGACATGGGTGAAAAGACATGCATCTGGCGGAATTTCCTGCGGCACCAGAGCAATCCTGGAAGTGGAATGTCAAAGATATAGACTATGTTACATATAAGTCTCCCCAATGACCATATGTTTTTGATTCACATATTTTATGTCTTTATCAATTTTTGTTGCTAAATGTACGTCTGGGCTGTTAAACCCATCAGCATTTGTTTTATTAAATAGTTATATGAGACAACATGCAATACTCCGAACTATGAACTAGTGCAGGCAATCCACCTGTGTCTGGTCAATTTGTTGCTGTCTATCGTCATCTTGTGGCCGGCGTGGGTAATGCTAGGAGGTAAAACCATGACCAGAAAAAGATGGCTACGTTTCTGTGCTACTTTTGTAATGACTTAGATTTGGGTTTGTGCTGCCTTCATCTTTTCAGAGGTGAAAAGCACACACAACACATGAGAGATTGATTTACATTTGTATCTGCCTTTTGGATCAAATAGGCATACAAAACATTAAAAAAAATGTAATTTCTGACATTTCTGACAAGTGTATGTGATAGGATTTTACTGTCAGCCCCTGTATTTACTTATTTTTGTATTCTACTTTTGCTCTTTTTCCTCCAGCTGTTACTTTTGCCACTGCATGACTAAGTTACCCCACAGGGATCAGCCCAATGTTACGATATCTCATCTTAAACATAAATACAAAGTGTAGAGAAGGAGCCAGACAGTGAAGCAAAAAGACAGTCAGGTCCAAACAGATGGTTGAACTGACAGGCAGAGATAAAGATGATGTAGATAAGAAAGGAAGTGAAGATAAAAGAGCTATGATCAGCAGACGGTGTTGGTCAAGCACCAACATGACACCAGCAGATGTCAAATCACCGTCGGCACATCACCCTCCTGCTGCGTTGTGGGAGACAGATAGCTCAGCAGACAGCCCGTCCTGCCCCAGGGCAACACTGATTTATGGGCCAGTCCTACTGCACGGTCAGGGCGGGATGGAGGACAGGGTTCCTTCTTTCAGCAGCATTTGCACAGTGTGCACACTAAACTCGACTCCAGACTCTGCTGCAAAAAATATCAATTTTACAACTCTGAGAAGAAATCTGGGCTCATTTTCCAGTTCATACTTGTATTTTGGGTTTCTACATGTTGACACGCTATTGTGCGATTTAGTGTATGAAAAATCTATTGTTTTCATCCTACTGTCTGTCTGTATATACTATTACTCACCCTCTGTCTGATGCGCTTTGTTTTAGCACCTATTCTTTATGTTCCCCTCCGGAAAAGCTGCTCTCAATTGGCTTGTTAGAAAAATATATGGAGCACCTATGCAAGGGTAGTCTATATCCATGAACTTCCACTTCCGCGATTGTTTTGTTGTCGCTGGAAATTCTGCGGTATGTCTGTTAGCTTACACTTTCTTTGTGTTGTAATTCTAACCTGCGGCTGATTTCTGATGACTATGGTTACCTGGTCCTCAGATCTCTGCAGGGTAAATCCAGACAGCTAGCTAGACTATCTGTCCAATCTGAGGACTATGGTTACCTGGTCCTCAGATCTCTGCAGGGTAAATCCAGACAGCTAGCTAGACTATCTGTCCAATCTGAGGACTATGGTTACCTGGTCCTCAGATCTCTGCAGGGTAAATCCAGACAGCTAGCTAGACTATCTGTCCAATCTGAGGACTATGGTTACCTGGTCCTCAGGTCTCTGCAAGGTAAATCCATACAGCTAGCTAGACTATCTGTCCAATCTGAGGACTATAGTTACCTGGTCCTTAGATCTCTGCAGGGTAAATCCAGACAGCTAGCTAGACTATCTGTCCAATCTGAGGACTATGGTTACCTGGTCCTCAGATCTCTGCAGGGTAAATCCAGACAGCTAGCTGGACTATCTGTCCAATCTGAGGACTATGGTTACCTGGTCCTCAGATCTCTGCAGGGTAAATCCAGACAGCTAGCTAGACTATCTGTCCAATCTGAGGACTATGGTTACCTGGTCCTCAGATCTCTGCAGGGTAAATCCAGACAGCTAGCTAGACTATCTGTCCAATCTGAGGACTATGGTTACCTGGTCCTCAGATCTCTGCAGGGTAAATCCAGACAGCTAGCTAGACTATCTGTCCAATCTGAGGACTATGGTTACCTGGTCCTCAGATCTCTGCAGGGTAAATCCAGACAGCTAGCTGACTATCTGTCTAATTGGAGTTTTCTATTACATGACTAAAACAGCCTTTGAACGAACACTGGAAATGTCCCACCAAAACAAGTTCCTTCCAGAGGCTATTTTACAGAGGCACCGTGACTCCGTCCAGCCAAGACAATTGTGATTGGTTTAAAGAAAAAGTTTAATAAACCAGAGCTTGTATTTCTCCCATCCCAGAATGCTGTGTGCACTACGCAGACCCTCCTCCACACCGCTGAGGAGGAAGGTCTGGCAACGAGAGACTAGGCTAAGGTAATTCTCAAGCAGTGGGTGAAGATACTCAGGCGGGGGGTGATGTGTTCTAGTGAGTCTGCATGTGACATACAAAGTGGGCTTGATGAATCCCATGTTTCTGAGCAGAAAGGAATCATTTCTTTTTTGTTTACTTGCTACTCCTAAACTTTAACATGAATGGGTACGTTTCAACGGGTCAATAGTTGGTTTCTTTCCCGCAAGGATTCTGAAAACAAATCTGAGTCATATAGAAGTGGAATATTGCAGGTCTCTGGAACAATTTCTTACTTTTTTTGAGAAGAAAAACAAACTAAATCATAACACTAAATAAAACATTTGTTCTGTTTTTTGCCGTGTACACGGCTTGGACTTTGACCTGATGTTGCCCTATTGTTTTCCTTCAACTCTTCCTCTGGAGGCATACTGTAACCTTGTGTTTGACCACACAGGTCAGAGAGCAAGCTCAGCTATTTTACCTCTGGAAAAGTTCAGCTGCCTTTTTTCAGCTGTTTGACCCAGCCAGTAAAACAGCTGACCTGTAGGTATGGTAGTATGTATATATATATATATATATATATATATATATATATATTATAGTATACAGGATGAAGCAGGGAAAGTCTATGTTTAGGTTGGCTTCTATATTATGTTGTGTGTGTACAGTTTGGATTCAATACAATGGTTTTATGTTTAAAAAAATTAGAAAAAAGGAAAAGTCTCTGTACAAAACTGGCAGTGTGTGTGCTTTTGAACACGGTTTTCACGTGCAAGATTTGCTTCATCGATCTGTTTTTATGGCCATAATGTAACAAGTTGGCAGACAAAGAGCACCATTGGCGTTCCAATATTCAGTATTCCAATATTCACTCTCCATTCAGCTCTATTTTGGTCTCCACCAACTCCTGGGGGAAATATCTGTCTCTTTGGCTTCTAAATGCTCCACTTTGTTCACGAGGTACTTGGTACTACTTTGTCTCTCTGTCATTTGGTGCTCATTCAAATCCTTAATTATGTGAATTATGTAAATAATGTATAATAACATTCCTTTATGTAAATACCGTACGTATCCAATTCCTTATATTTCTTTATTTCTTGTATTTCTACTCTATTTATAATATTGTGCAACTACAACACAGAGTTTCCCTTCGGGGATCAATAAAGTATTTCTGATTCTGATTCTGATTCTGATATGTTGAAAACCATCATCACCATCTGTCCAAAAAACAAAGCCTATAGAATTAGGGTCTCCCCCCATGTCTCAGGGCTTCCTGTAGTTTTCTTAATTGACTGAGAAAGAAGCGGGCCAGGTTTCTTTCCAGGCTCCTGTCGGGCTTGAACTCACTCTGGTCCCACAGTCCATTTCCTCTCTGTCAACCTCCTGCTGCGAGGGGTTTCTCTCTGGCAAGGTCAGGGGCTCCAGTACTTCACCCAGTCTCCTTGCAGATTTCCCATCAGTCTGGACCCACTGCAGAGATCCACACACCGTAGGAGGTTGGACATCAATGTCCTTCACCTCTTATTTTCCCCATTTCCTGCCCCCTCTCTTTCACATGTTCCGTCAGCTTCTATCATCCTTTGGTCAGACTGCACGTCTGCCACCTTATCTTACATTTCCTCCTTCTACATCTCTGTGTCCATGTCCCTCTACCCCCCCCCCCCCCCCCCCCCCATATCTTTCTCCACCTTTGTTCCTCACCTCCTCCTGTCCTCTTCTGTGAATGTGCAGAAAGAATTAACCCTCACTTGGGTCCGGCCCCGAGCGATGGAGAAGATTAAATTACCCCAGGAAGGGTAACATTTTCCTGGGAGGTGTCCAGATGGAAAGTTGGTGCTGAGACCTTCATGTTAATCTCCGTTACATCTGCCCACAGTGTCCTCCTTCTCAGGCAGACACGGACACACACGGGAGTGTGTGAATGGGAGGATCTGTTCATCCTGTTGTTAACCTCACATTTTCCTCTCTTTATAAATTAATTATCAATAAATGATTAAATAGCAACATTTGACATTTAAAGTTTGTTGAAGGGTGCTTCCCTATCTTGGTGAAATGAAATATAATTTAAGATCTTAAGTAATAATTAGGTGTGGAAATGGATTATTGAGTAAACATAAAGTCCTGAATCCTCAAAACCCCCAAAAAAGAGACATACAAAACTCAGCATCATCAGTAGTGTCATAATCATACCTACTCTATGTTTTTTTTAAAGTACTTGTGTCTGTACTTCCCCTATAGAATATTTCTTCTAGCACGTTTTGCATTCACACACACAGTACATATACATTATATAGACAGTATATATTTGTTTCTAGCCACACTAGAGACGTGGTTCTCGGAATGGCAACCATATTGGATCAGTTTGAAATATTTCGGCAACTACTGGATGGCTTGTAATGAAGTCTTGTATGGGCATTCAAGATCCCCAGAGAAAGAGTTTCAATGATTTTCATCATGTGACATTTCATCCTGAGCAAATTATCATGTCCAAATGTTATTTTGTCAGTACGTCGGTTTATGACCAAACACCTGCAACAATAATGACATGTTAGCATCCAACACAGTGAAGAAGGAGTGAAAGGAGGTTAACTGATGTCATTATCTGATGCACACGTCTCTATAAGCCCCTGTGCATCACACAGGACCACAATAAGAATACATGTAATCATCTTTCCCCTAGTGTTAGTTCTCACATTTGTTTCTCATACATTACATTATATAAATGTACATTTATCTAATCTATCTCATCTCTGTTGTACGGCTTCTGGAAGAAGAAAAGAAACTGCCTTCCCTTTGTTTTGCAGGTGATCTTTAGTGCATTCCTGATGACATCAGCCCAACGTTGTTATAAAGAACATTTGGGGGTCAATGATAATTGTATGGGCCTTTATTGAAAACTTGTTCAGTCTGTAGCTGTGCCAAGGATGACATCATCATTGTGATCATCGTCACCACCACTGATGCTGTGCTACTGTGCACAAAGCATCCAGCAGCGAGCTGCTTATAGCAACAGTCAGGCTTCTCAGTGGGAGCTGTTTGGGTTTTTTATGAAAGACAATGAAATACTTTAGACAGAGGTGATATGTGTGTAGTGTTGTTTCAGCTCAGCCTGCACGCTGGCAATTATTGGCAATTGTGAAAGTGCATTTGATACATTATTTGCCTAAACTTTATCTTCAGCACCTTTGCAACAAATGGGCGATAAGCTTGAAAGTGGCCCTGTGCTTGTTTCCAATTAATTAAGCAATGGATTGGTGCCCAAAAATGCTGCAAAGCATGTTTGTTAGGGAGTCCCAAAACACAGGAGTGTTTGTATTGGGTATGGTGCCTCCACCGAGCAAATTTACTCACATTTGGTCACAGGGCCACATCACCTGGAAATTCAAATTCTAACTGTTTGCCCCACAAACAGTATCGTAGGCTATTTAAAGTAAATATCGACATCTGTGCATTAGGGAAATAGTTCATACACAGGTCTTTAACCAGTGGAAGAATGTAACTAAGTGCATTTACTCAAGTACTGCATTTGAGTCTAAATGTTGAGGTACTTGTACTTTACCTGAGTCTTCTCTTTTCATGCCACTTTCTACTTGTACTCCGCTATATTTCAGAGAGAAATATTCTACTTTTACTTCACTACATTCATCTGACAGCTTTAGGTACAAGTTACTTTACAAGTGACAGTAAGATGTTTGCACACAACACACATGTAGTTTATAAAAATATTACATTTAATTATAAATTAAACTACCCAACAATATACAGCACATAACTACATGCAGCTCTACAAAGTGAACTACTTTTGTTATCTCATGTTGTAGATGTTAAGCCACAAAAGAAAATATGGCTTACCAGTCAGGGTCTGTGTGTGTGTGTTTGTGTGTGTGTGTGTGTGTGTGTGTGTGGTGTTGTGTGTGTGTGTGTGTGTGTGTGTGTGTGTGGATGTGTGTGTGTGTGTGTGTGTGTGTGTTTTGTGTCTAAGCTTGCTGCCACCTCTAATATGAGATGTTGATAGATGTGTGTCACCTTGGTTTTCTTGATGACAGATGCTGAGTTATGGGACCACAGCAGCACCAGCAGGTTATAACCCAAGCAAACTGTTAAGAAGGACCACAATGCACTGCTGTCCCGCTGCCCTCCAGAAGACAATCTGCTATTTAGCTGCACATTTTAAAGTGCTCATGTCTTGCTTTTGGCTTCTTCACTTTCCTTTATTGTGTTATTTATCTTTTTTGTGCAAGGTATAGGTTTACAAAGTGAAAAAGCCAAAATCCCCCTCCCCATTTACAGCCTTTACTTTAGAGACAAACGTGTGTCACTATGTAACACGTTATATGCTCGGCTAGCTGCTAGCGTAGCACGCCCTCATACTCTGCTTCTGACTGGCTAGTAGTCCTTACCTAGGTACTGTCAGGGCCCTCATACTCTGCTCCTGACTGGCTAGTAGTCCTTACCTAGGTACTGTCAGGACCCTCATACTCTGCTTGTGACTGGCTAGTAGTCCTTACCTAGGTACTGTCAGGGCCTCATACTCTGCTTCTGACTGGCTAGTAGTCCTTACCTAGGTACTGTCAGGGCCCTCATACTCTGCTTCTGACTGGCTAGTAGTCCTTACCTAGGTACTGTCAGGACCCTCATACTCTGCTTCTGACTGGCTAGTAGTCCTTACCTAGGTACTGTCAGGGCCCTCATACTCTGCTTCTGACTGGCTAGTAGTCCTTACCTAGGTACTGTCAGTAAATAGTTTCCGCAGAGAACTTGTTTTAGTGGAACATGTGTATGTTCAAAAGTAGCTTTTGTCATGCAACAGAAAACTCCGATTGGACAGATAGTCTAGCTAGCTGTCTGGATTTACCCTGCAGAGATCTGAGGACCAGGTAACCATAGTCACAGAAATCCAGCAGAGGTTGGAACGCCAACACAAAGACAGAGGAAGGGGACGGACACCCAGTCAGTCACATTAGGAACATCAATTTCCGGCGGCACCTGAACAATCCCCAAAATGAAATGTCGTCAATATAGACTATAGTAACACTGATATTGTTGTGATTCCAGCTCAAAACAAAACTTAAAAGGCCAAGTATGCTTCAACAGAACTTCCAATCATAAATGTTGAGATAATTCAGTCTGGACCAAAGTGGTGGACCGACGGACCATCATTGCCATTCCTTGAACCTCAGGATTTGCCAGAAAGACCACCCCCACCAATGACTGATGTATATATGATATATGACGACCACCTGTAGATTGGCTCTATAATTCCCCAGTGGTTGGCTGCCTGCAGACTAAACACATTAATATGGAGTTTTATCAACTGTCTGGCAGTCACTTACATCTCAAACCCAGATAACGACAGGGGAGGAGGCAGCGAATGTCCTGCTGGATTCTAGCAGGAGGTGTGATAGAGATACGCAGGAGGGAAGGCTGTGTTCACTGCCATGGGAGAAACCTCCGCTGTTCAACAGTCAATCACAGCACACCATACGAGTGTGTCAGCTGTGATTATGCTGCCTATCTGTT
Organism: Etheostoma spectabile; assembly: GCF_008692095.1. NCBI lineage: Eukaryota > Metazoa > Chordata > Actinopteri > Perciformes > Percidae > Etheostoma > Etheostoma spectabile. Next base: position 20,994,883 of record NC_045733.1, on the reverse strand, counting down.
ATCACCATGTCGACAAAACGCTTCCAGAGAAACGTATGGTTGACGTGTGTGTGTGTGTGTGTGTGGGTGTGAGAAAAGAAAAGAAAGAAGAAAATATAAAGAGTGAAGGGATAGGCCAGCTGGGAAATGCTCTCCTATGTCTGCAGTTCATTTATCTATCACCATAATATTTCAATACTTCTTATTTCACTGGTTCGCTATTCAAACACACTTTGGTTTCAATGGACATAACTCACGTCATCTTATCCTCTCTTTACTCACACTTCTGTGTAATATAATTATCAGCCACAATCCATTTAGATTTTGTTGGCCACAGTTCCTGGCGTAACACACGTGAAGGCCTCTAAGGCCCCTGATCTTTGTGCTGCTTCCTGTTCCTGTCCTAATGTCCCTCCCTGTTCCTCTCCATTCGGCCAATCAGCAGGGCCCGTTGCCAGCTCCCACCTGTTTGTTTTTCTCCCGACGGACAAGGACTGACAACCCCAAACCACTCTGGCCACCCACCTGGTGTGCCCTTTGGTCAGAGAATAACAAAGCAATACGACGCTGAGGTGGAGCCTGACCGGTTTCCTGAGTTGAATTACAGTACGTTAATTATGGGCAGCACAGAGAAAACGTATGATGTATTTGAGGATTAATCCATTGATCAGTATCCACGTAGGATAACTGCTAATAATGTTTTTTATTTTTTTTTTATTTTGTGCAGCAGCAGCCCTCTTTTATCTAATACTACACATTTAATGGCGTATTGCAAAATTGAAGAGAGCAATAGCCAATTGTGAGGAATCAATGCAGAATCGATAATTGATTTTCTGGTTATGGCAGGTCATGGACATGAATGCACATTATTTGACTTTCCATGCATTATCTTTATCCATTTACCTATTTGCTGTGATTAATAATACATAGCACAGAAACACCCCAGACATAACCATTTTATTTCTTGACCTCTGCTTCCTCCTAGTGGTCTGAGGAGACATAGACTCCTAAACTCCAGGATAGAAATGGCAACAACATAACCATGCTACACAAAAAAATATAATAACACGCCGGCCCCTGCCTCTGACTATTTTCATTCTATTTTTTTGTAGATGGGAAGATAAATTGGGGAAATTGAAATCTCTAATTATACATTTTCTCATCCTAGACAGATAGATAGATAGATAGATAGATAGATAGATAGATAGATAGATAGATAGATAGATAGACAGATAAATAGATAGATATATAGCAGTGCATACTGGTGTTGATTTTGATTATTTAAAATATGTAGCAGAGGCCAAAATATCCTGATTTTCTGCAGTCCCAAAACAACGGATGCTACAAATTCCAGCATCTTTTTTTGTCATGCCCTCCCTGGTGACATCATCAAGGCAATTCTTTTGTAGCCAACAGTTGTTTTAACAGCATAAGTAGTAATCCACCTGTAAGAGTAATACTGTTTCTGTGGAGTTCCGTTTTTAAGCATCCCTAAAGATTAAAGGAGATATCTTTTCTCTAAGATAACATTAAAACATGATTCTGTATCTTACATTCCAAGGTGAAGAGCTAATTAGCATCAACTATACAAAAGCAAACTAAAACATAGATATGAAAACAACTTTAAACCTTTTGAGATCCCTCACTTCGTGTTGACAGAAACTTGCTTATTTTGCATCATTCTTGGTGAAGAATCGATTTATTAAACAAGACAGGCAAGATCTCCTCTCACCAGCATGCAGCTTGATCTGAATATATCAAGTGAGTGTGAGGCAGAGCTCATTTATCTTCTCCTCTGGCTCTCGCCCACCTCGCCACCACTCTCTGCCAGTCAGTCAGGCAGTGTTGCAGACAGCACACACAGCCTCGGTGGCGAGATGCAGATTGATAAGGGGTCCGGGCATCATAAGTGGGCGTAACTGGTAGGATCCGATACAATGCCAACACAGCGCTCAGGGCTGTAGCAGCCACGCTCCATTTCTGCTGCAGTTTTAGCCAAGAAACAAGAGCTTTTTGCTTCATGTGAAGCCATTGTATGCCTGTATTTCATAATCACGGAACTGTAGAATAAATGGAGAGATGTTCCAGAAACACAATGCAAACCAGTATTTACACATATGATAGTAAAGTGACACGGAGGTAAGTGTTTATAGTCTCTATGTCAACTTTATTCTTTGAATCTACAGTTTCAAGTTAAAAATACTTCTTTTGAACAACGGTAAACAACACACAAACATACACACACACACACACAGACACAGACACACACGTGACAAGGTTGGGCAGATTCATCACAGTGATGCTATTTAGAAAGGCATGCTTTAAAATAAATCAAAGTGAATTTTGTATGATTTCTGCTGAAGGATGACAGTCTTCACTGTTGCCCACGTTCAACAAAACAGCATGAACTAAAGGTTCCTCAGTCCCAGGACTTCAGATGAGCAGTAGTCATTGTCATGCGGAGCCCTACTGTGCAAAACAGGCCTCTCAGGAACTCTATTTTGTAGCCTATCACATTCAGAGAAACTGTCCCCATGGTTATAGCAAACCGGACCTGTTGTCATGCGGCAAACTGTGCATGCATAGAGGTAAGAGGACACAGCGTTCCACTAAGAGAAACTCAACATAGTGCACCAAACACCTCACGTCAGCTGAAAATTCACATGAAAACCAAATATCTCTATGCAGCGGTTCTAAAACCTTCTAATGCCAAAGCCCTATAGATGGTTTAGATGAAGATAACCAGATGAAAATTCATAAAGTTATACTGATGGAACATGGCAAAAGTACCTACTTTTTATATCTGGTGATATATGATACATTTGAAAGGTCCCTGGCAGCCAAACGCATCAATCTGAGAACCCCAAATGATACATCATGAGCTTGTACTGACTTACTATGTAAAAGCTATAGGTTACTGCAATTATTGTATCTAATATCATTGTTCGTTTCTCAGAGTTCATAGTTGCATTCTTTTTAAGTGCCTGAATACAAAACATTTGTACATTTGGATTTTTAAGCAGAGCCAAATATTAAAAAAATAGTTTGTCATTTTTTTTATAGATGATGATTCTCTTTGTTACAGAGCGTTCGACGAGAAGATTAACACAACTCTCATGACTGTACGCTAAAAATTAAGCTACTGCCAGCAACCTGCTAGCTTAGCTTAAGTTAGCATAACATTTTAACTTTGGACAAAGCCAGGTTAGCTCCCCCCCCCCAGTTTTCAGTGTTAATGCTAAGCTAAGATAAGCTAACCCAAAGCTATTATCACCAGTGTAATTTTTTTCCTTCAATTAATTTAATTTAGATTGTTTCTTTTAAGAAAATAGGTATATTTGATGAAAGGGCACAATAACAGTAGATCGTTGCCGGGTACCATTTTGACATAGCTAGCCAGCGATGGTAATTAATTAATTAACACTTTTGAGTTTGAATACACGGCTGGGACACTGAACTCTGGCAACAACAAGAGGTGCAAGGTTATACAGGTGCTAGTGAGTTAAGCACAACCGGTGGACCTCTAGTATATTAACCCTTGGAACACAGTGCAGACGTGCTAATCTACAGCATCCAGGCAGAGGATAACACAACAGCTTGCTAGTTATGGTATGTGATTAGCTAGTTATGTGTCATTTGACATGACTAGCCACTAATGGTAAAAAATAAAATAAAATAACTAGAATTGTATTAAAATCTTACACAGCACAGTTAGGATACTGTGTAGAAATGTGTAGAGGTAAAATCAACAAGGACCTGATGATGAGTATTTCCCCCAATTCTTAACATTGATGTTGTTATATTAAACATGATGGCTGGATGTATTTTAACGACTGGAGCAAACTGCAGACATGCTCATCTACACCTATGGAGGCTGTAGCTGTTAAGGACAAAGTCCAGGGAAAAGGTCGCTTGCAGGAGCGGGCAGAGTCCTCCTGCAGGGGGGACGGCAGAGGTTAGAGGTTCTCTTCTGAATACATGTGATGGATACTCAGTAGACCTTGGCGGACCATTTAAAGACTACACTGCAGCAGGCCGGGCTGGGGGGGTCAAAGCGTTGTAAATCTAGCTAACAGAGCACGGGTCGTCCTTGCAGGGCTTGACATCCCCCTGCAGCAAAAGGATCATCACAGCCTTGGTCAGGTAGCTGGAGGTGCCTCTCTTTCCCATCGGTGGGGTGTTGTAGAATGCCTCCATGCCATCCTGGCAGAGACACAGATGAAAAGTATTTTGAAGATTTGAAGTGCCCATGAGAGCTAAAACAATCCTAGCAGGATCATATCTCTCAAATTTATTAAGGAGTTGGAGGATGGCAGGTTGCCTCTCTTAGGCTTTTAAATACAATGGAATTAGGCTCAAAGTTTAGGGAGCACATTGATTTTGAAAGGTGATGAGATAATATTGCGGCTGACACTCACAGGTCACATTCAAATGTTATAATATCACTTTACTTAACTAAGCATTTGTAAACAGGAGGGTTTGCTTTAACGCCAGGGGCCGAGGCCCGTAGTCATCACTAAAGAGCCAATAAAGACTAGAATCCCATTTTCTATAACGGTTACCAACAAAATAAAAGATGTAATTAAACTGTATTCATATTGTGGGGGCAATTTGCTCACAGGAAGTAAAAAACAAACATCGAGGATTTCCTGCTGAGTCAACCTTAGCCAGCCATCGTGAGCTAACGTTAGCTTTGTAGAACTCAGTGGACTTCAAGTTCAAGTTCAAAATTTATTGTCATATGCACTTTAGTACAAGTACCACAGCAATGAAATACAGTATGCCCTATTGCACTCTCTCAGCACCAGTCAACAGTAACAATCAATAACAATAATATAGGTTAAAAACATAAAACCATTTAACCACCAAAATAAACAGTGGCTAAGTGACTAAACACAGACCCCAGCCCTCCTTCCTGCTGCGCTATCATTCAACAACCTGATTACTTCTGATGACTTCCCCAACGGAATTAAAGTGTGACTCTCGCCAGAATGCCATGTTGGGTCTTTTGGTGAATATACATGAGTCAAACCTTTGTTTAAATGCATAATTAGAACGGAAATGCCACTTTTAACAATGACAGTATTGTCTTTTTTTTGACTGAACGGGAGAGCTAGGGGCGCTACTATGATAGCGTCATGTTACGCGATCCGCTATCTTGCCTGTCAAAAATAGTCAATCTCCCAATGAACGGACTCCGTAGGAGGAAATCTCATTCTTATATGAGGCTCCTTTTTCAACTACAAGGTCAATATTGTTTTTCACTAACGACAAAACAAAAAATGATGTGTGCATTCATATGGAACGAAGCTTTTGGACCTTTCCATCTTGACTCTCCTCCCTGTTACGTGTCATTTGGAGATTGACTCTTTTTGACTGGCAAGATGGACGGTGACCGGAAAAAGGGAGTTGTATAATATGACTTATTTAATCCGAGGAATCGCTTCAGATAAATATAGTGAAGAGCATGTGTGTGTTTCAGTACAAATGTTTCTAAAACTGTTTTTTGATTCAACTCTGAACTGGAATGTTAAAATAGAAATGGTGGAGAAAGGGTGTGCTCAAGGGTCTCTTCCCCAGAGGGAAGCCACTCTACCTGCTTCTCTATGCCTTCCAAGCGGCTGCGATCCCTCTGGAAATCATTGAAGGCTTGCTTGACCAGATCGTCCAGATCCACCTTGTCACTGAACTCCAGCTCCGGGTTTCTCTCCAGCACGATGGACACCACCATCAGCAGCTGCTCACACGGTAGAGATAGGACAAGGCTGTCAGAAACTTTTCTTAAAGGTCTAAACCTCACTTTATTGGAGTAACAATGAGTCTCACAACCAATCCTTAAACAAAATGGATAGGCAGTAAAGAATTGCGAAGAAGTGGAGTCACTTAATATCCTCCCTGCTTGAACAGATGTGATTGATGGCAGAATAAAGAGAGCAAAGTCAATGTCATGCTGAGTACAAATCCATAACCTTTCATTTGATTTAAGTTTGCTTTAAGTGTTTCGATTCGGCCCTATCTGTGCACTTTGGTGGTTACCTCTACTATGATTTGTCTGTACTCAGGCAGGACGATTTTCTTCAGTGTGTCCTCCACCAGCAGGGAGAAGTTCATCTCATACATGGTCATGTCAGACAGTGTCGGTTGCTGCAAAGGGACAATAAGTAAGAAAGAAAGAAAAACCTGGTTGATGTGAGTGTGAACAGACATGGCAGCCGCTGTAATTTATGATCATTGTGTATGTCCAGTGTGTGTTTGGGAGCAGTAATGACATTACCACAGGGCGGTAATGTTCCTTCCAATTATTTTGTCCTGATTAAAGCGTCACATTGAATCTTAACTACATTAACTTGAGCACAAAAAAGCAGATAGTCTTCTCAGAAAGAAGATTTCTCGTCTCCTGTGCACTAACAACCTGTCCATCATTAGATTCAAAGTTGTATACAGAGCTATTTTTTTAAAGGAAGTAACATAGGTTTTATCAAGGGTAAGTTTTAAAAAGAAACGGAAATATCAACTTCACTTTAAATGTCCCATGGAATGAAAATTTCCCTTTATGAGTTTTTTTAACATTAATATGCTTACCCCCAGCCTGCCTATGGCCCCCCAGGGTCTAGAAATGGTGATAGGTGTAAACCGAGCCCTGGGTATCCTGCTCTGCCTTTGAGAAAATGAAAGCTAAGATGGGCCAATCTGGAATCTTCCCCTTATGTTTCCTTATTAATATGAGAGAGACTTCAGATACAGTATTAGGGGACCACCACAAAAAGACCTATTACAAAAGCAGAACGAATTTAATGACATCACTGACTTTTGTTGTTGTCTGATAACTATGATGATTAAAAGTGATTTTCAACTATGCTGAATTTAGATTCTTTGTATTACTCAAAAAATATATCTATGTTCACCAGCTCAGTTTCCATTCTGCAATTGTGCAATTGTGATATCTTGTGTATCTGTTCCATATGTGTAGAGTATTTTTGGCGGACCCTGTCACTAGTACTTGAACCAACTTATAAATACGAACACCGAATTTAAGTACTCTATAAAAGACTGCAAAACATAGAGTCGTGTGTCTGTATGGCATTCATGTTTCTATAACCCGTAGATGTCTGGCTATCAGCACACAATACACAGTGTTCCTTTGACCAGCATTGCTCAGAGTATTCATCCTGCAGCAGTGTGAAGGAAAGCAGGTACCTGTGGGAGGTAAGTCCCAGCCACCGTAAAACCATTGGGGGTCCTCTCCAGGATCTGCCACACACGATCATGAAAGCCCAGAGGGGTTCTGTTCAGAGAGCCATCGATCTGACGCCTGTTCAGCCAAGACCTGGGGGCAAGACAAGGGGGAATCTGTTGAACCGAGTTTTAGAGACTGGGAAAATATAATGTTGACAGCCGTTGTTACAGAGGAGGTTTTGTCTAGACATTCAGTGTGTTTTAGATTAGACGCGATAAGATAAAAATATAATGATCCCCATGGGGGAAATTGGGCTGCGGCAGCAGCAGATTATAAGATATGGACAAGGCAGAAGATAACATAATTCAAACAAAAAAAAAGACGTGTGAATGCATTAAGATAACAACACTGCGTCTTCAAAAAGGCAGACTTGTGAGTAATAAGGGATGGTAGAGCACAGGTAATGTTCTGCATGACGTGACCATGTGTGTTTGAAGAGTACCTGCCGGTGTGTTGTGGCTGCAGGACGTCCAGCAGAAGCTGCTTGATGTCGCTGGGGGACAGCTGGTAGATGTCCTGGGGGGGCATGTCTCCCGCCCGGATCTTCAGCTCATGTTTCATGGCCTGGACAATCCATCTGGAGATCCACAGTACACGCACACTGTTAACCACCTCAGAATTGAACCCTGTACAGCTCACATAAGGGGGGGGGGGGGTCCACTTTGTTTGAACAAGGATGGACATGTTCAAAAAAGTGTCCTTTCTTTGCTTCACAGTGTCAAAGATTCTTACAAAGGTCATACCTTTTTATTTTTATACAGTCAGAGAAAAAGTCCCAGACTGACTGGGCTGATGGAACAGAACTGTGACTCTACCTGACCTTACAACACTTCCCTCAACACTGGATTTCGATTTTCCCGTCAGTATTTTCGGACCAAACATGTCAGGAGAAATTTGTTCAAACTCAGAAGCTTTTATCCATTTAGTTCATAGCACACTTAAAAATTGAGTCCCAGTCCACTTCCAAGAGAACTGCGGAGAACTACCTGAATTATATGGACACAGACATTCAAGCTAGGTGTTCTGAATGTTTTAATTGGCAAACAAAAGAAAAGAAATGCAGCCTCAACTCTTGCTTTTACTTATTGAGTGCTTGATGTTTTGTTGAGTGGTCTAAAAAAACAATTACAGCAATGAGTACATACTGAATGACTATTCATTGCAACCATCCTGAACCGGAATTTTGTCCTACCCGACTCTGATCTTGAGCATGCCGCTGAACAGCTCCGGGGTGTTGGAGATAATCCATCCGATATGGATGACCAGCTCTTGCTGCAGAACGGCCTCCCGCTCCCCACCCTGAGGGGAGCACTTGCTGTAGATGATGCCCTGGATCACCCCTGGTGACAGCGGGTTGGAGATCACCTCCTCCTCTTGCCCGAATAGGCCGAGGGTCACCTGGTTATCACATTCATTCATTCATTCATTCATTCATTCACACACACACACACACACACAAACACACACACACACACACACAGACACACACACGCACCCGCACACGCACACACACACACAGAAAAAGAACCCACACCAAACCCACGAGTTGAAAGGTTCTCTGCAGTGCAAAAGAATGATGTGTTATATTTCTAAGCTTTGTGAGTATGTCTATGCAGTGTGTGTGTGTGTGTGTGAGAGAGAGAAAGTGTGTTCATGCGTAGACTGACATGTGCACACACAGTACTTCCTCCAAGGTGCAATTGCTACAATTATCTTTGTTCCATCACTCTAAAATTGGTCTCCTCTCCCAAGATGTGAACGAAAAAAAATTACAGATCTCAAGATGACTCTTTTTGTATTTTGTTTCTCCTGAAGGCCATCTCATGAAAAGTACACCTAGCCAATCTTCCTCATGGGAGTACACACTTGTATCCTTGCCTTCATCTGATGAAAGCCAGCACTTTGAAGATGTATCATTCATCTTTACATCTAAAGTGATTCTAACTTAAAAAGGACAGGCCTGGAGCTGGAAATGAAGTCTGATAATGACAGAAGGGAAATACATTGTTGAGTTTGACTATGACAAGAAATATAATCAAAACTAGAGTCGGAATCGACGTATTTCTTCCATCTAAGCTGTTATTGAAAGCAGTGGAACATAGCCGTCTCAAATCAGCTTTTCCAACCATGCTGAGAGGGACATTCCCTCCGGTAAGCAATTTATATGCAGATTCCCACCTTGAGCTTCTTCGGCATAATGAAACGCCTAAAACTGTTCACAAGGGTAAAAATGAGGCGAGATAACTGACACTCTCGAGAGGAGGCTAATCTCTGACTAACACTTGACAGGAAATGATGCACCGCATCTCATCCAGTGCGAGGGAGTGGCATCAGGCAAATTCCCGGGTCAAAATACATCAATCAGCACATGGAGTGTGTCTAGACAACGTGCGTGTTAGGATTCCACGCTGGTCACACTGGCAGCCTGGCTAAAACTACAGCTTAGATACACAGATACAAACACACACACACACACACACACTGGAGGGGAGCTGTGATGAGGAATATGAGCATGCAGCTGGACTAAGTAATTCCTATAGGATGACAGCATGAGAAGCTTATTTTCATGTAATGTATTTCGAAATTTCTTTTAATCAGTGAACATTAAAAATCATTATCCCCACATTCCATTTCCCCAACATAACCTAAAATAGTTTGTACAAAAGGGACAGATACAGTAATCTGTTCAGGCCCGTCTGTGTGTCCACTTACCTGCTTACCATGCACTAAAACACTAGTAATACTGGGGGCAAGGCTGTCCACTAGCTTAGTTAAGAGACTGGCAGCAAGACGGACAACAGACCTAGTGGGTGAAAAGACACAAGAACACTCTTGACATCATGGCAGATAACAACGAACAGCTCGGCCTGTTCATTTTCACTACAGGGGTAAGCATCCAAACCCCTTAACTTTACTGGCTCTTCAGTATATATATATACACAGTATAAGACTTATACACTACTAGTCAAAAGTTTGGGGTCACTTTGAGCGCGGCTTTCATTTCTTCAGCTGTCCTGTCAAATAAAGGCCTAAAATGCCCCAAAAAATAATTTGGCCCTAAAAAAGTTTAGGGTCACTTAGAAACTGAAATCAGTTGCATTGTTTTTTAAAATGATATCAGATTATAAAGAGAATGAGCCTTTGGAACATTGGATGAATGGTTGCTGATAATAGACAATGTAGATATTGCTTTAAAGATCAGCCCCCCCCCCCCCCCCCACACACACACACACACTCTGATCAGCTGGTATTCTCTTTATATTGGAGTACAATGGAAATTTGTAGGTGACCCCAAACCTTTGACTGGTAGTGTGTGTGTATGTATATATATATATACAATATAAATATATATTCATATATTTACACATACATATATACATATATACGTACATATATACATACATATACTGTATACACATATTTACTTATTGTTTGTGACGTACAACTTGTAATAACATTTTAATAATTGCCTTATAAATAATGGAATGTAGGCAAACAAGGCTTCATTGCTCAAACATTTGATCAGGTGGCTTTTCTTTTCTTATCATAGCAGTTTAATGCCCCCAAATAATAAAACAAAAAACAAACAAAAAACTATCCAAACATCAGAATAAATTGACAAATAATCTCAAATTTTTTGTGAAATGAAACCCCGCTGAAGATTTCTACCATGTACGATATGGCTAAATGTGGTAGTCCTAGTCCTAGTGAATGAATTGTAATTTAACTATTGAACGGCCAGATGAAAGGTTGGCTTCCCAGAAATTATTTTAATGTTCACTCATTTCTCAGTTCATTATTCACAAAAGTCTTCAAACTGCATCCTCTTGCCTGCAGGAATCCTATGAGGAAAAAGCAGCCCATAAACACGCATAATCATTACATATTAGCCCGCAGCCAGGGTTGCTATGGAGATGGACACACATGGAGTGGAAGCCCCTTACACAAGCAGTAAACAAATGAAATAATTTCATAAATGAATGCAATCAACTGAAATACGACCTCCTTTTATGATATGCTACACCAAACAAGAGTTGTGTTGTATATAATACCACTCGTGATTGGTGTGTGTGTGTGGGGAGTTATTTAGTGCTTAAACCTGCGGAACTACTAAGGCAATGAATAAAAACGCAACAAAGCCTTAACGTTTAGAAGGCAAGATGTGGTCTCAATCCACTGGTGCTTTGTTGGGGAACCTATTTCAGGCTCCACGTCCTGGCCCGTGTCAGGTAAATGAGAGAGTAAACTGAACCGAGTATTGATGCTATTTCACAGCAAGTTGGAAACCAGCCTAGAGTCTTTTGTTTTTTTGTTTTCACTCTTTGGCATAATCAAATCTCTCGATGCTAAAATCCTGTTAAGTGATAAAACAGCATGTAGTAAAAGTTGTCATGTCAGTCAGGTTGTAGGTTTAGAAAAAAAGCATGAGCTAAATAACTGTAATGTAAATTAGCACAAAACAAAAAGTCAATTCTAGGTGAGTAACACCAGCAGAATACCACAAACAAAAGTCAATTTGATCAGCCTTGGGATCAAAGATCCAAAAGAGAAAGATGTTTAGTTTGACTGGAACGGCTTGCCAGGCAAATATTTTATTTCACACCGTTTGCTACTCTACAATAAACTTTTTTTATGACTAACGATTCCCAAGTGAGTCCCGTATTCACGCATATCCTCGCTTTACAGAACCCTAATAATGGTGTGCCAATGAACACACTGGAATACCTAATCTATGTCCCACATCACACATACACTGTAGTAATATTTTTTACCAGTTAGCAAAAAAAAGATTATGATAGCGAAAAATACAATTAGGATCTACATGGTAGGGCTGAGAATGTAAAGGACTGTCAACTCTGAGCACATTTGCCTCCATGGAGACAAACTAGCTTTTAATATTACTTTTGATGGATTTGCAAATGGAATAGCAGTGAGTGTAAAGGCAGATATAGCGCCATATCCAACAGCCACGGTCTATTTCCTTTGGAGTACACAGCCTGCCTCATCACAGGGGATGACGACGTGTAAAATATGGACGCTTGGGCAGTGGCCCTCAGCGTCAGATACGTAACAACAATCACCCTTCAGCGTCTGTGTGGAACGCAACCGAGCAGCAGGGCAACCGCGGCGCTGTGAGATGACATATTATTAAGAGACAATTGTAACGAGTAGTATGGAAGGGTGGATGGGTCAAACAACACAGGATCTTATCTCAGGAGACGTCTCACTGAAACATTACATACATTGTGTGATCCCACCCACGATATTTTCCCTAACCTAACTGTCCCGTTCTTGTGGCGTATGACAGTCAGTACGTCCCGAACCCACAGCGCCGCCAAGAGTCGCTAAAGGAGACTTTTAGCATGAATAACAAACAGTAAAGGCACATGACCAAGCGTCTGTATTTTGTGCGATGGGAGAGTGAGAATGTGTTGGAGGTCATGGGAGCAGAAACGAGGGCCTAGCCTCTGTGATGGTTAATGGAGAGAAAGCAAACAGCTTAGCAAATAGCCCGGCCAAACCCATGACTGTGTGAGTGTCCAACCTTGGTAGTGTAGCCAGACATAGCTTTAGCTGGTTAAAATTTTTGCAAGACACTAAGACACTAGCCTGCTACTGCATTACACCACCTGTTACCAGGGTGACGACTGGTCCATGAAATATCACTGTGAGAAGTTAGATTTCCCTTTTAAGGACGTTTTTGATAGCAAAGCCTAGCACTACATTAGCCTTTGTTTAACACAAAAGATTGCCTAATGATATTGAGTACAGCGACTTTCTTTAAAGCTGTAGTTGGCACTTCAGTACTTATCTTTCAGCATATTGTAATTTAAGTGGTCTAAGAAAAAACTAGACAACTGGATCTCCTCTTGGCTCTGTTTTCATACTTCAGAAAATCTAGCGTATTTGGCAGAGAGACAGAGCGAGAGAGAGAGAGAGAGAGAGAGAGAGAGAGAGAGACATTGCCCATGTGACAAAGAGGTGAGAGGTAAAGCGGAGGGGAAGAGGTCTCAATCCACCTTAAATTCCGGCGTGTTTTTGCATTCTAACCCCTGGAAATTTTAACGGTTTTCATATACTGTGTATATTTAAATGTATTTTACAAATTATTATTTATTGTTATTTTATTATCATTATTGTGTTGTGTTGGGTGAGTTGGGTGTGTTGGTTGTGTTGGTTGTTGGTGTTGTGGTTGTGTTGGGTTGGGTGTTAGGTTGGGTGGGTTGTGTTGGTTGGTGGGTTGTTTGGTTGGGTTGGGTTTTGTTGGTTGGTTTGGGTTGGTTTGGTTGGTTGGTTGGGTTGGTGTTTGGGTTGGTTGGTTTGTTGGTGTTTGGGTTTGGTGTTGTGTGGGGTTGGGTTGTTGTTGGGTTGGTGTTGGGTTGTGGTTGGTTGGGATGGGTTGGGTGTGGGTTGGTTTGTTGGTTGGTTTGTTGGTGGGTTGTTTAGGTTGGTTGGGTTGGTTGTGTGGGTTGGGATGGGTGGGTTGGGGGTTGGTTGGGATGGTGTGGGTTGGGGTTGGGTTTTTTGGTTGGTTGTGTGGGTTGGGATTGGATGGTTGGGTTGGGTTTGGTTGGGGTGGGATGGGGTTGGGTTGGTTGGTTGGATGGGTTGGGTTGTGTTGGGTTGGTTGGTTGGTTGGTTGGGTTGGGTTGGTTGGGTTGTGGTTGGGTTGGGGTGGGATGGGGTTGGGTTGGTTGGTTGGTTGGTTGTGGTTTGGTTGTGGTTGGTTGTTGGTTGGGTTGTGTGGGGGTTGGGTTGGGTTTGTGGGTTGGTTGGGGGTTTGGGTTGGGTGTTGGGTTGGATGGGGGTTGGGTTGGTTGGTTGGGTTGTGTTGGGTTGGTTGTTGGGTTGTGTTGGGTTGGTTGGGTGTGTTGGTTGGGTTGGGTTGTGTTGGGTTGTGTTGGGTTGTGTTGGGTTGTGTTGGGTTGAGTTGGGTTGTGTTGGGTTGTGTTGGTTGTGTGGTTGGGTTGTGTTGGGTTGGGTTGGGTTGTATTAGGTTGGGTTGGGTTGTGTTGGTTTGGTTGGTTGGTTGGTGGTTGGGTTGTGTTGGGTTGTGTTGTGTTGTGTTGGGTTGTGTTGGGTTGGGTTGTGTTTTGTTAGGTTGAGTTGGGTTGTATTGGGTTGTGTTGGTTGGTTATGATGAACATAAAGCACGCAGGCTTGGCTGACTCTAACAGAGATTTCAAGTAAGCCAGAGTCAACATGCAGAGTCTTAGTCCATCTCTGGCGGAACAGTACCTGTTTCCCATGCACCAGTATTGTGGTGATGTGAGGAGCCAAAGAGCTGGCGAACTTCTTGATAATGGCAGCAGCATGGCGCACTGCCGGCCTACGGTGCGGCCAGATTAAAGTGTCACCATGAGGCAAGATTTTGGGAGGGCGACAAACAGGCACACAACAGGTATGGAGACAAGTCATTCGGTTAAGGGAAGCCAACATAAGATGACAATGTTCCCATCATAAATCTACCGACCTTTCATTCACACTAAATTATTCAACAAAATAAAACAATAAATGTACTGGATGTCACCATCTTAGAGGGCATCATTGGTCCTGAGTGCATCTTTAGAGGTTATGTTTTTAGACACTTTTGGTAACCCTCGTCATATTTGGATTCCATAATGACTGGACTAATCATTGTGTAAGCTCAATGAATTAAATAAAACCTGGACGTCTGTGATCAGTTAATGCACTGTAAGTGTTTGTGTGGGAGAATATCAGACCAAAGCTTTCTGCTGCCAGCTCTTCTGTAGAGTCTCTCCAGCTCATCCCTCAGGTTCTCTGGAATCACAAATAGGTATGAGTTCAGACATTAAAAAACACCCCAGAGACATATACAGTGACCCCCTAATTTATCCTCCATCCTCTGTAAATCAAATGGACAGATAATAATGTTAGCATAGCTACTAACACATCTTACATGATGATTCCTTTTGCATTTAATGAGGAAACGGACGATCTGCCTGTACTCTGGTGTACTCTGTTGCTCGCTCAGAGTGTGCTTACCATCTTTGGCCAGGAAGTCTGGTCCTTCTCTCCTAAGAAGGATGGCTGCAAGCTGAGCCTGACTGGCCAAGCAGTCGCAGTCCTGGGCGCACGCACACGCACACACACACACACACCTGCCTGGTTACAGCCTGGTTATGCATACAATATTGCAATATTCAGTATGTGGCCTATATATATAATGCATGCAATATAGTATTATGTGCTCAAAATCAGCACAGAAACTATGCAATCCTGCTATTCTGGTAACAGTATTTCCAACATACACATTTCATATATTGTTTGAGATGGTCTTTACACCACATCAGCAATACATGAAAAATGAGTGAAGAAGATCCATCATCTGTAGCTGCTGTAATCCTGTGTGTGTGTGTGGTGTGTGTGTGGGGGGGGGGGGGTTAGCTAGCTTTTCAACATTATCAACTAAATTTTAAAATTGGATAGCAGCTGTAATGGGCCTAAAATATGGACAATAAAGCATATTTAAGCATGTCAGAGGATTATTGGTGTCAATTATGTTCTGTTTGCTTTAATAATTAAAAACAGACATAAATGACAAAAGAAACAGGGTGTTCATTACAAAAAATGAAGTGATGCATGTGAGAGACCACTAAAGTCAGACTTGTCTCCTGAATTCCTGAAAGAGCCAACACGTCAGAATAGCAGAAGGCGTGGGTTGAGGTCCGGATGAACACTCCAAAAACTTAAAATATTCAGGCACAGAGCCAGACTGAAGAGCTGGCAAATGTGAGCAGACGTGTGGCTGGTGGTATGTAAAACCTGGCCTTGGGGAACAATGTTTGAACATATTTATAAGATGTTAGAAAGAAACAGGAGGCAGGTGGCCAAGGAGCCTAGGCAGGAGCGGGGTATGTCAATGAGTCAACAGGGAAGGGACAATGAGGACACAGGGTAGAATGATGGGGCAAACCTTTCACATTCTCTGGGGAAGAGGCAGGTGGACTAGTTGGAAATGGACTTGAGATTATGTTACCCCCATTGAAAACAAAGCTGGGGTTGTGTTGATAAATTAAAATACGGTTTAAGTAACATAAAGGTCTTTTATGTTTTACATTAAGCGCAACGCAAAGTGTTAGGGTTAGGGTAAGTGCTTGAATAAGTCCGACGCAGTTGTTAGTCCTGTCCAGCACCCGCAATGTTTAAGTAGCAAATGCACCTGCGCCCACGGGCGTGCTGGTCTTACAGGGTGGTGTGTTCAGGTGCATTCTGGGAGTACTGCTTTCTTGAGGTAGCGGGAAGTGATTGTGCCATTGACCAACTAATACCTGGTCTAAGGTCAGTAACGCAGCATTTCATTGTTATTTTAACAGCGCATTAGTAAAAGGCTCCTAGGTTTATGCACAGCGAGCACACACTATGCTTGTTACAAAGAATCTGTTTGTGGCCTTTTCTCTCTAACTGGGACGTTTTGGGAGCGATCGGCAGGGATTTGCTACGGACAAAAAACGCACGTCGACACACTGGTAAGAGCAAATTACATTTACCATGTATCAACTTAAATAGCTCATGCTACTGTATTGTGTTAACAGTTACCTTCATGTGGCGTTTTTCTTTTGCGGGATGCAAAAGTTCCACCAAAACCAGTTCCTTCTCGCTTGCTGCTTCCGGAGCTTAGCGCCACCCGAGACTACTGTGATTGGTTTAAAGAAATGAAAAAACAACCCAGAGCATTTTTTCTCTTACCCAGGAGTGTATGCTTCTGTTGCCAGACCTTCCTCTGCAGCACCGTGGAGATATATCTGGCAATGTGAGACTACTACATACACCACAAAGTTGGTCAGTCAGACTTGTCTCCTGAATTCCTCAAAGAGCCAACACGTCAGAATTGCAGAAGGCGTGGGTTGAGGTCCGGATGAACACTCCAAAAACTTAAAATATTCAGGCACAGAGCCAGACTGAAGAGCTGGCAAATGTGAGCAGACGTGTGGCTGGTGGTATGTAAAACCTGGCCTTGGGGAACAATGTTTGAACATATTTATAAGATGTTAGAAAGAAACAGGAGGCAGGTGGCCAAGGAGCCTAGGCAGGAGCGGGGTATGTCAATGAGTCAACAGGGAGGGGACAATGAGGACACAGGGTCCTAGTTTAACGATCTAAGCACACGGAGTGAAGCGCCTGGCGCAGGTGGGTTTAGCATGTGTCTAAATCCACTTTTGTTAGTTTGACGGTGGAACAAAAGAGTCCGTGCGCATGGTTCAAAGGGTTGTACTTAGTGTCTTCATTAATCATAGGGGTGTTTTGGGTGTAACCTGCAATCAACCAATCAGACGTCCTCTCCCATTCCATTAAAAGCCTGGCGCATTTGGACCTTGGAGCATTGCTATTATGATGGCGGATTTGCACCATATTTTTATTTTTTTTATATTTTACATGTGTGTGTGCTGCTGTGCGTCCCTGTGTGTGTAACCAGCATAGTGTGTGCTCGCTACGCACGAGCCTGGGAGCATTTTACTAATGCGCTGTTAAAATAATAATGAAATGCTGCGTTACTGACTTTAGACCAGGTTTTTATTCAATGGTGCAATTACTTTCCGCTGCCTCAAGATAGCAATACTCCCAGAATGCACCTGAACACACCTCCCTGTAAGACCAGCACGCCCATGGGCGTGGGATCTGGACAGGAAATTAACTAGCAAAGACACTTGTGTCGGGCTTTGCGCTGCGCCGGGTGTAAGCTAGGACCCACAGAGTAGAATGATCATTTTTTCCCCTATTGTAACAGATGGGGTTGGGTTGATTAATCAGAAAATGGTTTAAGTAATACAAAGATAATTTTTGTTCCACATTAAAATTGTAATATAAGTACAATCTGACTGAAGTGGAGATGTTCTGGCAGGACTGCCGCCTGTTTGAGCATTTTCTCGACAGCGTCGAATGGAGGATTTCCCAGGATGCAGTCCTCATCCCAGATAACTCCCACTGTTTACCCGCAGATGGCTGCAGACAGTTACGTGTCTCCTCTAATACGCACTTGCCAGACGCTTCTTTTCACCTGCCACTCTGACAAGCGCGGTGACAAGGACATGATTCTTAACCAGCTTATCCTTGCAAACACTACCAACATGTATTTCTTGTAATGCATTATAAATACATGGCCAAGCAGAGGGAACACGGCTCAAGAGTCACACACAGAGGCGTTTCTGCTTCTGCAAGCTTTGTTAAGGAAGTTGCAAGTTATATGATAGCAGTGAACCAAATGCTGCTACAACAGCACAGCACCTTGCAATCGTTCTGGTTATTGTTGGAAAATGTGCTTCCTTAATGTACAGGATCATTAGTTATGTTTGATTAGTAGGTTAGAATATAATAATGCTTATAGAACACTGTGGTTCTGCTGTGAATGAAACTTGTTTTTTGTAAATGTGTTTTTATTCCAGCTATTTACATTTGATTCACAGTTATGGATTTGCGGGCACCCCCCCTAAAGCCGATCTACTCACGTGGAACTTCTGGATGATCTCATTGGTGGGCTTCTGCAGCCACTCTTCCACGTTGATCTCTGGCTGCTGCTCCAGGTCGGAGGCGTTGGGCGTGCTCGTCTGTCTCTTCACCTTGGAGTGCTTCGGCAGCTCCAACTCCTCAAAGCTCTTAAACTCGGGGATCCTACGCACCCGAGCACGCAAAAACGCACACACACGCACACACACACAATTTGTAAGTAGACAGTAGCTCCATATGCATTTGTTGCACTGTTTTTTTCTAATTTATATAATAATGATTTAAAATTTTGAGAATTGAAGCAATAAACAAGATACTGCAGGCATCAATCCTTTGACATTCTGTAATTTTACACTAAACCGATTCATTGATCATAAAAACATGTCAAATCGAGTCTTAATGTCAGTTAAACTGTACTTTAACTACAAAATAATCGACAGATTGTATACATATCCTATCTGAAACACTTCTGAGTTGTTCTATTTGTCAGGGAAAATATTTTTTATTCCATTTATTTTTTAATCAATGAGCTTTTTGATATAGCAGACCAATCAAGCATAAAGGCTAGAGGAAGCTCTTACTCCGCCTCGTTGACACGCAGGAAGTCCAACTGTTCCACCACGGCTCCAGATATCAGCGTCTAAAAGGTTGATGAGAAATGGATATATATATATATACATACATACACACACACACAGTATATATAGACAGTATATAAATAAGATTGCACAGTAGTGTACCTACAGCATACAAATGTGAAGAAATGTCTGAGGGAATCATACTCTAGAGGCACATTTAGGAGCGCATAGATATAGGTGAGGTGAGTAAACACAGCTGAATAAATCCCTGGGAGGAGGTTTGCCGGGGGAGTCAGTGTACAAAACAACTGTTTGAATAATGCAGTTCATAACAAAGGACACATGGAGAAGTAAGGTGTCAGCTCAGTTCACTGTTTCAAATTTTACAAATGTTTACGGGAGCTGTAACAAGTTAGTGTCAGACACGGTAAAAGTTGGAGTGTTTTAACAGCAAAGCAGTGTGGGAGCAAAAGAGCGCAGTACAATAGGACTTGCTCCTGTGGTACAAATGTGATATTAGCCATTCCAACTGAAGTCAACTCCAAAATAAAAATAAGAGGCGCAGGAGAGAAGCTATCCTGCTCCTCATAACAATGAGTGTTTCAAAGCTGTAGGAGATGGCTGTGAAGTGAAGAGCAAATAGGCAACGGGAAGGAACTTTAGAGCAAAAAAGGAAGACTTGTATGAGAAGTGTCTGCTGAACTCCACAGACACAGTAGGAGAGAAGTTAGGGTTGGAAAAGCTGTCATAAGTTTGACAATGCAGTTGGTTAAAGTTACCAATGTGGAACTTTAGTTCCTTGGCCTTGTTTTTTTTTTTGCTTGATTGTGTTCAAAATCCTGCAATTTGAATCAAAACAGTCTGATTCTGCCATGAAAATTAAGAAATATCTACAGTAAAAAGATGCTCAAATGCTCCGAGCTGAGGGGAACTGCAGAGTTGGGTAATTATTCCCTAGGCTTTTGACACTATCAAGGACACCTTTCATATTACACACAGTCATGTGAGCCGTTGTTAATATCAAAATATTAATTATAGCAGCTGTTTCATGACCCTTCCACTGGCTTGGACAGCACTGGTCCTGATGAAGCTAAATGATGCTAATGAAATAACAGCTAAACCTAGTTAACAGCCATCAACCCGAAACCTGACAAATACGACCTGTTGGAGCCATGACAACACTTTGTCTTGTTTATATACCACGTTGGTTGTGTTAATTGACCTGCAGTTTTATGTTTGAGCACTGGGTGGAGCACTGCCTGAGACGGCATAAAGGTGATCAGCCACAGGCACACAGGTGTGTGGAAACGCAGGCAGCTCTTCACCATGACAGGTGTGTCAGTTGTGTCATCGTTTGATTTGTTTGACAAGGAAAATGAATGGAAGTAAACCAGAAATGAAATGAAATGGACTGTAATGCTTGTGCGGCGGTGAGCAGGCCGTCGGAATGCAGACAGATTATGGACATGGATTATTGGCACGCAGAACTCGGATCTCACCTCATTGGTCCAATGTAGGAGTTGGTAAAAGACTCTACAAGACCCATTATAATGTGAATTTCCCATTTCCTTTGATTGTGGTCCTTAGATGTGATTTATCGTTTGTTTACAGTTACCCTTCCTTCCAAACTTGCGAGACACACTGACCCTGGAACCTGTCGGACCCCTTCTCAGTAATCCTGCTCAGGCTCCTTTGCTATGCATGGTTCATCCTTGCCCTCATCCCACAAATATGGTATCACCCAGGGATGTAAATGGAATCATTGATGTACGTTGGCCCTGAGTGTGGATTCAGGTTTCTCTACAGTCTTCTCTGCAGGCTGAAAGATACATTGGAGGGATCAACCTCTAATCTATTCATTTACCATTGAAGGGTATTCGCTGCAAGCCACAAAAAGCTTCACCCAATAGTTTTCTTCTCTTTCTTTAAAGCATCCAGGCTCCACTCAGTTTCACCTTTTCCAGGCAAACCAAAACAGTTTGCCTCCCAAATTGAATCTGACAGACCAAGGTCAAAACACAGATAAACACGGCTACTGCTTGTGGAATAAGGAGGGCATTTAGATTAATGGCTGGGGAACTTTTGTTTGTGTTCCAGAACCAAGAGACAAAGCCCTGTAACACAATTTATTGAAACATCTGTAATATCAAGTCACGGTTTATTTCAGCGACAGCTGCAATATCCGTTAAAACTGAGCTGTGGATATGAAATATACATTTATGGTCCCATATTGTAAAAAGGGAAATTTTGTTAGCAGGTCGAGGTGCCATATATTGTGAGTATCAAATAGCTTAATCCAGAGAGAAACGCACACAGCCCGTATTTAGAAACTGTGCCTTGAACCAAGCTGTCGGAACTTCCACATCGTTGTGATGTCACAAATATTTTTAATATAGGTGGAAAGTGCTTCTACGGTGCCGTTACAGTCATTCCCCGGCTGCAACAACGGTGCAACGACTTCAAGCAGAACAGTGGTAAGCACTTCTGCCTCACAGCAGTGCAGGGTTTGATCCCCGGTCCGGCAGGGCCTGCCTGTGTAGGGGCCCGTGGGTTTCCTCCGGGTGCTCCGGTTTCTTCCCACCATAAAGACATGCTAGGTTACTAGGGCGACAGTTGAAAATTAGCCGACTGGCTAACACCGGCGCATTTACAGAAATGTTGATTAATGTGCATTGTCCTAATCAAATAAATAAATCCAATCACCTGACCTGGGCCATGTGTCCCTCCTGAGCAGGTGTCTTCAGCTGCTGGGGGACTACTTTAGTGAACAAACAGTGCTCAGCTAACCCCTATCACACAGCTAAGGTATGCCTACTGTCCTAATGAAAATCAGTTCAACTGAAATCTGTGTAATCTACTTCATGCTTCGTTAGTAACAGTCAGCTATCAAACAAAATCTGTTGGATTTAGTTAAAAAATGACAGAACTGCCCACAACGTCCAGTCTCATCTTATTTACGTCCTCAAAGTTGTATAGCAATATTTTCTACAGCTAATATTTTAAACTTTTTAGCCATTTGTAAAGAATATGAGGGAGTCGAAACAAGGCATTTTTTCTATTGTAATTAGAATGTTTATTTTAGTGCTCAAATCCCAAATTCACGTGTGTTTTGAGTAACTTATGGGCCACGCTAGTGTTTAAAAAAAGTCAACACAAGAATGAACAAGTCTATTTCAACGGGATCTACAAACCTGAAGTCTGTCCACGTGAACTTTGACCCCTCCGATGTTGCCTTTCTTGAATGAGGCCAGCATGTCCAGGACTGGGTTGAAGCGGCTCCCCCTGGCGAGACAGGAAGGTTAGAATGAGTCCGGTTTTTTATTTTCCTACAGTGCACAGTAGAGTAGATCTGTCCCATTCTGGTCAAAACATTTGCACTTCATGCTGATCATATTAAACATATCACCAGTATGAAATCATCACAGCTGAAACTTCTCTCAATAAATGAACCCATTCCACCCAGAGGCCCATTGCTTTATTCGGTCTGCTGTCGCCTTCTATACAGGTCATCATCCCGATCAATAGCAAACTAATGACTATTGAGTTGCTTCCTTAAGAGCCCTTTGACTCGTTCCAGATGCTGCAGTGTTGCTGTTTAAGCGTTTGTATCACATTTAACATATGGCTTTCTGGACAAGAGTCAATACTGCTGTAATCAGCCGGCCAGTCAGGCTATAGTGATACAAATGAGAAACATTATCACCCAATCAGCAAGCAAATACAGTTGCACCTTTACTACAATAAAGATAAATAGTTTGCATGGGAGGGAGGAGAGTTAGAGCGGGAGGGAGAGAGACAAAAAATAACCAAACTGCATTGAGCCTGTAAAGACATTCTGTTGCGAGCTCGAGACAGAAAAAGAGAGGTAGAGGGTGATGTATGGGGAGATAGGAGGATGAAGAGGGCTGTAAGAAAGCTATCAGAGGACAGGAAGACAGAAAAACATATAAAAAGAGCTATTATGGAGTGTGTATATTACTTGATGTTATCCTCGCGAATGAGAACCAGGAAGAGAGGACGTCCCTGCATCTTCCAGCACTGTTTGATGAACTGCAAGGCATTCTGCGCACGCACACGCACACACACACCGACACACACACACCACACACACGCACACACACCACACACACACACACACCACACTCACACACACCACACACACACACAACACACACACACACACACACACACACACACACACACACACCACACACACACACACAGAGCATGTCAGATTGGCGGAGTGATGGTTCAAAGAGTCCAGCTTCCACGGTTTCTGAGACGAAACTGAATCTGTGCCCCCCCCCCCCCCAACTGTCAAGCTGATCAAGTTTGTAAAGTTTTTTTATTACGAAGATTAATTTATGTATGTATCTAAGCTGGAATTTAATTGGTGCTACATTTGATCAAACAAATGTAGTCATTCTGGATGATCACTGCCAGTAAAGGTTTGATCAATCAATGAACTCAGCTCCCCTGATTTATTACTTGCGCATTAATGCCAGTTATCAAGGATCAACCTGCATATACTGTACATTAAAGTGATCTGACAACAGGAAAATGTTGCGGGCATCAGGAACAACTATGGTACGCAATTTAGACCTCGGGTTATTCAGAACGTCAGCAGTGAAGTTGTTTTTAGACCTCTGCATATATTTACAGTAAACGTCATCAACAATGGAAGCTGTTGAGTTATTAGAGATAAAGTAGGCAACCTCATAATCATAAAGCGGGCTGCTGGGCCAGCATTTTCAGGGACTATTCATTTCTGACTAACCACATACCATTACTTATTACACATTACTGTTACTTTTTAATGAATGTAATGAAGGTACACATGGTAAACACGGGACAGAAGGCAAAACTGTCACAATGTGAGGTACAGTACAATATGTGGTCTAATTCAGGTCGTAAGCTGCTGGCTAAGAGCTCCGATTTCTGGTACCAGGTAGACTATGACTCTGGTATGTGGCCTTTCTGTGAGGACACGCAAAATGAGTATACAAATGTCAGGCTGAATCACACAAACTCAATATATCTCAGTTATTTGAGTTCTTCGAGTACATAGTATGTGGGTTGCTACGGAGTCGTGGCAACAGTAAGCTCTGTAAGTGTGACCCTGGCTTACCTTAATATCATCAATCAGCAGCATGACATCTTGGGACAAGTAAAAGTCACTTAGATCAAACACTATTGGGTAGCACACCACCGTCTTGCCCAGGATACGATAAATCTGGAGGGACACGGACACACACATACACGCACTATTGCATTAGAAGACGGATGGCTCACAAGTAGCCACGTATACATTATTCTGGGCAGCCTATAAAACAAGCCATCAATCCTAAGATAGAGGGGACCCACAGACTTCACAACCACACACACACACACACAACCACACACACAACACCACACACACACACACACCCACACCACGCATACAGTATAATTCACACAACTGTATAAAGCCCCCTTCCACACATACAGATTGTCACAGGGGCACACACAACAACACACACACCACACACACACAGTCACAGTAATGATGATAACGCCCTCTGGCAGTCTGCCATCTTCCACATAAATGTCCCATTATAATAATGTCTTAGGAATGCATTGGAAGCCATGATTCATTTGTTAGGCAATGTCTTTGTTTGAGAAAGCTGCTATGGCTCAACTTATTTGGTGACCTTCATTTGGGAGAAACTGCAAACAACACACACACATACACACACAATATGCATACACACAGACACATACGCATAGACTGCCTGACAGCAGCTTAGCGTATTCAAATGCATTAAGAATAAGTAATATCTCTTCAGCATTCACTGATGCATTCTGTATGTCTGACGAAGAGAAAAACTCTTGGAACTAAATATTTTCCATCTCTATGTTCAGTTTTTAAGCTGTACTTGACTCCTTGGAGCTCAGGGCAATGTATGCAGATCAGCTGTGTTTGTCCATGTAGCAATAAGTACATGTGTGTACTGGTGTGTTTGCAAAACAATATACCTTGCATGTGCCAATGCAGCCCACTGGCCTCTCTGGACGCCCACTCAACCCCAGCTTCTTATTTATGGCAAGGAAACGATATGCCTGCAGAAATACACACACATATTCACAGAAAGACATGAACCAAAACCTTGTCAGTAATGAAAACATTTAGATAGCAAACTATTTTGCTGCTACCCTTTGTGATTTCATAGAAAACTGAAAACTACATCTTGATCCGTACACTTCCCTGTGAGAGTAAAAATATCATGTTTGATTGGAAATGTCATGCAACACAGTGCGCCAGTCCATATCGTAATAATAGTGCGAGTCCGTCATCTGGTCTGTTCCACTGAGACATGTTCCGTTGTTGCAACTCATAAGCTGAAATTACTACCATATGGCAGAACCACCTACTGAACAGTTAGGAGACATGGTAATAATAAAAGGTCCCCTTGCTGCCATCAGCACACCCATGGGCAACGGCGCTGATGACACTGTTGTCCTGAGATGCAGAGGACCACAAGAAGAGACCCTGAGACCTAGCTGATCCCTCGGCATGCTGTTTGATTCTTTCCATGTGAGCCACGTAGCCCCTTACGCACTGCTACAAATGCCAAATCCATTGTAAAAATGAGCTTGTGGTAACTAATCCTTTACTGGGCCCAAACCCCTTTCCTTACTGTTACCTGTTTTACCTGTTACCATTCTACCATGGCTCATATGCAGTTTACAGTACATTAATAGTGGCAGATATACCATTCACCTTTTTTTCTTTTTGGTAAATAAATAGGACTTCAATTTCACACACAGGTAAACAAAAGAAGGGTTTTTTAATTCTAGCTGACGGTTATTGATTTTGTCGGCCAACTCAAGGAGTGGGTTGAAAATGCCATCGTCAGCTGACTTAAATAAGAGAGGCATGAAGCAATAATAATGTTCTTGTATTGCAGTGTGTAGCTAGTTAGCGCTAGTATTATAGCACAGAGTTATAAATAACTGGTTTACCGCCTTGTGGCGGGTAAAGACTCATAATATATGTAGTAAAGACTTGGATTCAATTTAATAAAATGTATGTGTGTATGTATGTTTAACACACACCTTTAACCGGGCGATCTATACAATCATCACAGTTTCAAGGTGGGCACCCAGAGTTAGTGACACCGATGTGTCAGTCCCGACCATTCTTTCCAAATCTGTCTCTTCGATGGGTTCAAATATTTACCAGCTGAGTATGTCGGCTGTGGATTGGTCTACTGTATATGATCTTGTTTCTCAAGACAAATAAAACAGAATTTAAAATTGGTGAAATATCTAAAACTTCTCAGATGGATGTTTATGCCTTGGGTACAGCACCAGACAATCCACTCTACAAAGTGCTCCAATCTTACTTTCACCACTAGGGTCCTTTATTTTGAGCCTGGGAGTAGGTGGTTTCGACCTGGTCACATCTGCCTACACATTATAATTCCATCACCTCCGGCTGTAAAGCAGAAGTACTGTAGTTTGATCAAGTCAGAAGTTATGTCTCAGGACTCAGGCTTAAGGTGACAACACTGAGTCAAAGCAGCTCTCAAGTCTAAAGCAACTTTACGAGCAGAAATGTGTTGACATCAGCAGAGGCTAGGACATAACTTGACATTACTGCTCAACCCCAACGAGATGGGCTCGGAGTGGCTGAGGTCAAGTTTCACACTTAATTAATGGAAGGAAATTCTGCAGGGTCAGTCAAGCCGGAAAAAGTCATTCCCCGACAGGTTCAATTTAGATGCGTAGGTCTGATTCAGCCCAAACCCTGACACTAGCTCTTATCAACAATGCTGTTTTAATTGAAGTTGTTTGCACTAAATGCGGCACTGAAAATACCGGTGCAGATATAAAGAGCAAATAGAAATCCTTGACTTTTTTTTGCAGTTGCTGCAGTAATTATGCAGTTGTTTCACCAAAGGGCTCCTCAGTTGTCAAAACAAAGCAGAGGAAAAGGTCATGGCCTACTCCCTCGGCCATCTCTGAAAAGCATTAAGAGATGGCAGCAAGGAGGACACATGAGCTCCAGCCTATCACTTTCCAGAGCATTTCTATGGTGCTTCAGATAAAAAGCTTCTTACCGCTGTGCTGCCTGCTGTCAAATGCACTGATTCAAAGATGCAAAGAGAAAGAAGATGGACATTGATTTCCTGGCTCTGCCTGCTCGAAGCACAGTGGTATGGCACACTCAACACAAGTTACAGCGTGCGTGGGTGTGTGCGTGCGATCATGCGTGAGCTGAAGGGTTCGCACTGTTGTGTACGTGTGTGAATTACATTTGCGATGTGTCTGGCTGAGTGCGAAACCAGAGTACTTATTGCCTTTGTGGCAGCCTATGAACTCTAAATTTAAATACCTCCCAATCTGTCCCATCATGAAACAGCATCGGTACACCCACACACTCAAGTGGCACTGCAGGAAATCTGCCCATCAAGCCCTCCATGCCGCATTCTTCCATCTCAAACCAGCTGTAATTCACTACGTCAACCAAAAGGTGTTGCTGTGCTACTCCAGTGTACTTCCTCACAGTTTGGGAACACAAAAGGAGGAAGCAGAGCTTGGACCAATTAAAAGATATTACACTAATAGAGTACAGACTAAAAGTAACGTCTGTATATAAAAGAAAGAGAAATGTTAATTGAGGATTAAGTGGCATTGCAAATCACTGCCCTAACAGGCAAGGATGAGACCTGGAGGAGAAAAAGCAATGGGAGGTTGGAGGAACCTCTGCATCCAACACTTCCTGTGTGCAGAATACCAATGAAGACCGACGAACACGCAGTCAGCCTATCAAAGCATCCTTTCATTCCCCCTATTCACATTTCCACTGACCGCAGCACAAACAGAAAGCCTGGCAGGTGGGAGGGATAATAAAAGCCTGTATCTGAAAGCTGTATTTCATACTTCTGCAGTGCATGTGTGACAAAGTACTATTTACTGACAATGTCAAACTTTTAATTCAAACTTAAATGCTCAGACGGCAGCAGGTTCCAGTGCGTTTATATCGCTGCGTGGTTGGTGCCCTTAATAGTGCAAATGTAACGGTTGATGTCACACAATGCACATTACAGATTTCCCTTTAAAGCAGATGCTGTCATCTAGAAGGACTTAGTGTGCAGGTAGGGGGTTCAGCAGGTTGCCACACAGCTTCAAATGATACAAACGTGCCTGGGTTGCCCCATCTAATGTCTTTATATTTTATATTATTTATATGTGCATTTGTTCACATTTCTCTTAAAATACTATTCACATCCTCAAATGTACTTTGAACAACAATGATTGTTGTTGTTTGCTATAATTATTCTTCCCGTGAAGCAATTCATTACTAGAGTGACTACTACGCAAGGACTGGGGGGTCAAAATCAGAGTCGTCCTCCTGTGAAAAATGCATTCTAAACTACAAGCGAAGCTAATGGCCTTTGCATTTGCAGACGCTGATAGTCAAATCAAAGTGGTTATCTTGCAAAGTTAGAATCGTTTTAGGACAATATTCCTTCGGACAGCAATTCGTAGCTGAGCTGTGGTGGAGGAATGACGACGCAAAAAAGGAATTGTTTACTGACATGACTGTCACTGGAAAGTAAGAGACCCACCTGATTTGACTTAGGCTACAGCCACAGTACTACGTTTTTGTTTTCAAACACATCCCTTTGCTAGATTTACACCTCACGTCCACACTACTTCAGCGTTTCCGAGCCCCTACGACAGAGACATTTGGACGCTATTGACCTCGTTTTAGTTTGAAATCGCCGGGGTTGCTTTGTAGTCTGAACGGGCAGAAACGGAGACCTTTAAAAAATGCTGACACAGAAACCCAGGTCCCCTTCCTGATTGGGTATTATCAGTCCGACGTCCCCCCCTATTAGGTGATCCTTTTACCGGAAGAAAGCAAAAGACATCAGCCTTGACTACAGGGGGTTAATTCAACATGGATACCAAGTTATAGTTGTTCCTGATTTTGTTGCCTTTTTTCATCTTGTATAAATTACAAGGGAAACTAATTTAAAGGCATAGTACTGCAAATAGATTTCAGCCGCTATGTCATGTCCATCAATAATGATACATTTTATAGTTGTAGAAGTTTCTGAGTCATCAATCAATTTAGTAGTAGACTCAGTAGTAGTAGCATGTTCGTTCTACCCCGGACACACACACCAGCCCTTGAAGTAGTGGTGGGCGGATCGATCCAAATATCGATAATAATGATACCAACGTTGGGATTGATATGGATCAATACCAGTTTAATGAGATGGATATTTAGTTTAACTTTCTCTCCAGTGAGTACCTCTGTGGTTTCATCAAAGAAACCCGGCTGGCTGTGTCTGAGTCAGTGGCACTCCTGTCACTCCCCCCCCCCCCCCCCCCCTCCAAGAGGAAGAAAAGCGCTGTGGCAGAGAAGAAGAGAGCGCTGTGTGGCTATAGTTTCACGGCATAAATGAAACAACGGCCAGCTGTATAATTTGTAGAAGGAAAAAAAAAAAAAAAAAAAAAAAAGCCCGTGAGATACAGCAGTAACATGACAAATTTGCACAAGCATATAAAAATTCTGTCCTGGGTTTTATCTTATTGATAATCCAAAGGAAAAATCACAAAACCACTTAAAAGGTCAAGAAAATGAATTCAGATTTAGCAATTTGATGACGAATCTTCCTTAATTATTAAAAAGTATCGATATAGTATCGGCCCTGTATTTACTTGGTATCGGATCGATACCAAATGTTGCAGCATCACACACCCCTACCTTGCATGGCCAGTGATGGTGAATGGTCTGCGTTTGTGTTTATAGGCATGTTAGTATGGATGAAGAGCTATTGCTATTTAGCAAGAGTAGTAAAATGTAAAAATGATAAAGCGTTCATAAGGACGGAGATTGTTACGTTTTAAACTGTGGCGATAGCATCCTTCCCCTGCTAAAGCCACATATTGGCTGGACTTGTATTTTTTTAATGCAAAAAGGACTGCATACATTGTCCCCCCATATTTGTATTCACATTAAGAAGGCATCACAGCCAGTATGGAGAGGAAAAATAATTTCACCAGCCAATACACTCTTTAGATATAAAGGTACTCCAGTATTTGTCAAGCTGGGCCTTCCGTTATTTCTGTCTATGATGACTGTTAGTTATGATATCTACGCGTCTGATAGACAGATACGGTTTGGAAAATGACAAAAATGATATCAAAACACAGAAAATAGTCCCAGGAAATCCCTGAGGCTATGGGTGAGAACTGCAGAACACAGTACATCGACTTCCTGTTCAACTTGTGTACGCGTACTGGTTTGTTCACTTAAACTTGCTCACGTGCTGGAGAAGTAGTAGTAAAAGCGAGAAGATGGTTGGTGTCTCCGAGTTTACGAATTGCAAAACTTAGAAACAAGGTAAACACGGCGGTTTTCATCAGAAACTCTGCCACTGTACAACTAGGAAAGACTGAAGTTGTAGCTAATCGCGCTGTGATGATGGGACTACTTTCTGTGTTTACTTTGTGTAGAGATTTTTGAGGTGTGGTAGTCTTGTACTCCCCCACATATTCCTAATATCTGAGTTATTATAACCAATAGTAACAACTGGCAAACATATTAGAAGAAGACCCGGGTGGTAAAATGTTGGAAATTCCCTTTAATATCTTTTAAGACCTGCAGTGTCTTTTTAGGACCTTATTTGGATGACTACAGCTGTTGCTTGTAACACCATAATGTGTGAAAGTCTTCAACAAACTAAAACGCCGTCCACGTTGACAACCAGATAAGGGACTGGGAGAGAAACGGCTAAAAGGAAGGCTATTTTTGGGCACCGCAGTGAGTTGCAAGGGGATAAGCTTTAGGGTGTACAGGTGGGAATAACACGTCGCAAAATGTAATTGCCACTTTCCCATTGTCAAGCAGCTGTTGTCAACACAATCAAAAGGCTGTGAGGGACGAGGTGAGGCGAGGTGAACGAATGCAGCCCGCAGCACTGGAGATGGCAATGACTTCCGAGATAAACATATTCTGTCGAGGAAGAAGCGTCTTTCTGGGCTTGGCTTTTGGATTTTTAATATTCAGCACAGCAGCCGCTGTGACTCACAATTGCATATCCATCGGAGAGGCTGAGCAGCACAGAGAGGCAGAGGGAAGAGGAGGAAAAAGGTAACAGGTATGACAGTTCAAAGGCAGATGATGGACCTGGAGGGGAGAGTTGTTTGGTGTAACAGACATAACTGGAGCGGGGCACGATGTAGCACCTAGAGGGGAAATGGGGTTAGAGAAGCGGATGTGACGAATATAGCATTAGAAGGGGCAGAAAGTAGAAAAGGCCTGGAGGAAAGAACACAGCCCGGAGAGATGACATGATAGGAGAAATTGTTTGTTTATCGAAGGTGGCGTGGACAACAGACGCGACGTAACAGACATGACAGATGAGAGACAGACGCTGGGGAGGACACCGGGGTTTGAGTGACGGATTTGACAGAGGAGAGACAGACCATGGGGAGAAAGTAGACTTCAAACACCACACATGCAGATGAGGGACAGTATCTAGAGGAGGGAGCCGGGTTTGAGTGACGGATGTGATGGGGAGTGGAACCGAAGTTGGAAGGAAGGGAGTGGGTGGTGCCACAGATATGACAGAACAAATGGTGTAAACTGCCGTGGATAAAAGAAACTGATTAGACAGGGTGGAAATAGCAGCTAGTGTTAAACTCATGAAATGATCAATAGACGGGGAGTTCCTGACACTGAGTACCTTTTTTTGTTAATAACCAAGTGGCCAAACAGATGTCCAGTAGTCTGTCATCTCATTGAAATGTTTACACCCACAAAAGATGGGCAGTACTTCCATCCAAGGGAAGTCAATCCGCATATCAATCTGCACCGGGCAAGGCAGCAGATCGACTGCAGCGCTGTAAGATGACTTGATATTAAGAGGGAAAGGGGTAGTGGGAGGTAGTTGGTTGGGGTGGTGGATGGGTCAAATAACACAGGACTACTAACCCTAACCCCCCTAACCCTAATCCTAACCCCCCTAACCCTAAATGATGCCAAGAGCCTCGACCAAGCGCGTTAATATGACGCTAAAGGAGACTTTCTCCAAGTATTCCAATGCAGGAGTGAAACAGTTGTTAAGGTATTGATGGAAGTGATTCCAAATAGGGTTGGGCAATATATTGCTGTTGTATCAATATCGCGATATGAGACTAGATATTGTCTTAGATTTTGGATATATCGTAATATGGTAATATGGTACGTGTTGTCTTTAACTGG
Organism: Etheostoma spectabile; assembly: GCF_008692095.1. Classification (NCBI taxonomy): domain Eukaryota; kingdom Metazoa; phylum Chordata; class Actinopteri; order Perciformes; family Percidae; genus Etheostoma; species Etheostoma spectabile. The sequence goes on along the minus strand of NC_045733.1, from coordinate 20,962,359 downwards.
TTTTATAGGCTGAATTACAATAATGTGATGCCATTTTCTGAACTTACCAGACTGTTCTAGCTGTTCTATTATTTACCTTTATCCACTAAGTCGTTCAATCATTTCTGGAGAATATTTATCAAAAGTCTCATTGTGTAAATAACATTTTGTCTAATAGTCAACCATACAATATCGTTGCAATATCAACACTGGTTGATGTTCTATATATGGCCCAGCCCTAATTCCAAATCAACCATTCTGAATACTTTAAGTCTTTCATCTCTTACAGAGCTGTCTAACGTACCCTTCCAAAGACCATATTTGGAAAGTCACTCAGCTCTATGCGTCTGCAATTTGCTGGAGTGACACAGTGACAGCTCCGCCATTATGCTGATGAATCAATATGAGCAATCACTGTTCGACTTATCAATCACTTCAACCAATCTTACTGTGATTGATGGGACACTCAGGAGGACAATCTTAAGAGCAGGAAGTCATGCACTGAGGAGCAGATGGACTGACAGAGCTAGAACTGCTGCGATATTGAGCTAACTGCTGAAATGTAATCTGGGTAACTGTGAGATTGATTTGTGTAGCTGCGGTGGTGGTGGAGTTGCATCAATCATCTTTTTATAGTTCCTCCCCTCAAATTTCCATCCAATCGTTCACAGTAAACAGGAATGACTAGGACTTTCCTCTTTCCAGTTAATAATGGGCCAATACACCGAGCACAAAAGCACAGCAGCTAATCATGCACGGCAACATCTCTGCAATCAGTGAGGTTTCAACTGACCCGGAACCTCACCCCCAAAAACCCCAAAATGGGCTGACAAAGTCTGATTGCGGGCTACATGATTGCAGCGTGACTTTAGGTTGTGTTTCTCCATTAGTTTAATGTGTTTTAACTTTGTGATGCTTATGGCTGTGCATATTTTCCGGCCCCCCCTGCGGTATCTAAGGGGTACACAAGCGTGCATGTGTTACCTTGACCAGCTCCTTCTGAGGCCAGATCTGGATGGGCTCCACCTGCTGGGGCGTCTGGGTCTGAATGCCATAGGTGTTCAAAAACACCTGAAGTCTACACACACACGCACACACACGCACACACACACACACACACACACACACACAAAGGGATAATGGATTAGTGTACATGCGTCATGAAGGGGAAAAGAGAAACTGTGTATGTGTGTAAATGTTGCCTTGATGCTGAATGCTGCTATGAATGTGTACTAAGCGCAGATAACAAGCTGATGGTCACACAGACAAACACACACACAGATAAACACACACACAAACACAATTAGAAACGTACATGTAGTTGTTGGCCAATTTTAGCACCTGTCCTGATAAATGCCTTTCCTACATGGGATCAAATATCCCTACCCTCAAACCAGCTGTAAATTACACACACAACAAACATTCATTTCATTGTTATTATAAATTTCTTACAAAAAAGCAGGAATTACTGCATCTAATTATCCCCTTAAACTAAACTAAACTACAGCAGCCGTTGACCTTTAAATCTGTCGATACAGATTCACCCTATGTAAATCTGCAGCTTTATGTCAGCCTGTTAGTCTTTGAAGCTAAAGCTGTGTCAGTAGAAGGTCGATACATCTGTTGGTACTGGGTTTTTTCCCAATAAAACACATAAATTTAGTCTATTGTAAATCTGTATCTATTACAAAGCTTTGGCTGTTTTTGAAGCGGAGTGCATATTGGAGAGCATATGTGGACTTCAGTGAGAAAGATGATGCACGAGTCCTGCTATCTAGATGCCTGCCTCATTTTCAAAGTATTACATGGGCTCGCCCCTCCACCACTGGGTGACTTTATACAGCAGAAGAAGAGCAGTGGCAGGGCAACTAGAACTTAGACGTAGTAAGTTTGGCCAAACAGTCTTCTCAGTACGGGCCCCAGACTATTGGAAGGGCCTTCCTGTTGAACCCAGAGAAAGGAGCAGCTGTCTGGCATTTACAGTCTCACTCCAGAGAAGGGTTAACACAATCACACCTGCACTCATCTACAGCTGCTTTACCTCAGCCTAGGTAATTTATTTTATTTGTCCCTTTCTCTTTTCTCTTCTTTGTCTATCTTAATTGCTTTCTATCTTTCTTGTATTCTGTTTATAATGTAATATGATTATGTGTTGACCGGCCAATGAAAATCAGCTTTTTTGCTAACTCTGGCACATTTACATTTTGAGTGTAAACAACTAAAATGTTAATTGATGTGCATTGTCCCTTTTTAATAATAATAATAATAATAATAATAATATAATATAATAATAATATAATAATAATAGGAACTGTCCAGCAGCAGTAGGTGAAGCTTAACAAGGTTAACAAGACTCACAGAGTGGTTGGACCTTGTTTGACACACACACACACCCCACACACACACACACACACACCACACACACACCCACACACACACACACACACACACACACACACACACACACAGCGCGCTCTTACACAATTATCCAAGCGTGCAAACACACACAATCCCCACGTGCACAATGAGGACAGTGACGGATGATCAGATGATCATGGCAGAAGTCAGAGGTGAGCTCCAGCTTTATGAGCTCACCAAAAATACAGCACTGAAAGAGCTGGCCTGCAACACATTAAGAGACACACACACAAATATATAAATATATAAACTTGCAAACACACACATTACCTCTGGCTCTCTGCGACCAGGGCCACATGAATCACAACATCATTGTCTATGGGACCCTGTGAAAGAGACAGAACACAGAGATTACTATGTCGACCACATCAGGGAGAGAGTGTGTGTGTGTGTGTGTGTGTGTGTGTGTGTGTGTGTTTGTTTGTTTGTTTTCTTTCTTGAGAACGTTCCTCCTTTGGCAACACTGTAAATGTTCACTGGAACTGATGCAAACCTGTTGAATCTGCACGGATGGATTCAAAACATTAAGCGCCAAGTGTCGTTCTATTATTTCTCACCGAGCCTGAACACATCACATAGCTTTGTTCGGATTTTGTTTACTAGGATTGTCATGTTATATGTTAACTTAATGTGCTTTCCTTGGCAATGCTGTACATCTAACACCCATTGGAATAAAGTAAACCGTAAAAGAACTGAATTGATTTGTGTGTTTGTGAGAAAGAGCTAGAGAGAGAAAGCGAGAGAGGGATAAAGGGAGAGAGAGGAAGAGACTGTGGGTATATCCAGATTCAACTCACTCCCTCATAAATTGACAGTCTGTGTTATTGCTACCTCCTCTCTCACCCAATTTAAATGAAAGTAAAACTCTGAATAACCAACAAAGGTTGATGAGAGACGCGGGAGCGCTCGGCTCGGAGGGAAGGAGCTGGGAAGGAAGGGGGAGGGAGATGTAAAAGGAAAGGAAGAGCAGAGAGGGAGAGAAACATGAGGCTGCTACACTGACTTTGGCGCCCACAGTGAGACGAGTTGAAATAGAGAAGCAGAATACAGACAAAAAAAGAGGTAGAGAAGCGTGACATGTGTGATTGATAAAAAAGGCAAATAGCACAAAAACTACTTTAAGAATATTTTGATAACCATTGTAAGCCGTTTATTAAGTAGAAATCCTGGGCATTGGCTGCTTTTCTCATTTTAATTTCAGCCTAAGACTTAATAACCCACGGGAGAAGGGACCATGACTAAAGGTCAGACAGAGTCAGAAATCAGAATAAATCACTGGGCTATGGTAAATCGTGGTGGTATTGGCATTCATTTTGGCATGCTATAGACTAAATGATTACAAGAATAATAAATAATGAAGTACCCATAAGTTGCTGCTTAGTCTATATCAATGATGTTGCTCCAGTGTTGCTGGAAATTGTTTTTGGCTGAATGTCCGTCACCTTCCGCTGTCTTTGTGTCTCTCCGTCCCGCGCTTAAGGTCCCCCATGTCAACTGGGCTTGGTTTAAAGAAATGCCAATAAACCAGAGCGTTCACCCATCCCAGTGCCGTGTGGACTAGTCCGACCCTCTGCTGCCCTGTAAGCCATCATTAGATTCCCACAGTTTATGAGTCATTAGATTTGATCTCAGCAATTTAAATTTCCCACTTCACTATTACATGAATTTAAAATTAAAAGTAATTTGTCGCACAAAATTACTTTTTTCTGGCTGACTGACAGGTTTCTGTTAAAATCATGGGAACAACACTCACAAACATACAGAATACAGCTGATGGTATTCTAGATTTTTCATATTGTTAGCAAACCCCAAGAAAATTGATATTATGATTGATGAATTGATACTATAAATAAAATTGAATTGAATTGAAAAGACAAAACACTAAATAAACTGACTGGTCCTACTATCATGTACTGTCTTTGTATCCAAAGCTTGATATATCTTATTCCTCTGTGCCATAGAACTCAATTTTCATCCAAAAACTACTAAAAACACATCAGTGAGCACTGGGTTGTTACACCGTGTGATATGATCCTTAATTACTATAAATACTATCACTGTAGCTTATTTTGAGTCAATCCCAAACACACCATCCTAGTGCACCAAATGTGTATTCATCAGCAGCTGAAAATAGTCCCTGACAAACACTATTTGTTCATTTTTGAGCAATGTTTTCCTAAAACTACTAAACTAATGTTTTTGTGACCTACATTTTTTGAGATTGACATCTTTAGGAGGAACACATGGGCCACAGACAAGGTAGGGAATGGAAAGTATTACGTTAACTAATGTGTTGTTCTTGTAATATCAGTGATAATGGAACTAAAGCAATACGAACACATTGCTTTTCATTGCTTTCATAACTGTGGCCCATCAGGGAGCCCATCAAGGAAACACTTTATAGCACTAAAACAACATACAGGCACAATTGGCCAGAATGGAGCAACACATTACTCGTGTGGCCTGCAGCGTGAACGCAGGGTGTGAAACAACATGAGTGAAAGGGAGAACAAGCAGTCGTTTCAGAGGTGTTTTCTGCGGTAATCTCAGAACTTTCGAGCTGGTGGACAATCAGGAAAAATACAGACAACGCAGTTGTTTGTCTTGTATTGAAGCACCTGAATACATCACACAGAATGAATCACATGCAAATGAAGCAAATGTTTCAAAAACGAACCTTGGAAAGAGACAACCTGCATTTTTAGATTTCTCTTACAACAGCCGCTTTTGTATTTTTGGAACCAAAAGAAACTGTCCCCATTATCTTCAGCAAAGAAAGACACTTTTCTTTACATTAATTCAAATGTGTGTCATATTACTACTACTCTAATTATTATTATAAAACCTATCATGCGTTTTAACAAGTCTGCATGTTTTTATTTCGCTTTTGCTTTTTCCTGTCCGAGAGTTGTGCGTTGTTTTATTCACGCGCATGTAAATGTGAACCTGTGCATGTCCTTTGGTGCCTTTCATCTTCTCGATCTTTATTTGTAGAAGTACCTTTTATATGTGTAATTTATATCTGTGTGTGTGTGTGTGTGTGTGTGTGTGTGTGTGTGTGTGTGTGTGTGTGTGTGTGTGTGTGTGTGCAAGCGAATTGTATGCAGAGAGGATCATCTTTATTGTGTAGAGTGACGGTCTATTCAGGGCCATTTATGAAGCCGGCAGCAGCTTGTGACTCACTGGAGCAGTGGCCTTTCATCTTGTTTTCATTGTGGGAGACGCACACACCACACACACACACACACACACTAATACACACATGCATAGACACAACACTTTTGCACATGATGGCACACAAGCACTGACACCGGCATGCCAAGATCCTCAGATTCATAGTCAGTGACACACAAAAAGGCATGCTTGTGGATACATGCAGACACACGCACACATGCACAACCCGGGAGCCATTTTGTTTGGTTGAGCTGGTTTGAGCCAACAACCTTGCTATCATCAATCAGAGAGTGGAAAGCGACCAGAGAGAAGGGGATGGCTGAGAAGAAAAAGCCCACGGTTGAACACAAATCCCTCCCGATGAATGGGGGGAGCAATGGCTTCTAAGATGCAACTCTCTCATTAAGGCTGGTCTCTGAGCAAACAAAGGACACATTTGGCGAAGGAGAAGCTATGGAAATGCATAATGGAGACACAGGAGAACTCCCTCTCACTATTGCTCTCTGCTCCGTGCACCGCAGTCGAACCTCAGCGACAGGCGAAAGCAGAGAGGAAAATGAGATGAAATGTTTCTTTAAACTACCCTTTTTAAAAAGGCAGCCCAAAAAACATCATGAAACGCTGCAGAGTCTGAGAGGAAAGCAGGAAATTAAAGATGTGTTGTTCCGCCATAGGGGCTCTGCTGCAGACTGCTGAAAAGGTAGATAACTTATCACACTGGCCCAGTGTACCTGACGCTGCGGCCACTGGTCTGATGTCAGCACAGCACAGGCCACACCTAACAGTTTAGAAAGCTCTGTAGCACTCCATGGAATTGGATTTCAGACTAATTAATAGAAAGAGGAAAACAAGCTGGTAGAGCAAATGAGCTGCCATTGAACAAAGGTAATTAAAGTTCTGAAACTTTAATAACTGTAAGCATTGTAATCACCGTACAAAAGGAGATGGACTGGCTGAGATGGACTGGTAATGGAGACGATGAACAGTAGAGAAGATTTGATGAAAAAAAACAGATCTTTCATGGCTCTTAGATAATATCCATGTGAGTAAAATGTGTTTTGTTGCTTGGAAAAACGTACTATCTGGCTCTTACTGTGCTGTCTCCACCTACACGCTAAGCTTCTCTGGTGGGATTCAACTGGAAATTGTAGTAGAAGGAAACAAGGCGTGCTTAGGGAAGATGAGTAAGCCACAGAAATGGATTGCATCACTTCAACATGAAATAACTCCTGGGATGAACTCAACATTACAGATGATATCTTACAGTGTACCGTATGTAGCCAAGAGGGGACCTGGCTGTTGGGCAATCAGTGGGCTTGGCAACAGGAGGACAGCATATCACCGATCTGACTGAGGAGGTTTATTTTACTCTGGCAACATGTAAATGTGCTGTACATAAGACCATAAAAGAATTCCACTTCCAGGATTGGTCTGCCGGATGTCCCTCTTTTTAGCCGGATGTCCATCCCCTTCCTCTGTCTTTTTGAAAGGGGAGGTAACCGATCTGGAATTTTGCTCCTTATGAGGTCATAAGAGGCAAGATTCTCCTTTCATTTTCTCAAAGGCAGAGCAGGATACCCAGGGCTCGGTTTACACCTATCACCATTTCTAGCCACTTGGGGACCATAAGCAGGCTGGGGGAATTCATATTAATGTTCATGCCATGGGACCTCTAACCTCTGGTGGATTTCTGAGGACTATGGTTACCTGGTCCTCAGGTCTCTGCAGGGTAAATCCAGACAGCTAGCCAGACTATCTGTCCAATCTGAGGACTATGCTTACCTGGTCCTCAGATCTCTGCAGGGTAAATCCAGACAGCTAGCTAGACTATCTGTCCAATCTGAGGACTATGGTTACCTGGTCCTCAGATCTCTGCAGGGTAAATCCAGACAGCTAGCTAGACTATCTGTCCAATCTGAGGACTATGCTTACCTGGTCCTCAGATCTCTGCAGGGTAAATCCAGACAGCTAGCTAGACTATCTGTCCAATCTGAGGACTATGGTTACTTGGTCCTCAGATCTCTGCAGGGTAAATCCAGACAGCTAGCTAGACTATCTGTCCAATCTGAGGACTATGGTTACCTGGTCCTCAGATCTCTGCAGGGTAAATCCAGACAGCTAGCTAGACTATCTGTCCAATCTGAGGACAATGGTTACCTGGTCCTCAGATCTCTGCAGGGTAAATCCAGACAGCTAGCTAGACTATCTGTCCAATCTGAGGACTATGGTTACCTGGTCCTCAGATCTCTGCAGGGTAAATCCAGACAGCTAGCTAGACTATCTGTCCAATCTGAGGACTATGGTTACCTGGTCCTCAGATCTCTGCAGGGTAAATCCAGACAGCTAGCTAGACTATCTGTCCAATCTGAGGACTATGGTTACCTGGTCCTCAGATCTCTGCAGGGTAAATCCAGACAGCTAGCCAGACTATCTGTCCAATCTGAGGACTATGGTTACCTGGTCCTCAGATCTCTGCAGGGTAAATCCAGACAGCTAGCTAGACTATCTGTCCAATCTGAGTTTTCTGTTGACGACTAAAACTACTTTTGAATGTACATATATTTCATGTTAAGTTTATGGGGCGGACCCAAACACAACTCCAAATTAATTGTAGAGTTGCTCCATACCTGCTGATGTTCAAACAAGCCATGTCTTGCTAACAAGTTTACTATATCAACTTATCCCAAAAGTGGCCAAAGAAATCTGTTCATGTAAGAGTAAGCATATAATTAATGAATTTACATTGAGGTTTTGAATTTCCATTACTTTGTCAAGTCTTGTTTTATGGACCAGAAGGACCTGATGCTCTCTAAGTCATAGTCCAGTATGTTTCAGCTTTCAAATTTGACTGCTCTTCTGAACTATACTTGAAAATACACGGCACCAAATATTTAAGAGAACTCCAGCTCACCAGCCCAGAATATTGAATATGTAAACACTGTACACAGGGCATGGGCAGGTTGCCACCAAGCACAACGTGTGCAGAACGTGTGCAGAACGTGTGTATAACGTGTGTAGAACGTGTGTAGAACGTGTGCTCGGTTAGCCTGAGGATTAGGAGTGAAGTAGAAAAAAAGATCGTACAATCAGTGCAGCAAGCCTGTACAACTGCACCAATCATTTATTAAATTATTGAATACCACTGAGTTTTTTTCCCTTAACGTTTCTTTGGGACTTAATATGGAAATAAAATTCATTTATTCATGAATTAAGCAAACAAAGCTAAAGCAATCCAATGAAGTATTTAATATTAACCTGAGAGAAGGAGGAGTGTTTATTAAAAAAAGCATGCGGTTCAGGCCATCAGTGAAGAAGGATGTGCGTATAGCAGGAACTTGCAGGTGACTGATGTGCCAAGAGCTTTAAATATGGAAATGAAAACAATAGAAACCCAGCGAGAAAGATTTTAATTTAAAGTTCACTGGTTCCTTCTGGTCCCATAAGGAGCATCCTGCAGAGTTTGGTCCGGTCCAATTCGAGGCAAGTTTATTTTTAAATCGTTTTACCATCAGCATAAAGTATATTATAGGATTTAATTTAGAAAGGGGCTTAAGCAGCACTCAGTCACAACGCAAAACGATACACTGGGACACAAGTAGGAGTCTGTGCCAAAAGGCCTTTAGAAAAGCTTTGTGCAGCCAACACAAGGACTTTCTCTACACCTGGAAAACAACAACTCAGCACTCCTGCTGTCTCAGCTCTATGCTGAGTAAGGCTTGTCTGGGCCAGTTTAAAAAATGTTTATTCTTAGATGAGGAAGCTGTTGCTATTTCATCTTTTTTTATCATAATAAAGAATCAATGAAAAAATGGAAACTACACAGTAAAGAGCCATTAGTTTGGCCAAAGCCTCCTCCTTCAAATGATTTCACATTCATACATATCCACCTGTTCACCTTCCAACCACAGTCTGCCAGGGTGAGGCCTATAGGATGGTAGGTACAGGGATATTTTGCTATTAATACTGCTATTTTGAAATTTTTAAATGCAGCTCTGTGTCATGGCAGTGTGGACAGGGTGTGCGGGTGAACGGTGTGTGGAGTCCCTCTGTGGTGCTTCGCATCGAGTCTCTGCAGACCCCCCACTGCTCTGATCCGCTGGGAACGTCCCTGTTAGTGGTGGGGTTGCATAGTCTGTCCACCGGAGGACGCTCTACACCGTCCCTGTTAGTGATGGCGTTGCATAGTCTGTCCACCAGAGGACGCTCTACAACGTCCCTGTTAGTGTTGGTGTTGCATAGTCTGTCCACCAGAGGACGCTCTACAACGTCCCTGTTAGTGGTGGTGTGCATAGTCTGTCCACCAGAGGACGCTCTACAACGTCCCTGTTAGTGTTGGTGTTGCATAGTCTGTCCACCAGAGGTCGCTCTACAACGTCCCTGTTAGTGATGGCGTTGCATAGTCTGTCCACAGAGGACACTCTCAACGTCCCTGTTAGTGATGGCGTGGCATAGTCTGTCCACCAAAAGGACGCTCTACAACGTCCCTGTTAGTGATGGCGTTGCATAGTTTGTCCACCAGAAGACGCTCTACAACGTCCCTGTTAGTGATGGTGTTGCATAGTCTGTCCACCAGAGGACGCTCTACAACGTCCCGTGTTCAGTGATGGCGTTGCTTAGTCTGTCCACCAGAGGACACTCTACAACGTCCCTGTTAGTGATGGCGTTTCATAGTCTGTCCACCAGAGGACGCTCTACAACGTCCCTGTTGTCGTCCCTGTCCCTGCTGATTATGAATTTTGTTAATGTGTTTTTGTTCAAAGGACTTTAAGTTTCATTTATTAAGTTTGTATGTTTATACATTTTATTCATCAGAACTTTTATATAATATATTTTGATGTTCTGTTCTATTATCATATTATTTTAGTGAGAACTCATAAATAACTAACGTTGGGGAAATCTGTTTATGTTTTGTTAAGCATTTCTTTTCTTTTTTTTTATAAATATACATAGACCAATATATTGGCATATCAGATTTTTAAATAACCAAATATTTGCATGGGTCTTAAAAACCCTTTATCGGTCTGGCTCTAGTCCAGAGTCTAGCAGTTCCAGTGCTCTGAGTGCTTTGAATTAGCGGGTTTACTTTGCATGGATTCTGATTATGCCATCGGTCTATTTCCCTGCACCTGAACCTTTTGAGCTGTGTTCCCATTTGTTTTGTCTCAGTCTAATAACACTGTCTGTTTCCAGTGTGTGTAAATGTGTGTATCCATCTCAGACACTTCTCTGTGACAGGAAGAACACACACTACTGTCTACCCGCGCCTGCACGAACAAACACTCAGAATGACTAATGAAAGAGGCGCATTAATAAACAGAGTTGGCACACATCTGTCACGAAAACCAAACATATTAAAGAAATAACTCCTTGACTTCATCTCTGCGCGAGCACAGGGACGCACACTCCTGGAAAGAAAGATCTGTTATTCAACCGCAATCAATTTCATGACAGCTGTTACCTTTGCTGCTCTAGTTAACACCCAGGAAGGGCTTGTATTTTACAGTCAATGTATAAGCTTCTCTAAAAAGGCTTCAGACTCAATGATCTCTGCAAATGAGATTATGAAATGATACATTACATGAAAAAGTTGCAGACTACCACCAGGGAATGGATTCCAGAGGACTTTGAACCACACAGACACGGAGGTGGATGAGGGAAATGAAGGAGGTGTTGTGATGGACAAATTGAGACACGCTGTTGACAAGTGGCGGCTGCAGGAGGGCCCGGCTGGGGGTCTGCTGGGGGCCTGTCCCCTCAGAGACACGGCTGCACCAAGTCTGACGAAGTGAAGAGCCATTTGCCAGAGACCGCTGTGAGGCCCCGCAGAACAGAAAATGAATTCCAGCTCCGCTTCATTTGACTTTTCCCTCCAAAATTAAAAGCACTGAGTTGTGACACGAGATGAGATGCGTCTGAGATCTCTCGCTCTTTTTCTTTCCTTGCTCCTTTTACTTTTTTACTTTCTATCCTATCCTCCCCTTGTTTTTCTTCCTTCTTTCTGTTCTTATTTCCTCTTCTTTTATTTCTGCTGTTACTTCTTTCCTTTCTATCCTATAATGCCCCTTATCTTTCTTCATTTTATTACTCATTCCTGTTCTTTTTCTTTCCTCTTCTTTTATTTCTCCTTTTACTTCTTTCCTTTATTCTTCTTGTCTCTCCCCTCCCTTCCCTCCTTCCTTCTATCCTACAATATTTTTCTTTATTTTCCTTCCTTACTGTGTTCATTCCTTCCTCTTGTCTTTCTATTCTTCGATCCTACCTTCTTTTCTTCTGTCTTTCCTTTTATTTCTTATTTGCTTTCTTACTTATTTCTTCCTTTCTCCCCTTTTTATTTTCTTTATTCCTTCCTTCAATCTCTCTGTCTTTCCATCCATCCCTTTTCCTTTTTTACCTTCCATCTTTCTGTCCTCCTGTCACTATTTTTCTTCTTTCTTTGCTTCCTTGTTCCAGCCCTTCCTTTCTTTGTTTCTCTCCATTCTTCATCCCCTCCTTTCCTTCCCTATGTCTCTTTCTCTGTCTTGTACTCCCTCTCTCTCTGCCCCCGCCTGTCTCCATTCCTCTCACTCTCGGTCCCTCCGTCACTCGAGTGTCTCCCAGGTCAGGCGTAAATCGTCTACAAAAAAGCATTTCTCAGAGTCAAACCTCCGACGTTTCTGTCAAAACACCTCGGCCCGCAGAAGAATCTGAACTCCCCCACAGGGAGGAAGTGGATTTATGAACCCAGCTGGGAGTCTGCAAATCAGGGAGGCGACAGAGTCTCACCACGTAATTAATGTTGGGTACTGACCCGAGACTACATTTATGGTGGGTGTTTATCCATGAATTCATTAAATGCAACAATTTGCTACGTTCTGTTTTATTGCCTTGGGGGGGGGGCTAGTTTGTTTTGTTTGCGACTAGCGAACCACCCTATAGACAACTTTTTCTGTAATCCCCCCCCAAGATCCAAGAGGAAACTGACAGACTCAGGAAAACGTCTGCTACTTCAGCACCATGGACAGCACCATGGATTTATCAAGATCAAGATCAACTTTATTGTCCCCTGAGGGACATTTGTCTTGGGCATCAGTGCTACATAAGGCTGCTGTAAACATCAATAACACATAGACTTAACACTCGCATACAACATACAATCCACCCTACATTACATTACATTGCACACAAGTATCAATGACCCCCCCCCCTGTCAATCATTGACTACCAAGTCAATAAAACCTGAATAATAAAAAATAGATAATTCTGTGAAATTGCACTAGAGCACATATAGAAGAAAACAATACGACAGAAACAAAGTACAACGCCACTATTCTATATAACAAAATCTCATGAAGATCTGGTTAATAAAATTAAACTAAACTAAAATTAGACCATGATTAAAAAATAACTAAATAAAGTGCCATAAGTGCTTCAATTTATTTTGTTCCGAGCGATTGTTTATTGGAACACAGCACTGACAGGCTGCTGATATTTCAGATCCACGGTGGGGGGGGGGGGGGGGGGGGGGGGGGGGGGGTGCAGAGGTTCTCACATGAACAAATCTCAGTCAGATAAGGACCAATGAGTCGGCAGACTAGACTAACATATTCAACTCAACATCCCCTCTGCCCCTGGGGGTAGGGTGGGGGGTCATATGGCTACTGCGTGTAACTATGGATTGAAGCATAAGAAATTCAGAATATAGGGTGAATTGTGGAAGGTTGAGCTGGGATTGGTGTGCATGCGTCATGAGGGGGAGAAGAGAAACTGTCTATGTGTGTAAATGTTGCCTTGACGCTGAATGCTGCTGTGAATGTGTACTAAGCGCAGATAACAAGCTGACATACGCACACACACACAACACACACACACACACACACACACACACACACACACACACACAACACACACACACACACACAAGTAGAAGTAGAGAGTGGCATGAAAAGAAAAGACTGAAGTAAAGTTACAAGTACCTCCCATTTGTACTTAAGTTCAGTAAATGGAGTAAATCTTATTGAGTTATCTTCAACTACTGCCTATAACCACCATGCAGTTATGTAGACATTGATTGACTGAATGACTGACAATCTTTCCGTAGATAACAATCCTCCTATTTTCTCTACTAGCTCAAAATGTAACCATTTAAATGAAATTTGGGGGGAAAAAAAACCTTCAGCTGAACTCAATGAGGCTCTGCGACGCTATTCCAAGGTCAGATCCCTCGCAGCGTGGCGGCTGGCGAAGCGCAGCACGAGGGAGGCAGCCTCAAGCTAGCGTCACACCACAAAGGAATAACACATTCAAAGACTTTCATGAAGTTAAAGCAAGCCTGGGAATTTATCCGCCACCCCAAAAAAAAAAAAAAAACAAAAAACTATTTTAATGAAATATAATCCGTTCTTTTCATGCCCCTACACAGACGAATGACTCGGGGCTCCGTATCGTCCCGGAGAAGTTGGTTTCTGTGCAGCTCAGAGATTCATATTTTGATGAGGGTATATCAAAGTGTCCGGGGTTTAACAGGAATAGGTTGGGAGGGGTGGGGGGGAAGGAAAACATGAAAGAAATGCTAAGTCATTTTCAATCGGGGCTGTTGGAGCACAATTGGAGGAGGGGGAGGCGATGAGGCGGGAGATTGATTAAGGGAAATGCTTCCAGTCTGACAACACGATGGAAAAAGAAGGAGATAGAAATGAATGGGACCGAACAGAGAGAGAGGGGGGCGGATGGGGGAGGGTGGGGGAGGGTGGAATCACCTCAGCAGACAAGAACTGTGTGAAGAATTGGATTGCATGCCGCTGGTCGGTGTAATTGTAAAGGCGTCCTGACTGAGAAAGCAATACATTGCTCCCCGGACTAAGCTCAGAAAAATGATCCTCCGCCGGAGAATTCTTTATGAATAAAGCAGAAGAGAAATAAATAAATCAATTGATATTAAAGGCGAGCCACGGCTGTGTGCTACAGGAGCCACAGCGTGTCAGAGCGGCCCTGTTGGATATTACACCCGGAGAGCCGTGAAGGCTGGGAAAGATAAGTGGCCTGATTACTAACGTCTACGTGTGTGTGTGTGTGTGTGACGTGTGTGCATAATGACCTAGTGCAGGGGGAAAAAGGAAATGACATGCAGCCACACATGAAAATGGAGTCGTACAGGTGATGTTTGTCTTTTGGTTGTGTTTGTGGGGTACGTAATCTGGATTTAAAACATTTACTTTCAAAGCCACAAATACAAGCAGGATTTGGCAAAACATACATGACTGTGTTATCTGCCAGAAAAAGTGTGAGTGTGTGGAGGGGAGAGAGAGAGGGGAGAGAAGGGGGAAGAGAGAGAGAGGGAGCGGAGAGGGAGGAGGAGAGAGAGAGGAGAGAGGAGGGAGGAGAGAGAGAGATGACGGACAAAGCGAGCAGAGAGGAAGTGGGGAACAGGGTGAGATCAGATGAGAGACGTTGAGCGTGATGAAACGCATGGGGAGGAGGACTTGAGTGAGTAGGCCAAGGGTTGATGAGAGGAATAACAGACGGTAGGGAGACGCATTGTATTGGTGGAGATTTGTGTGGGTGTACAAGATTCATCCCGCACTGTGCAATTGTATGAGAGAGGCCAAGACGTGTAGGGAGCGATTGTTTGTGGTAAAAACAGGACTTCAACCGCGTGTCACTTCTTTTAAAGCCAAACCCCGATTCTTCCATACCTCGTTAAAAACCCAAACCCGGTTTTTCTTTCCACGGTTCCTAAATCAGCTGCGCTTTCTTCTGGCGATAAACACGCCAAGTGGCGTGTAAGTTCACGTCCGCTGGATACAGCGTAGACGTACACGCGGAACGCTCAAATGCATACAGATAACACGCCATTTGGCTTTAGAAGTTGCCCTGTATGTATACACTAAGTCATGATGTCATGTTGCAGAGAGAGAGAGAGGAGAGGAGAGAGGAGAGGAGAGAGGAGAGCGGAGAGAGAGAGAGAGAGAGAGAGAGAGAAGAGAGAGAGAGGAGAGAGGAGAGAGAGAGGGAGTTATTTTGAATGAGACATGTAGCCCAACAATGACCATAGAACAGAACTCCATCCTGGTCTATGTACCCACGCAGACACGCAGACACACACACACACGCAGACACACACACACACACACACACACACACACACACACACACACGCTCTATGACTGCACTGTTGTGCTTGCTGCTAGAGGAGCAGTTAAGAAGCGGTCCCCACACTTCCCTTTAGAAATACATGACACACTGAGAGCCAAGGCGTAGTCAAATGGGTTTCTAAGCCTGAAAAGCCTGAAAGCGTGCACAGCTGTTACTACACCAGGGACATGTCAGCCATTCGGCTACAGCGAGGCTAAGGTGCCAACGCAATTACATGAGTTGACATGTGAGGTCTGCATCCTTCAGTACGCTTACACAGAAATAAAAACTCCTCGTGTTCTAACTTTAGTCAGACTCCTAACATTTCGGGATAGAAGCACAACCTCGGAGAGCCTCGGTGAAGTATTGAAGAATTTCCTTTCCTGCACGCTGACATCATTTATCCTCAAGAGAGATGTTTTTGAAGTTAACCCACATGAACCCACATCTAAGGACAAAAAAAGATCGCTGCATGACTGCTCACATCGTCATGGGGTTTCAGAATCCATTCCTCCATCACAAAAGGATTCCAGCACGTGACGATTTCACCGATACTAAGCGTGTAATGATGTTTCACACGTGGGATGGTAGTAAGAGTTAAGTTCAGGCCAGCGGTTTTGTTTAAGGTTGCAGTGATTATAAAAAGATTTCAGGTGTTCAGCAGACACATTTCCTAATAGTAAAGAGTTGTTTCTGTATGTTAAGACAACTGAAATGCATCTTCAAATGTTCCATTTAAGTAAACTAATTAAAAAATAGTGAGGCGAGCACTGAAGAGGCACTCTAAAAGGGTAAAGTAAAAAGGTATTGTAAAAGCTTTATTTAGTCAGGCATGTTAATGCTTCAGAATGCTCCAGTACACCTGGCACCAGTCACACAAGTTAACTTTATATCATGAAATGAGTATAAAAAACCAGGTTATTATTGTTATTAACCCTCATGCTGTCCTCGGGTCAAATTGACCCATTTTCCTATATGAATGTTCTTTTTAATTCCCCAAAATAAGATGACTGATTCCACACAACGCTCTTTGGCAAGTACAAATATCTACTTTCATTAATTTTGGGGCGTCTTATTCAATTTGATAGCATTTCAAAAAGTAGTATTAAATATAAATAGTATTGAGTAAAAGTTGATATATTCCAGTCTGTGATTGTCCATCAACATACATTCCTGTAATTTTAAATTTCTGCTTTTCTAACTCAAACATTAGGTATAATTTCCTATAATTGAGGTTTATTGACCATAACTTCCAAAAAATAACTGTAAAACTAAAGTTAATAAGTTAGTGTTACGTAGTGTTGAAAACGTCAAAAAAAGTGACGAAGATTGAAAAAAAGAGTCAAAAGTGTTGAAAAAAGGGACAAAGAAGTAAGTGAGTTAAAAACGTCAAAACAAAAGTCTTTTCAATTTTGACGGGTAGACAACACAAGGGTCAAGATATTAAAAATAATGGCTATATACTGTAAAGGAAGGCATGCATCCCTCACATACATTTATGCTGTACTCTACATTACTCATATAATAATAATAATAATAATTATAATAATAATAATAAATTGAATTTGTATAGCGCTTTTCCCGAGCTCAAAGTCGCTTAATGACACAGGATCTGCGTAGTGAAGTGTTTTAATCTGTAAGAGCAAGCACCTTCCGGGTCCATGGATGGGAAACGGACTGAGCTCGTGCCAGTAACCGTTTAGTCAAAGTTGTGGTAGGCACTTTATTTTTGGCGTCGTTGAGCAAAAAACGTCCATACTAATCTTTCAGCATTTTGTAATTCAAGTGGTCTGATAGAAAACGAGACTTCTGCACCTCCTGTTGGCTCTGTATCCAGGCTTTAGACAGGAGACTTTGGCCAATCACAGGTCATTTCAGCGAGAGAGAGTGTACCATGTATGCCTGTGAACAGAGAAAGCAAGAACTGCAGGAAAAGGTCTTACTCTACCGCAAATCCTCCCGTTTTATTGCTTTCCACCCACTATTGCAATAACAAGAGTTATCATTAGAATTTACAGGCCTCCATCATTTCCTAATCTTTTGTGTGGTGTCACATTTCTTGGGGTTAAAGCAGAGCTAGTGAGTGCAGGTGTGAGTACTGAGAACAGCCTCCCCCTCCCACACCCCCCATTGCGAAGGGGCTTGTACACTGTCAGCAGTTATCATTAACAAGCAGATAATAGAAGCCAAGATGCCTCCTCTCAGCACACCTGGCTCCAAACACAAATCCCATACTCATGTAGCGCTCCGAACCGAGCGCAGGAGGGGTTGATGTACCTAAATGTACGGGGGATGTGACAGCCTTTTGTTCAAGTGAGGGTTTGGATGAATTGTGCGCAGCAGGTTCAAATATTTGATCTTTACTTGGGTGTTTTTGTCATCCTCCCTGAGGTTGTGTATTCAGGCAGCTTGCTTCCCTTTTGTTCTTGTGCAATACGTCAGCCATGAATAGGAAGACACAGTGCTGTACGCCAGAGCTGGCTAACAACACTGACAGTGAGGTAAAGGAACAGGAGAGGCCAGAGCTATCAGACACCGCTAAATGGGGCCCCTGGCACAGAGAACAGCTTGTTAGACAGAAGAACAAGCAGAGGTGTATCAGAGAAGGACAACATACACACACACACACCACACACACACACACACCACACACACACACACACACACACACACACAACACACACACACACACACACACACACACACACACACACACACACACACACCTTTGAGAGTTGAAAGCACTATGTGCATGTGTTGGTGTGAGTGTGTCAAGAGTTAATGCATGCAAAGTGTGTGAGTGTGTCTGAGTGATGTCCATTTCCCTGCAGGTTAAGGTCAGTAGCCATCTCTCTCGGGCTTTTAACTGTCACAGACCGCTGGGCTGGACATTTCCTGCCCGGCACCAGGCCATTTGGCAAACAGCAGGGTTTAGCACACTCTCAATCTGTGTGTGTGTGTGTGTGTGTGTGTGTGTGTGTGTGTGTGTGTGTGTGTGTGTGTGTGTGTGTGTGTGTGTGTGTGTGTGTGTTTGAGTGAAGCACCGAAGGAAAATTAGCGTGATTATGTGGGATTTTGTTTGTAGGGTTCGTGGAGGATGTGCACGTATGTTTGAAAAAGCATGTAATTGTATGAGTGTGTGTGTCTGTGGGTGCACGTGTGTGTCTGTGTTTGTGTGTGTGTGTGTGTGTGTGTTTTGGGTCAGAAGTAACCTAATGTCCATCTGTTCCATGCTGCTCATGGTGTCCCTTTGCTCTTCAGAGAGGAACAGTCTACAGACTATTCAGTGGTGTCCTGTCACTAAACTCTATCTAGAGCTCCATGCACATTCCACTAATCTTAACATGTGTCTGCACCGTGTGACATCTCCACACAGCCACGGAAATGGCTTCTACAGTAACAAGACTATCTGGCAAAGAGATACTGGTGATGACAATGCCACACATCCACTCCATTTATTGACGGAGGGAAACCAACTGTAAAATAGAGGTGATGGAAAAAAATATTTTTAAGGCCAATACCGATGGTGGACAGACTATGCAACACCAATGCAAACAGGGACGTTGTAGAGCGTCCTCTGGTGGACAGACTATGCAACACCAACACAAACAGGGACGTTGTAGAGCGTCCTCTGGTGGACAGACTATGCAACGCCATCACTAACAGGGACGTTGTAGAGCGTCCTCTGGTGGACAGACTATGCAACGCCATCACTAACAGGGACGTTGTAGAGCGTCCTCTGGTGGACAGACTATGCAACACCATCACTAACAGGGACGTTGTAGAGCGTCCTCTGGTGGACAGACTATGCAACACCACCACTAACAGGGACGTAGTAGAGCGTCCTCTGGTGGACAGACTATGCAACACCACCACTAACAGGGACGTTGTAGAGCGTCCTCTGGTGGACAGACTATGCAACGCCATCACTAACAGGGACGTTGTAGAGCGTCCTCTGGTGGACAGACTATGCAACACAATCACTAACAGGGACGTTGTAGAGCGTCCTCTGGTGGACAGACTATGCAACGCCATCACTAACAGGGACGTTGTAGAGCGTCCTCTGGTGGACAGACTATGCAACACCACCACTAACAGGGACGTTGTAGAGCGTCCTCTGGTGGACAGACTATGCAACGCCATCACTAACAGGGACGTCGTAGAGCGTCCTCTGGTGGACAGACTATGCAACACAATCACTAACAGGGACGTTGTAGAGCGTCCTCTGGTGGACAGACTATGCAACGCCAACTCTCATAACATTGTTGACAGTCCTTTTTTTTTATATTCATTTATCAGAATCAATTATTTGTCATTATATATAAATGATTCTGATGAATAAAAAAAAATATATATAATATATATATATATATATATATATATATATATATATATATATATATAGAGAGAGAGAGAGAGAGAGAGAGAGAGAGAGAGAGAGAGAGAGAATCCAGGTCCCGTCTCCACCCCAGCTGTGCTCAAACAATAATCACCCAGATAACAAATTCATACAATCAGCTATAAAATGGTGTTAATGTCCTGAGTCAGAAACAAAATGGCTCTTATGGGATGTTTTTTTTTTTACATTACATCTTCTACTAACCAACAGTTTGTGAGCCTATAGCAGTGTGTCTGATAAGAACAAGCCTCTAATTAAATAAAAATAATGTGCGCTATATTTGTGGTTTATTTGAAATAGAAGAACTAGGCAGTGAGCAAACGATTAACCACATATGGAACTTAAAGGAACAGTGTGTAGGATTTAATGAAATCTGGCTGAATACCCCTCCGCTCCCATTAAGGTCCCGCTGCCTACAGTGCCTCCAGGTAACCGGGTGTCAGCCTGAACATTTGTTAGAGTAGACAAACAAGTTTGTCAAATGCCTATAGCCCCTGAAAAGTTACGCACTTCATATATGAAGTATTTCTCTATAATATTAAATATTCATGGATGAAATAAGCAACAAACACACGAAAAAACAACACTCAAAAAGGTCAGCGACTCTGCTTCATTAGGTCTGTGTGGGTGGGTTTGATCAGATTTGAGTGACCGTGACCAAACAACCCACCAGCTGCCGTCGGATTCTAATTCAAATTTTTGGATTGCTGCATAAAGAACGTCACCTCACTTGTAACTCCGATTGGAGGAGACGAGACTGTCTCCGTCCACCTCAAACCAACCAACCAGAAGCTGACAAAGGCAATGTTTTGGACAAAAATCCATGTTATATATAAAGAATGGAATGGGTTCACCTCTCTCTCTTTCTTCCTCCCTACCCCTGTATATTTCAGCCTTACTCCCGCTTTGACATTTCCAACCCCCCTTGTCCACTCTATTCTCCCTCCTTCCACCCCTTTAGGGAGGTAAGTTGGATCTAATTGCGGGCCTCTCATGACCCACGCTTTATCTCTGATTGATGACGGACAGCTCTCGCAGTGTGGACCAAAATGCAACTTTTCCATTAACCTTGTTCTAACATGGTGCAAGATGTGTCTGCGTGCACGCCAGCATGAGCGTGCGTGTGTGTGTGTGTGTGTGTGTGTGTGTGTGTGCGTGTGCGTGTGTGCGTGTGCGTGTGCGTGTGTGTGCGTGTGTGCGTGTGCGGTGCTTAAATACAAGAGAAATCCGATGGAAGCCAAAGGTTTCAACAGAGTATTACAATAACGGAGATGAGTGCTACGCCAATTCATTTAAAAAGTGCTATTCTTGCATGTGCTTCAGTACTATATGTGGGTGTATGTGGGTTGTTGAATTCACAACAAAATAAAACCGAATTCAAAGAGGCAGATGGAGAAAAATGGCGTGAAAGGAGACACACTAAGCATATGTGACACTGAGCGAATGCCTGAATAGCTGGATAGATTGAGGGCATACCATTAAAAGCAAGTGTGCGATATAAGCGACATAACCAACTAATTCACTTTAACAGCCATTCATGACTTCTCAGATCCCCCAGTTGCTATACCAGCTGTGTATTATTGCATGTTCATCAGCGGGATGTCACGCCATGCTCCCCGGGGTGCATTTGATCTGACTCACCCTCACAGCCCTGGAAGGGTGCCGTCTCTCATGCAGAAAAACCCAACACACTCGACCACAGCACTTTGGTAGCTGCTAAATATGAAGGAAAGCTGTCTTTATCCACAGGGTCAAGCTTAAAAAAGTATCCATTTGCAACTAATATTAGAGTGCAGAGGTGTCAGCAGCACTGTAGCAATACATTTTTGCTGATTTTTCACCATTTGCCATGTGGCTTGCATACATATTTAAGCTTATTTTATAGCTTCATATTCTATTTAACAGGCTTGCAGGTCATTAAGTTGGAAAAAAAGGTTTGTGCACACCATGCTCCACTACTCATTAAAGTTGCACCAACGCCCCATGCACCGACTGAATCACAACTTCCCTGCTTCCAAATGCTAGTTGTTGGAGGTAAAACCCCATCCCCTCCACGCTGAGGTGCACACATGATGCAAATTTAATGCATGGGTCCTTACCTATGTACAATAGCGGGATATGTGCTGTATAATCCTTTTTTTTAAATTTATGCTGTGTTGTGCACATTCTTAATACAACCTTCTCAGGCACGTGCAAGTATATAGAAGTGTTGCCAGGTCAGCTCCGACACATTGGAGTCTCTTCTTCTGCAGGCCAGTGCATGGGTTTGGAGACGCAGCGGGGTTTGTTAGCGACTAGAATGAGACAATAATATATATAACTGAAAACACAAAAAAATCACATATTTTAGTAAGTAATTGAAATTGATTATTCACATTCGCGGGTAAAACATTAAGAGTACAGTCCTTAACATCTCTTACTGCATCTTATACTCATTGCTAAATGTAGTGGTGTAAGGTACTGCTGTTTAAAATTGGATCTGTAGAAATGGGGTATTTTAGGTATTTTGTATGGCATGGAACATTTTTATGGCATGAACAGGTATTCAATGGTTTTATGTGGGAGGGCAACCTCGCCAGCTCCACTGAAACACATATCTCTCCGAGCTGACGTCAAATCGCCCGAGATGACCTTATGCAAGCTTATATATGTGGAAGCAAACAGTACAACGGTGCAGGCTATTCATGGGTTTAATATTACGGAGCATCTTGTTGTCTCCAGCTGTGGAATGAATTGATGCAGGGACTTTAAGTGGTAGCATGACATTTGGAAGGAATGGAACGATGAATAATACACATGCACACAAACACACATACTTATACATACTGCATACAGCTGCTGCACCCAAAGAAACACACTCCTCTCTCATATACCGCACACATACAAGCAGAGAGAATGACATGCACTGAGGGATGCATGCATACTGATAACACATACATGTTGTTTTTTTGGATACAAAAACTGGAAAGCAAATTCCGTGCATGCATACGGTAGAAAGAGGAGCGGACACATCAAGCCTTAACTGCATGTGAAAGCTCAGCATGCCCATGTGCCTTTCCTGCCCGCAGACCAAACACTGTACGCCAATGATGCAGAGGCAACAAGACAGCTGCCCCACACACACACACACACACACACACCATTTCTTGCATGAAAGACAAAATTGTAAACCAAAAAAGTAAATATACCTCCTCCTTTTCCCCCTTTGCTTTTTTTCCCCCTCTCCTTTCTCTGCCAATCTCAAGCTTCGTTGCCAACACGTGTAAGCTAAGTGTTTAGCTAAATCAGAAAAGGTGTGAGCGAACAAAATACAATAAAAATAGGGAGAAAAACAATGGAGAAAAAAACCCCACTGGGAGCCAAGGAGACATGGTATACAGCAATGAGAAAAAAAGGAAAGGAGAGAGGTGAGAGAAGCAGCGTAAGATAGCAGGAATAAAGAATTAGGGCTGCAGTGTGTGTGGCCGATTGACCCTGCAAGGCGCTCAGCTCGGCGCCAGCCACATGAGTAAACAACCACATCTAATTTCTCCTTGCTGAGGGCGAGATACAGGTACGCACTGAAACTGAAAGTCTGTTGATTTCCTGCCTTCACGTCTTCCAGGAAAATAAATAAAAAAAATGCTTCACAGCATCTCTAAGGTGGCTCTGCTTGAAAAACTCGCTCTGGCAACGGAAAGGGATTTCTCGGATTGACTGAATTCTAGAGACAGAAAAGACACCTGCAACACCTGTATGTGAAATGATGCCTTGCTTTTAGATCATCGTACCTACATAGTGAATAACATCCATCGCATCAACATCAACATCAGCAGGCAGCCCGATCAGCAAAA
Source organism: Etheostoma spectabile (assembly GCF_008692095.1). Classification (NCBI taxonomy): domain Eukaryota; kingdom Metazoa; phylum Chordata; class Actinopteri; order Perciformes; family Percidae; genus Etheostoma; species Etheostoma spectabile. The sequence continues at coordinate 20,938,446 of NC_045733.1, read as the reverse complement.
AAGCTCTAAACCCCCACTGTACTGCACCTGTTCAACCCCAACGACCGGCACAGTTGAAGTGAACATAGTGGAGCATTTAGCAGCAAAAGAGCCCGATATTTCAAGAGTTGGTAGAGATAACAAAAACAAAAAAAACAGAGCTAAACAGAGAGTGAATATTAGACTTACATTCATCAGTTGGGCACAAACATGACTCCAAATACATGCTAAAATGTTCAGCAACAACCAAGATACTTGTTTTGTTTGGAAAAAAACTGATTTAAGCAAGACCATGAAGAGTCCATCATCATGGGTTAGTTTGGACTGGATATATAAGGTTGTTTTTTTTAATGATACCAAAATAACAACAGAAATTAAAATACATAGGGATATACTGTACATATAAGAATATCTTTGTTTTTATTTTTATTAAATAGTGGATATTTTAGTCCCACTCAGGTTCACGCAACTGGGTTGCCATCCTACTTTAATGAGATGTAGAAATTATAATGTTGCCATGGAGACGAGTTAGCTGTAGCCCATGGATCTTTAATAAGAAGTGAAAGATGGCGGCTACTCAATTGATTGAAAACAGCTTGCTGAGCACACAGGCCAACCACCTTCTCTAGCTTCTGGGATTGCTTCTGCATTGCTTCGGTAAGCCGTTACCATGATGCCCCAGTGGGGGGGGCTGGATTCATCATCTGCCTCCCACCTCCACACTGTGTCCACTGATGAAACTGAGTGCACCCAGTTAGCCTTCGCAGATTGCGATAACTTCAGTAACAAGCTCTACAATAACCTAACCACCATCAAGTTGTGCAGACCCTTAATTCACTTTTCAAATGGCCATTAAAAGCCAGTTCCTTTTCCCTGTGACAGCAAACCACCGCACGTTCCATTTGATTTAATTTTTGTAATGAAGTTGCATTTATTCGGTCCGCATGCGGCTGAAAACGTCAAACCAAATGTGATAGCCTTTTGTTATTGGGCTCCACGCAGAGCGGTGCCTGCTGCCGTCAGAGGTCGGGCTCACAACAGCTGTCACGCTGCCGGGAAATCCAGCTTCAACAAAGTGCTATTGTGATAAAAGTAATCTCCACAAAATATGCAGCCTACCTGAGAGGAGTCAAGCTCGGCTCACGCTGCATACTAGTTTAGAAGTTGGATTCATAAAAGCAATGCTGGCCGCACAATGGAGCTGCATGTATCCATTCTGTTTACCAGAGGAATATCACACCGCATCGGCTCCTACAAGTAAGATGATGATCATGATGGGATGATATTCTATCAACTACCACACCATATAAATTGCTATCTGTTGGATACAGATTGAAGATATAAACTGAGTGAATCCAGATCCTATTTTTTTTAAATACTAACTCTGTTCTTTAGCCCTTCAGCAACCCAATTGATTTGAACCAGGGGTACTTCTGGTCACCAGTTGCTAGGGGATCAGTGGAAGGATTGGCTAAGTTGATGCAAAAGAAGTTACAACTGAAAAATATATCCATGTATTGAGTACTACCACAACATGCGTGTGTGAAATACTTAGAAAGAGAGTAAAAATAGTTTGCTAAAGGTATTGAATAAATGGCTGAAATTATTAACTTAGCCTACAAAAAAAAGTAGAGGGAAAAAAAATGATTAGCTAAAAACAATGAATACACAGTTAAAATGGTTAGCTAACAGTATTGAATAATTGGCTGAAATAGATCGCAGTAGTGGATTAACAGCTGGATCCAAAACAAATTGATAAATGAAAATAATGAAATAGCAAATAGTCGTTGACAAGCAGTTCAAATGTTTCCTTGTATGCATGTAGGGTTGGAATAACTAGCACAAAGAACGGACAAGGGCGCCAGGTTAGCTCCGCTGGTGGAGCGGGCGCCCATAGATAGAGGTCTACTCCTCGAAGCAGTGGGCCTGGGTTCAACTTAGACCTGCAGCCCTTTGCTACAGGTCACCCCCCCCTTCCCCTTGCATGTCTTCAGCTGTCTTGTCACATGAAGGCCTAAAAATGCCCCACAAATTATCTTAAAAAAGACCGGATAAAAGGTTGCAAGAGTTAGCCAACAACAACTACACGGGCCTAAACATTGACAGTTTAATAGTACAAACAAAATGTTCCATCAATTCAATTCAATTTTATATATAGTATCAATTCATCACAACAGTTATCTCGAAACACAAATAGAGTATGTCTAGACCACACTCTGTAATTTGCAATGTCCCAACAGTTCTAGTAGTTCCCTTCTATGCATCTACTATTATATATCTTTCTATAATTCATAGTTAAATAGTATCCTGTTTGAAATCCAAGTTGATCTGACAGCGCTGTAGAGGTCCATCTGACCAAGAAAAGGTTGGCACAAGCATTGATATGGTGCACGAGACCTGCTGCAGTATTAATGGGCTGCATGGTGAAATGGAGATGACATTCTGATATTTGTCTAGCATAAGTTTGGAAATCTAAATCTTCTTTTACAAAATGTCAGCACAGAGAGAGACAAGATGAGAAATGGCTTTACACAGAAGGTAAATGTCAAAACCTTTAACTGAAAAAAATCTAAATCCTAGCCAGGAAAAGAGTAGGCCTTCCTTGTATTAAAGAATATTAGTATGTCCTGCAGAGTTAAATAATGACATTTGTACCACCTCTTCAGGAAAATGTTCATCTCTCATATTCTGGCTCTCCGCAAAGTGTTCCAATAGGCCGACGTACTCTCTTCTATCTCTGTCTTTTATGTTTCTTTCTCTCTGTCTTTGTACTTCCCGCTGAGCTTTTCTCCCTGCAACCTATTTGATTCAGTCTGGTGTTCATAACACTTCTCCTCTGCAGACCTGTCCTCTCTGCACCCTGCTCTACTGTAGCAACATCCCATCAGCTGAGCAACAAAAACAAAGTCCAACATACAGGTGCAGAACGGGACTTATCAATCCACATTGTACAGCAAAGAGAATGAACATCAGGCCATTGTATGCGTATCGCTACCCTTCATCTGTGTGATCCTCAGAGCTGCGAGCCGTCTCAGATATGGATTAAACCTGGGACATGATCGCCATTCAGAGAGGTGGCTCATAGAGTAGATTGACTGGGTTTAATCCCTGTCTGCAAGACTGGCCCCGGCAATAAAGGGGGGGTTTCTGCTGTTTAGGTTTTGATGGAAATTAGAATGCTAGCACACAAGTAACACAAAAAAGTGGTAAGCAGGACTGAGTAGTGGGAAAGTTTGTGGAGATATAGTTCAGTGCGTTAAGAGGTTCATGTATAGCTTTAAATCCAATGCACGAGCGACCTGTACTATGTGTCTCACTTTGCCAGACCTGGAAATCGTGCCTGGTTATGAATTCTTTAAATACAGAATGTCAGGGGCTAAACTCTGCAGGAGCCGCTGCAAAATAGTTCATTGCAAGAGAAAACCTGATGGACAATGTCTAGCTAGTGTCTCAATTTACCTGCAGAGATCGAGGACCAGGTAATGTCCTCAGATGGACGATGTCTAGCTAGCTGTCTGGATTACCCTGCAGAGAGTCTGAGGACAGGTAACCATAGTCCTCAGATTGGACAGATAGTCTAGCTAGCTGTCTGGATTTACCCTGCAGAGATCTGAGGACCAGGTAACCATAGTCCTCAGATTGGACAAATAGTCTAGCTAGCTGTCTCAATTTACCCTGCAGAACCTGAGGACCAGGTAACCATAGTCCTCAGATTGGACAGATAGTCTAGCTAGCTGTCTGGATTTACCCTGCAGAGATCTGAGGACCAGGTAACCATAGTCCTCAGATTGGACAGATAGTCTAGCTAGCTGTCTGGATTTACCCTGCAGAGATCTGAGGACCAGGTAACCATAGTCCTCAGATTGGACAAATAGTCTAGCTAGCTGTCTCAATTTACCCTGCAGAAACCTGAGGACCAGGTAACCATAGTCCTCAGATTGGACAGATAGTCTAGCTAGCTGTCTGGATTTACCCTGCAGAGACCTGAGGACCAGGTAACCACAGTCCTCAGAAATCCACCGAATTTAAAATTGCACAACGCAAAGAACGCTGTGAGGAAATGGAAAACACATGCATCTGGCTGAATTTCCCGGCAATCCCGGAAGTGAAACATCAAAGATATGAACTATGAATTATGTAAGCACGCATTGGGGATACTGCGGCTACAGCATTACTGAACATGGAGATGGAAAGAATTTATGTGATGTCAGGTTAAGTTCTCTCCTATAAGCCTGTGATGGTTTCTGTGATTGCAGACAGTGAAAACAACATTGAGGAAAGTTGGAGTGGGGCTGAGTAATCGTCTCCTTTTCAGTAACACACATCTAGCAAAGTCATCTCCACTCCAATCAGTATGCTCGTCACGAAAGCCGCTCTCTGTCCCGGCGGCTGGGAGACGGCACGGTGATTGCATGGAGGCTCCTATTCAGTAATGAGACAAGGCCTAACACAAGTTACCTTGATGTCACTCCATGTCACCAAGTGAATGAAAGACTGTAAGCAGTGGTACTGTGGGGAGTTATTTTAAAGCAGGATCCAACCTGGTTACATACAATGCATCAAGGGTTGTGGGGGGTGCTATCAATGTGTGACATCTGACACTGAAGGATAAATGAAAACACAGTGCCGTGATCTACAAGGGAACTGCTTTTAACCCCTTGTATCAAGAAGAAACCCAGCTCAACTGAGTGGAGCTTAGAGCTGGGCGATATGGAGAAAGTCAAATATCACAATATTGTTGACCTTGATGTCGATATTGTAAGATTGATTGGTGCTTTAACAAAATATTATTTACACAATGAGATTTTTGATAAATAATCATCAGAAATGTTGATTTAATGACAAAGAGAAGTCTGTTGAGTTCAGAACATTCCATCACTTTTCTCTAATGCAGCCGTCAAAACCAGGAAAAGACACACTTGATTTATTATGATTTTACAATATCCAAAATCTAAGACGATATCTAGTCCCCTATCACAATATCAATATAATATTGCTAAATTGCCCAGCCCTAGTGGACATATGATAAGAGTGATGTATTTCCAATGCAGTATACAGTGGTCTGCAAAAGTTTGGGCAACCTGTTAATTCCATGATTTTCCTTCATAAATCGTTGGTTCTTAGGATAAAAAAAATCAGTTAATATATCTATAGGAGACAAACACAGTGATATTTGAGAAGTGAAACGAAGTTTATACCATTTACAGGAAGTGTGCAATATTGTTTAAACAAAATTAGGCAGTGCATAATTTGGGCACCACAATCAAAAAAAAAATAACCAATATTTAGTAGATCCCCTTTTGCAGAAATAACAGCTTCTAAACGCTTCCTATAGCTTCCTAGAGAGTCTGGATTCTGGTTGGAGGTATTTTGGACCATTCCTCTCTACAAAACACCTCTAATTTATTCAGGTTTGATGGTTTCCGAGCATGGACAGCGCTCTTTAAGTCACACCACAGATTTTCAATAATATTCAGGTCTGGGGACGGAGATGGCCATTCCAGAACGTTGGACTTGTTCTCTGCATGAATGCCTTAGTAGATTTTGAGCAGTGTTTAGGGTCATTGTCCTGTTGAAAGATCCAGCCCCGGGCGCAGCTTCAGCCTTGTCCTGATTCCTGGACATTGGTCTCCAGGATCTGCTGATATTTGGTGGAATCCATGCGTCCCTCAACTTTAACAAGATTCCCAGTCCCTGCACTGGCCACGCAGGCCCACAGCAGGATGGAACCACCACCACATGTACTGGGGCAGCAGGTGTTTTTCCTAGGAATGTTGTGTTGTTCTCCTCCATGCTGACGCCCCTTGTCATGTCCAAATAATCAATTTTAGTTTCATCAGTCCACAGCACCTTATTCCAAAAGGAAGCCGGCTTGTCCAAATGTGCTTTAAAGCCTACCTCAAGCGGCTTTGTTTGTGATGTGGGCGGAGAAAAGGCTTCCCTCCGAAACACTCTTGCGTACAGCATTCCTTGTGTAAAGTGCGCGCATAGTTTGTACGATGCACAATGACTCCATCTGCAGAAAAGATCATGTTGTATGTCTTTGGTGCGGGCCTGGGGGTTTGACTTTGACTGTTCAAACCATCTTCGCTTCTGTTCTTTCCGTGATTTTTCCTTTGGTCTGCCACTTCGAGGCTTAACTTGAACTGTCCTGTGGTCTTCCATTTCCTGACATGTTCCTAACTGTCGAAACAGACAACTGATATCTCTTAGACAAAGCTTTCGTATCCTTCCCCTAATTCATGATGGTGAACAATTTTGTTTTCAGTTCATGTGACAGTTCTTTGAGACTCCCATGTCGCTACTCTTCAGAGAAGATTCACAGAGGAGGGAAACTTACAGTTGCCCCCCCTTAAATACTCTCTCATGATTGGTTCCCCCTGTGTATGTAGGTCAAGGGTCCACTGAGCTTCCCAAACCAATTTTGAGTTCCAATAATTGGGTTTTAAAGATTTTGAAATCAGTAAAAAGACAACAGTGGCCAAATTTATGCACATGCCTAATTTTGTTCAAACCATTATTGCACACTTCCTGTAAAGGGTATAACTTCGTTTACTTCTCAAATATCTCTGTGTTTGTCTCCTATAGGATATATTCAACAGATTTTTTTATCCTAAGAACCAACGATTTATGAAGGAAAATCATGGAAATTAACAAGGTTGCCCAAACTTTTGCAGACCACTGTATGTTGGCACTTGGGCTGCAACTAAGGATTATTTTCATTGTTGATTAATCTGTTATTTTCTTGATTAATTAGTTGTTTGGTCTATGTATCTATCAGTGTTTCCCAAAGTCTATAATGACATCCTCAAATGTCTTATATATTCAGTTTACTGTCACAGAGGGGAGAAGAAACTAGAACATATTCATATTTAACAAGCTGGCATCAGACAATTTAAAGACTCAAACCGATCAATCAATAATAATTGTACTTGGCGATTAATCTAATAGTTACAATTTATCAATAATTGATTAATCTAGGCAGCTCTACTTGCCACTAATGCAGTGGCTAGTACTGCTAAACATTTATTTTACTGACGTTTTACTACAACTTGCTTTGTTTATACCATGGTTACCATGGAGACTGCTTACTTCCAATAGACTGGCAGATATCCGTTCATGTCTGCATCTTTGATGCAGGGGTTTGTTTTTTTAAATTAATTTAATATATTATCTAAGTAAGGCTAAGTTAAAGAACGCCTGACGAGAACAATGCAACGATCAAACTTCAAACCTCTTTTGAGTAGATTTTTAAAACATCTAAAGCTAAATTGAGGAACGAGGACATCTGCAAAGCTGGTGGACAGAGAACAAGGTGATACACATCACTGCTGGAAAGTCTCCTTAATGTTGAGTAGCACAGGATGCAGGGCTACTCTTTAGGGCTAAGTGTATTCTGTGAAAACTTGTCTAAAAGCCTGTGAAGAATTTAATGCTGATTATCCATTATAATTGTGAACGTACAACTAATCTGTTATTATCCCTTATTTGCACCTCAAACTTGTCTCTTGGTTAGACGACATATATTATAAGAGGGCAGTCCTTTCACTGCCCACTCTCTGCATCTACAGCAGTAAGCACTTAGTGCCACTTCACTTCTAAAATAAAACAACAGCGAGACGATTGTGTTTTTACCTTAGGCCAAAATCACTTAACTTCTCTTATAAGTCATATCAACAAGAGGTACAGCGTAACAGGGAGCACTTGAATCCAAAGATCCAAGCATTAGCATGAATGGCCACAGTGCATATGAGTATTGCAGATAATAAGTTGTGAAATAAGTGTTCACTAAGCGTTTAGATTAAAGCCAAGTGATGACAATCAATCCCAGTCACGTTACACTGCTTACCTGATTGGAGTATCGCATGCTGACGTTGCGCTGCTCTGGTAGGGAACGTACCGGTGGATGGGGTCAATATCTTTAGGGCTGATCAGCTCATCCACTAGATTGTGAGTGCACACACACACACACACACACACACACACACACACACACACACCACACACACACACACACACACACACACACACACACACACACACACACAACACACCACACACCACACACACACACACACGCAATAAGAATAAATAAAAAGAAGAAAAAAATCATTTTCTAGTCATTTACACACAAAAAGCATGCATATACACAATGCATGAGTCAAACTGCATCCTTTGATTCATGTCATATTTTAAAATATTCTTTTATGAATAATGACATGATGAATTTTGACCATACAGAATTTTTTCTATCACACCACACATAACAACCTTTAGGTCAAATTAGTTTTGCATTATGTAGGAATTTGCAGACTGATGAAGAGAATGATTGTGCGTTCAGAGCATTATATCAAAGCACAAACATACACAAACACACACAGAGGCATACCCAGCAGCATGGCGATGTTGTAAAGGGCCTGACCACACAGGAAGAACATCCCATCACGGCCAGAGTTGCTAGGGAAACGCTTCTGGCTTCCATGCTTGTTTTGCTCCGCTTCCACAAAGTCAGCCGGGACGTAGTAGTATTTGGGGATCACAGCATGGCCTGGCATGGGAGACGGGGACTGTGAATGTGTGTGTGTGTGTGTGTGTGTGTGTGTGGTGTGTGTGTGTGTGTGTGTGTGTGTGTGTGTGTGAACCATCTTCACATAGCAACGTAGCAACCGTTTCACACAGTAGCGTACGTGTAATGAAGTGAAATTAAATGACTTTTCACACTAATTGTATATTCTGGTCACTTCAGGTGTATAATTATACCTCTCTACAAATAGCTGGGATACAAAACTGGTGGATGTACCTGCATGAAACAACTCCAGCGGCAATCTTTGTACTCCAAAGCGTATAATATAATCTTAATTTGTGGTCCAATGTAAATCTAAATCCTGAAAAACACTGACTCTAAAGGACGGCACATTGGTAGCATACGCTAGATGCCCGTTCTCCACAGTACAGCAGCGTGTCTCCCAGAGCTGCACCCTGCATGTGTCTACCCATCAAACATTGGGAGACCGGGACTCCCGGGAGGTTGTAACAGCAGCTTGTGACTGCAGCAAATCCATTTGAGGGTTTAGACTTTCCTAGACATGGACATTAATGGTGAAAGAGAAAATGTAGACTGGTGTTATCCATTATAAGCCAGCCAGTTCAGGAGTACGGTAAATCCATACATCACCAGTACAAAGAGATCCTTATCCTTTCTACATTTATTCCAGTTTTATTATGAATGGACTCTTGACATCCCCATCATTGACTGTCTCCCCTCCAAGCATTGGGTGCAGGTGAATATAGAAGCTCTTTACTCATGGATGGAAGAAAGGCTGAGTTCACTTGAATGTACCACCCCGGTGAGCCTCGGTCACAGTATTGGTGTATGAATATGTATGAAGTAATTTAATGAGAACACGTGTTTCATTGCTACAGGGAAAGAGAAAGGAGGCAGAAGCTCCACAACGAACCGCATTGATGTGTCAAATCTGATAAAGTTGGGTGCGTGTTTGTACGTGTGCATTCACAATTTTCCTGCATCAATCAGTAGTGGTGTGTGTGTGTGTGTGTGTGTGTGTGTGTATATTCATGTAATTTCTCACCCTCATTAGACAGGAATATGATGGGTTGAAGGAGGTCCTGGTATTCTCTGACCTGAGCTTTATTTCCTCTGAACACCCCTGCAACACACACACAACACACACACACACACACACACACACACACACACACACACACACACACACACACACACCCCACACACCAACACACAAGACAGTGTACATTAGTACATGACTGAAACTAATTCACAACACACTGACAGCTATGTTATATAAATAACAGCTATTTATGCAGCAGATACTTAGCAAGTGTAGCATTCATATGGCAAAATGTTTATGACAGCCTGATAATGTACGTCCAATATTCTCTCCGCTATAAGATCTACACCAACTACTATAAAGCTCAGTCTAAGTCTAAGCAAAATATCTCCTAAATGCTCCACTATGTTCACTAGTGTTTGTCTGTTGTGTGTATGGACAGGTAGTGTACGCTGGATTTATTAGAGATTCTCCACTGTTAAAAATCTGTATGCTGTGGTGGAAGCACAGCTGATGAGAGCGTGAACCCAAATGGAAAGTCGGGCCATAGACCCAACAATACACTGAAAGATGCTAATGTACTACTACTAATTATCTGTGGATTATTGCAGCTTTAAAGTTAAAGCACTGCTGCATGCTTTATGAATGAATTCATTGCTGCTAAGCAATCTGAGTTCTGATTATTTACCTTGTTTTTTAGCTGTTTGGTTAAGTTCAAAAGATAATGTGTGGTAAGTGTTTGAGACGTCTGAGATTTGACATTGGGACTTGAATCAGATTGTTTATTTGTCCTACAAATATGAGTGGAGTATAAACCGACATGAGGGTGATTTCATAATGCTCAAATTCACATTACTGTAAAAAAATATACTCCTTACTTTATTTCTGACCATTCCCTGACGTTCACATGCATATTTCACACATCACATATTTATTAAAGGTCTTTCTAAGTCCTCTAAAACCTGGCTAAAGCATCAAGTCTGTCTGCCATCTTGCCAATGACCCACTTGAGGCATTACAACAGCAGCTACGGATAGAAAAAAGGCTTACCGTCAATCATCATGTAGATGAAAAATATGGGAAACTCGCACTCGATTCCATCAAAAAGCTGTAGAGAGACAAAGAGAGGAGTCATTATTGCTTTTCCATTTCAGAAAGTGGAGAGAGGCACAGGGACTTCAAAGCAGCGGATGGCTGAACTTTAGTAGTGCTGATGGAAGCGCGTGGCACAGGGACGATATATAGAAGACGTGACATTGTGAATGACAGAACACGGAGGAATAACAATGCTTCCCAGCAAGGCCATTTTCTTTCATGCAAAGTTGTGCCGCTTGTTTTGTGAAAGACATTTGAAGGTTTGAGATGTCAGAAAGTTTACAATACAGTGACTAATACGTGAGGCATACTGAGAGAAAAGTTTGATCAGTGATCTATTTTTAATGACTAGGTAAAGGTTGGGCTGGGGGCCACACCTTCAACAAAACAAATCTGCTTCATGTTATGTTACGAGACCTGAAAGTAGAATACATATTAACAGTTTTAATGAAATGCACAAGAACTGTGGCCTGGAAATCCAGACCCAAATCTGAAAGATTAAGGGTCTGGCATGGAGTAATGAAAGACGCCCATCTCAAGGGGGGGCACCAAGCGTGCATTTGAAAATCTCACTGCACGCAACTGAATAACACAACGACCAATCACAACAACACACGGGGTGACGTATCCAGAGCCTTGGCTTCACAATAGATATTTGGCAGTCCTATGTTTCCTTGTGTCTGACCCTTCCCTTGGTCAGTTTGCTGTTTCCTCTTTCTCTATTCCTCCGACAATGCTTTCTGCTTTTTTTTACCGGTTCAGCCATGCCAATAGAGTGAAAAACTCCATCGCTACCTTGTTAGCCGGTTCCTGAATGGGCGTTTGTGTGCAGTGCCGTGAAGTTTGTTACATCGAGAGGCCTGATATCACGCCTTACTTCCTGAAGCTAAGTCCGGCCCAAAGTTGCAAGGCTGGTTTATCTGCTCACAGGCGCTAAGGGGGAGCGCGACGACATTCATCTCAAAAAACGTCATACAACCATTCCAATGACACCGAAGCTGTTTAGTTACATTAAATGAAGCTAAAAAAAACTGCATAGTTCCCCTTTAAACTTCTCCCTCATAAACACTTTGCGAGCTATGATTGATTGACAGACTGATCAATAGGAATGCGTAAGGGATGAGTGTATGTGTGACTATGTGATTGTCTGCTTGTTTTCCGTCGTCAGAACACAGAGAACTAAGAGCTTGCATGTGGCATGTCCTGGGAGCAAACACTTGAGGTGACATAAACATCATCTTCCAATCTTACTCAGCCCGAATTCCTAATATAGATCACACATCACACGTGTGTGTGTGTGTGTGTGTGTGTGTGTGGTGTGTGTGTGTGTGTGTGTGGTGTAGTTTCACATGCATACACAAAACCTTCATTTGGTCACAAGTCACATGAGGAGAAGACAGTCAAGTGAATCAAAGCTTTATTAATTCCAATAATTCAATCCCATCTTATTTATGCTCACCTTAAGAGGATCAACACAAACACACTGTAGACATTTTAGCAGCTCTACATTTACAGGATGACTCTTTTCTTAGTCATTAACTTTGTACAAATCATCAAGATCAAACAAGCTGCAGATTTCTTAAGCCTCTCTAAATTCTATCATTACAAAATGTGTGCGCGAGTGCGGGTGTGTGCGTGTGTGTTTTAGACCATAAAATGCCACTATGTGTCCCTAATCTTTTTCATTAATCTCCACACTGATGGAAGATATAATAGATTACATCTTAATGCAGTAACAAATGGCTGGTATGGAGCTGGCACACACACACATATATAATATGTGGGAGCCGCATTCACCATCACCGAGCAGATACTAGTCTGCAGACTTAAAATGTGCTTCTTACAATGGTTCACGTCGGCACCCTGTGATTATGCAGGTAAATATGGCTTCACACTGTGTTACAGCAGAGATGAAAAGCTATAGTAGCTATCAGGGGGATGTAAAATGAATAGAAAAAAACGTGCATAACGAGAAACAGAAGCAGAGGAAGATTTATGTGGAATGAGGTGGAGAGAGCTAAGGCAGTCACCCAGTGAGGCCTGTGCTTCTCGGCCTGTTGAGGCTGTAAACAGGCAGGGATCCCTGGTGTGCTGTGCTTGAGCAGCTCGACTGATTGGTAAAACTGTCTATCACACAGGCTGCTGCTCTCTGTCAATGTAAACAGACGTCTGCCCTGCTGTGAATTCTCTCTTAAACACCAACAACAACTTCACTCCATGTCTTCTGCAGGGAGACCCCGGTCCACCAGACCTGTCGTGTGTGTGTGTGTGTGTGTGTGTGTGTGGTGTGGTGTGTTGTGCTCATGTCTCAAAGGAGAATAGTATTTGACTTTTGAGTTATGTACTGTTTGTAATGTTGTTACATGTGTACATTTGGCAAGTGCATAATTTCTAACATGAAAAATTGTAATTCTGTGGTAATATTTACTGCATTGTTTAAAGTGCTCATATTATGATTTTTTACCAGAAACCACTGTTCACATACTCTGCTTCTGACTGGCTAGTAGTCCTTACCTAGGTACTGTCAGGACCCTCATACTCTGCTTCTGACTGGCTAGTAGTCCTTACCTAGGTACTGTCAGGGCCCTCATACTCTGCTTCTGACTGGCTAGTCCTTACCTAGGTACTGTCAGGGCCTCATACTCTGCTTCTGACTGGCTAGTAGTCCTTACCTAGGTACTGTCAGGGCCTCATACTCTGCTTCTGACTGGCTAGTAGTCCTTACCTAGGTACTGTCAGGGCCTCATACTCTGCTTCTGACTGGCTAGTAGTCCTTACTAGGTACTGTCAGGGCCCTCATACTCTGCTCCTGACTGGCTAGTAGTCCTTACCTAGGTACTGTCAGGGCCCTCATGCTCTGCTTCTGACTGGCTAGTAGTCCTTGACTTAGGTACTGTCGGGGCCTATACTCAGCATATCTGACTGGCTAGTAGTCCTTACCTAGGTACTGTCAGGGCCCTCTACTCTGCTCTGACTGGCTAGTAGTCCTTACCTAGGGACTGTCAGGCCCTCAGTACTCTGCTTCTGACTGGCTAGTAGTCCTTACCTAGGTACTGTCAGGGCCCTTATACTCTGCTTCTGACTGGCTAGTAGTCCTTACCTAGGTACTGTCAGGGCCTCATACTCTGCTTCGGACTGGCTAGTAGTCCTTACCAGGGCCTCATACTCTGCTTCTGACTGGCTAGTAGTCCTTACCTAGGTACTGTCAGGGCCCTCATACTCTGCTTCTGACTGGCTAGTAGTCCTTAACTAGGTACTGTCAGGGCTCTCACACTCTGCTTCTGACTGGCTAGTAGTCCTTACCTAGGTACTGTCAGGGCCCTCATACTCTGCTTCTGACTGGCTAGTAGTCCTTACCTAGGTACTGTCAGGGCCTCATACTCTGCTTCTGACTGGCTAGTAGTCCTTACCTAGGTACTGTCAGGGCCTCATACTCTGCTTCTGACTGGCTAGTAGTCCTTACCTAGGTACTGTCAGGGCCCTCATACTCTGCTTCTGACTGGCTCGTAGTCCTTACCTAGGTACTGTCAGGACCCTCATACTCTGCTTCTGACTGGCTAGTAGTCCTTACCTAGATACTGTCAGGGCCTCATACTCTGCTTCTGATGGCTAGTAGTCCTTACCTGGTACTGTCAGGGACCTCATACTCTGCTTCTGACTGGCTAGTAGTCCTTACCTAGGTACTGTCAGGGACCTCATACTCTCTTTCTGACTGGCTAGTAGTCCTTACCTAGGTACTGTCAGGGCCCTCATACTCTGCTTCTGACTGGCTCGTAGTCCTTACCTAGGTACTGTCAGGACCCTCATACTCTGCTTCTGACTGGCTAGTAGTCCTTACCTAGATACTGTCAGGGCCTCATACTCTGCTTCTGACTGGCTAGTAGTCCTTACCTGGGTACTGTCAGGGACCTCATACTCTGCTTCTGACTGGCTAGTAGTCCTTACCTAGGTACTGTCAGGGCCCTCATACTCTGCTTCTGACTGGCTAGTAGTCCTTACCTAGGAACTGTCAGGGGCTTCAAACTCTGCCACTGACTGGCTAGTAGTCCTTACCTAGGAACTGTCAGGGCCTTCATACTCTGCCACTGACTGGCTAGAAGTCAGAAGTAGTAGTAGTAGATGTCTCACTCTGTAGTTAAAAAAAAGAGAGCTCAACACACAGGGTGAAAAGAGGAGCTGCAGCAATGTGCAGTAAACCATGTAAACCTATTCTGATACAACCTCAAAATACAACCTGAAAATGAGCATAATATCAGCAATTTAAATAAAATCTGGCCTGGAGTCTTATTACTTGCCATATTTATTAATGTGGCAAAAAAAAATATTACTGGTACATTAGAGGCAAGGCGAATGGCAGCAGGACTGATCAGGAGATACATTTATTACACTTAGCTGGAATCGTCTTCCACTACAAATCTGGCTGCCTGCTGGTAGGACGGAGGGCGGGTTGGAGCCTGAAGGAACGGAGGAATTAAAAACTCTTTGCTAATTCTTTGCCTCAGGGTCTTTGTCTGGTATTAGCTGCGGGATGAAAGAAAGCTTGTTGCAAAGCATTCTAAGTGGTTAAGAGTTGGTGCCCCCTCGGGTGCCCTCTATCACATATCAAGCAAGCACTCCCAATGTCTATGCAATTTTTGTTTTGCCTTCCTTTCTGCAAATAAAAAGAAGAGCTAAAAGCAATCTCATTTTGATAAAGTGATATTGTTTCAAACATTTACAGCAAATGTAAAAGCTGTGAGCAGCAATCTGTCAAGTCCTGCTGAAAAACTGTTTTCTGCCAGCAACAAAGCCTTCAAAACCATATTTGTGTACATATACTACAGTATATATATATATTACTTTTATACTATGTATATATAAGCACAAAACACACAAACACACTCACTATAATTAAGCACTGTCTTCTGAAATTTCAGCATATTTCTTTGTAAAGAAATCTACAGTAGATATAGACACAAGCTGTTGTAAGCAAAAAAAGTATAACACGCCTGTTATACAAAGTGATATCACAAACCTGTTAGCAAAGAGTTGCTTTGACTAGTTGTAATATGAACAAATGCATTCTAAAAATTTATACGGCTTTTGCTAAGGGTTATATTAACTTTAAAATGTCCATTATATTGACAGCATTCTAATCTGTCCAGAGCTTTGAAATCATACCATGACTGGAAGCATT
This sequence comes from Etheostoma spectabile, assembly GCF_008692095.1. NCBI lineage: Eukaryota > Metazoa > Chordata > Actinopteri > Perciformes > Percidae > Etheostoma > Etheostoma spectabile. The sequence continues at coordinate 20,922,609 of NC_045733.1, read as the reverse complement.
AGCTGTTACCAGACTCTGGTCCATTAGCCTGGTCCTACCAGACTCTGGTCCATTAGCCTGGTCCTACCAGACTCTGGTCCATTTCATTAGTCCAGAGAGTCTGGCCACTCTCCATTGACAAGTGTTAACCTTCTTGAAGGCGGGTAAACTGTTGGATCTGCCCAGAGCTCAAACTTTTTCCGAACTCCGTGGGGTGGGAGGGTCACAACATCATGCCCACCAACAAAACTCAAAAACAAAAGATTGTTCTTGCTCGGGCTTTAACTTCTGGATTTTCAGCAACAACGGACCACATGGCTTAGCGCGCATCTTTTTCCTCCGTCGTTACGGAACTACAACTGTAGCGCACGGCCTCAACGTCATCGTACTCAGCCCCTCCCTCTGTTTACTGATTGGACCGGTTCAAATTTGACCCGAGAAAACCCAAGAATATACCGCAAACCCAGACGTAGTACTGAAGGGAAATGAATATTGAGCGGATATAATCAAGTCGTGTCAGAGTCAGCACCAATTTCGTTGTTTTCACACTAGAATTGTTGACTTTAGTAGGCCTTTATGGCAACCTTATTTTGGATAGACTCCAACTTCAAATCTATGAACTCTGAATCGAGGAGTAGAGTCCCCCAGTACTCCTCTGGGGATCTGTAGCACATGTGAGTGTGAATGACCCACCCCCAGAAGAAATGACGACACCTCTTGGATAAGAGGTGAAACATCATCTCGACCAAACACAAACTCCTGTTGCCTCTGACTTCTTGCAGATCACGGCTGTTCTCTCCATCTGCCTCTCTGAGCTCATTAAACCGGGAGGTTAGTTCTGCAGCTAATGCAATGATTTGTTTAGCATTAAAGGTCCTTCCTCTGATTCACTCATCGTATGCTCACTGAGCTCATTCTGGAGAGAATGTGCTGCTATTTGGCCGGGATCACGGGGGATTCGGAAAAGGAAAATGAATGCACTGTCATTCACATCCATATATATGCATGAGCACACCTACTCACAGGGACTCACTCACACGCACAAACACACTACGATTGGGGGTGAAATACCTGGGGGATTAAAACACTTGAAATGAGAGAGGCTAAGTCAGACAGATTTCTGAGCATTATCATAAAAGGATAATACCTTTACAGGCTTAACAATTTCAGAAACTTTTCAAATGTCACACTCAAGCACTTTCAACTTGCACTATTTCAGGTTTTCTGCATTGCCAACCATTGGCACGCTGCCTTTTCCTCAGCAGTAAGTGGTTGCCTCAAATAAACTCTGGGTACATTTTTCAAACATGATATAATTTGACATGGTTTAACTCAAATTGTGATTGAGATACCTTTGTATCTCAGTATGCATGCTGGGTTTTATTTGTTTGTAAGTCTCCATCACCTCAAGTTCAAACGGCTGTCTGTAAAGTTGGTGGTGGAGCAGGTGATCCTGTTATGGAAGGAGGGACTGCTTGCTTTCTTGTAGAGGGGAGTTCCCCAGGGATGTTACCTGGATCCTTTACTGTTTGTAATGCTGTCTTCGAGCATATTATCCACCGGTTAAATATTTATTCCAACTGCAACGCTAATGGCACTCAGCTGTGTCTTGCAAAAACTTGGGAGGATGAGTAACATTTTCTGTTTTTTGTATGTATGTCAGATATGATAACATGCTGGAGCACTCTAACCCACCCAGGTCTAGTCTGGGAGGCCTGTTGGAGGATTTAACTTAAGCATTAAAGAAAGAAAAACTGTATTGTAAATAACAATAGAAGGAACAAAGATAAAGAAAAAGTAACGACATCCTTTAGGTGTCCTACCAGCACCCACCTTCATTTCAGCAGGTTTGTAGTAGCGGCGATTCTTGTCTTCGTTGGTGGTGCGGTAGCCATCGCGGAGGAAACGTTTGAAGCCGTATTTGCCCCGCAGCTTGCGGACAATCTTGTCCAGCGTCTGACTGTAGAGGGCATCGTCATCTACTGCAAACGCAGGATAGCTTATGGTTGGAAGCAAGGCTGCATCTGTGTTCTGCCAGGGAGAAAAGATCTCATTTACACTAATAACATTCCCCGACCACAGCTTATGTGGTTTTGGTTTATCACTGAAATGAAACTCTATTCCACAATGATTGGCTTTTGTTTGTTTTACAGTGTATGAGTTACTACAAGACAAACATTTCATACGTTTAATTCATATGACCATGACTAAACTTAAATTATGTTCACCACAGTTATAATATCTATCACAATAACTGAGGAATCAGAATTAAATCCTATGCTAAGTTAAGAGATGAAACTGAATGCCGTTTGGCCGGCCCTGTGTCCAAAAAATGACATTCCCATACAACTAAAGTGATTTTTCAGTTATGTTTCAAGGATAAATGTATTCTCTCCTGGAGGTTTTTGACGTCACGTATCACAAACACGTTGGGTCACCCAGGAGTTTGTGTGAAACTATTTATGCTAAGTATGTAAGTATGTAAGTTAATTTAACATAATTCCAATACATACGTTAGTACTTAACGTATGTACATAACTTAATGTTAATTGCAAACAACAAACTAACTCGTTTGAACCCGAACCATGATCTTTTAGCAGACAGTAATCAAAACTTAAATACTTAAAACATCAACCACTTTCACATGTTTAAAACTGACCGGTGCCTGTTAATGGTACGAGGATGTGTTGAAACAAACGCTTCCCTCAGAACGTCATTAAGGATGCAGTTAAGTTGAATGGGAATGTCATTTTTATGAGACAGGGTTGATTCAGCCCTCGCTAAATCTTTATGTACTAAGGGTCATAAATTAGACAGCTGTAGATGCCTTTTACCATCTTAAGAGTGAAAGCTCCTGGTTGTGAACAGCACACTATAGCAGCCTTATTTTTCTTTTTTTATCAAGGACTGTCTGAATTGGAAGAATCATTGGGAATTAATATACCTATCAGGCTTGACAAACCTTTTTTTTATGAGCATCTAATTCTCTCCATTCATTTTTAGTTTGGTTTAGTCTACTAAGCAGTGGAAGTGAAAGATATTAGGCCCCAGCCTCACTGCATTCAGCCATGAATATTTAAGGTTTAGTAATAGATAACATAGCTTCCAAAAATAAATTACTTGCTTTCCACATGTTGATCTCTCGCTCCCTACTGCTCTCTCCCAGCTCCTTAAAGTTAATCTCATACAGCTATAATGTCACTCTAGTCGTTGTGATCATTTAAGTGTCTGCAATCAGTGGAGTGGAGAGAAGGGAATGGTTTTGCTCTTGCTTTTTTCTCAACGTACCACTTATTTCTTTCACCCCTTTCTTTTTTTCAGCTTTACTTCCCTCTAGCTCTGCAACCCCCTCTCACTTCCTTCATTTCTTGTCAAGGCTGAACCTACAATAGCACGGGTATGGCCAGTGTAACGGCTGCACCATAGGTGCATTTTTGAATAAAAGATATCCACTGATATATTGACGTGGGTATGTAGTTTATTAATTCCTTTATTTGGATCCCCATGAGTTGCTAACAATGTAGTATTGACTCTTCCTGTGGTATACATGTTTGATGTGTACAATTACAATTTTTCGGGAGATTTTGGAATATGTTTGGCAGGCCTCTAATTTATTTTAGTCTTTGTGATTGGTAGAGATTATGTCCAAAGCTACTCCTCTTAGTTATAAAAACAGCATGTTGCATCAATATGTGGTACTTTGGATATTTTTCTAAAATCTATAACGGATCAACTAACTAGTTGAGACAAAATTTGCATTTAACCATCCCCTTTTACATTATCTTACGCTTTAATTTGTAGGTTTTTCAGTTATTTGTAGGGTGAATTTAGTAGTTGTATAGATAGAGGAACTCACGTGTGAGCGGGACTCTCGGGGCAGTAGGGAGCACAGGGTTTGTCGGTTCCTGTTGTGGGCGTCCAGATCCACAAATATCACCGACCAGGAACAGCCCTGCAGAGCAAAACACATCCCAGTCAGAGCTGAACTATTCACCCGTTACAGGTACAACAGCCGCACACGGCCTCCTGTTCTGCATGTGCACACCCACAGAAATGCACAAAGATGCACAAGTCCGCTGTCATTTTTCAGGAATGAAAAAAACAAATTAAGGCCCACTTTAAAGCTCCCTCCATCACACCTCTGCACATCAAAACGCACTCACATACACTTTCGCTGTGAAACCCGGCTGATATTTTTGGGTTGCACATGTTTTTGAAGTACAGTGTGGCAGTGCTTGAACAACAGCGAGTCAAGAGTCTTCCTATCACTTCAAAAGTCCTCACGTATAAAACCCAAGTGCTGCTACTACAACGCAGTCTGTTCATCCAGTGCACTTAAACACCTCGGGGACAAAGAGGAGGGGCAGTTTATACTTTTACTTTGTAAAGGAAGTGATCAAACTGGCATTATGGTTCTATAAAACAGGTCCAGTCCACTTCATCCATCCATCAGCAGCACTTACATTAAACCAACGGAGTCACTCCTGCAACCTGCTAAGCAGTTTCTAATGCAACTCAAATGCATTATGTATGAATATTGCCAGTCTACTTTTTTTTTTTTTTTACCTCCAACACAGTTCCAGCCAGGGCTTTTAGTTAAATCAGCAAGCTTTCCTGTCACAATTTGCACGGCTTGGGTTGCTGGCCCCCAATGTAGGCAGATGTCAGGTCTGACCTGGGCGCTGCATACTGGCTCAGTGGTGGGAAAGGTAAAGCAGAACCTGTTTCACCTCAGACTTTGGAGGTGGATTCCTGTCATCCCCTCACATATTGAGCAGTTTCTACTCCTGCAGCATTGAGAGCGCCCTGATGGGGAACACCACAAAACAACACCAAACAGGACCTCAAGGCCCTGCAAGGAGGGGTTCGTTCAGATGAACAAACAACAAGCGGTAGAGATTCAATCGTGCCTTAAAAGTTAGGCCCAACAAGGCCCGACAAGGCCTGACAAGGCCCGACAAGGCCGGACAAGGCCCAACAAGGCCAGACCCCGACAGAATTCGGAAGTATATTTTGATTGACAGCTTTTTGAAAGCCTGAACCTGTTTACAGCCCAACATTATTCAAAAGTGCGCACGCAAACAAGACCGAAAATAAGACCAAACCCGTCTGGTCCCGTAGGGTCCCATCGGGTCCCATCGGGTCCCGTCGGATCCCCAGCAATCAGATACTCTAAACCCCAGCAATCAGAGTAGTGAGGCCAATATCCGATATCTGCTATTATAACGGTTTTTGTGCTTTAACTCTTAAATGCTTAAAGTCTTTGTGAATCATTACCAGTATGACTACTTCACTGGATTTACCCAATTACTGTACTTTTATCAAAATTAAATCATACTGATATAATAATTTATCAAAAACACCATGGAAAAAGATCACATGTATCACACTGGTAAACAGTTATTTTATATTTTATATTATAGCAATATTCAGATTTGGTAAAAAAAACAAAAACATGTTCTCAATAATATTTTATCTTTAATGGAAAATTCAACTGATTGACATTAATTGTGCATTAAAACATTGGTCTTTAATGTTTTTTATCATTTTGTTCGGTGAACATTTTAAACACAGGCCACATGCCGAGACTCGTGCCTGATAAGGTCTGAAAACTGCAGTGCACTCTGGGTATTGCTTTGGGTCTGTACTTCAGCTAGGTGCTAGAGATGCTTAAATAGAGGCAAGATATTAAAAACCTAAATGTGCTCTAGCAATAGAGAGAGAAAACCATTAAATGAATAAATTAAATTAAATTGTTGTGTAGAGAGATTAGAAAACTATGACTGGCTGCCATTCTATAGGGAAATAAATGCCAATATAAAAATAATCAGTAATATTTTTAAGAATTTATTTTCATTCTCCATCTCTACTTTTCCATACCACCCCACTTACCCCTTCCACCTAGCGCTCATCTGTCTTAATGAAAATGTGATTGTATAATATGAGTCAATTACAGGTTACTGTAGTCTGTGCCAGAAAGCCATCAATGTCACTGCTATTATTATGGGTTGCTAATAAACGTTGACAGGATGTAGATTATGTAATACCCCTTTCCAAGATCATAAAGTACATCAACTTGACATCCCTTTCCGTGCATTATTTAAATTGAAAGATTTATGTCAGCATAGACTCTTCCACATACAGACATGGGGGGATGGTGGGGGGGGGGCAGGCCTGCTCTTCACTGTGTGGGAATTAGGTGACAAACCCTGAGAAGAAAAGTGGAACCTGTAAGGTTTTGATTGTCCAGCCGTGGGTACGCAGCTCAGTCAGTTTAATGCCAGTTTAAAAGGGGGAATGCCAGTTTAAAGGGGGAAGGATCGTCTTCTTGGCGAGATCAATTTTATCTGCAGTTTCATATGTCACACCGAGGAGAAGATGCTGTCTTTGCATCTGTTATGTGACTCAGAGGGGTTGTGGAAAAAAAAAAATCAAAAGTTTCCCAAACGGCCTGTTCATTCATCTAGTATAAAGGCTAAATGTGACACCCACCCACAAGAGTCTGCAGCTGGTGTAAATTGTGATACTGGCGTTCAGAAAGTACTAAATGTTCCGGTTGAGAGGGTCGGGGGAGTTGCATTTGGTGTTGGAAGGATGAGAGCAAGCGGCTAAATCAAGAAAGAGAGATGAGATCAATAATAAGCAACTGGCTGACTTGTAGCACTTCCATTCCCATAGATGGAGGTGAGACACCTACATGAAGCTGCCCCCCCCATGTCAACCATGTCATCCAAAAATGATTAAAAACACTGCTATTCATTTGTGCTACGTTGGTGCTGTAAAAATGATTGATTGTGCTGTTAAGGATTAAAGTAATTAAACTTTTCATTATCTGGCCAGTGATGTCACCTGGCCCCCCCATATTTGTCCAAATCTCCCCAAAATGGTCTCAATCGTTTGTGCTGATGTGTGCTCTTAAAAAACCTTTGTGCTATGTTTTTTTTAAGTTATTACGCTTTATTACACTCGTGACCTCACCCCAACCCCCATTAATGTCCAAATCTCCATAAAAATATTTATTATTTATTTGCAGCCCAAATAGGAGCCATGTAACAGACTGATAACATAAAAACCGAAGTAGCACAAATGTTTTTTTAACAGCACAAATCAGCAAATGTAGCACAAACGATTGAGACCATTTTGGGGAGATTTGGACAAATAGGGGGGGCTGGATCACGTCACTGGCCAGAAAAAGAAAAGTTTAAATACTTAAATTCCTTAACGGCCCAAACTGGCACAAACAAATAGCAGTGTTTTTAATCATTTTTGGATGACATGGGGGGGCAGCTTCACGCAGGTACAAGACCCTGGATGAGACACCCAGACGTCGAGAGGCCCCACACAGCATGGATCATAAAGCAGCTACCTCTATAAATTGATTCTTTCACCAAGCTGAGCTTGATGACATCCATTTACAGGCACAGTTAAACCCTTCATCTTGCAGCTGATCAGGAGAGAAAAACAAACAGACTTTAATATACACTCTTCCTGACAGCCCCGTACGTAGTAATAATCAGCTGCAATAGATATTCGGAATACCAAGAAGAAAAGATAATAAGGAAGGAGGCTTGCTAAGTACAGGGCTTCATTTTCTGATCCATTAGCAGATGGAATGAATTTCCCTGGTTGTCCTTTCCTCCACTCAGAACCATATGTACCGATAGACACTGTAAGGGAGATTTGATGAGGAACCAGGATCAAACAACAACTGCGGCCATCGAGTCTGCTGAGCCAAACACAAACATGTGGTTTTCTATAAATTCAGATCCTGATGCAGGTAAGTCTTTACACAGGATGCAAACATCGAGCATATCTCACTGATGTATTAAGCTGTAATGAGCCTCTGCAGATCTGAATCCGGAAACAGGCTGTCCATCGATCATGTGATCTTGTGCCATGGGACAGGATTAGACATGAGACAAATACAGGTGTCTGGGAGTCGTAGGAGGAGGAGGAAATTAGATTGATTAGATACTGTTTCAACTGATTGTCCATTGACCAGCAGCTACCAGGCCACGAATGCAGTTGGCTACACAGAAGTGACATACATAAGTGCAGGATTACAATGGTCGTAGTGCAAGACAGGATGTGTAATGAATATATGAAAAATACTTTTTAAACAGAGTTTGTACAGAGTTTTCAAAGTCAGGAGTGGGTGTAATGTCTACAATACTGTGTTCCATTCAATTGAACCATTGCAGTGCCTCAGCAGCACGCTGTACGCCAGCGCCCGCACGCCTGCAGTCGTAGCACAGACAGCACGCGCACCACCAGCAGCTGTCAATGGCTGTGTGGTTGCCGCAAAGGACAGATGCTGAACATAATGCTCAATACTAATTTTATTTTTGTTTTCCCCTCATGTTCCCTGGTCAGACGAGCTCCAAAGCTCACGGGTTGCTAAAGCGTGTCGTCATGTCCCGGGTCGACAACGTTCTGTTGGGCCTAATGTTTCTAATGCTACCTTGCAGTGCCTGCTATGTCCTGCTAAAGTCTGCTACGCCTGCTACGTCCTGCTACGTCCTGCTACGCCTGCTACGTCCTGCTACGCCCTGCTACGTCCTGCTACGTCCTGCTGTGCCTTGTAATGCCGCACAGCGTCCTGCTATGCCAAACTACTACAAAGAACTGCTACAAACTACTAATTTTTTCTATTTTTGTTATTGCCACTCTTCATTCTGACCCCAACCGGCCCGTCAGACACCGCCTACCAAGAGCCTGGGTCTGACCGAGGTTTCTGCCTAAAAGGAAGTTTTTCCTCGCCACTGTGGCCCTGTTGCTTGCTCTGTAGGAAACTACTAGAACTGTTGGGTCCTTGTAAATTCTGGAGTGTGGTCTATCTGTATAGTGTCTTGAGATAACTCTTGTCATGAATTGATACTATAAATAAAATTGAATTGAATTGAATTAATAAGAGTGACAACATATGTGGTTCTGTGACAGGAACAACGGCGTCTTTCAATTGTCAGCTCCCCTTAGAATACACCTAAAAAAGCAATATATAATAGCTTTACTGTATTGTCATTAGATATTGAAGAAACATGCTAAGTTGAAATACTTTCTTCTCTGACAACAATGCTAAAGCCAGCATGTTTTCCTTTGAAATGTCCACTCTGGTCCAGGACGTCTGTCTTTGTCTTGGTCCCAAACACGGCGTGCCTCAGCAACGGAAGCAGCAACCGAAATAACCGGTTTAACAAAAATAGATTTGGCCCGACCGAAAAAACGTAGGCATCTAGCCTGACTAGAGACAAAACACGGGTAAATATTGGCAATGCATATGAAAGATGGAGACAGCATGGAGCTTTTTAAGTAATTTCCACATTTGGAAACTCACATTAAATTATTATAGAGTAATCACGTTAGATACTTTGGCAAAACAACCGTCTAGCCTAATTAAAGTTCTTTATAGGTCGCTCTGTATTGTATGGTACGTTTTGCAATATTCTCGTGGCTACCATTGCCAGCTTCATGGTTTTGATATGTTGCACATGATTCTTACTTTATTACAAACTGGCATGCATCCATAATGTGTAATGTACAGTTTATACAGACAAGCTGCTATAGTAAATGATATTGTAGATACATTGCAACAACACACAATTTGTATTCATCCATACATAAAATTAGAAAAAGTTATCTTTATGGAAGAATGGGTATATGTTTATTTAATTTTATTGTTATGATTCTAAGCCTTTTTTTAACTCTTGTATGATAGCTGGGTCAAATTGACCCATTTTAAATTTTTACAAGAAGAAAAAGTACAATTTTTTTCTACCTAAAAATCAACGGCCTTACCTTATTTACTGTGATAAACATTCCTGACTCCATTCAGAAACTTTTTCTGGATATGACCACTTATGATTTTTCCATAGTGGATTTTTTACATGAATTATAACCATTTGACAAAAAACAAACCCCACTTGCATTTTTAATTGTGTTCTAGTAGAGACTGATTGCCTTCCCTAAACACATGTTATCTCAATTGTTTGAAATTATGATAAAGACATTATTTCTAGTAGATTATGAAGTAACATTTTATTTCAGAATTGTTTTTAAATCCCCAAATAAGTCACAGGTCAATTTGACCCGAGGGATACGAGAGGGTCCCGGAAGTGAAGCCAATACAAGGGTAAAAGATATGTTTTGTGCATTTTGGCTGTTAATTGATAAGACATTTGACAGGAAAGGGAAGAGACATGCAGCAAGCTGGATTTAAGCCCTGGGCCGCTGCGGTAAGGACTGAGTTTTGGCACATGGGGCCCAAGCTCTACCAGGTGAGCTACCATTTAACTTACTTTATATTATACGGGGTCTGGAAAGTAGTAAGGCCGGCAGTCGCTGAACCTGAATTGCTTAATGCCGTAGGCAGCATCTAGCTAAACGTGACCATGTCAGCGTTCTTAACCTGGCAACCCGCATGAGCGCCGAGTCTGGTGATGAGGGGCCGGGGGAAGACCACTCTCTCCAGAATTTGGGATTTGGACTGCAGTACCCATTTTAAAACCTGGCTGTCAGTATTAAATATTGGTCCTTTAAACTGCTATTTTAGGATTCAATAAAGATGAAGGGTCCCCAGATTGAGGTCTACTTCAGATAATGGATGTCTCTAATAAAAAACGTGTACTAAATTCCACACTGGCTGGCTACTGTGATGCAGACTTAGAATGAATCAATTTCACTGTCATTTTATTTCCCTTTCTACCCGGCCAAGATTTCCCTAGAAAAGAAAATGAGGCGGGGGAAAGATTGCAGGGGAACTTGGCATTGACTGCTGGTAGATCTGCTGACATATGAAAATGCATTCAATGCCATTAGTGAAGCCTGAATCAATGCTTAAAATACAGAGCATGGCTGGCTAATTCAGCCTGGAAAAAAGCTCTGCTCAAACTAGGTCTGAGAAATACACACACACACACACACACACACACACACACACACACACACACACACACACACACACACACACACACACACACACACACACACACACACACACACACACACACACACACACACACACACACACACACACACACACACACACACACACACACACACAGCAAGGCTGTCAGCACCGCTCACAAAGAAACAGAGGAGATATGATGCTTGGTGGAAACAGGAGGTTAACTAAAGTGATACAGGAAACAGGACCAAAACAGTATCATGATGCAACACTTTCAGTTGACAGTTGGAGATAAATATTCTCATGATGAAAATGTTACCGTACACTGTTAGTCCATGGGCTCATACTGTAGCCTGCACAACAACAGTCTCTTACTCTTACAGTATATATACAGTAATATACGACCACCTTATCTTGTGACCAACGTTTCATTCTCTACCAGATAATCAGCAACATGTAAAATTGTTTAAGCTCCAGAAAAAGCCTGTGCATTTTGATTCAAATGCAAATATTCATTACTTGATAGTTTTGACCACTTGGAGGCAGCCAAACAAGCTGTTACTAAGACAACACTGACATATTGTTAGCTTATGAAGTTGATGTGAGGAAACGTGTGTGCCAACAGTTCCCAGGTAAGACAAAGATTAGCATTCCTTTGGAGTCATGTTTCAGGCAAAATTCACTTTCTTTTAGCTCTGTTTTGGTCTCCACCAACTCTTGTATAAAATTTCTGGCTCTTCAGTTGCTAAATGCTCCATTGTGTTCCCCAGCTAGATGCTAGATGAACTTTTTCTGTTAGCTTTTTGGTGCTGGAGAGTTAGCATACAGGGGATTTATCAGAGTATTTTTTACTAAGAACAGTAAAAACAAAACACTCCATTAACTGCTATGGAGACAATTCTTGTGGGTTCGTCCCTACGAGGGATCCATTCCACCTTACATGTACACATTGGATCCATTGTTTATATAAAAATATTGATTAGAGCAGCTTTAAGGTCTGACACAGATTCTGACACAGGGCCCCTCTACAAAACACAACTACTAGATTGACAGGCCCTCTGCATCTGAGTGGCAGTGCTCTGTTTTCTCTCTCTTTTGTCTTGCTTGCTTGCTTTCTCTCTCTCTCTCTCTCTCTCTCTCTATATATATATACCCGGTTCCTCCTTAACTCATGTCAGATCGGAGACAGTACTTCACCATTAGTCTTGTTCAAGCCACTTTGATTTGTCTGTTTCTGCTTGTATATTTCTAGCATTATTTCCATCTATTGTGCCTGCAGTTTCCACCTGGACCTGGCTCTCGTCACCACTCCACTCCTACCAGACACTGCTTCAAAACCCCAAGGAACTGGTATCTACTGGATTGGGAATCACCCACTGGATCACTGACAGGAGCCTTCTCATCTGCCTATCTGCACCACCCCGCTCTGCCTCGGACTACCATGGACCTGCCCCCTCCCCTTGATAACCGTGGCCTCTGCTCCCACTTAAGTATACTGCAAAGAAAGCTTGTTTTCACTTTCACTACCGGCCAAATTGTATTTTATCTGTCCAAACAGCTGAGCAAACTCAACATCATAAGCCATTAGTTAGTAGTCAAATGACCATAAACCAACTGAACCAAGTTAAGCTTTGGAGGTCTGGGGGCACTCAGCTAGTTGTAAACCAGTATTGACTGGCCATGACACAAAGGGATGGAAACATACACAATAATAATTGCATACAGTACAGTACAGCACAGGCAATAGATTTTGTAAAAATGTAATCATGAATTAGAGATAACAATGACATCTTTATGAACTTATGAGCACAGATCTGTTTTCTTTTATGTCCCCATGTTTAACTCATCACTTTAAATAAAATACTCCAGTCTAACAATTTGACTGATCGTGATGATAAACATGAGGCAGAAGCAATCATTTGATTTGATATGGATATATGAATACTCTGCCAAAATGAACACATCCTTTCCTGTTCATTTCCACTGAGCGTGCCCACTGGCACTCTTGGACTAGAAATGACTGCTCAATTTGATCATTTACACAGATCTTGTTTACACGGACCAATTTTTTTTAAATCTGCCCCTGCCGCAGTGTACAGAATGTAAATTACGCAACAATGTGTATAAGCTAGCTTACTATTTGTGGAAATCCAAAGCCTGACCTTAAGGGGAGGAAATACAAGAAGCGCAAGACACAGGGCTCCTACACTACATCCAATGTGTTATCTTTTCTCGAGGGTATCTTGGCAAGCTGCTGCCAACAGCCTCGGACTGTTAGAGAAAGAATAAAAACATGCTGTGCCGAGATAAGCAATGGCAGAAATTGAGGATCTTTATCAAGACACTAAGGGAGGAGAGGGAGGCTTGTTCAACCTTGAATGATAAATCAGTTAGGAGAACCTAACAAAAAATCTTGCTGGCTAAGGACAGTGCTGGTGGTTTAACATGTGGTGCAGTTTTCCAGAAAGTCCTTGCCAAACCCAACGCAGCCCTAACATAACCTCTGATGAAGATGCAGCTGACCAAGTAGTCTCGCATTGCCAGACCTTCCTCCACAGCGCTGCCAAGGAGGGTCTGGCTATTATTAATTTCATATTTATTGAATAGGGACAGATGCTTAGACATTTGTGCTACACATCTCCAATGTACAGCATCACAGCACGTATAGCTATTGCTGATTTCCAATGGCCGTCCCTAGAAGGGCATGTTAAGGCCCTGACCCCCCCAACCCGATAATCGGCCGTCGGACAGTCTGGTGGGGTCGGTGACTCAAGTCAGATTGGTGTGTTCCGGGCCGTCGTCCGCCGGAGGAGCCAATCCGCCGTCCTCTTAGCGGATTTGACATGTTGAATCGGCGGGTGGGCCGTTGGACTCAATGACCAATCTGATTGGTTGATTGGTGGAGTGCGAGCCATTGACTAGCGAATCAGCGCTAAATCTCAAATTGCTTCTTCCCTTCCAATTATTTCACAGATCAAATTTGATCAAATTCAGATTTAAGACAAGACATAAAAGATAGCGCTAAAATAAAAAGTAAAAATTTGGAGGTATCCACCAGTTAAAATGAACGGCCAAGCTGTTATTATAGAGTTTGTATATGATAAGGTTGCTTTTATAGTTTACCAAGTATTTCATTCATATGATCAGGGCTTAAAATTCAAAGGTTTTTGATTGCCAACACATCTAGTAGATTATTAAAGTTACTATCCACCAGATTCTCCACAAGCAACGTGTTTTTTTTAACTTTTATTTTCCTAACTAACTTCACTACTTCCTTTCAGCTCCTCCTGGTTTGTTTTGTAATGTTCCCTTCATTTTTCTCAGTTTCAGCGTAGCTTGTAAATGATAGCACACACGCTAGGCCCGTAGCTAACGGTTGTATGACACGCCACGACATAGTGTTCATGGGAAATGTGGAATTAGTACTACAAGCAGTGTTGCCACATTAGGTTTCCAAGCCAAACACACACACACACACACACACACACACACTTGTCCATATTTTTTAGCAGAAAACAGACTAATCTGGCATTACTGACTTGTGGCATTGTTTCCGCAGCTTGCTGATCCAAACAGTGTCATTTGCTTGATTCATCGCCAGCCAAATTGGCTGGTAACTTCACAACGTTACCCGTTAACTTCATTTTTATGCATTTGGTGTGTTGGTGGATGTTAACTTAAAGCCCTGCATATACTCCTTCAAAAATGAAAATGACTACTCCTTATACGCAGATTTCCTTTCTGTTGCCAATAACTATAAAGACATTAAATATTCATGGTAGGTTTGTGAATTCTTACAGTAACTCGAGTTCAGTACAAGTACAAGTTAAAAAGATAAAATCCCCAAGTCTTCCAAGCCTTCTGTTGCGTCCTGCGTGGCCCTTTAACACTAGTCTGCTGCAAATGTTCAGACATGGCAAACAAGAGTGGAATGGCCAAACATGTCATCAATCAGAACACCTTTAAGGCCAGGAGACCACACCTCTACCTCTGCTTGCATCTCTCGCGCTTTCATACCACCTGTAACGTCCTGTGTTTCTATTAGATCCCTTCCTTCACCTTTAACTCGTGCTATTTCTTTCTACTTCTCCACGGTTTCCTCTTTATATTATATTATATCCTCTTTCATTCCATCTCGCCCTCCCTCCATAGTTCAATCTAAAGCACTATTATATTATCACATCATCCCTGGCCATGGCTGCTGGGTCTCTGTTAGGTCACAGATGCATTAGCAGTCTGCTGCTGTTGGTGCTGATCGTTTACTTCAGCTTATTTTTTGAAGATAATGTAAAATAGAAACAAGTAGTTTTTGCATTTTGCACCACTGATTCATGGTTGTTACACAGAAACTACCAGACGTGTTTCCAGGTAAGAAGTCACAAGATTAAACATATAATTTGTAAAGTATTACCTTGAAACAAAAGGGAAATATTTGGAACATAAAGGATGGATACATTTCAGCATAATAATATGATAATTACCCATTTTAAATTCCAAAAGGTTTTATCTAATTAGGAAGGTATTACGCTGATAGTAGCCTATAATGCTGTGAAAACATCAACATATATTACCCCATTATCATCATGTTATTACAATATTAATATAACTATATTACCACTACCCAGATATACATATGGTTATCATCAAACCCATTCCTATTTATTAAATCTGTTACCTTCTTATCACCTTATTACCCCAGAATTACGTCTTATTATTGTGATGTCTTACCCTGATTTCACTTTGGTAATTACAAGTTATTACCTATATATTACCTCTTTATTATCACACAGTTAACCCACTATTACCATCTTATTACCGTGGTAGAATGTAAAGTGCTACCGAGAATGGATATTAGCATGTAGCCTATTCCCTTGATAACAACCTGCAAATACCCCCATTTGAGCTAAGCTTTCAGTACATTTATTTTGAATATTCCGTTGACTGACCTGGAGTGCAGCTCCGTGCTGCCATTGTTGTATTTGCTGCCTCTCTCCCACATGCCGTAGTCAGGCACCCTGTAGGCCCGTTCCACGCAGAACACCAGGTTCTGGATGAAGGAAACCTGCACACAGAAAACACATCCAACACAGGGAGGCGTGGGCCCTTCTGGATGCAATACACACGCACACATTCACAGTATCTTGAATGGCTTTTTTGAAGTAATTGTTCATTTCTTACAGTGCACTGTAACTTCTATTCTTGTATTTCATATCTGTCTTATTTGATTTTAGCAGTTTTTTATATTTTTCATTGTTTAATTGCTCTTAGTGTATTATGTAATGCACTTTAAATTGTTGCTGAAATGTGCTATACAAATAAAGCTGCCTCGCCATGCCTAAATTACACATGCACTTATAATTCCAGGGCTGCAGGTGGAAGACAAACTTAAACACACACAGCCTTACACACACTTTTGTACATATATACAGTAATGAGTGACCTATGGTATTGAATTGGGGTGAGGTGTGTAACTCCCCCACTCATTACATAGATGAGTAAAAGTGGAGAAGAAAGCTGATTCCTCATCATACTGTCCCTGCAGCTCACAGACATGATGTAATTAATTGTTAAGTGTGGCAGCATGTGAGGCTATGGCTTCGTTGGCTTGTCATCTGCCAATGACACGCCGCTGAATGGACACACACCGCAACACACATTTATAGCGCAGTTTGTATTATGAGCGCTTTCATTACAGACTCTAAAAAATCCTCTGCAGTGTCCTGATTTCATCACCAAACGAAATGATGGCCTCCTGGTTTTATAGTAATTAGCAGAGTTAGGCAGTTTCTCGTATCTATCACCTGCCCCCAAAGAGCTGCAGAGACCCTGTGTCTAAAAGCTAAGAGGGAGGGATATAAAATGTTCGATGACTTAAAGGTGTTGAATCATTAAAAAAGTGGCAGTGCGCGTGGGTGCGTGTGTGTGTGTGTGTGTCTGTGTTGGCGAGCATGCTTGACTGATGGTAGATTTAATCTAAAATGACAAAGTGCGGGGAGGGGGAGAGAGAGAGAGAGAGAGAGTGAAAGAGAACGATAGAGAGAGGCAGATACAACCTGTGTAGGACTTAAATAGGCCAGTCTGTAAAGGAGGGCAGGGAGAGGGGGAGCAAAGCCGGGGAGGCTGAAAGAGAGAAAGGTTTGCTGGTTCTCCTACAGTACTATTTGGGGTTTTATGAGTGGAGTGATTAACGAGGGGAACTTTTTAGTATCTTAATGGTATCTTAATGAATGTTACTGCCCACCGGCCAAACAAACCTCTCTGTCTCCCTGCCGCCAGAAAACAGTCAAAGCCAGTTCCGGGTTTTTTTTTTATCCTTTAGAAGATGGTTTTTCAGAAGAATACTATATGTGCTGCTGCTTTTACCTATATATATATATTTGTATCACACTGTGTAAAAATGCATACACCTGTACAATGTGAAAAAACACAAACGGTGATACACACAGGCTAATGAAAAGCCCCATTTCATGCTGCATGAGACTGAAAATGGCATCTGGAAGGAGGTCGATAGTGCATCTTCTCAGAGGACACGCAGCAGCCTTTCTATACCGCCTACCCCAAGAAAAAAAAGAGCACCGCAATGCAGCTTAGACAAGTAAATGCCAATGGACATCCCGAGCAGTGGCTGAGCTGTCAACTAACTAATCACATGCAACACATGCCACCGTGACAAGGTGATTAGTCCAAATGGAATGCTTTTCAAACAGCGTTCAGTGAGAACACATCAAAAGTCCTTTTACTCACTGGATCTGATGTTAGTTAATAGAAGGATGGGGGGGGTCTACATCAGTTTGAATTATGCAACCTAATAAGCATTGTTTAAACATGCATAATAAGCCTGCTGTGCAAACAGGACTGCCCTCATAACAAAAGTTGCATTGTCAATTTGTCTGCCTTCACGAGTGAGAATTGGAGAAAAATGAGAGGTTATTAGGGAGGTTTTTATGTAAACAAAGTGAAGACTGCACGCACTAATTGGTTAGTGGCAAAATATTTTACGATGCCCTTACTTTTTTTTCCAGTAAACAAATAGATTGCGTTACCCGCGGCACGACTTCCACCGCTCTGTGGCGGTAAGTAAAGCTCAGAATGAGCACACTATAAAAACTAACAGAATTAATGAAGTTCCAACAGCTCCTCCGGGCCATAAACAGCACAGTGTATAAACTTAACGGCCAAGTTGCCTTGTTGTTTTATTAAGAGACAAACATAAAAAATGACACGGGAAAGATACATCAAACTCTGTAGAAATACATTGAAAGTTGCTTTTCAGTAATAGCTTGGGTTGGTGTGCTGCCAAATAAGACGTTACCGGTTCGATTCCCTCGAGGACATTTAAGCCTCCACAATGGAATCCTCTAAACGTTTCCCTGTTGAGAGTCAATTGAGCGGCTCAGCAAAAACATAAATGTGAGCCGAGCTATAAAAGTGAGATACTGTGCCCATATCCTGCATTTGTGTCGGCTCTAGGATATCCGCGGGGGATTTAGGGTTCATCTAACTGGCTTTAGAAAGCCCGTGCTCTCACGTTAAAGCATCTGGTGGCATCTAAGGTTGCATCACATAATAGAAGTCTTATGAATCGCATCAGGTGCCACAGTTTGTTTTAGAATAAAACATTTTCACAACAGGATTTTTTATGTGCATGCATACAAACTCAAAAAGGACACAACAGTTTAGGGATGCTTCAAAATATGTTACCGTACAGCAGGGCTGTCAAACTCATTTTCACTAAGGGCCACAGTGGAAAATGAGAATCATAACAGGGGCCAGACATGCTTATATTTATTTATTGAAAAAGTCAAATGTCTTTGACTGCATTATTGCATGTCTCACGTAGTCTTCTCACTTACAGTTTGGTCCTCGGCCATCGTAGAAAAAACACTCGAAACGTCGGAAAAAGTGACAAAAACTTGGTCGGCCAAAATGTATCGTGAACCTTAATTGACATGCGGGCCGGATCAAAATCTGTGAGGGGCCGGATTTGGCCCGTGGGCCTTGGGCTTGACATAAGAGTATAACAATGCTGTAAATACGATATCTATTTTGGATTGAAAGTGCTCAAAGACACACGCTGTCCATGAACAGAGAAACTAAAGGTAAAGCTAGCAGCTCTGTGTCGCTGCACTGGTTTTTAGAAGATATAACGTTTACCATTTTCATCATCCTGATGCTAACATTTGCTCATTAGCACTAAACATTAAGTGCAGCTGAGACTAAGTTTTGCATTAGATTTGGTTCAGTGAGTTAACTGCTCTCACTCCAAAAACAAAGTCTAAAAATTCAGAAATATGTAATATTGACAGAAGCATTCTGCAAAGGAAACAACATTCTGCATGAGGAAATGTAGTTTTGTTCAATGTGTGATTATCTTTATGAGAAAAGAAGTGTTTTTATACTGTCTGGGACTTTAGATGGATACTGATTGCTGCTGGTGGATTAGCCACAAAAATATCAAACCAATAAACAGGACTGGGCGTAAATCCCTGGTTTTCCAATATCAATCACCTCGGCAGTCATTCTACTGTCTGGTTTACCTCATCTGTGTTGTAAATGATCTGCAGACCAGAGCAGATCATCTCCACCAGATACAGCAGAAACAGAGAAACAGCATCGATCTGCAGAAATGACAGGGGAAGGACGGAGAGGATGAGATACCATTAAAGAAAATGACATGTCACTCGTACACTGTGTGATATTTCCAGATTTGTCAATACAGCTGTCTTTAATTTCCTACATAGTGTAGCGACTGAGACATGAACTTTAGAGTAGCTATTAGGCTTCTGGCATTGGACTGCTGTCATCAATAACGCAATCTGCTTCATGGCGAAGTTGTTGGAGAAGCAATCACGGCCAAGGACTTAATGTGTATACAGTGTTTACCATCTATACAGCTGGGGTGATTTATGAACTTTTCTTTGTCGCAACATCGTCATTTTGATTTTCTATCTTGCTCTCTTGATGCATTAGCCACCCTTCATTAGAAATGCAGCCTCCATCCAAACGTTACACACCAAATTGACCTGTGTCGATATAATTGACGGAGGAATAAGCCGTTTTAGTGCCAGTATAATTCACATCCAGCCCTGAGGACAAGTCAATTATCCAACCGTACACGCATGTACAGCAGAGACCGGGCTGAAACAATTAAACATGTTTATGTGCATTGTATGCACACATCTAAAACACACACTTTGTTTATGCACATACTGTATGTAAAAACACATTTTCATTGCACTTGTGTGCTGGAAGGCTGACCTGCAGGTGGTGGTAGTCGTTGTAGGAGTGAACCTCGTCCCCCGTGTCTACGTCAAACACAGAGTGCAGACACTTGGAGGGGCTGGGATCCTGTTTAAACTGCTCCACCTGGCAGAGAGATACACAGCGACAGAGAGGACAGGATGAAAAGAGAGGTCAAAGGTAAGCAGGGAGGGAGGGATTTGTTTCCTCAACAGTATACCACAGCAGCAGCCTTGAACACATTCAACAACACACCATTGGGAACATTGGGTGTTAAGTTCATGCATGGTAATGAACTTTCTTAATCTCTGCTGCAATGTCTGTTATGCTCCAATGGCTGCAGTGGTTTTATTGTATATTGAGGTGACATCGTTGCCTACATTTTTTACATCTCACCATTACACCTCAATTGACACTTCAACTCCTTTCAGTGCTTGCACTTCACCAGACTCCTCCACTCCTTTCAGGATTTTCACTTGAACTGTAATGCTCAACTTTTTTATGTGTTTAAATTCCATCCTTCTACTTTTAATGCTTGCACTTCAACTGACTCCTGAATTCCTTTCTTTCAATGCTCCTGTTTGAGGGGCCACTTCAACTACTTTCAGTGCCTCCACTTTAACTTTATCTATCATACCCATCCAAAGCTTCAAAGAATCAAATATTTAGGCAGTTTCAAATATTTTCACTACAATATTTGAGACTTCAGAACATCTAGCCATTTCTAGTAAGCGTTGGGTTTAAACTAACTTTAAGTACAAGGGCCTCCAACGGAACTGTTCTGCTAAGCCTGACTTTAAGGCAATGTTCAGCTATCCAAAATGCAGGACTACTACTAAACTAAGGTTTGGGGTCACTTAGAAACTCCCATTGCACTCCATTGTAGACAGAATTCCAGCGGAGACCAGTTGCAGTGTTTTTTTAACCAGGGCAGCAGTTTTCAGATTACATTATGTGCTTACATAATTGCAAAAGGGTTCTCCAATGTTTTCTCAGTTGTTTTTTTTACAATGATATCAGATTAGTAAACAGAATGAGCAGTTGGAACACGGGATGAATGGTTGCTGTTAATAGGCGATCTAGATATTGCATTAAAGACCAGCCCCCCACCCAGATCAGCTGGTATTCTGTCTATAATGGAGTGGAATGGAAATTTGTAAGTGACCCCATACTTTTGACCGGTAATATACCACATATACTATATGAAATCTGTTGTTTGTCTGATTAAATAAACTGTCTGTCCGATGAGCAATAACCGAGGAGGATAAACTGTCCAACAAAACCGAGTCTGCTCTGAAACATAAAGGTCAGCTTTAGGGCAGTCGAATTATGACTTGGTTTACAACAAATGCATAAAAACCGAGTACAGTACATAAGTTGCATATTGTGTTCAGTGAAGTGTTGGTCGGCTTTGTGTGTGCTGCACCGACTCGACTACACCCCACATTACGGCTGGGCCACCAGCTCCGTCGCGCACAGTTATAAATAATTGTCCCTTTGTCCCATTTTTACCTCATTTGTTTCTCTTCTCTACACCTCTTTCGCTGCTCTCTCCATCATCAAGGCCCCCCTCTCTGTCTCCATTTTTCTCTCCCTCCCTCCGTCCCTCCCTCGCCTCACTTCTCCCAGTACTTTCTATTATTCCCTCTCCCTTTTCTTTGTTGTCCCTCTTGGTCTCTTTCTCTTTTTTCAGATTCTTCTGTATTTCCTCTTTTTTCTTTCCTCTGGCACACTACCGCCGCCCACCTCGTTCTCTCTCTCGCTCTCTCTCTCACTTAGTCAGGTCATAGTGGAGACCCTCTGTCCCACTTTTACTTAAATTGCTCTACTTCCTGCCATCCCACAGTGACTGCTATGTGAGTTTGTGAGTTTGTGAGTGTGAGTGTGTGTGTGTGTGTGTGTGTGTGTGTGTGTGTGTGTGTGTGGTGTGTGTGTGTGTATTACAGTGAGTGAAAGAGCTACCTCTGCAGCAGCTAACAATAGTTACTGCTGTTTATGTTTTGATAAAGCCTACTTCTGTGCAGAGGTCTCTCTGATTCTCGCTCGCACGATGTCAAGTGGCTCAACTCTCGGGAGATTCTGATTGGCTCCAGATCTTGCTTATTGTTTCAAGTGCTGCAATGCACCAATACGAGCTTCAAATTACTGAAACGCTTCAATGTCTGCTGCTCCGTCCAGTAACAGGAAATTGTACATGTTCGCCTTACATCTATTGCCAACTCAAATCTCTTGCATCTCATCAAACCAACAACAAAGAACACCGCGATGACACGTTATCACCTTATGAAGTTAATATGGCAAACTTGTGAGCAAACAGTGGCTTATTCACATTCATTTGGAGTTGTGTTTGTGTCCACGTCACAAATGCAAGTCCAAGTCCAACATTCACTCTCCTTTCAGCTCCATTTTGGTCTCTACCGCCTCCTGAGGAAAATATATATACGTGGTTGTTTAGCTGTCAAATGTCCCACTATGTTCACCAGATACTTTCTAACTTGGACTGATTTGCTATTTGGTGCAGCACTGGCACCATACAGTGTCTTTTAGAGCTTTTTTGCTGAAAACAGCTGCCTGCTTCGGCCAAAACGACACTACGAGCGGTGAAAAGGAACAGCTGTACAACTGCAACAACATTACAATATTACACATTGCTAAAAATGCTCCATAGAGCCGTATAATTCTGCAGTCAGGTGATCATTTTCTGAGGCTACGTTATGACAGGAGACACCTTACACACTACAGTGTAGTTATTTAATACTTTGTTAATATAAAAGCGTTTGATTAGCTTTAAGTCTCCAATAGTGAAGAGGTAGCCCTTAAGTGAATATATGTTGGAATAGTAAAGATGGTGGAGTTGTTGTGGAAGATGTGTAGATACTGCAAAGCAAGAGGTGATACTGCAAGTACAAGTAAGGGGGAGTGAGTCTCATCATATTTAAAGGTATAGATATGTACGTTTTCAGAACAGGTGTTTTCTTAAAAATAAGGTGACATGTTAGTGGGCTAAACCTACAATGACAACATGTACCCCTGTCTCCAATGTTATTTATTTATATTTATGTTTTATTAAAAAACATAAACATCTAAAAACAGTTACAAACAATACACATTTTTTTAAATAAAACCCTGTCTCCAGCGTTGAAGTCCAACGCTTTTGGATGAAAATAAGAGCATTATACCCCTTGCATCTTCTGGCTTCCTTTGTGTTCACTTTAGAAGATCGTCCCTAGACACCACGCCACCACAGTGGGGCCCAGCTGCTGTATTTGCTCTGTGACATTTGCCCAGCAGTGGCCCCGTGTCACGTCTCCATTAGAAATGCCATGTTCTCGGTAAGTGTTGGAGACAGGGCCGTAACGAACGCTGCTCTGTGTAATTAGCTGTGTAAACGCAGCTTTGTAATTAAGACACGGAAAAGCTTTCCCCTAAATTAGGTCGTCAAGGTTGAGGCAAGATAAAAAAGAAAGGCTTTTTAAAGGCACACAATGTAGACATGGACGTACACACACAGCCAGCTGCGCTATTAAAAAATGTCATTTGTGAGGAATAAAAAACAGCGTAAAAAGAACGTAGACAGTTCTGCTTTGGTTATGCAAAATGGCATGTATTGCCATTTTCTATTCACAGTTTAATCATGCACATGCATCAGGTTTGATGGTGTTGATGTGGTGTGACATTTCCCAAGCGGAGCAAAGGTCTTTGGCAATTAACAGATTGGCAATTATTAAACCCTTATGAGTAAAACAACCGGCTCCCATTGTCGTATGTGATGAAATGAAAGAGAAACCAGATGTGTCCAGTGATCCAGGTCAGTGTGACTTTGATGAATCTCAGCTCAGAAATACACCTTTGATCTGCGGGTAGTTTTTATGCAAACGTGCAGCGTGAAAGCAGGAGCGGAGTGGAGGCCGGGTAAAAACTCACCTTATCAGCCTGCCTCATGTAGCAGTAGAGGATCCCTCTCATGCACTTGATGGCAGAATGC
Source organism: Etheostoma spectabile (assembly GCF_008692095.1). NCBI lineage: Eukaryota > Metazoa > Chordata > Actinopteri > Perciformes > Percidae > Etheostoma > Etheostoma spectabile. The sequence continues at coordinate 20,898,502 of NC_045733.1, read as the reverse complement.
TCCAATTCATGGGTTCGCCCCATATCGTCATCAATGCGTCTGCATGGGGGACGGGGACAGGGGCGGGGGGGACAGGGAGAACACACAGGTCAACACAAGTCCCTGTGCAGATGGACACTGCCGCGCAAACAGACTCTGGCGTGTTTCACCATTTGGTGATTTGGTTATTTTAGACCATCAGAGCTTTCAATTGAACTGTGGTGGAACCAAACATCCGGCTCTGAGACCTGAAAAGGCGGTTCTCTACCACTCTACCATGCTCATAATTCCTCATTTCATTGTGGGCGCGTCACCTAAGATGCCCAGTGAATTAGTTGCCTGACATTTAATGTGCTTTTATGTTTACTCCTCTTTATTAATTCCAAAGACATCAGTGTGAACTTTAAATGAACAAGCACTTAAAAGCAATAATCTATAATTAATCTCCTCGGTCCTGACAAACTGAAGTCAGCCAAAGGTATAAAAGCAACCTTAGTCACTGTTGGTGGTAGGGATTGAACTAGCAACCTTTTTATCACGAACTAGTCTGCCTAAACACATTCAGCAGTAGCTTAACATTAACGTGCAATTTGTAAAGCCTTAAAAATCAGCCTTACACCCACATATGTATCATCCCAAATTGTGAGCACAAATGAAAAAATATGTTTTTAAAGAGCGTAATCCTGCTGAGAGATGTTTTTTACAGTGTGTTCTGGGGACAGGCAGCTAGCAGATAGTGAGGAGATGTTTTTTACAGTGTGTTCTGGGGACAGGCAGCTAGCAGATAGTGAGGAGATGTTTTTTACAGGCAGCTAGCAGATAGTGAGGAGATGTTTTTTACAGTGTGTTCAGGGGACAGGCAGCTAGCAGATAGTGAGATGTTTTTTACAGTGTGTTCTGGGGACAGGCAGCTAGCAGATAGTGAGATGTTTTTTACAGTGTGTTCTGGGGACAGGCAGCTAGCAGATAGTGAGGAGATGTTTTTTACAGTGTGTTCTGGGGACAGGCAGCTAGCAGATAGTGAGGAGAGGTTTTTTACAGTGTGTTCTGGGGACAGGCTTAGAGCAGCTTTAATATAATATTACATGTGGCGTTTTCTTTTGAGGGGTGCAAATGTTCCTTCCCGGGACTCATTTTCAGAGCCGGCATCAGGAAACCGTGGCCAGCCCCACATTCCTGATGGGGCTGGCATATCTCAGATGCACAGTACAAAGGTTATGCTAATAATGACTTTGGGCATTGACAGAGGAAAGCCAAGCCGCTGAGGTGAAACTTCAGTGGTAAACAGTACATTAGTCTTTTAGATGTGACCCTCTACATCAAAAGTGATGGCAGGCAGAAGATACAGGGGGAGGCAGCTTTTGATCTACCACTGTCCTGTTTTTAGGACCTTCATTACTGACTACAAGGTTTAAACACTGTAATATGCATGAGGGGATCCAACACCGGCCAGGGGTTACAGTAACATACCCAGTTCTTCACATTTTACTACAATTAATCAGCAAAACGCAGTGGGTGTCAGAAAGGTTCGACCACTACTAATCTCACATTGCCAGACCCATCTCCACAGCGCTGCGTAGACAACTACAAGACAATATGAGGGACGCATCTTAGTCCTAGAAGGTTACAACCCACTCAACATCCCAAAAATATATTAATATAATAACATATCAAATGTAACAAAATAAAGAATAAAATGTGACTGGGCAACGTGATAGATAAAACTCATCATGTCTACTAGGAGTTTGTGGCAAATCCAAGTTCCACACACACACACACACACACACACACACACGCACACACACGCACACACACGCACGCACACGCACGCACACGCACACGCACGCACAGCTAGGCGTGAAGTAAGTAATGGCACTAGCCAAGCCTGTCAGATGAGAATCATCTTAATTAAATCCCAGTGACAATTCTAATAGGAGGCAGCCATGACTGATGATCTGCCGCTGGTCACATCACTGCAGTACACTATTTTTACCCCTCTCTTTTCCTCTGTCATCCCCCCTCCATGTCATTCCCGCAGCCAGTCTTTCTCTCCATCTCCCATCTTTTTTCTCCCTGTCTCTTATCTCCCCATTTGCCCAACTCCCTCTCTAACTCCCACTCCACATCTCTACGTTTAGAACTTCCTTCTCTCCGTATTGTCCCTTTTCCTCACTGTCTCCATCCATCCATCCTTCCTCTCTCTCACTCCATCCTTTTCTTCATCCTTTCTCCTGTGTCCTATTACAGGCTAATATTGTGAAGTGCTCTTTTCCCTTGAAGCTAATCAACCAGAAATGCAGGCATCAAGAGCAGGGGTGGTTGATAAAGGAGTTTGGGGCCTTTTACACGGTTCTCAGTGAAAGTGGAGAGCGTTCTCCTTGAACCAACAATCTCAAAGTGTCAAGAAAGGCCTTCAAATAACAGAGGCAGATTTGAGCGCAGGGTCATTAAGCACAGAAATAGAAGTGAGTGGAACAAAACCAAAACTCAAAGGAGAAGGGACACAAGGGGCCGAACCGTAAACCGGTGTAATTAAGGATTACTTGATCTGTTCTTTGTTCTACTGCTCTATATAAACACATTCTAAGTGATCTAACCATATATTTTAGTGGTGCTTTTACATCACTTATGCTGTGGTACTGGACAAATATATAAGAGGAAGCGAGCACTCTGTCAAAATGACCATACACTATGTGTTCATCACATCCAGCTACACACCAGGAATTTAGGTTTAAGGCTGCCGGTGGTTTATGAGCTCCAAAGTGACATTATCTCTAGGTAAATAACCGCTTGTTTAACCCCTCCCCTTGTTGAGGTGGTGTGCATAGAGCAGCAGTTAGAGCTTTTTTTCCAGTGTTTTTAAAAATACCAAAAACACAGCAACAAAATAAAAGGTCAATTTGGTGTGTTGATTTTTCAAAAATGTGCGGTCGTTTTCTTTGTGCTTCCACTTGGGGATTGGTGCAAAGTTGCTTAGTGCAGCTTCAAACTGCAGTAGCTACTGGAGCCGACCTCAGGATGGACAAGGGTCGGCTCTAAAAGAGGATACTCTGTGTATGAAATACATAGTGCATAATGCCGCAGAACTAGAGACCAGGCCAGCCCAATTTACTTGGCCAAGCGTGTAGTTTAGTTAGCGGTTTGATGTGGTTCACATCGATGACGATGGTGATGATTGTTTGTGATTTGATAATGTTGGTCTTCTGAGCCACTGGTATTCAGGTCACCCCCCCAGCTCTTTCTATATTGTATGACTATGTTGTTTGTCATATATTGTAAACCTTGCTTAAAACCAATTGCCCTCCGGGGACAAAATGAAGTTGAAAGTTGAAGCAGAGGGTCTAAATCCCAATTCATCAGTTAAATAAATTGAACCCTGTACCCATGAAACCCATCCTGCATGGTTAACATGTGAGACTGCAAGAGTGTGTGTTTGTGTACTAACCGGTGGGCCATCGCCAGGGCCCAGGCACTGGCAGCACAGTAGAGGGAGTCCCGGACCTTGGCCTCCTTGCAGGTGGAGCACGTTTTGACGGGGAAAAGGCCGGTGGTCGGACTCTGGTAGTTCAGAATGGTTGTCTTGACTAGATTGAATGAGACAGAGAGAAAGAGACAGAGGAAGTGGTGACGCAACAGATCTTGCGAAAACTGGAAATGTTGTTATGATCTACTCAAAGCCACATTAGTTGACACACCTCGCTTGTTGTGTGTAACAGGTGTGAAAAAAACAACTGGAACACACAACAAGCGAGCACTGCCCCATAAGCCTTTTACAAAACAACAGATGAATGAACTTAAAGTTCTGAAGACAAACAAGTCCAAAAGACTGCTGTGCAAACCATTATTCATTACTAGTTTTCACTAAGAGAGTGCTGTTTTCTGAAGGCATATACAGTACATCATCATGCTCCCACACACTTTGCATGACCTTACTCTGTCTGTTTTTACTCCTACACTTCCATCACACCTACGCCAGTAGCATTTTGGATCCAGCTTTTAGATGTTCACGTGTCAGGGCAGATGTGTGGAGCCATTTTTATTCTACTTTGCTGTTTCAGCTGGACATAAGGAGTCCTAGGGTCAAACCAGACACAGGAATGGACTATCAGTGTGTATTTTACTACATCTGGGCTTTTTTGTGCGTGGGAATGGAACGTTTCTCCAGCTTTCCTCCGAGTGTCTCGTATGCATATTCAAGCTCAATAAAATAAAACCAATTAAATATTGTTAAATTCAATTTAGACCGGGTTGAACAACATCAGACGTTTGGCCGACAATTGTTCTTCTTTGATAAAAGTAAGCAAAAGTTAATGCAATAAAGTCACTTGGAGAAGAGCTCAGTTTGTGTTACGCAGCCAAATACAGTAACAGTAAACACTGAGAGTGTGAAAACAGATGGATGTCTATTCAAGGCGAGCAAAGTGTGAACGGCGACATGGAGAGTGAACGGCTGCGACAGCAAAGAAAAGCAATAATTCCTGGAGGAATATCACTTGGACTCAGGGTGCCTTTGTTGCGCTTCAGCAGCACAAGATGACAAGAGTCTGTGTATGTTCATGTTGCTGTTTGGCAAGACGCTGACAACACACACATGGAGTTGTGCAAGCTGACTTGCTCTGTGTTATGTGCACACACATAGCCACCACTTAAAGACTTAACTTGGACTCATATGAGGAGATAGAGGAATCATTTCCTTTCCTATATAACTATTTAACGGGAAATTAATTGTTTTTTTTTCATTTAATTTAATGGGATAAGAGGTTTTCAATGTGGCTGCACAATATGTCTTTTTTTTTAATCGTCATTGCAACATTAACTGGCGCAATAAACATATCGCAAGATTAATGCAATTAAACTAATGCAACCTGGACATTTGGTTTATTTACATTTACATTTTAGCATATTATTTAAGCCTTTGCACATTTTTGTTCCCCCATCCTGTACATATTCCAATATTTGTTATTTTTACTTTATTCGTATTATTATTTCATGTATATTGTATGTATGTATATTTTTCCTAGTATTTCATTTATATTTATATTTTGTGCTTTGTGACTGATTTTGCTGCTGTAACACAGGAATTTCCCATTTTTCTTGGGATCAATAAACATCTATCTATCTATCTATCTATCTATCTATCTATCTATCTATCTATCTATCTATCTATTCAAGATAAATTCAACAATGTGTTGCATTGTAGCAGAGCAGCGAAAAATGCAGAACGTAGTACACTCTTATATCTGTTTATTTATCACAAGTAATATCTAGAATACTTATTGTACAGCCCTAGAGATTTCAACTGGAGGACCAGGATTTCTGTGAACTTCTCCCCCGCTTGAAGTAACTCGGAGCATAACACTGGCTCCTTGGTGTTCTATAGCTGACTCTGACCTCTGGTCTCCCTCTGAGAGACTTCCCTATTCTCACATATATTCAAAAACACACAGCACAACACTGCATGACCGGCAGTGTTTCTTTACTTCTGCACCAGCATCAGAGTGGAAATGAAGACATCACCCATGGAAACTTCCTCATGTGTAGCACAACTGCGCCTCAAACATAAACTTTGACCAAGCACCCAAAAACTACACATGCAAATAGCTTGAGATAGAGCACAGCTTTTCTTCACAGTGTGAATGTCTCCCGTTCAGTGGTGCAAACCAACTTATTTAGACTCGCAGAGGCTACTTTGTATCAGTTTTAGTCTGACCTCGGATGGAAACATTTCAAGTACGAGAACACATTGCTCCGTGTAATTATCTGACCTTTGGCTTTCCCTGTCTGAAGTCTTTGTCATGCACAGAAGTACTTGTAAAAAGCCGATTAGAATCCCAATTACTGTTTACATGGCCAATAAATATGAGTTTTTTAGGAGAAGTCTGTAGGGAAACCAGATTTATCCTATCCCCTAGACTAGGACTAGAGGATGGATACCCGACCCGAGCCCGACGGGACCCGACGGGACCCGACGGTACCCGACGGGCCGGGCCGGGTTCGGACAGATTTTTAGAAAGGATGTTCGGGTTCGGGTCGGGCTCGGTCACATCAACGCGATAAGGCATTGAACATTTTGAATTTAAAACAGCTTATTATGTAGGTAATGGCGCTTGTTGCCCCGTGTGCATTGATGCGCTCATCTGTTGACATTTCCGAATGCCTTCCTACAATTGCTTAATAAAAGCGGCTTTCCACACAAACAAACGTAGGCTACATGTGTCATTAGTATGAGAAACAAATGCGATTTTAACTGTGTCGGGCTCGGGTCGGGTTCGGACATAAATATCTTAATGCCTGTCGGGCTCGGGTCGGGTTCGGTTACTGCTCTGTCGGACGCGGGCCGGGCTCGGACAGAAAAATCCGGCCCGATCCGCACTCTAGTGTGGACTAGCCAGACCCTCCTCCACAGCGTTGTGGAGGAGGGTCTGGCAATCTCAACTTTTACCTTTTTTTATGCTAAAAAAACGTGCAGTACTAATTTGGTGATGTGTGGATTAGAAGACATTTAAATATATACACCAGGCTACACAGAAGACTATATCGCAATATGAGGCACCTTGTGTATAGTCATTGAAATTCAGCGTAGGTGTCTAGACGTGTTGAAATCTGAAAACCCCCAAATCAATGCTTACTGGCGTGTAGGTGCAACGTGCTGCTGAACAGTGGCAGCATCAGGTACTGTGAAGGGAACGTACCAACATCTTTTTATTATTTTAGTGTTACTGGAATGAAAATAGAAAGCTCTACAGCGGGTCATGGAAAAGAAGAGAGACATTTTTTTAGCCTTGACGCTTTAGGTTGTGACTGTGGATGTCTGACTAAAATGGATGAGAAGGATGAACTAAGATGGTTCAAGTTCACCAAAGTTCATGCTCAGCATTAGTTACCGAAGACAGAACAATGGATGGAAGCCCTTAATACGAACAGATCGGAGCCCTCCAATAATATATGCAGAAATATTACGTACTCAAACAGAAAGCTTCCGGGAAAGTAATGTATCTGTTTAACACACACACACACACACACACACACACAACACAAACCTCGTGCAGAGGTCTCCTAACTGATGACTAATCTGTCTGGAGGGATCACTTCATTTTTCATCAGAACATTATGCCGGTGCAAATGACGGGGACATCCATTCTGCACTGTCGTTTGTTACAGAGCAAAAGAGAGACAGAGGGGAAGAGATTGATGGGAAGATGGGAAGATGGGAAGGGAGACGGAAGAAGACAGAGACTGAGCGAGAGATAGATGAAGAAGAAAAAAGAGAATGCATGTGTATCTATGAGTAAAACGAGTGAAAGCAATGGCTGCTGGGAGAGAGTGTATGTACGTGTGTGTGTGTGTGTGTGTGTGTGTGTGTGTGTGTGCATGCAGGCGACTGTCAAATTGCCAGTGAGATATAGAGGTTGATGGGGTAAATTAGATCGAATAATAATAAACCTCGCAGGTACTCCGCCTCCAAGTACCACACTAATGAAGTCCACACTTACAGGCATGCACATGTGAAGACACCGCTTTGTGTTATTACTAGTCTGAGGACATTTCATTGGCTCATACTGTATTCAACCCTGGACTTATTAAGGAAACTGGACTTGTTAGATGAACCCTAATTAAAGTGGGGCTTGTGCAAAGACAAATGATGTATTCATTTGTGTGCCCTTGTAAGGACACTCAGTGTCAGCATAGAGTAAATTAAGCGTAAACACGCATGCTCACACACACACACACACACACGCGCACACACGCTCCAGATTCCTCTAACCAGTAATAGGACAGTGCCTTTGGGTATAGGCTAATTTTGACTGTGGCTACATTACCGGTAGAATGTGAAAGACTGTGAGATGCATTTGTCATCACACTCCCCAGAAACAACTTTGTCTGTCAAATTCATGAAGAAACATGAAGAAAGTGTGTACATACTGTAAATTTAATAAAGTCATGATAGTATGGCGGACCTTTTGGCACCTTTATGGGTTTTTTTGGAACATGTCTCAACTTTTCCACCAACAATTACAGCTATTAAAGCAACATTAGAGAACTTCTTGTAGCTTAAAATAATGGTTTCAAAATAGTTTCAGTGATTCATCGACTCGTAACAGGGTCAACGGCACATTCGCTGTGTGGCTCTCTACCGGCTCTAACCATGCTATGCTAGTTTGCTAGCTCGAGTAGCGGATCTGTAGTTCCAATGAGACAGAATGGGACAATTCTGTTTCCAACCCAAAGGGGGGAAAAGTTCTCTAGTGTTGCTTTAACTAAGATATACAGTCATCATCATTGATTTCAGTGTCTGTATGATAAGTTTATGACGAGTATTCAACCATTTAACCAGAACCACGCATTCCATGAATAGTTGGTTTAAGTTAAAAAGACCACTTTACAAACACTGCCCATCATGGGGTGACACCCTTATGATATCCAACTAGGGCTGGGTAACAGACTTCAACACTGTTAGGCAGCCTCCATAGTATCAAGAGTCAGAAAATGCCTCGTCATTCAATACTGAATATCAATACCAGTAAATCTCATCAGTGTCAGTGAGCCAATAAGGTTGCAGCATGCTTCTACCAAGATCTAATAGTGCTTTTGATTGGCTGTCTAACGTCAAACAGAGAGACTTGACTTCAGTATGGTTGTAAACGGGGCTAAAAAAAATTATTTGTATTTAGTTTAGTTATATTCATTTTACATTGTATTGTAAAAAGTATTGTTAAGGAACCGGCATCAAATTCACAGTATCGGCATCAGTATTGAACAATTTTGAACAATGCCCAGCCCTATAGACATTAGAGCTTAAAAAAAGAGATTACAAATCAAATGAGTTCATATGCATGCTCATGACAAATATGTATATTATTATTAATATACTGTATATTAAATGATTATTTTTATTTCATAAAAAAGCTGATGATAGGATGAGTTGCGGAGCTCTGATGTCTCTCAGTTTGGATCTGGAAAGGACTCGAGGTTTCATCTTCTGCACTACAGGGCTGCAGAAGTCCTCATTAGACGCAGGACGTAAATGATGAGAGTGCTCAACGTCGTTCAGCTATACTCTGCAAGTTTCTCCGGATGCAAATCAACTGTTGTTGGGGGGTTTCCTGCCAAGCCATCCATCAAGCTAATGTCCCACTAAATCAGCAGCTAATGTCTCAGACGCACACAGCCTGCTCCTTACAGTGGGCCATTTCCCTGCACCGACAGGGTGGGGGAAACGAGAGAAGATGATGAGGAAAGAAAAAAGAAATACTGAGAGATAGATTGAAAGGAGAAAAATAATAAAGAGATGAACGACGGAAGGAGAGAGATGATATCTGTACAGTACCACAGCAGATGCTACAGGGGGAAAAAAAATGGAAATAGACACACACACTGCCATTCGCAGTTTGTGCCAGTCTCAATAATAAGTTCTCTGTCGGTCGACTCCTGCTGACGCTGTCAAAACGTTCCCTGCGATATAACATCTGTAACATGACTTACTGATGAATGAAAAACAAATACAGCGGCCATAAAAAACCCATAACAAAACTGCTGACAGAGTAGCAACAGCAATGTTGATTTAATAAAGGAATAGTTCATCCTTTTTGGAAATATGCCAATTTGCTTTCTTACCCAGAGTAACATGAGGAGAAAAGATCAATATCTGTCACATAGAAAGCTAAACATAACTCCACCTAAAACCACAAATTGTATTTTCTACAGTTATATTTGTGTACGGATTAAACAACCAAGACAACGTGTTTTTTATTTGGTGAGTGTGAAAAGTTTAGAGAGAGCTGCATTCCCCTCCCTTTAGACTTTACACTATGCTAAGCTATGCTATGCTATGCTAGGCTATGCTAACAAATCGGCTCCAGCTCCTTATAAACCTATTTCCCAAAATGCATTGAGCATTTTTAGTGGTACACAGGACACACACAGTATATGCTTAACATTGGAGAAGAGCTTTAAAGTGTTTACTTCATTCCTTTTTTAGTCAAGAAAACTATAATCATATATATACTATATTATAACTACTATAATTTATAGTAGTCCACTAAGTCTGGAAATGCCAGCCCAATGACCCCAGCACTGGGCAGCGCTACACCGCCTATCTATTCAGGGACAGGGGAAAAACATTCTGTATTAGTATTTTTATAAAACAATCATTGTCTCGCATTGCCAGACCTTCCTACACAGCGTTGTGGAGGAGGGTCTGGCTTGTTTGTGTGTGCAATTTCCCCACTGTGGGACAAATACATAAAGGTTTTCTTTGTTTTCTTATCTTATCTGTACACTCTCTCTTTCTCTCTTGCTTTATTCTCTTGTTAAATCAAAAGACACGGTGTTTGCAAAAGTTACTTTTCTCAGGTATTATAAACCCTGATGACAGCAGTGAGTTTTTTGAGGAATTAGTCCATAAAACGTAACGGAGTGATCTGAAATGCAAACTCTGCAAAAGATGAGGCCAGGGAGTGGGAAAATAATCAGAAAATCCAAAGAGACAGAAGGAAAGAAGGAATGGCAAAAACAAAAACGAAAAACAACCCCCCCACCCCACCCCCCCACCCAGGCTACCATATGTTTTGCAACCAACTCCTAACGCCTATAAAAAGACAAGAGGAACGTGTTTTCTCCACTCCTTACTCGGTGTGAGCCCCCCCCGGCAGAGCGACAGTGCCTTCTGCCTCCAGCATTATCAGGAAGGAGTCAATGGAGTGTGGCCACATTGCCACAAGAATGACAAAGTATAGAGGGGTGAGGGAAAGAGAGAAGAGGGGAGACAACGAGAGAGAGAGAGGGAGAGATGATGGAGTGATGAACTATGACAGAGAGAGGTAAACCTTTCCTCTTTATAAACTGAAAACAAGTCCGCCATCTCAACAGCATTGTGTACTTAATACTGCTGGGGGCGGCTTGCAACAAAACAACCGAGAAAGAGAAAAGGAGGAAAACTGTAACTGGTTTGATATATCACTGTCACCCCGACCTCACCCCTTTCCACATCTTTTCCTCCCTAACACTGAGAGAAAGCCGGTGTATTGGCAGGCAGGTCTGGGTGCCGGCGATAACAATGTTGGCTTTGTTCGCCGATAGAATTGGACAAGCGCTTCCAGCCGCCACCCCAACGCAACAATTAAACAACGCGGCGTTTTTTCGACATACTGCAATCTGGCGGAGGCTTTCCTCCGTAAATCCATGTTTGGGGTTTCAACCCAGCTGATGCTGGAGGCTACGCTGCGCTCACTGATAACAGCAAATCAGTTCCAACTGACACCTGCTGCACACTAAGCTTATTGTCTTTTTTCCAAACACACATACACATGCAGCCTAATGAATACCCAGAAACCATACGCACAAACCTACAGAGCACACACACACACACACACACACAAACCTAAGCGCACACACACACACACACACACACACACACACACACACACACACACACACACACACACACTACAGAGCATGCACAACACAAACCTACAGAGCACAACACACACACACACACACACACACACACACAAACCTACAGAGCACACAACACACAACACACACACACAAACCTACAGAGCCACGACACACACAAACCACACACAACACACACACACACAAAAACACATATATAAGCAGCACACGCACACACACACACACACACACAAACTAAGAGCACACACACACACACACACAACACAAACCTACAGAGCATGCACACACAAACCTACAGAGCACAACACACACACACACACAAACCTACAGAGCACACACACACACACACAACCTACAGAGCACAACACACAGACAAACACACACAAACCTACAGAGCACAAACACACACACACACACACACACACACACACACACACACAAAAGACCATATAAGCATGCACACACACACACACACACACACAAAAGACACATATATAAGCATGCACACACACAGACACACAGACACACACACACACACCACACACACACACACACACACACACGCTGCCCTGTCTCTGCCCTGTCATCAGAGCAGACCAATGGGCTGTGTCATATCTGCCAGGAGTGTGTTCATGTGAGAAAATGGTAGATGCAGCCCGGAGCAGACCCTTCCACACAGGACACATTAACAATCCCTCAAACCACACCTGGGTTGGAGACAGCTTCCTTCCGCTTTACTGTTTACTGCTGGCAAAAGCTATCCATCAAGTCTTAAGTAAATCACCTGCCTGAGCCCAATCCTGACCCAAAGCTGGGATCTGTCTGTGTTGTTTGTCTCAGTAAATGTTATTTTTCCTTTCCACTGTGCATAGCCTCTATGAAATGTACATCAGTTTGATTTTGTTTTCTACGCAATATAAAAGGTGTGCATACATGGCATGGATTTGAGAAGTACAATACTATACTACTACTGTATATGTGACTAACTGAGCCATTTGCTTTGACTATTCCCACTTGTAAAAACCTTGGGACATGCATAGACCATGAAGACGTGGTCTATGGTGCCTTTTCTACGGCCTTTGCTGTAAAATGCAGCAGGATCTTGAAGCCTAGTATGATCAGTATTAGTATTAGTATTAGGATTAGTATTGGGGGGGGCAGTAGCTCAGTCAGGGAGTTGGATTGGGAACCTGGAGGAACGGACCAAAGTATGGTGGTGAACTGGAGAGGTGCCTCCTGGGCACCGCCAAGGTGCTCTTGAGCAAGGCACCGAACCCCCAACTGCTCAGGGCGCCTTTCCATAGGAAGCCCCCCCCACTCTGACGTCTCTCCATTTCATGCATGTATAGGAACTGAGCATGAGTAAATCAAACTGAAAACATTGGATTTTCCCCTTGCAGGATTAATAAAGTATACATTATTATTATTATTATTATGAAGGCAATTTAAGGTGCGCTTCTGTCAAATTCAGCTGAAAAAATACTGATTTATGTCACTTTAAAATAGCTCTTAGTCCTGTGAAGAGAAGGCCATGCTTCTTGTATGTCCTATAATTCCTTAAATGTCCCAGGTAGAGCTCCGAGCAAGCAGGACATGTGTTATGACTCTATTCTTTTGCAGTACGCCAGACCAGCGTTATAAATGAAGGTACGTTTTACACACACACACTACTGCTAAAAAAACGTATCAAAGATGGATGATAACACATTATTTGTGATGATAGGGAACACAAACCAGTAAAACAACATTAATGCACTGAAGGCTCAGACATTTCTCTTCAGAGCATGTCCAGATTTACTGCAGTACTGCATAGTACATTTTTTGCACACTTCAACAAGAGGAACTGAGAACTGCGTAGCGTATGTCCACAGTGACCCAATCAGCACTGATCCTAGGGGACAGCATCCTGAGCCCTATGACCAGAATCTAACAGCCATGCACAGCCAGAAGCAACACATGATCCATGCTTCTGCACGCTGGACCCAACTCTATCTGCTTAGGAAAAGAAAACCTTTAGGAGGGGAATTCTAGTTTTCATCACAAGGCAAACAGATTTTTCTCATACACTATATCTAATAAATGAAATATATTATATTACAACCTCACCTTATACTGTTTCTTTATCCCACACTATATATTTTAGTTAAATATATATATTTAACTCTGTCATTTCACATCTGATTGGCCTGGAGGTTCAGTGCTTTGCGATACCAGTCCCCCTTTTGGGATTACTGGTATAGCTGTCTAATTTCATTGGTGTCTGTCTTGTGTATCTGTATCTTTTCTTTTGTTGTTGTTGTTTTTTATGGACCGTGAGTCTAATAAGAAAGGGTATCTATCATAACTTACCATATTAACTATGCAAGGCTAACTAAGCTGGTGTAGATATTATATTCAAGGCATTGAGGGGCAAATATTCCATAATAACCTTTCAATATTTTGTAGTTCAAGCGAAGTGGTCTGAGAGAAAACTAGACTACTGCACCTCCTCCAGTTTCCACGGTTTAGAAATCTAGCCCGACAGGAGACGTTGGCCAATCACAGGTCTTTTCACAGAGAGAGAGAGAGAGAGAGAGAGAGAGAGAGAGGAGAGAGAGAGAGAGAGAGGAGAGAGAGAGAGAGTTTTAGATCTATGGAGAGCGTTCCTATTGGCTCTTCTACAACCTGAGAGGGCAGAGAGACATCTGAAGGAAGAAGTCTCACGCTTGTAATTCTGTCTTTTTTTTTTTGCTTTCTACCTACCAAAGCTTTAATATGTTGCACGTTTTTTGGGTCATTTTGCATTCTAAATAGTATATTGCAGCTTATCAATGCATTCTTTCTTTTTTATATAACACTATGTTTAGTTGTGTACCTGCGCTAAAAAGCTGTACCCTTCACCTTACTAAAATAAAATCAATAAATAAAATGAAATTTTACTTCCAAAACGCCTACAACTTTTGAACGAAGTCAAGTTATTCCTTGTTTTGTTTCACTGGGCCTTCTGGTCCACATGACTTTTCCTCCAGACACTGAGGCTTACTGTATCTCCCAGCAGACATTGGGACTTGTCAAACACAGCTGTAACTAATAAGATTAATATCGGCTGTATTCGGTTTAGGCGTTGCAATGCCAGGGCCTTGCTGTTGTGCATGCTGGCCCGCTGGCGTTCCTTACTGGCACACGGAAGTGGAATGGAACCGTCATTAATTCTATTAGTTACACCTGTGCTTTTATGAAATGACAAGTCAAACCCTCTGACACAGATAGTCTGTCATTAAACAGGCAGAGCTCCATTAGTAGCGGGAATACTGGCATTGAAGTGCCAAATTTGACAACAATTTGCAAACATTTCAAATTTGGAGTTTAACCGTCGGCCAGACTAATGGCCCAATCACACAGGATGACAGCACTATTTCATAGCAAATGGAATCATCACTTCTATTTTAAAGCTGGTTTCAATGTGTTCACATCCAGAAGGACGCTTACAGTGAAGTCGGAAATCCAGGATACTATAGGTGCATCTGAGGTCCCTTTTTTTATTAGCTCCTCGATTCCTCGGCCCTCGCTTGAACAGAAGTTGTTCTGTCCCTCCTTTGTGAAGGCTGTCTCAAAGCTCTTATTCCTGCCCCGAGGACCGAGGATCGAGGAGGAGGAGGAGCCATGAGCGAGACCCTTCCCGGGAGCCACGCAGCTGAAAGCCGTTGCTTACTCCGCTTTTGCCGTCCGACAAATTCAAGTGAGGAAAGGACGTCTCATCCCTCTAGAAACCCATTTACTCGTTTCCTCTCTGTTCCCATGACGTTCCTCAGTGGGACTTAAGACTAAGACCCGAGGAAGGGAAGCAAAGTGGAGGGAACAGGGACCCAATTTAAGGGAACTGAAGTGCACCTCATACGGTTCCCAGTGTGTCAGATGGGCGGGGTTTCTGTGTGTACCCAGCTGCAGGTAATTTACTAATCAGTAATCATGTGGATGTATCTCTCTTCACTGATTACACATGCTAGAATCATCACCTGAATCGGGTTGCACCAGCTATTTGTGAATCAGGGATGACTAATTTTATTTATATCTTCATTCATGGCAAACTATATGTTTCAGAATTTGCAGTATTCATGTAGTTTACAATGAGTGGGAAATAAAGGATTATGCTAACCCAACTTGTTGTTGGCATGACGTTTTGTAATTTTAGGTGGATTGTGTTTTTTGGAAATTGTCATTTAGAATGTAAAACCTTAGAGCTCACATCATTCTCAAACTGCATTCGTACCAAGTACTGGCCAGGTATGTTGACCATATTCCTTTACACTTTATTTTAAATTGTTTTAGCAAGCGTTAGCTCTGTCGGTGTGCAACAGTTCCACAAGGCAGTTTGTGTCAAAAATGAGTAATAACTCAGCTCTATATACTAGTTTGTGTATGTGTTTTTTTACAATGATGTGTGAATCTCCTTTAGTAAATGCTAAAATCATAACTAGTGTAAGTTAAAACTTTTAAAAAAAGAACAGTTGGTGCGACCAGCTCCTGGTTCTTTAATACCTGTTTAGTAAAGAGAGAGTGTGTCCACTCTATTTACGTTTGATATTGCTAATATGTTGGAGAAATAATAAACAACAACATGCACATAAATCATCCGGCTGCGTATAGAAAGCTTGCAGAGAGCACCAAAACCTGGCAACAGCCACGTTTTCTTTTGGCCTGTCATCGAGCTCCTCACAGACTGAACGTGCATTAGCAGCAGCTGATAAGATCTGAGGGTTAGCTCCAGCTAAAAACCAGGCGCTGCTCCCTCAATGTTTTCTACATTGTTCTTTGCTTATGAGAAAGAAAGAGGACACGTAGAAGATTCATAACAGATCTATGGATATAGCCAACCCAGGTGTCATTTGCACCAGTGCAACAAAAAAACTGTTTTCACATTCTCAACACACATATGCAGTGAAATGCTGCCAGGGTCCGGCTGTCTACAGGAACTCTAGAAGGCATTTCGTCTGTTTAGGTTTTCAAAATTAGCAGGTTAACAGGTCAAACTGTGTGTGTGTGTGTGTGTGTGTGTGTGTGTGTGTGTGTGTGTGTGTGTGTGTGTGTGTGTGTGTGTGTTTAAGGGGCAGGATGGGATCTTCCCTATCTGGTGTCTACCATCCTGTCCTTGAACAACCCCCCCAGCTGAGTGCAGTGCCGCGCCGAGTCAGGACACCTTTGCATGGAATTAAATTCAGGTCAGCGCACGCTGGGTGAGCCGTTGCTTCTGTACCCCCCCCACCCCCTCCCAGGAACCCCGGCAGCTTTTACCTCGCCAGACGGGAACAATTTGAGTCTAAACAGCACTGTACAGTTTGTCTCCAGGCTGCAACCACTATACCCAAGGCTGCAATTTCAGCTCAATACAAACAACTGCTGGCTTTATCTCCGTATACATTAACTCAACAGTGTGAGCATGTGTTTGGGGGGGGCCTGAAAGAAAAATGATCAATTCCTGGAACAACCTGTGTGTAAAATCACACACTTTACTTGGCACAACTGTTCACAGTAGTGCCATTTTGTTTCAAATAGCTTAGCATATATCTACTAAATGTTAGGTGACCCCTGCCTCGTGCTATTGATCAGTTAACAGTGAATACATGTCCTTACCAGCATTGTAGTAACGGTCCAGCTTCTCCCATAGGGGCTCATCATCCCGCTGGAGAGTGGACAGCTTGAGAGGTTCATAGATGGAACCTGAGGGAGATTGCATTTGTTACACACAAACTTTAAAATGTTCCTGCTCCAAATACTAAAAAATAACTTTTCATAGTTGGCTTATAAATCCTTAGAAAAAACTAAAAAAGTATTCCCAATCATGTCTCCTCACCTTCATTAACATTCTGCCTTCGTGACTAAACTGGACTGAGGTCAAATTGATAAAAATTGCCTGATTACAATTCGTTTGAGAAAATACGAAGCAGGGGAAATAGAAGAACAAAAAAGCAGACACATGCCATCAGTAAATTCTGTTTTTCACTGCAACACACTGCTTCACAAAGGGCTCAGCACAAAAACCAATATCCAAGCCCCAAGCTAAAAATCAAAATGCTGTCGTAGCTCGCCACAGATATTTCCTCACATTTTCCTCTGAGCTGAGAGAGAGACGACGTTTGAGGGGAACCCCCCATCTGCTAGCCTTTCTCTATTTTCAGACACTTTTCCCTTTGCTCAGATTTGCATTTTAATAGGTTCGACCTTGGGTCAATACCACAGGTACTAAAAAATTCACATTGTGGCTGAAATTAGCATAATTTCCATCAGCTTAAAAGTTGCAGGGGACAAAGCCAATCCATCTCTTTTTTTAAGATAACACTTTGAAAGAGCATAGAGGAAGTCAAATAATACTATTTTAATTTCTAAAATAAGATCAGACAAGTGTGGGTAGCTGGTGTTTGGCTGGTTTTAAACAATCTTAACTTCATTAACGCAGACCTCTGACCCTGGTATAGACCCAGTATGCTATATGACTTTATTATCTGTATATCCATTTGGTGTCACTTCCTGCTGTCAAGTAACAAAATGATTAAAACATAAAGCTAAACATACATAAGACACACAGGAGATTATGGGTCATATTACACTAATTTGCACATTTGGTTTGCCAACGGACCAACAGAGCTCAAGCCTGTTACTCCGTATGTTCATATATATTTAAAAAAAAGAATTATGTTGTGATCTAGATATGGCTAGTTGCCTCGGCAAAATGAGGATATAAAGTAACCAATTTGAAGTCACATCAAAATAAAAATGTCAGTTTAAAAAAAATTTCATTTCAAGACGAGCATAATATAAATGTTACTACTTGTGATTTCTAGTTCACAACATATGAAGGCAAACCATTTTTCCTGTTCATTACATAATTATGCTGTGTGATTAATAATAACCTCCTTATGTCCAGATAACAAAACTATTTTCATGGGATCTTTACCCGGGTCCTCTCTGGCCTTCTGTGTGCGGCTGACTGCGTTGTTTGTCCTAAAATATGCTGCCAGAACTTACCAAGTCTCTGAATGTTCCGACGAGGCCGGGCATTGGCGGCCATTCTCAAAAGGGGAAATTAAGGCCAATCGTCTCGCTCAGCTAAATCACAAATCTACAGCAATCCAGAGGAAGGGGTTAGCAGCACAGAGTTAGATTTTAGACATGCACGAATCAAATATGAATTACACCCTGTGTGATGACGATGATGATGATGATCATGAACAGCATGCACGGATTGACAATGCATTGGATTTGCTAAGGAATTAGGGCTGCACAATTTTTCAGGTTTTTTTATTTTTAATTTGGCATTGCGATATCAACTGCCCCAGTTACCACACTGTGAAAGGCTGCAACATATCGCCAGAGACACTCCGAGATTTCTTTGAGTTGGTTGAAATGAAATATCATCAGAAAACTGCACTTTAAAAAAAAAAAATCTCTTTTTAGTGGTGCATTTTAGATTCAATGCTGTGTTCAAAATATTCAATAAAATTATTATTATTATTATTATTAATCCTTTATTTAACCAGGAAGTCCCATTGAGATTCAGAATCTCTTTTACAAGAGAGACCTGGCCAAGGTAGCAGCCAAATCACAACACATACATAAACACCAAGTTACATTTTCAAGGTAAAAAAGTACAAAGTACAAAATGTTAAAAAACACAGTTAGACTCTCAAGAAAAACAAGAACATGTCTCCATCACAACCTTCCTTACAATAGTTTTAAATTCATTAATGGACATAAGGGTTTCTAACTTTAGTACTTTCTGTAGATTATTCCACCCCCAAGGTGCTGAATAATAGAAAGCAGTTCTTCCTAAAAAAAAAAATAATGTTGGAAATGATTTTCTTTCATTAGTTTTAGACTTAACAAGCAATCGGTTGTATGTTAGCATAATACTGAAAGCAGCGGGACAGAGTACGTGTTATTACCCGTTTATTTATCTCAACTAATATATTCGCACTTTTACAGATGTACTGCAACTCTTTTTAGGTCCAAACTCAAAACGTATCTGTTAGTCTGGTTTTTAATACGCAGCAGTGGTGGGACCGTTCCATAATTCTGTTTCTTTGTAACCTTTTCAGATTTTACGTCCTGATCACTCTTATTATTGTATGATATGTGTTTTTACTCTCGGTTTCTGATGTTAGGCACTTTGGATACCCGCTGGTTGCTGTAAAGTGCCATATAAATACATTTTGATTGATTTTTTTGATTGATAACATTAAGGCGATATTCAGCAACGTTATATCACATCGATCGCATATTTTCCTCAAATTGTGCAGCCCTATTAGGAATGCAAGTAATCTTAACACTCGAGAGAGGCATGATGAGTTACCATAATGTGGTAATTATCAGAAGAAGAATTAAATCAGTAAATTAGGACTGATTATTGCCCTTTATGCTATGCTATGGTCTCAGAATGATGCACTGCTGTGTTAATACTGCCGTCAAACGAAATGAGGTAGGATGAACCTTATTAAACGCTTTAATTAATAGAAAGACTTATAATATTTGCCCTTAGATCAAGATATGTTTTCTACTAGAAAACATCAACCAGAATATTTCTGGAGGTAAAATGTTATAAAATCTTTATTTAATACACACAAAAAAAGTATTAATACAGCCAAAAAAGTATGGCTGACAACATTTACAATCCCTGGAGTCCCTCCTAAATAGATGTCTAGGCTGATGTGTAAGACTTGATCATAATGTATCAGTGGTACCACATAAACCAGAGGTGTTCTCTACATGTGGTGATACATAACAGTAATTGAGATGTTGTTATCCTTGCATTGTAGAACAACCTTCAAGATTCTGGTACAATTCAGACTGACGACCAGTGCAAGGAACTAGCAGTCTGCACATCCACAGGCCCCTAATCACCACACACACACACACACACACACACACACACACACACACACACACACACACACACACACAACGAACATCAACACACACACACACACACAGTGCAGTTAACTAAAGGTGAGATGCAACAGCGAGAGGCAACTTGTTGATGAGATCTTAAAATAGCCCCTGAGTGCTGCACATGTACACCTCTGACCTTTCATGCTTGCACCGTGACTGCAGTCAGTGGACTAAAGTAATGGGCACATCAAATCAAGCTGAAGCCCGTGCACACACTGACAGCGTCACACAATCACTGGCACAACAGAAACAAAAAGGCGGGTCACACTGCACCGTGTCCTGCGGGGTAAGAAGTCTGACCTGATCTGTTTGATCGGGCTTTGAATTCCAGGAGTTTCCAACCGACATCTGCTAGGCTCGCCATGTTTACCCTACTGTGACAAATTCGCTAGCAAGTTAAATGATTTCCGCTATTGTCCTTCAAAATAAAACAGGCAGTAAGGCTCCATGGTCACCCATCGCTATAAACAACAGATATTTTAATACGTTATCCTTTTAATATTACAGTAAAACATGTCACAACATATTAATGAGTATCAGTGTCTTGTGCTTGGTATAATGTATTCCTTTTTTAATGTCTGAGCTTGACAATGTTATTTATTCTGAAAATGAAGTTTCCTCACTTCCGGGTTTGCTCGCCCTAAATCTCGTTAGCTTGATACATTTACCAACTGACAAACTGGCCGGAGCACGACACTGACGTAAACGAGGAAACTCTAATATGGGATTGTTTAGCCTTATTTCTGCACATTGCTTCCACCTCTTTTTAATGCAATGACATTACCACAGCAGCTGTCTAACTCTAAAATTGATATTGAATTGACTGAGTCATTTAATCAAGTAGCTGCTATTTCAGCCTGTCGCAAAGCTAAGTGCCGTATTCCAGTCGGTGTTGTTGTGAGGAGCAGCACTAGAGGAAAAATGTGGATGTTTAAACCCAACATTTTGGCGTTTTTGTTAGTTTTTGTGGGAAGACATAAGGCATTTGCTCTTCAGGATGTGACGGCCGACCTCTTCGGGGCCGAGAACCACGGGACGGTGGCCGCGTTTGGAGACTTCCACGCGGACAAACAGACCGACATCTTCATCATCAGAGAGCGTATGCTAACGCTTCCGTACCTGGCTTCCTGTCCTGCTAGCTAGCTAGCTAGCTAGCGAATTAATTGCTCGCATAATTAATGTAGAGGGTTTTTAATCATATTTACTGGTAGTTTTAATTCAAGGATATTGCGATAAAGCTTGTTTAAATTATATTTTAAAAAAAAAAGAACCGCTCCAAGTCCATAATGATTTAACTTTACAGTGCAATATATTACATTAATGTTACAGTAGTAGTAGTAGTAGTAGTAGTCGTAGTAGTAGTAGTAGTAGTACTAGTACAGGTCCTCTCCTTATCTCTTTGTTGGCATGACGCTGACTTCCATGCCTTTTGGTTTTTACTGTTTCAGAATCCCAGCTGTTGATATTCTTGGCTGACTCGAAACCACCTTACTTCAAGCCCAAAGTGAACATCACAAAGGATATTCTCCCCAGGTACACGGCACGTCCAGTGTACACTCTCAAACACAGTGCATGTAGTTTTACAGTGCAGGTACACATTGTATGTAACATGTCATGTCCCATTTCCTTCTGTCTGTCAGGAGTGAGAAGGAGACTCATGTTTCAGGGTGGTTATGTGTATTTTTAGGAGTTATACACTGGCTTGGGAAAGTTTACCCCCCCCCAGACTAAAGTTGAATAAAAAACATATTTTGGAAACTGATCTTAAAGTCTTAATTTAAAAAAAGATTAGGAAAATCATTCTTTTATTAGTTCAAGGTTGGACTACTGTAACGCTCTTTGTGTTGGTCTGAACCAGACCTCCATCTCACGCCTTCAACAAGCGAAACGCTGCTGCTCGCTTTTTAACAAATCCATCTAGACGTGCACACCTCACTCCCGTTCTCCACACCCTGCATGGGCTCCCGGTGCGTTATAGAACAGATTTTAAGATTTTGCTGTTTGTTTTAAGGGCTTTAAATGGTCTTTCCCAAGAGTATTTGTCTGAAATTTTAACTGTGCGGGATCACAACCGGTCATTGCGGTCTTCAAATCAGTTGGTTTTAGAAGTCCCGAGGTCCAGGTATAAACGATGGGGTGATCAGGCTTTTGCAGTTGCTGCCCCGAGACTCTGGAATAAGTTACCCCCCCCCCGATATTTGCCCTGTTACAGATGTAGCTCTTTTTAGGTCCAAACTCAAAACGTATCTGTTTAGGCTGGCTTTTAATACGTAGCAGTGTTTTGACAATTTCATTCTTTTGTTTCTTTGTAACCTTTTCTGATTTTTATGAATTTCACATTTATATTTTTAAAGGCCAGTTATTTCATGGATCAGGATCCTATGCATCCTGCTAAAGTCCCCCCCCCCCCCCCCCCACACACACACAATCCTCACATACCCTTCACCCTACATAGAGATTGGCATGGGGAACTTTCCATAAAATCCCCTCTCAATGCAAATCGAACCAGCTGTTAAGCTAACTGAAATGACACCATGCCAGTCTCTAGGTATGGTGAAGGGCATGTGATGATGGGGGGGGCGGGGGGGGCTATTTTAATTCCGAAGGCCAAGAGAACTGTATCAGGATGCATAGTATCCTGATCCATGAAATAACTGGCTTTTAAAAATATAAATGTGCCTGCCTCTATGGGAATTTAACATGGGGGGGGGGGGGTGTATACTTATGCCCCTTGTATTTTAAGGAAGAACATTTATTAATTTACAATTCATTATTCATTCACAAATAAAATTGGTGTCCTTAAAAGGTTGGATTTTCCATTCCATTTTTTTGAATTAAGGCATTAATTTCCAAAATATATTTATTTATTCCTCTTTTTAATCAACTTTAGCGTGGGGGTGTAAACTTTCCCAAGTCACTGGATATTAGAGCAGAGCAGGAGCACCGTGTCATTGGTTCCCATTTCAATTCCTTCTTCCTGTTCAGGGACACGGTCATCACCAGTGTGGTTCCAGGGGACTATGACGGAGACTCTCAGATGGATGTCCTTCTTACAGCGCAGATCCAGAACTCCATGAGGACATCTGTTCTCATATTTTGGGGGAACAACCAGACATTAGGTACCTTTTTTTTTAACAGTGTTGAGGGTGGGTGGAGGCACGTATGATGATATCTTTGCACGTATGATTTGATACGGTCCATGGATACTTTTTAAGTCTGTTGTTGATTGTAATTTTTTAATGACCTTGTGATACACGCTTCACTAAATCATTGGTTCACAAACTGGGGCGAGGTTCCCCTGGTGGGTGCAAATAATCAGAGAGGAAGTTTGAGTGGAGCTTTTTTACAGCAGACATTTAACACAGCTGGAGGGGAGCCATCGTTAATGTCATACGTTCCATCTGTGCTTTTCATCATGCGATATCACAGCATTTCTGTTGTGGAGAATGTAAATGAATATGATTCTTTTAGATAGACCGATGTTTTTACGGTGAAGAAAAGAAACGTTGGTGAGGCTCATTAAGTCAGATACAAAATTTACATCAGGTAGGGCCGGGTAGCGTTCATTAATATTTAATACCCATACTGTTACCAATTACGTGACATTGATACCGTTTCCTCAACAACACCTTTTTCAATACTATTTTTTTCAAATCCATTTTAACAAAAAAGAAATGACAATATTCTAATAATAATAATTTTTATATTTTATTTTTTTAATCTATTTTTAGTTTTTCCTGCGTGTACACGTGTGGACGTGTAACATTAGACAGCCAATCAGCAGCATTATTAGATCTTAGTAGAAGCATGCTGCATGTTTTTTGGCTCACTGAGATTTACTGTAGTCCTTAGGTCTTGAAATTGGGAATTTAACGACAATATTCGATGCCAAGGAGGCAATTTAGTCAGTGCCTAAAAGTATCAAATTTGGTTTCCAGCCCTAGCAAGTATTGTGCATTTAAAGTTTTGGTGAGAAGCACTCCTTTACAACCTCACATCAAATGTATTTAGCCTGACTTGACCAGCCCACTGATTGTTTGTGCTGTGTTTTTTGTCAAAGCATTACTAAGGGCTCCTTGAAACTGTTGATTTCATGCAGATATGAGTGGGTGGCTCAGGCTGAACAAGACCTTTACAGACCAGCCCCTGGTTATGGAGTAAGTATCTGTCTGAATGGGATTTACATCAATTCTGCTTTGGATATTCTGCTCATAATGCTGGTCACTGAAAAGAAGTAATTGCCTTATTTTTACTTAAGCTAGATTTGCATGTTCAAACTGTTTCAAAATGTTTTTAAAATATTGTTCCAGCTCAAAACACATGTATGATTTATTTTTATTATTATACATCCCATGTTAAATCAGCTTAATGATGCCACAAACTGTACTGTACTGTACACTGACTTATCCGTTTATTAGATACAGCTGTGCAATTAAATGAAAAACAATACCATATATTAAATGTAGCGCTTCTCATTAATACTAATTTATGTGGACAACATATTTGACAACAGACTTTCATATAATGCAGTCCAATACAACACCACGACGTGACTATGGCCTCAAACATGACCGTCGCCTTTGTACGCTATGTAGCTATTAAGCTGTTACGTCCGTGTACGTTTTAATAAAGTGAAACTCTCCCACAGTTTCAACGGGGACATGATCCCAGACATTTTTGGAGTTGTCGACCCCCCAGTCACCGAAGTGTGCTATCTCACCAACAGGTAATGTAATCATTTTACAACTCACTTACAAATCCTGTGTTTATTTCTAATTCTCTCATACCTTGAATGACTTCCTAAAGTCCTGCCGTTGCCTTGTGGTTTTCCCCCCTTCAGGATTCCTGTGTGGCGGAATGCACTAAGTTCATCTGTCAAAATGCGCATCCCTCACTCTAACGCTTTCATCGACCTCAACAAGGACTTCACCGCTGGTGAGTCCCTGATGTTGTAGCAGTGTCTATTGATGAGAAGCAAATGTAAAATGTTGTTTTTTTTAGAGCTCACAGCATACGCTTCCAGGAAGTTGTGCTCAACACTAGGCCTGTACGATAAATCGTTACCTTAAATTGTTGTCTTAAATCACCCCTGTTCGCTCATTAATAACTTTTATTTATTTATTTCAATCATAGTTCATGTGTGCAATAAACATTACACTTTGTGAGAAAAAAATCATGGCAGAGAATTGTGATATCAATTCTAAGCTAAAAAATTGTGAGTCATATTTTTCCCTGAATCGTGCAGGACTTCTCAACACCAAACACATGTGGTGAAATATTTGCTTTTCAGCTATGAAAACTGTCACAAATGCTCATTTTAAAATTGGACTGTTTGACTGAAATGGCATTTCTGCAAATAGATATTTGTCACAATACCCTCAAAAACTCTATGAACACAAACCAGGCTTCCTGCTTTCTTCCTATCCAAGTATTTCAAAGTTTTCCCTTTCGTTGCCACAGGCAGACCATTCTCTAAATCTGGACATTATTCCTAAATTGATCATTGCAAATCCAGCTATTTGTTTAGTTGTACACATTTCTCGCATCCCAGTTTGGCCAAAATAAAGAGTTTTTCTGTATTCATGCCACAGAATGCAAAAGTGCGTATCTTCAAGGGAAGAACAAGGTTCAGCAAGCATCTTTTCCCTTTTTAAAATAAGCTTATTGAAGACACTAGGGGAGTTATTACAAAGCCAGCTTCTAATTACTGGCTGAGATAATACATTTTGCATCTCTGCATGTTTTCAATATAGCTATTTACCAACAAAAACCAAACAATCGTCCCATCACCTCCCCCCAGACCCCGCTGTGTGCCTAGTTCCACTCGTTCTTGACTGCACGTTGTGCTTTGTGCCATTGATTTATTACAACCGAGACCTAAATCTCCTCCACCTTCTTTTATTTCTTAGCTTGTTTTCCTCCACTATGGTCTCAGTGTTTCCCTACATGGACCAATGAGTGTTATCAATGTGTTAGGAAAAAGCTAGGTATAACACAGGAGACAAGTGACTTCTGGAGTGGAACAAAGAACCACCAGTCCTTTGGGGTATCAGCACCTTGAAAAGGGGTGTCATTCTGCACATTTGTGCTTTTGGCAGAATTGGTATTGGTCATTATCGGTGTTGGTAGTGGACAGCAGTGAGAAGTAACAAAATACATTTACTTGCATACAGTTTTAATATTTATTTATTTAACTTTCTATTAAAACAAGAAAAAATTAGGAGCTTATAAAATCCAACACATTTGTGGCCCAAAGCTTTTTTGGCTTGTGATCCATTACCAAAATCCAGTTCGGGTCCCTTGTCATCTTTCATATGTCTATGAGTTGTTTGGTTTTACCAAAGAGACATTTCCATATAGTTTTACTTCCTTTCTCTCCAATTAATCAAACAAAAGGATCAAACTTTATTCCTAATTGTCACAAACACACAGTACCATGTAGTGAAACTCTGTTACTGCATTTAACCCATCGTAGGTATTAGGAGCAGTGGGGGGGACAGCTATACACACAGCGTCCGGGGAGTTCAGGGATACTTGGACATCCGCCAACCTTGTGGTTGGGGGGCAAGCGTTTCCCTCCGGGCCACAATCAAATCACAACCCGCTAGATTTTTTTGTGACTTGGGAGCCTTTGGGGGGGGGCCCAACCCCTAGACCTAACTACTTAGTAAAATGCTACTTGCACATTGTTGCATCAGTATCGATAATCTGATCATGTCACATAAAATACCACAATGCTCATAGGAGCCCGTTTATGACTAAAGAGTGTTTTTCAAGTTTTAAACTTTTAGTACATTTTGCTGATTACACTGATTTTCTTTTACTTAGGAAAAGGTCATTTTTTGTAGTATCAAACTTTTATACTTGTTGCATATTTTACATTATTGTATTGGTATAAATTTCCTGCTGGGATTATTATGTACTTTATCAATTCAGTTGATCGTTTTTACTAGAGGAAAAGGACTAATAACCTGTATCCTGTTTGGTTTTTATAAAGTCGAGACTTCCTCCCCATCCTGATAAACAATACTATATGCATTGGGCAGTATTTCTGGCTATTTGTGTTATTAAAATCCTGACAATTAGTTGAAAAAATACATACACCAAAAATCTGTGTGGATAGCATACTTTTAAAACACAGATTTCAGTCCAATCACTCATACTAATAATAATATAACTAATTTGCAATTCCTTCCCAGTTTCCTCTTCATGTTCTGTTACCTGAAGCATCCGAGCTGTCAATGTCACAAGAAAACCTGCTACTGAGAATTTGCAGTGATGTCTTCATGCAGCTGAAAACCTCTGGGTGCCTGGAGACATACGACCCATGTGATCAGTTTATTTACAAAAATCTAAATATACCGTATGTAGAAGAGGATTAACAACACATGTTCTCATGCCGCCGGCTTTAGGAATCATTTCCAGGCCAACGAGGACATCTTTTCTTGCTTGCAACATTTCTCAAAAACTCATAGGATGATGAGATAGTGTAGTTGTAAAATGTCTTCCACAACATTTCCCCTGAGGAAACTGCAGGAGACCAAAACCTTCCTACATTCAATTCCACCAATTTTCAAGTTGACTAAGAGAGAATGGAATAGCCATTTTCTTCACCAGTGAATGGAGAAATCACCTCGTTCTTGTTTTACAGCATCTCAGTCCTGTCCTTTTGCCCACTATGTGTAGC
Organism: Etheostoma spectabile; assembly: GCF_008692095.1. Classification (NCBI taxonomy): domain Eukaryota; kingdom Metazoa; phylum Chordata; class Actinopteri; order Perciformes; family Percidae; genus Etheostoma; species Etheostoma spectabile. Next base: position 20,870,499 of record NC_045733.1, on the reverse strand, counting down.
GCTGTCACTTAGACTTAAGGGAGGATTCCCCCCCCCCTCCCCGTGGAAACTAATCCTCATGTTTAAGGTAATCAGTGAGGATTTAGTCATGTCATACTCACTGCAGGTATCTTTTTGTGCTGTGTGGTTTTAGGACTGTCACAGTTTAACCACAGCAGAATTTAATTCATATTTAATCTGTTTAGGGATAAGGAGAAAGCCAAAAAACTTTCACTTTTTGTGGCAGACTTCACTAATTCCTGGAAGCAATGTTTGTTTTATTTTAATTTGTTTATTTATTTAGGGGGGGGCATTAGTTTTACTGCTATAAACCATCCGACAGGGTGAAGGCTTGCATGTCAGCCTGTTTTTCACTCATTTGAAAGACCCTGACACACTCACGCACGCACACGCACGCACACACTCCCATACGTACGCAAAAGGACAGTGATCATTAGATCCTTGTGACCTCTTAAGTGTGTGTTCAGCTGTGTTCAGTTATTTGTGGGGTGAATGGGCTGCAGTAACCACAGAGCGTGATAAGCAGAACCAGTAGGGGGAAAAAAAACAACCCACTGTACATCTGGTCCATGTCAGACTCGTTGGCTGCCGCTGTCTGAGAGGCCATGCAGATGGAAAGAGTGAGAAAAAGAGTCGGAGAGGATAAATGGTTGGACAAATGGAGTGAAATAAAAGGATGGAAGGAAAGATAAAGGGCAGATGAACTATGGGAGGGGGATGAGCAAGGCGGTGACTTCAGCATGGCTCAGCTCACTGTCTGCTGTGACCACCTGCTACTCTAAGCAGTACCAGCTGGAGCATTACAGTGTGGCTTAAGGAGAGAGAGAGCGTTTTAAAGACAATCTGGGTGTCACTAGTTACCCAGTTTAAGATAAATTAGAGTTGGAAGCTTTTAAACTGACATTGATGTGATTCCAATTTTAAATTGTCTTTATGTTATTAAGAATGTGCTCGCTTGCATAGTTAAGTTCTCTAATGTTTCGACCACTGTCTACATTAATGTAGTATATATTGGCACCATTTATTGACCATATAGACTTCAGTCAACTTCTCAGTCTCAGCTTAGACTGAACACGATAAGCTTCTTAAAGATTACACCCATTCCAGGCCTGTTGTATTATATTACATTGGATGTAGCAAGGGATGCCTAATAATTTGGCCACCCAGTATATTTGACTAGGTAGCCCTGTATATCACTTTGTAACTGTTCACAGCCGACATCAGCAAGGCTGTTTCTATGATACTGTCCTCATCATGTTTTATTTGCATTTTTTATTTACCCTCTAGGTATCTAGTCTTCCAGTGTTTAAGGTTTTGGCCGATCTTTGCCAAATGTTATTTCAGGCAGCTCTAGCCACATAATTGTTTCACTCAGAGTGGTTAAAGGTGCCTTAAAATCGTTTAATATTAATGAGTATAAAAGGAGGGTATGAATGTACATTAATCTTAATTCATCTTTGTTAAGACACGCAGAGTGGAGCTACTGCGGGGAATATGTGCGAAACTCTTTAAAATGCAAATTGCGTACACAGGGGAAAATTTAAAAGTTTTAAAATGTAGTTGAATTGCAAAGAGGCCTCAAAGGATCTGGTAGATACTTGTGGGGTGCATAGTTAATGATAAATTCATTGTTAACAAAAAATTCTGGTTAATCTTTGGCTGGTCCTTTGGCTAGTGGGGAATCACAAGTCTTACATGTATCATCTTTATAAGTTTGCTAAACAATACTGTACAAAGAAAAGACTAATTAGATCTACTAATCTAATAAAATGTCCTAGTACAATGGGCAGAAACACGTGAAAACACAGAATAGGTTTTCATGTTTGAAGCCCTAAGTGCCCCCTCGTTCACCTACCTGTACAGTAATACAGTGAGGTCTTTTGTTAGTGTGGTCCAAGGCAAATGAGGGTTGTTTCTGGGCCGTGTCACGACTCAAATCTCAGTCCAATGTCATAGCATGGTAGTGTATTGGCTTGCCTCCCTACATCAGCACAGCCAGAGAAAAAAAAAAAAAGAGTCTGGAATTGTTTCCTGGCTGGTGTCAAGGCCTCATTTAGACCGCTTATTGCACTCTGCAGCCAACCAACCTGGCGGCGACATCCTGCATATGGTCCGTAATCTCTTTTCTTACTATCATCCTCCTCCAGCCAGTGTTTCTAACAGCAACGCATTCATAACCGCTTTGGGTTCATGCTCCTTTGTTTCCCAGTTATTTTGTCTCTGTCCTCACACATCAGGGATTCAGGTTTCTTAAAGGAAGTTGATGTTTTTTCAGATCATTGTAAGATTTTTGTACTTCAGTCAATCATATATACACAGTGTCTGGAGTTAGTAGGGTAAGGCAAGACAGGAAAACGGCTTGCTCCCCTTTGCACAGATCCACTGGGAGAGGAAACCACCCATGTCTTCAAAATGTTGACCCAAATACCTCAAGCCAAGGTCTAATAGTTAGAAACCTAGAAACAGTGATATGTACAGTATGTTGCTATTTTCTTTGCACCACAAAAGTAAAGATATCATTTAGCATTGTGCTGGCTTTATAGTCATAGTTGTTCTGTTCTGGTTACATCTAACCACAGTGGCAACTAATTAGCAGGATAATGGCTTGTGCAGGACAGCCAGGAGCTGTTCAGATTCATACAATACACTGCTGATGTAAGCAGGTGCTTTATTAGCCCTTAAAGCGTCCGTAGTCATCCAAGCCAAATAACAACAGGAGATGTCGTTATCAGTTAAATGGTATACAGTATTCAGCCATATTGGATCTGTCTCCAGTTGAGGATCACGGTAACCCACAGGGGCCATATCTTCTGTATCTTGATAAATCAGAAAGAGCTGGGCAGGAAGCGAGGAGGAGCGCGATAGGAAGTTGTTTGAGGGAAAAGGTAGTAATTGCAAAGTAATTATTGATGCCATTTTGGGGAGAAAAAACATGCACAAAGACAGCAATACGGCAGAAGGACCCATTGCTAGGCAACGAGCATGGTAATACTCTGTGCAGCATCCAATTAAACTAGCTCTGTGTCGAAGTGGCTTGTTGATTGTCTGACTAATTGTGTGTGTGTGTGTGTGTGTGTGTGTGTGTGTGTGTGTGTGTGTGTGTGTGTGTGTGTGGTGTGTGGTGTGTGTGTGTGTGTTGGGGGGGTTCTTGTATAATTGATTATACAAGGATTAAGTTTGCATTTGGATGGCAGAGTGAGGCACTCTCAGCCGTTTCAGTGATCGGGGTACTTTCACCCAGGCAGGAAGGATATCGCAGGATTTTTAGATAATAGTGATGGCAATTCCTTTCTTTAATAATGCTAATGCTATTTTGCGTTCCTTCTACTTGTTTTTCTCTTCAGGTAATCTGTGAGTTTACTTTCTATTTTTCAATTTCCTTCATCCAATAATTCCAGGTGAATGTATAAACGTAGTTCAGAGCTAAAGTAAATGATGTGCCACCATGAAAATGAGTAACCCAGCAAACCGGCTCATAGATGAAGCCCCATCAGACATGCAACCTGAATCACTAAAGCATTTATTTCCTGATGCAGTAAGACTCTTGATGAAACAACTGTACTACATACTTGTACAGCTGTCTTCCAAAAGAAACAAAGATATGTCCATAAGAGCATCTGCGTTATGATTAACTATAACTATATTGATCCAAAATGAAAGATTGCAGAGCAAATCTTAATATTTAACTGTTAGTAGCTGAACAGACCTTGACACAGACCTTGAATAATGGGCAAGTGAAAAGTAAAGTTTTCCCTTCCTTCCAAGCTACTGGGGCGAGCATTTAAAAAGCTTTTTTTTTTCCAGTGGAGGATAAAGCTGGTGTAGTGTGAATAGAGTGCTAAAACAAAACAATTGATTTGGGATTATTCAAATATGTAAACGACTGTCTTTTCAGTCTACAAATTCCTTCTCTACCAAAACACAGCGGAAAAAATCCCAGTGCTAAACCCTCAGCACCCACAGCCACACGTAGCCTACACCTTCATTAACACGTCCGTTGCATTCACTGCTGTCTTCACATTCTAACTTTCCCGTTTTATAAAGATCTGGGGTGATTTGACTGGCACGGTGCAATGCGCCGGCCCTTTGAGGTGTGTCGTTCGTAGCATTTCCGCCTCCAGGGAAGCTGGCGCAGCGTCACATGGGCGAAAAAGGCGCTGTTTTTGCAGATAAATGAATCGTAAGAATAAACGAGGCAGAACATTTCCTCTCTGATTCGCACAGCACTGTGACCGTAGCTTGCGGTGACACTGTCCACCCGTGTAGCAAAAAAAATCCCCTTGTCAAGAAGTAAACTGTACATGAACATGTACAAAGGCCAGTTCTGAATATTAACGAGTCATTTCTGTTCATTTTTGACAACCTGCACTGAGGTATTTGTAAAAAGAAATCATCTCTGATTTGATCAGAGTCAACTTGCCCTAGTGATCATATTCACAGCCGTCTTCATACAGACTGACTGCATCATGGCAATGTCACTTTAGTCCAGACTGAAATATTTAACTTTTATTTTAATGTTGGATTCATGAGGCTTGGTGATCGTCTGACATTTCCTATAGCATTTTTTTTTTTTTTAATACATATCCAGTAAAATATCTTAACATCTACAAGATGGATAGGTATTTGTCCAAATACCTGTAAAATGAATGCCATTCCCAACACACTCAGCTCTACTTTTCATTTAGTTTTAATTAGAAATGCCAATTTAATATCTGTCCCATCAGCAGTTTCTTACTGGAGTGATGTTGCACACTGTCGAGGCCCAACTACGCATGGCGATCCCCGGGTTAAATGTTGTGCATCAAGCAGAAGACCGTGGCGAAGTAACCACAGCAACCTGTATTGTTCTAATTCATCATTCTACAGTTTTTAGAAGATACCATAACATTTCTCTCACCGCTATTAACTCCCTCCCGGGTGTCTCCATGCGAAACACCTGGTAACCGGGGGCAACAGCTGCATCGTCTTCTTTTTAACGAGTCTGGCCAAAGTACCTTCTGGAGCTCCACATTTTTAATTACAATACAGGACGACGTGTGGCTGTTGTGAGCAACATGATGTGGTAGAGATTGTTTAGATTCAATTTTATAGCGGCTTTCCAAGAGACAAAATACTGGTTCATTACCAGGAAGAGGCAACTGTTTCGGTCTCAGATTGTCAGTAATTACCTGTTGAATTAGATTTTAAAACAATTTGATTAATAAAATAAAATACAACATGCATCACATGTATGCTTGTGCGTCGCAGGTTCCAGATGCTTAAAAATCAGTCTAGATTCACAACTAAAACTGTGTGTACCATAAGGACAGAAATATGCAGTATGTTTTATAAATGCACCTTTTGATTGACACTTTACAGAATGCTGTGTAGACTGCAAAAATAACGCAATCATTGACAATAACATTTTATACAAACAATGTTTTACTGTAAGGCACAAACAGGGTCCTCCCAGGCTGGAGTACTTCAGGTTTACTGGATATCTGCATTGTTGTTAACAATCTTAATATGTAATGTGCCCTATGTACAAGTAATGGGTTTACACAAATAGACACACACAGACTTGTTTTTATACAATATACAATGCATGTCACTCTAGATGTTGGCACACTACACTGATGCACGTCCTGTATACACACACAATCACACGCACAAACACAAAAACACGCACACACACTTTGTTCCAGTCCGTGAAATGAGCTATTCTATGCTTGTTACAGTAGTTCCGTGAGCAGCTTCTATTTACACACGCACACATGTGCGGCATAGAGAAAGTGAGCAAAATAGTTGTGTGGTGGTGTGTGGTGGGTGTGTGGTGTGTGTGTGTGTGTGTGTGGTGTGTGTGTGTGTGTGTGGTGTGTGTGTGTGTGTGTGTGTGTGTGTGTGTGTGTGTGTGTTGTGTGTGGGGTGTGTGTGTGTGTGGTGTGTGTGTGTGTGTGGTGTGTGTGTGTGTGTGTGTGTGTGGTGTGTGTGTGTGTGTGTGTGTGTGTGTGTGTGAGAGTGTGAGAGTGTGAGAGGGTTTGGCCATAATCCTCCCATAGCAACTGCACCTACGTTGTTCCCTGTAATGGTTTTATGAGATTATTTCCTCCGAGAATAGCATTGCTACATTCTACGCTGGTGTGTTATGCCATGTTTTTGAATGAGCTGTTTTGATAGATTGGGGTGAAAGTTACATAGTGTGGAGTTAGGACTACATATTGGCTTTGAGTCGGATTTATTCTGCAGAGAGAGAGAGAGAGAGTGTGTGTGTGTATGTGTGTGTGTTACAGTATGTGTTTGAGTAAGTGGTACACAGCAGATTACAATGGTAACTGCTTGTGTGTGGTATTGATGGTGTACGTATATGTATATACTTCTGTGTGGTTGCCATGACACTGACAGACATCATTCTGTATTGAAAGTGTTGTGACAAAATTACCAAGCCAGCGGTGTTGAAGCCTCTGAAAAAAATCCCTGATAGAGAAAAGCATCTTTGAAGAGGAAGTTCCAACCTTCTCAGCCTCTGTGAGACATTTGAACTGAGGGGGAATTTAGTTTATTATCATATTTCACTGCATTAACAAGTGGAGTGTGTGTGTGTGATGGCACAGCTTACCTGGTTTTCTCTCAGCGGACAAGGTAGCAGTACAAATTTATTTCACCCCATAAGTTTTTTAAGGTTTTCTCCTGCTCCTTCTTCTCTTGACAGTAAAGTAAATCGTCTTTGTGGGCTTTGGCCAAGTTTGAAAAAGCTCGTTTCACAGTCCAATGGTTCCTTGCTAGCAAAGGGACAGGGCCACATATCAATGGAGGTGGCCAGTGAAGATTTGGCTTCAACCCCACACAGTTCCCTCTCATACCTCTAAAAAAGGACACTCTGACATTGTGGATTTTACTATACATTTTGAGAAACATACTGAAAAGCTTAAAAAATAGAAGATGTTGCCCTCACTGCTGTTCTGGCCCTTTTACCTATCTTGGAAAAGTGCAATTATTCAGAATGCTAAGATCATGTTAGATTGGAACTACAATGGTTTTACTGATTACTTTAGGCTCTGCATAGACTGGAAAGCCTAAAAGTACCGGTATCTGTTAATTCCTTGTGAACCTGTGGCCTTTGCAGCCCGAGCTTTTCTGGCACCTTCAAGCTATTCTTGAACCACTGTGACAGGTTAAAGGTGAGCAGGCTTTTGCTTTTAGGGCTCTACTGCTTTGGGATGATCTTCCTGGGGATATCAGCTTCACAGAATCAGGATCATATTTTAAATATCCTTAAATATAAAGTTTTGTATTTCTGATTCTGAAACCTGCAGGTACAAGAGACCTGTAGCAGATGTTGACATTGTGGGTTCTTTGTCCAAAGTTGCAGGGGGCTTACTGTCTGTCCTCATCATCGGTCATCATCCATGCACCAGAACATTTCAGGATTTTGGACGGACATTTCATGTAAGATTGGTGTTCTTAACTCATCATACGGACAATAATGAAGGAAATGTGATTAGTTCTCAGCTTCTCCTAGTTCACATACTGTAGTTTGCTCAACTTTTTATCTTCTTGGATGTTTTTAAATCTATCTACTTCAAGGGCGACCTCTGACTTCTCTTAAGTTTGCTGAAACATATAGTTCAGGACCATAATAATAATTTGATTTGAAAATAAGTTTGTAGTTTTGGTCTTAGCAGAATGTCTTTTGACCATATTTCTTCAAATATTGCAAGTAACTTAATTGTATTTGCCATCTGAAGCACTTTGTAACAATCAACAGATTGCATAAATAGATTGGACTTGAAGGCGTACATATTTTCAGACTAACCTTATTGCCTCACTCTCAGCGAGGAGGAAACATTACCTCCCACTGTCTGTAGTTAGTATGTGTTTCAGTGGTGACGGCTGTGACATTTCCTCCAGAATACCAACGGCCCTCTCTCTGCCCAGCAGAGGCATGGACCAGTCCAAGGGTTAAAGACAGAGGGAACAAATCGATGCATGCAGACGAACACGGGGGGCTTGACTGATAGGCTGCAGGAGGGCTTATGTGGCAGGGCTATGGACACATATACAACGGACACACAAACACAAAAACAAGCAAGTGCACACACTTTATGCTTGCATCCTTCTCATTTTGCCTCATTACTGTCAGCCTTATTCAAACTCCAACAGACACACACACACACACAAAGTGGACATTTGTCTTCCTAAGTCCCGTAAACAGAGCAATGAGATCTAACGGCAAGGTGGCCTTCCTTGAGCCCATCTCCCCAGCACCCCCAGGGGAATAGAGCGTGTGTGTGTGTGTGTGTGTGTGTTGTGTGTGTGTGTGTGTGTGTGTGTGTGTGTGTGTGTGTGTGTGTGTGTGTGTGGTGTGTGGTGTGTGTGTGTGTGTGTGTGTGGTGGTGCGTGTGTGTGTGCGTGTGGGTGGCGTGTGTGCGCCTTGACAGCCAGAGGGGGATAGGAGTCAAAGCTTGTTTACTGAGCAACTGGCTAACAAATAACCTGCTCAGGGGCATCAGAGACATGACGAAACAAGAGGATCACCTCTGTCTCTCTTTCTTTCTATCACTTTATCACACTGTTTCTCTAACTCTCTTTCTCTTTTCCCTCTTCTTTGTTGGTCCCTCTTCCCTGCTCTGCCCTCATCCTCTTATGTTGCACACCATCATTTTCTCCTACGCATTTCACTTTCTGTTGCTCCACCAATACACGCACAGGCGGCCATAACCCTAATGGCTTGGAGCGTGGTGATGAGTGAGGTGACAGTACACATGCACAAGCACACACAGCATATCAGACACTAATGCAGCAGCCGCGGTGCTAGCTGTCACATCCCCTCTGCACTGCAGCCTGGACAAACCGCTCCGCTACTGCTGCTGCAAGGCCTTTTACAGGTACAAGGAGGGGGTGTAACACTGCCTCTGCTGTTACTGTTGTAGTTGTTGTTGTTGTTGTTGTTGTTGGCCTCAGATTGCCTCTCAAGTCTAAAGAAAGCATGGCCTGGGATTGGATATTGGAGTCTGGAGGAGGATTAGGAGGAAAAAAAGTTTTTAGGCAAGAGAAGAAGAAGGGAAGTTTAAAAGTAAAAAAAAAAAGTTTCCCTCGTCAGTTTTTCATCCTTAATTGAAATAATTAATGATGTTGTCATCATACTCTGTATTTTAATAATGAATAAACAGTGGGGGCTGCATTAGTTTAGTTGCCTATATATTATTTCAGCAATCCAGGACATTGCTGATTGTTTTTTCAAAATTTGCAGAAATCCAAGGCTCACTGTTGTAAATTTTGCAGAATGGCACAGAACAACTGTTAAAAATGCATCCAATGTCTGTAAGACAGAGACACGAGTTCAGTTATGAAAGGAGTCATGCAATAAACTGATATATAGTCCCGGCACTATCCAGCAGAGTGGAATCAATAATCTAGCTTTCTTCACTAGCGGTCATGTCCTCTCTCATCCCTGCAGCTATCCTCTCTCATCACACAGACCGCGTTTGCAGGTTGTGTAATGCAACGCACAACCGTAGACTGTATAAAATATGGATGTAGTCTCCATGATGTCACCCATAGATTTCTAAAAAAATAAAATTAAGCTCAAAAAGAGCGGATCCTGGGGTCTCCGTCCGACGCCATCTTGGCGGTGCCTGACTTTGGCTAATCCAAAAGAGACAGAGGTGGAGCGTAGATGGAGCTGAGGCAGGCTGAATAAAGTCCATTCTCGGCTCCTGTGAACAAAGCCCACCTGTCACTAAAAATGGAACGCCTTTAATTATGCAGAACTTTAAACCTAAATATAATTTAAACACACAGTTGTCATGAAGGGGGAACTCAGCCATAGAAACCAAACCCATATATTTTTCCAGGCTGTAAACATGTTTATTTCTGCTGTAAAGTTGGCCATTTTAAGATAGGGGGTCTATTGACTCCCTTTTGGAGCCAGCCTCAAATGGCCACTCGATGAACTGCAGTTTTTGGCTCTCACGCGTTGTCTTCATTTTTCAGCACCAGAGGTTTCCTCTTTCGCAACCCACTGCCTTTTGTGTTGAAGATTAGAAAGAGCGATGCTCCTTGCATATTTTTGCTCTTCTTGCTAGGCAACCATTGAATCTCCTATCCTCAGCCAACTGTTATTTTGCTGGGAAGTGAAATGACGTGGGGTGCTTTTCTGCTCTTGAGTAAATGTGTTTTTCAACTGAAGTTGTCAGGGCGCTCCTCTAAAAACGCAAGGGGCATAGAGCTTGCTTCTAGCAATGCTTCACTCTCATTAAAAAAAAAAAAAAAAGACGAAAACCCACCCCAGACTGCTAAAACATGCTCTGTCTTATCAGGGCCTTCTGCTGTCATGGAACTCCACAACCATACATCATGTACAGTGTATCTTGTTTAAAGGTTGTGGGCATAAACCGAGTGAATGTGTACAGAATATAGGCCACGATGACTCAGTGACCTGACTTTTCTTGGGAGTCAGTACCGGGCCTAACGGAGACCTGACAGCTCCATTAAACACACCAGTGTTTTCTTAATTTCCATAAAGGTCTGGCTTTCTCCGTGTTGACAAACCTTTCTGATATAAATGTGGAGTATAAAGGTACATTCACATCAATACGATTTGGTTTAAAAAATGCATTTCTTTTGCTACGTTAACACTTTGCGTCCACACCACCCCGGTGTTTCTGAGCCCCTAAAACAGACCTTTAGAAACCTTTGGAAACGACAACGCACCTCAGTCGGGCTTATTGTTTAGGTAGGTCTTACTTTTGTTGTTCTTTCTCCATCAATTTATGGATCCATGATTTTCAACCCCAGACATTCTGCTGCTTGTTCACACAGGCACGTGCATGCCCAGTGTCTGTACAAATGGTCAAGTGATATGTGTTGATAAGCATGCAAATATGGATGGAGATCCTTTCTGATACATTTGGTTTTTGAGTAACAGACCTGTGACTGTTCTCAGCTCACTGTTCACTGACTCAAGTAACACCTCTTGATCCGCAGCAGCAGCGCTATAGTCCTGGTCTACAGCGTATGACAGCTAAGGGGCTTTATGTGTGCATAGAGAAACAGATAGGAGAAGATCGTATAGGTTCCCACCTCCTGATGTCTATATTCTCCTCAATGTCAGAGTTGTCCTTCTCTGTTGAGGTTTAGCACCCGCCTAGCATCACCCTATCTGTTTATACAGAGGCTAATAGGAAGCCTGGTCTTTATCCCCACACTGCGGCTCAACATAATGGAATAGAGAGACATAATGCTGCTCGAGTCAAACAGTCAGCGGAGGCCTTTAAATTGCTTCCAATCCCCTTAACAAATCTGATGGAGAGGCTATGAATAACTCAAGGACCGCTCATCTCCCCGCGCTCTACTTCTCTCCGCTTCTCAGTCTAAACCTGAGTATCAACTTGGATTAACTCACTTTAGTTCACTTTTTTAATTACCACGTGTCAGCTTAAATTACCAGTTTACATTCCAGTTTGAAGATTTCGAAACAGACATCACAGGCTTGCAGCAAGTTCTGTGATAGAAAAGTGTGGGTAAAAAAATGTCCCCAGTCGTTTTAATTTTCTTCCTGAATGGATACAGAGAACAAACAATTGACTCCAGTCTCATGCGGTCAGATTACTTGAAATGACCTGGGTCTGATAAAGAGCACCCTTCAAGTTTCATTTCCACTTTATTTCTTTAGGGGAGCTGTGTATTTCTTTCATGCTTTTCCCCTCTATCGTGTCATCTAGCTCTCTTAATCCATTGAAATGGGGTTGTGGCAAATCTCACACCTGTTGCATCATCGATGTGTAACTTCAAACGTAGATTAGCAGGAGTTACCCTAAAATTGAGTAAAAACAGTTTGTACAGTACAGCTCAAGGCTGTTAAAATGAATCGTTGACCTGAAGGATTCTGCATCAATTCAGTGACAGACCACAATCAATTATTGCCTACCTAACTGGTTAAGTTTCTGGTCGCTGCTTTTTTTTGTTGCCTTTTGTCTGCTGTGTTCAGACTCCGCTACAGTCAGGGGGTGTCTTTTATAATAGCAGAAACAACAAAAAGGGGCATTTGTAAATATCTGACTGCTTGAATTTGTTGATGCAAACCATATGTAGCGATGTATAGTATTGAGGAGCTGATGCATCGTGATATTGATTTGGAACGAATCATTGACAGGATAATTGTAATTTAATCGTGAGACCAGTGAAGATTCACATCCCTAGGACAGCTTAGTCACAACATAAAGTCAAGATTGAACTTAAAATGTACACCTCCCCCTGAGCAGGTGCAAGTCGTTCCTTATCAACTGCTGTCATGCTGGAACGGCTAGAAAGATGGGAAAGACTAATGACTGAGCAGGAGGAATAGGTTCTTTGATACCACGGCTACATTGAGAGCATAATTGTCTGTGACAAACATCACTTTACATTTATGATGATATGCACGCTCAGTATTGCACTGTACAGTTACCATTACTTGCAAAAGATAGTGTGATTTTATGCTGCTTTCACATTAGACTGCCACTGGCACCAATATGTTACATTAACTTACTGTGAAGAAGGATCCACTTTGGCAGAATCTCGTATAGGTTTTCCAGAGACTTATGTCAATGTTGTTTTTTAGTAAGGTTTATGGCCATACTTAGATGGATGAAGTCACATTTCTATAATATGTTCACACATCAAAGCATTCTTTATATTCTAGTCTTTTGAAAAGTAACCAGTCTGTTTTAGGTCTCTTATTGTCTGTGTCTTTCACTCCCGTTACTTGAATGCTGCACTGCATGAAACATCACAATCAATGTAACAACTGTTGTGTAGATTTTATACTCAAATGTATGATCTAACCTACGTTAAGCAGCTGCAACAGGCTGCAGAGCTCTAGAATGGATGAGTCACAGACTGTATATAAAGATGGATGACGTGTCTCAATTTCCTCCCAAATGACCATTCACTAGTGAGTCACAGCTGCAATCATGACGTTTATATTACATCACATGACTGATAAAAACCAGACTTGTCAAAAAAAAACATTTCAACAAACATCAGTGTGATAACAAAAATATGTTTAATGACATAAAAACTATAAATAACTGATTTGACATGTACTACATGGCCCATCTGCTAAAAATGTGTTCCATTTAACTCAGAACTCAGAGCTGGCAATGACGTCACAACCAAGTTGAATGCGTTCCATTTACATGTCGGATTTTTATTGTTTTCTTTTGTTCTAGTCAGGTTAGCCATTGTTTGCAAAACCAGTTGATAACAACGCATTACGCGTGGTTTTGTGCACACAAACAGTGTTAGTCTTAACATATCTTTAAAAACAATTCACCAAAAAAACATTCCCCAGCCCACTATCTCTCATGTGGTTGCAGATGTTTTAATCCACAAGGTACATTGAACATTTTGGTGCCAACATGCGTCAGACACACAGTAAACACTTGTGTCCTACTGTAATAGAAACAGCATAGAGCCAATCAAACCTTTGAGTGGCATGCTGATATTTGTCCCAACAAAAACCGAGACGTGCTGTACCTCCCCAGTTCAGCAGCATGCTGGCCTGTGCTACAGTTTACATTGTTGTGCTGGTTGTTTTAAATACTTATGAGCTATGACAGTTGTTGCTCTCAACACCCTGTTATTGACAACAGACACACTTGCAATTATTCTATTAGTGTGAAAGGCTGGCTGATTGAAGATGATTGGTTGGATCGCAAGCCAATGACAAAGAAATTCTCACGCAGATGCACACACAGATATTTAAATAATGTGCTGAAATCATCCGTGCGGTGTGGGGGCGGGTATATGTGTGTTTATGCAGATTGCTCATCAAGTACTCGTTCATGTGGGTGTGACAGTGTGCTTTTTGAAGTGTAATTTGCCTAGAAGAGACAATTTAACGAAACAGAAAAATCTAAAAGAGTGTGCGAGAGCAGAGGAATGCAGAGGAAATAATAAAGGGATTATAGATTGCCTCTTTTGCAATTACAGGATTAGCATGCTTTTGCGTTGTACTGATTAGTTTTGTACGCCTGTGTGATCAGACACACCTTAAAAACTGGATGGCCTTAGCATCTAGTAGACTTTCTCTCAGTCTCCCTCTTCCATGTGCTTTTTATGCCTGGCATAGGCGTTGCTCTAGCCTTCACAGTTGGCATATCTTTAATTATCCGGCGACATGACATACCACTTAGAGCTCTGAATCCCTGTTGCTCTTACGCAACCCCACCCTCCCACACACAAACACATTTATATACCTCAATTATGGATGCATCTTTCCCAAGTGGTGGAGTGACAGCTCTATTAGCTTATGCTTTGAATGTGCTCATAGTGCCGAGTGCCAGACTGGGGGTGCTGTTGAGTCGTTGTAGGTTTTGATGCCTGCAGATTACGTGTAAACCTAAAAGTGATGAATAAAAGTCAACGTGTGGTGGAGCATTCTGAACATACATACATACATACATACAGTAGCAGCTGTAAACAACACCAAGTGAATTTTCAAACCCACCACCTATCCAAACACAATGAATAAAAAGATCAAAAGATGCCACTAATCTAAGCAATAGATATAAAGCTTAACTGTAAGAGCATTAAAGACAATTTGGTACAAAGTGATGCACAGAGTATTCAAATTATAGCAAAGAATTGAATAAAAGTACATTGTATTAAATGAATTTGTATTAGGACTTTGTGTTGAGAGGTTTTTTGATAATCAAAGCCCTACCTGAAGATGTACAGATATAGCTAGTCAATAGTCCAAATCACACCTTATGGCAAGTGCCCTCTTCAGGACTTTAGCCCTGATTTTACGTAGGCCTGCTCGATAAATTGTTATAAAATGATCTTGAGTTCTTGACTTCTTCATTAAAGCCTCTATGTCTAAGGCTTGTGGTGATGCCTAATGTGCTATAGGAACCAAAAAATATCTATGTTTGGTACTGGCTATTTGTTTTGTTTTGTCATGGTTCATGTGTGCAATAAACATTATACTTTGTGAGAAAAGCTACAGCCAATGAGAGAGCAAGACATGAGCTGTGGGAAAACCAGGGGAAGGGTCGCATATAACCTTACTGAACGTGTTGCATTTGCAACATGGACCAAAGTTGTTTTTTCACATAGAGAAAACATACAAAATAATAAAGATCTGTGGAAACAGGCTATTTGTGAACATGTGCCAGTGGCAACCCCCCCCCCCCTAAAAGAGCTCAGTCTGATCTTTTTTTCTTTCTCATTTTATGGTTGCAAATCAGTCACCAACAACTTGAAGGGCTTGATCTGGCAAAACATTCAAAAATCCTGTTTTATTTTATGATATTGCGTCATGTCCCGTGTCACTTTGCATGTCTGTTTTTGTGACATAACGTAGTTTGGAGACTAGATTCAGGGGAGTCCTCCGGGCGAAAGATCTAGAAGTGTGCGAGCCCCTGTTGCTGGTCAGTCAGGTAATATGAAAACGAGACAGAAAGTTGTTTAGTGTGTGAACAGTGCAGCGAACTGGTCACTTTGAAAGTCTTGTGGTGGGAACTTAGCTTTCAAAGTATTCAATACCATTTTAAATTCAAATCTAATTCCCTGTGGTGGCCAAAGAACTAAAAGCTAAAATCAAACATGTTTTGTATGTTGCAAGTGGCCCGTTGTAGATATAGTCCTAAAATCATGCCAATTAAATAATATCAAAGGATTATTTGGAAAGAATAATCAAGGCAATAAGGCTCATGTTTTAAGCCCTACTGACTGTTCACAACAGTGCTGCGGCGCACCCGCTCATCTTTTTCTACTGAGCTATGGTTTGATGGGATTAGCAGGCTTTGATGGTTGTGCTGGTCACTTCCAATCATACAGGTCTAACAGGATTACTGGTAGCTTGTTATGATACTGGGACAGCCACAGTGCCTGTTTGATGTCACCTGAAAGACGTCATAATCGCCTCTTGAACAATAATCCTGTATTTCAAAATTTTCTCAAGAATCAGTTGATGATAATAAAATCCACTAAATAAAATCCTTAATTATCCTAGAGATTGAATACATAGTACTTGTCTAACTTAAATTATGAAGAAATATCTATAAGTTTGTAAAGGGATAGGTTCTCCCACCCATACTGAGTAAAGTGGAGCAAGGCAGTACAAACTACTTTAATAACACAAAGGACTTTCACTTAGAATCCACTCTGTTCTGTTCTGTTTGATTCTTCTCTGGTCTGTTTTGTTCTGTTCCTCTTTGTAATATCTCTTTTAACTTGAATGAGTCCCTAAAAGGCCCTTGGCGGCCCAGTTAAAGTCCCTAGAACCGTAAAGCTGTGTTAAAGTGAGTGATGGTGGCAGCAGTTAGGGTTATACTGCAAGCTAGCAGCTCTTTATGAGACTGTGTAAAATTCTTTCTGCCAGGGACTGAGGAAGGGAGGGGAGAGTGGAGAAGGACAATGTACTGAAGAGGATAATGTCAAAAGGATCCCATTATACCTTATTGCTCAGTTTACCAAAGGGAATTGGCTTTTCTGCATATGCATAATCCCCTTGACAGAACTACTAAAATGCATATTCTCTCAGGATAGATCAGAGATCAGGGCCATGTGTGGTGCAGTGTCCCAAGAGAGAAACAGGTTGGAGTTTAGTGTCCTGCTCAAGGGGGCTTTTCACATTCAAGTCTTCCATCTACACCCTCAATACACTTCCTGACAGTGGCACGAATCGGCAAAGGGTAGTTTCAAGTTGGACTGTCCTTCAGACTGAAGGGAAAGAAATTAGTGGAGAAAAGAGTTAGGCAGTAGTGAACTTGGGTAAAAAGAGAAGGCGAGTGGTAAGATGAGGAGCGAAGAGAGGAAGTGCTCCCACAGCGAGAATGTTAAGTGATTACACGATGAAGATCTCTTTGTGCATCTCTCTGATCCTCCGTCTACCCCATGACTCTCTCACTGACACACTGCCATCGCACCTAATCAGCCAATCACGGCTGGATTCTGTCTAAGAGGCCTGATTGGCAGATTAACCAAACTCATCAACACACCACCCAGTGCGACTTCAAACACACTGTAACACGGGGAAGCAGATACACAGTGTGCTAATTAGTGTGTGTGTGTGTGTTGTGTGTGTGTGTGTGTGTGTGTGTGTGTGTGTGTGTGTGTTGTGTGTGTGTGTGTGTGTGTGTGTGTGTGTGTGTGTGTGTGTGGTGTTGTTTGTGTGTGTGTGTGTGTGTGGGTGTGTGTGTGTGTGGTGTGTGTAAATATGCATGCATTTGTCATCTTCTTTGCATTACTGAGTCTTTGTGGGTAACGTGTCTGCAAGTCCACACAGTTTAAAGTTAAACTGTTTTACCACATTAAGCAGCTTGAAAGTGGCTTAACTTTGCGTTTGAGTTTTGTTTTTTTGTTTTTTGGGGGGGGGGGGGGGGGCTGGCAGAGCTGGTGGTGCTGTAGTTGGTTATATAACCACCATCTTTTCCTTTGTAAACACAAAGGCACATATCCTCTATAATAACTTATATAATATACAATATTATACTTCTCTTAGTTGCTGCAATTAAGCCACAGATGTACTGTAAATACAGTGTTTATCTGGTAAAATACTGTAACAAAGAAACCACATCAAATCCACATTTTCTTTACTCGACACTAAATGAATGGATGGAAGTGTTGTTTGTCAGGAGGTGCTACCATAGTGGGAAGAACAAATGCAGGAATTTTGGAGAGAAAGTGGGAAGCATGAAAAACCTAGATTTAAAGACGATACCTACCTGATGCTCCGCTACATGAGCTGGCAAGATGTTCCTGGAGAGTGGAACTCTCCTTGAGAAAGCTATTTTACTCTGCTGATTATTTTCCTCCGTTCTGGGGATGACTGCAGTGGAATCCTGGGATAACGTTTCAGAGCACATCCGCGATCCACTAGGGGAGCTCAGATTGGTAAACTCAAATAGGAACGGTGTTCAGTCAATACAGTGTTTGACATGTAGCCAATAAAAGAGTCATTCAGTCAAAGTTTTGTATCTTTTTTATAAATTTTTCATGCACTTTTGTAAGGAGTCACAATACAGGATTAGATGCAGTGGCCACTGCAGTACTAACATATACAGGATTTTCACAGTAGTCATCATTATTACACACAACCTTCATTCTTTTTGTCTTCCCTTCATTCATCCCACATTATCATTATTTGTCCTAGGCAGAGCACTGCAAGTATAGCAGGGCCCTAAGAAAGATCAATGCCAATATGTATTTCATATCCAATTACTGGAGCAGAACCACAGTCCAGAGAAGGCGACGATGAAAGTGAACGCCCTCTCACAGAGAGACACATATAAACTGCATTAGAAGTACAGCCTGCAGCCAAAGCTTCAACTACAAGGAGTAGGAGTACAAGCACAGGTTATAGGATTCCAATAGAGCGTGCTACAGGCATTACCAGGGGGGGGAAGTCTCCAAAAAGCTTAGTTTCCCCCACTATCCTTTTTCTTTCTCCTCACCTGTTTTTCTTCTACTGCTTTGAGAAGCCAATTCATATGTATTGCGTTAGGAATCCCACCTGTATATTTATCAGCCACTGCCTATCTGAGGCAGAGTGAAAGAGAATGGTCAGAACATAGCAAAGTCTGCCCTACTCATCACTAAACCATGCTTTGAAATGGTGAAGTTTATACACCAATGTTCTGTTTCTATTTATTCATTTTTACTTATAAGCTGTATGAGTAAGCACGTGATGTTTAATAATCTGGATATTTACAAGTAGCTCTGTACATTAAACATGATGACGGGTCACGGTTGACAGGTCTCTGTATTAAAATGCCAACATTGGCATTTTTCCGAAACCACTTCTTGCCATCAGCAGTTACATATAATACAGACGCTCTACTAAACCTTGATTATAATTTACAATAAAGAGTATGTCTCCTGTGTAACTGAGTCCTCATAAGCAATCCAAGCAATTACTGACTTTTTATTGATCTCCTTTTTTCTAATCATTTCATCAAGTCCGTGACAGTACTAAGGTTCACAGCTAGAGCGCATTTTCTTCATTACAGATCAATAGTCCCTGCTCCATGTTTGATTATGATTGCCAGATGAACCGATGTATCACTTAATGACTTGCTCCCCCCCTTCTGTTTCTGTGTCCTTTCTACTGTAGATTTGTTCCTGACAACTGAAGGGCCTAAGTTTGAGTTTTGGATCAGCAAGGTAATGAGATTTTTGACCTTGTTCTCTTCTTGTTGTTGTCCCAGCTCTCCTTTCTACTGCCTGTCTTTTCAAGAGTCAGTTCAATCGGGGCAGCCATGATACAGTCATGTAGCCGTGCAGTATGATCACTGTATGGTAAACAGAATGTTGTACAGATCAAGTCATAGTTTTTAAACTGCTGGTCTTTATGTATTCCCTTTTGCATTAACCACTCACTCAATAAACCAAATCATTTTACCACAAGGTGTAAAATATGTATTTCTGTAGTTTTGTCTTCAGTTAATCCTCTTTGAGGCAAAAGAACATAAATAGTTAGATGGGTCCGTTCTTTTTAAGTGTTTGGAGGTGTGTGTGAGTTAAACAATGTAGACTTTAAAAACTATCAGTGATCACTGTTCTGGTTAAGTGGTTTTGGACCGTTGGTCCATTCTGAGTGGGCTCGGTCAGTGAAGGGAATGTAGCGCTCCTTTCTGAGTCCCTGCCACTCGTAGCAGCTACTGAGGAGAAAAGATCTTTCATGAAGTACTGGTCCACAATTCATAGCACCTATCTGTTGCATTGCTCTGTTCTTTTTATCACTCATGTTAACGTTTAATGCTTTTAAAATAGTTAGTTTTTTTTAGTGTTGATTTTTCAAGCTCTAATTGCAATTTGTGAATTGAAATTTAAGGGACAGCATAGTGGTTAGTACTGTCTTTTCAGAGCAAGATGGTCCTGGGTTTGGATCCACTGACATAAACTGAATGGGTGTTAAGTTGGTCTATGTGTGGGCTGTAACCTGATGTCTTTGGGGAAATTGGAAGCAATGTGTTTACTGGGTCAATGGGAACCACAATGAATAGCTGTAACTTAATGTTTGTTCAAACTTTATTTATATTTGTTTAAAGTTTCCGATTATTGACTAAGATACATCTAAGAATGTTTTTTTTATTCCCCAGCTTAAAAATGACACAGTATTTCATTACTTTTAATGTGTATGTTTACATTATCTAGGGACCTACTGTATAATACAGTCCATAAAAGGCATATTGTGTGTATCCCACATATGAACTATGTCCAATTTGTCCACCAATAGAAGGGTTATGTGTGCAAGTTGAACCAAAGGTATTTAACTTGTGATCAAAGAGTGACAACACACCACCGCTCTGTTCACTTCTGCAATGTAACAAACAGATGTGCAAAGCTTTGGTGTTGGGGTGCAGCATTGTTTTCTCTGCTGCAGGAATAGTTAATATTCTGGGAGAGCAGAGAGGGGATGCCGTGGCTCTGGGTTTTTGTTGAAGGGGCCTATTTGAAATTCAGCAGGTCGAGGCACAAGCCGAACAGTAGTCTATCTTATCACAGAGAGGGGAAATAGGAGAAAGGAAGGGGAGGAGGTAAGGAAGAAGAGAGAAACAGAGGGAGATTGAAGGATTTGGCAGAGACAGAATGTGTGTGATGGTAGAGAGCGTCCAAGCAGGAGCAAAATGAAACAAATAAACCACCTTACCCCAAAACCAGTAGGATGGGTGGCAAGTGGTAGGAATGTTGATAAGGTGACTGGGTGATGCAAGGGAATATTTTAGAAAAAACATGAAGATAGTTTTATAAAAATGTATGTGCCTTTTTCTTTGAATGTCTGTCAGTTAGAAGTATTCTTTTTTTAAACTTGTTTGGTGGAAGGTTAGGCCCATAGGCCAAGGAAGAAGTGATGGCAGTGGCAGTCTGTGGAGCGGTTGGTCCACCGCTTTGGTCCTGACTCAAATCTTTGATAACTATTTGATGGATTGCCACGCAATTTTGTAAAGACATCCATGGTCCCCAGAGGATAGATCCTACGGGCTTAGGTGATTCTCTGTCTTTCCTCTAGCATCACAATGAGGTTGACTTGTTTTTGTTTTTGCTGTTGAAATATGGTACTATTAGATGAATTGTCATGAAATATGGTACAGGCAATCATGGTCCCTGAGGATTCATTGTTTTGATGATTTATCCCCTGACCTTTCATTTAGTGCCATTTTTAGCTCAAAATGTCTGTTTATCTAATACTTTGGTTTATGCCAAAATACCTGCAAAGCTAAAGACATTCCCATCGGCCTCAGCTGTAAGAAGAAAGAAAATAAACAAGTCTTATCACACTGGGCCACTGGTTTAATTGATAAGCTCTGCCCACTACCAGCCAGCCAAAAAAAGTGTTAAATATATACCGGCAAACATTAAAATGCTAGCCTTATTACTGTGAGCATGTTAGAATGCTAACATTAGCATTTACCTTAAAGTGCCAGCATGTCGATAGACTCCTAATAAAATAAAAAGAATCGGACGCATGTATGATGATTGTCTAACTGTGTAATGTAATGCAGATCTGGCTCTAATGCAAATTGAAAATGTCTAAACATTTTGTATTATTGAACTAGCACATTTAGAGCATTGGGCACTTCTGCCTTGGCAGCTTTCAGAGAGCTTGTTTTTTCAACCATTAGCCTTTGTTTATCTGCCATAAAGCAAAGTAGAAAATGTGGAATTAGCATGTAGATGACAAATGGAGTGGTACTTTGCCTCAGTAAAAATAGAAAGTAATTTGCCATCAAAGCTTTGTGTTATCTGTGTAGGGACACAGAGGTTATCTCCTTAAGCTTGGCACAGAATTTGTATAATAATTAGCATCAAGACATGTTTGTGTCATTGTTTTTTGTCATTTCTTCATCATAATTAATTAATCATCCAGTCTTTTATTAGTTATTGTCTTTGTGGAATGGGTCAATATGCCATTCAGTGCTCCGTTGTTTGGTGGATCTTTTTAAATGCTGGAACTGGAGTGTGGAGCAAAGGTTTTGGGAGCAGGAAACCGTCTACACGCACTGTACACTCAGTGACAGACAGAATGAGATAGTCAGAAAAGGTAAACTGCAGGTCCACTACAGTTTACCTGTATCACTCCATCTCATTGTCTTTTTTTAGCTCATGTAGAAACCCAATCCTTTCCTTTTATTCTTGCAAAATTTCTTTCTAGTTCTTTTGGTCCCTAGTTCCCTTACTGCACATACAAGTGCTCACATTCAAACACGCTTGAATAGATACCAAAATATTGTACATCCAAACATACATGGCCATGGCTATACACGCACATGCTCACACACATATACAGAAACACATTTCCAGCCTCCTCAGAGCATTAGACCCCTGTTAATCCCACTACAGTATTCGGTTCAATGCAGCTGCATCTATCGGTCACAGGCCAGCACACTCCTCTTTCTCCAGCACTCTGTTTTAATTACTTTTCTCTGTTTCCTCTCGCTCCTAAGTCTCCTTCCATTCCTCCCTGTTCCTCTGTTTTCCTGCGATTACACAAGCGAAGGCAGTCACAGATGGGGCGTGAAGGGGGGGGCTGCAGCGATGAGTGAAAAGAGGTGTTTTCATTTGACGTCAAGTAGAGCCAAGTCGTTTTAAAGGTCAATTCTACAACGGGTGATATAATAATTTGCGAGGGACAAACTGATGCCTCTGGTTGCATACTGCAGTGTCCTACATAAAAATTCCATCTCTCTGTTTATAGTCTTTCATACACTTTCAGAACAACCCACATGTATTTTAGCACTGTACACTACTACCAGAGTCTCACCAAGCACACAGGACCAGGATGTCAATTTCCGTGGAAGAACAAAACATATTTTATTGTGTACTTTTTTAATCACTTGAGCATTATGCTTCCTTGGACGCTTACAGTAAATTTGGGGTATTTTATCTGTTTTTGCAAAGAAAAACAATAAAATTGCCCCCTGCACAATGGCCTATTTCATGCTAATTTTGCATTATCATAACTTCCCTGTCCCTAAATGAGCCCCCCCCGCCTTAAAAGCATGAATTGCACATAGTAGTCCTATCCCAAAGTGATCCTTTAGGACTAAGGACTCACAGACTTACTGAGTGAGTGTGTGAGGCCCCATGGGCTCAGATATAGGTATAAATGGGATTGGGACAGCACTTCACCAGATCACATGTTACCTTGGCGACGAAATTACACAGATGTTGACACTGGCCAGTTTGGGAATTTTAATTTTAAGTTTATTGCTTTCCACACGGCCAAGGCTGTCCGCTCCGCTCCATGGTCGTGTGGCGTGCTGTTGTTTACCTTTTGTAATTTCCGGATTTTCCTATGGTCTCCGCAGGAAATGTCACAACGCTTTGAACTGTGGGTAATTCCCTTTGGTGAAGTCTGCATCGATGCAGACTCACGAAAAGGGCTCGTTAAGTGTGTACTCACAACCTCACGCCCTTTGAAATTCGACATTGGGACAACCCTAAGACCTTATGAATTTTTGCGGGAACGTGCACCAAAATCTGTGAGTCTGTGAGTCTGGATTTTGGGATTGGGCCAGTGAGTGTTTACACAGGCCTTACCTTCTAAAAGGCAAAACAATATCAGACTAGTAACATGAGTTTTCCAGTGATAATGCTGTTGTCTCTGAATTCATCATGATGATTTCATGTGATTGTGGTGTGTGTGTGTGTGTGTGTGTGTGTGTGTGTGTGTGGTGTGTGGTGTGTGTGTGTGTGTGTGTGTGTGTGTGTGGTGTGTGTGTGTGTGTGTGTGTGTGTGTGTGTGTGTGTGTGTGGTGTGTGTGTGTGTGTGTGTGTGTGTGTGTGTGTGTGTGTGTAAAATAGTAAGACCTGTAATCCCTTCATCTTCAGACATCAATCATCTGTTGTCAAATTGACCACACACACAGTTTTAATAATGACGTCTTAATCAGGCAACCAGCAGCAGTCAGTCACACTGGCTGAGATCTCAATGCATAGAGAGTTAACACCCTGGTGGGTGTGTCTTTATGTGTGTGCGCTCGATTGGAAGCTTTTGATCTAATTGACATGTTGATTCTCCCTGCTTTTGAAGAGATCAGCTTAACTTTTTAGATTTTTAAATAAGTGCCTTTACTTTATGTCTCATCTGCATTCAAAATGTAATACTGAACTGGAATGTAATACTGGGCTTCATAGCCTGACCATGCACAGCACAGAACACCCTCCGTAGAGTTTCAGGTGACATCATGTGTTGAGTTTGAGTGCTTTGTAGCCCTGTGGTAGACTGCAGTTTTGTACATGAAGCGCTTGTCTACACAAATAAATTGATATTTAATGAAATCTAATGTGCTATGGGATTTGTGCACATGTCACACACACACACAACTACTGCAATAGCCAAATTAGTATTTGTAGGGTTTAGTCACAGTCAGCACTTTTTAGGCAGCGTATTATTAGCAGACAGTGAAAGTAAAACAAAGGAATCCTTGAAACGTATACGTTTATTTGGGCAAGTTTATTCCTTTATTCTTTTTCTTTTCTGGGTCTCTCCTTCTCTGTTTCTCTCTCTCTCTCCCTCACACACACACACACACACACACACACACACACACACACACACACACACACACACACACACACCACACACACACACGTCTGTTCATGCATGATGGTGGCTGTTGCTGCGCATGCTATCTACCCTGCTCCTGTTTATTCAAAACCAATTAATTTTCTTCCCCCAGCAACATAAAACACTTATTTTGCAAAACACTTTCCCCCAGGAAATCCTTCCTGGCTCCAGATTATAAGAACATTTACCAATATTTAGGATGAGATGTTCCAGTCCTTTTATGCCAAAATCAAGGATGAGCAGTCGTGCAGAGGCCCCATTCAGATGTCAAAATATTGATGTACTAACTGACCTAAAGGCAACTTCAGGCCACACCGTCATAAATCTAGTGGACCGTCCCACTGGCACCACTACTCATTAGTCTCCTAATCTAAATGTCTCGGGCTGGAGTGGGAGACTTTGAGTACGAGGATGTCATTCAGATGATCAAATGATCAATAACTGCTGCCTGCTATACCTATGATTAGGGCCTATACAGACAACATAATATCAGCCCATGATTGGCACCATAGGCCTGAGATGCTGAGATGTCACAGGAGGAAAAGCACAGATGTCAATAGTACAATGAATGATGGCTGAATTCCATTTAGCTGCCCGGGTTTCAGAGTCCTGGTTTTGTGCATGCTGACTCACTTGTCACATCTTCTCATTGTCATGGCTTAGTAGGAATGGAGCCATCGTTAATAATATTAGTAACAGCCGTGCTAAATACTAAAATACTAAGAGAAACCAAAAACCCTGAGGGTATGAGTAGGGGGGTAGGGAGAATAGGTCGAAGTCTGGATCAGTGGATGTGGGGTGCTTATCGTTTGTTCAACAGTCTGATGGATGCTGGCACAAAGGTGGACATGGTTCCTTTGGATCGTAGGGGAAGGGAATGGAATCTCCCCCTGACGGTAACAGGTGGTTATTGAGATTATGGGTGGGGTTCGATATGATGAGTTTACTTTTCTGATGGCCTGTTTATCAAATATGATTGTGAGATTGGTCTGGGGTTGTCCAGTGATCTTCCTGATCTTAATGATTCTGTTGAGGGGACATTTGTCCAACTCTACCCAGGAACCAAACCATGCCAGTACGCTGAAGGTGAGGGTGGATTGGATGAAACAGTTATGAACTGACTGGAGTATTGGCTTGTTTACCTGCAGTCGTTGTAGCTTCTGAAGAAAGTACCGGTGGTGTTGACATTTCTTGAAGATGTGGTCGGTGTTACTTTTAAAAGTCAGCTTGTGGTCAATCATTAATTGCGTTACAATGTCAGTGTCGCAGGAATGCTGTTCAGTGTTGTGTAGAGAGGAGCCATTTAATTGAACTGTTTTTAATTTCATAGTTCTTCTATCTTCCTCTTTCTTAGTTTACACTGACGTTTGACATTTAGTGGAATTTTAGCCATAGATTAATTGATTAAAATAAATTCACAAATCAATTTGTCTGCACATCTCATCTTGATTCAGTCTCTATTTCTTTGTGTTTCAGTTCACCTTCTTTATGCCTCTCAATTCATTCTTATTAACTTAAGGAAATATAGTAGAAAAATAAAATTACCAGAAAATGAACATAATAAAATCATCATGTAGATAAGAACAGTTTTTGCATTTAAATAATAAGTGGCTTGCGCACAGTAGTGACTGCAGTATTTAACCACACATACACACATAGCGTCCAACACGACTTATACATAATGCATATGTTGCTCTCTCTGACTCAGTCCTATTATCTCTGTCACCCTCTCTCTTCCTGTCATTCTCACTCTCCGTCTTTCTCATTAATCACTAATGTTGGTATCAGCAGTCACCAGTTTTCCCACATACGTCATACACACCCTCTTTTCACCCACTGATATGCTTATCTGCTCTTCATTCTCCATTGCCCTCTGTAAAGGGCACCGTTCAGCAATGGCTTTAGATGCGTGTCAAACACGCACACCCATTTTTATTTTTTTATTTTACCCCATATATTGTAACATCAAGACGCAAGTAAACCTGAGATGATGTGTTATGGCAGGACCATCAAATGGCATGGCCTGGGTTCGCTGCCATGAGGGTTTTACAAGACAACCCAAGAATGAAATTAGTTCTAAACCAATTGATTGGATGGTCAATTAATTAATCTGCAACCATTTTGAAGCAACAATTTAAAAAATTGACAGTTGAAGTCATTTTTTCGAGCAAAAAATGTCAAAAACGGGATGTTTTCCAGCTTCTCAGATGTTAGCATGACATCATTTTTATATCTTCAATTGTGCATTCATGGGCATCAGGAAGAAGAATTTCCCACTGAAAACATCATCATTCACGTTACTTCACGTGGGAATGCAACAATTTGTTATGCATACACAAATATAACAGAAAAGAAGGACGCACATCCCAACCATGTGAATGCTGGCAGTCGGAAAAACAGTGTAATCCCTGGGGTGGTCCCTGATATTCCCTGGTGGCATGAACGCACCATTAGTATTGTACTGTTGGTTGGACAAACAAAGCAGGTTGATCCTCACCTTGTGTTCAGGGAACTTGTGATTGGCATCTTTTACAATTTCCTGTTTTATAACAGTGAGTTGGTAAATTGAGAAAATAACGACAGGTTAATCGTCAGTTGCAGCACTGAAATGATTCGGAGCTAAAGCGAGTTGTCAGATATCGTTAGTTGATTGACAAGAAACGACCATTTTAACAGTTATTAGATTGTTAGTACTAGTGAATATATTAAGCAAAAGACGAAAAAATTAGTTGATTCCAGTTTTCCCAATGTGAGGATGTGTTGCTGTTACTGTTAAACTATAATAATAGAATAAAACATAGTGTTACAATACGGATTAGAAGACTAAACAAATAAGTGATAATCCATAATAAAAAACTAATCAAAAAATGAGTCCAAATTGGCTCCCAGAGGAGGAAGGGGACCTTTGGGCCGACTTACACACTCATTCCATTCCCTTTCCCCCTTTTTTCTTTTCCTTTTAACATGCTACTAGTTATGTATTTATCTGATTTTTATTGATGATGTACTGTTTGTGGTGGATTATGCTGCTCTTTGTGTCATTTAATTGCCCCGTGGGGATGAATAAAGTGAATTAAATTGAATGTAAATGAATGACCCGGATCATTTACAGTAATGAACTCTCCTGTACTCTCCAACTGCATGTAAAACACTAAACTAGTTTTAAATATATTTAAAGTCTTTCATTGTTCAGTGTAAAATGTTCTCTGTGCTAAAAAACAGTATTCAATATTTAAAAAAAAAAGAATTACATCCATTTAATTATTATTCTTTCTTCCTTTTTTTGTTTTTTAACTTGATATTAAGATCCGGGACTAATGCTATCACTGAACGTTAATTTCTAAAAATGATTTACCTGAAATCGTCCAGACAGACAGCTGCTGTGACTTTTGGGGCTATTTAGAATATGGCAGCTTCGAGCATGTGATAGAAAATAAAAAGTAATGCAGTGAGGTGCTTTCACGTGTATGCGTTTGTCATGTGTATGCATAGATGCACACAAAAGTCCTACTGTGTCACAGCTTTTCAATGGTCTATACCCATGGCCCCATCAACCTGGGTCCTGTATAACAAAGTACAGAACCATTTCGATAACTGTTTTACCCTTTATTTGTATGTCTCACACACCTCTCCCTCTCTCTCTCCCTCTCCCTATTGGTTGTTCTCTCAGGATGGGAACTTCACCAGAAGTGAGGTCATGCCAGCAGAACCACCACCGGACACGACTGTCGGACAGTCCTCCTTTGTCGACTTCGGTGAGAAGGCCAGATGTTTGCACTTTGCTTTAATTTAACCCACGATGATGTAACCCACACACCCGTGTGTTTGTGAACACAGGAAGTCCGCACGGGAATGCACATTTAAGATGCTTAGAAAACCTCCGAAAGCAGTCAGAGTTGTACGGGGCCAGATTAGAATCAAAGTATGCGTGAGTGCGTGAGATGCGCATGCGCGTGGTGTCCGATCCATTCCCTCTCGTAAGTCCTCTAAGCTCCCTCTGCATTTGAAACTGTGTTGCTTCAAAGGCTTCCAAATAGGACTGTCTGGTCTTTGTTCTTTTTACTACAGCTCTCTCATCACATAACTAACTTTCACCACACACACACACGCACACACGCACACACGCGCGCACGCACGCACGCACGCACGCTCGCTCATCCCTTACCAGACAGGCTAATCTCGCGCGTGCTCACACAGTATTGCAAACACACACTCAATCCCACATAGCGCCAGATTTTTGTGACCATCTTATCCCCTTAAACAATCTTGGCCAGTAGCATTCATTGTTCAGCTCAGCTTTACATTCATCTTCAGCAAATCTCTGCTGGCTCTCTAATCTCCAGGCTGCAGCCTGTGCACCACAAAGTGGCCCCTGGTCGCTCTTGTTACCTCAGCCAGCAGACGGGGGAGTAGTGGGGCTTTCCTGTGCTAGTTTTAGAAGCTAAATATCATTTTGATTAACAGTCTGTATGGTGTATAGTCTTTCATTGCCAGACCTAGCTCCACAGCGCTGTGGAGGAAGGTCCGGCTGCACCAAACATGCTGTACATTCTGGGACAGGAGAAAAAAACACTCTGGGCTGTTTGCATTTCTTTAAACCAATCACAATCGTCTTGGGCGTTGCTAAGCTCCGGACTCGGGAGGAACTTGTTTTGGTGTACCGTTGGAACCCCGCAAAAGAAAACGCCACATACAGTACAATATTAAATGAAATTAACCATTCACACAGTACAGTAACTCGAGCTATTTAAATTAGCTGAAGCATGGTTACTCCTCATTGGCTCTTACCAGTGGATCTCCGTGTGTACTTCGTCCACAGCAATCCCACCAATCAGTCCCAAAACCTCCCAGTTAGAGAGGAAATGCCGTAAACATATTCTTTATAAATCTTTAATAATAATAATTCCCTGAAAGACCCAAGCAGAACTGCCTTGTTGCGTGATCCAAATTTCCATTTTTAGGACGTAGCTTGCTAGCTCGAAGTTTGTTGTTGTTTCCTGAAGCAAACAGAGAAAATATTCCCCAGAGTGCAG
Organism: Etheostoma spectabile; assembly: GCF_008692095.1. Lineage (NCBI taxonomy): Eukaryota > Metazoa > Chordata > Actinopteri > Perciformes > Percidae > Etheostoma > Etheostoma spectabile. The sequence continues at coordinate 20,840,925 of NC_045733.1, read as the reverse complement.
AAGGTGAGGCAATGATCCTGAAAATGTACTTCAGTTGATCCAGACTAGATAGTGTACAACAGTCAAGTAAAATGAGGAATTTCTGGATGGAAAACCTCTGCTGTTGAGATTGCCCTGAACGATGTTCTGTACCTCCCGTTGCTATACTCTAGCTCCTCAGGTACCAGAAGTAGAAGACTGATTGTATTGAGCACCTCCCAGTGTAGATGAGCACATACTACTCAGCTGGCTGCTCTGGATGAATAGATAGGTTCAGAGCCTAAAGTCAAATATGAGCTATTCTTAGCTTTAAAGTGAGACTGTGTTACTTAAAATGAACAGTTCCCACAGTTATCAAAAGTTGCACTTCCCGGGTAATTAATTTCCCCCTACGTTCGATGGAATGTTTATCTGTGACCTGCTAAAACACAGTGTGGAAACTGTAGTGCAAGTAGATAATTACATTACATTACATGTCATTTAGCTGCCACTTTTAATCCAAAGAGACTTACAATTGCTATAAACTGTATGTCCGAAGTTGAACGCCTCTAGAGCATGGGGTTAAGGGTCTGATAAGGGACTCATTGGTTGTTGTATCGCAGTGGGAATTGAACCCAGCTCATGTGGACTTGGTTCGTTTGGATCATAGCGGAAGGCATGTGTCATATCCACTGCGCCATCACCACTCCCATAAGATAAGATAAGGTCATCATACTGTAACAGTAATGTCACCGCAGTGTCACAGAACTCTCAACCACAGAATATCTCCAACCAAAGGGTTTTTATCCCAGGGAAGACTAGACAATGAATACTAAATCAGTTGGCAATGTAGAACTATAGACATGAATCTGAATGAAAATTGTATGATTTTCATTTTGCCTTAACAGTATGATTAAAACATTACATTTAGAGCCATCTTTTTCCATGTTGCCGGTGTGACCTTATCACTCAGTTTGAGCTATGGGTTGTCGTTAGCTGTGTAATGTCTGATGCATTTTTAATTAACTTTTGTGCTTGTGTGGCACTTGTTCACATGAACACACACACACACAGACACACAGAACTTCACACTGATAAACACATCCTTATTGGCAAGATTAATCTGTTAATCTCATTACAGCTAGGGGTGTCCATCAAATATTTAGTGAACAAACTTCCCCTTCCCAAATTGGCAATAATGTATGAGCCACAGGGGAAATGACCTAAATGCCGTGTGTGTGCTTTTGTGTATGTGTATGCCATGAGTGACGGAATCTGTCTCACACCCTGTTTGTGTAATTTTCTGCCGAGTGTGTGTGTGTGTGTGTGTGTGTGCATAGAATTCATCATCTCTGCGGGCAACGACCTTTTTTTTGTTGTTGTTTAAATCTCGAGCTTATCTCGACAAAAACTTTTTCATTTCTTTAATCTTTTTTTTCCCTTCCTTCTTCGGCTCAGCGATGTCACTTCAAGACGTTGCCCTCCTTAGCTGGGGATTGAAGCCTTTGACGGTCACGCTTCTAATAATCTGCCAAATTCCGGGAGAGAGATGCCTGGCAGGATATAACATCCCTTATTTTTGTCCCGTTTTGTCTGCTTCACTCAGCCCCTCCTCGGCTGTCGCGGCCCATCTTTGTTTCTCTTGATCTACTGTATATCTGCCATCGATGGCTCACACGCTTCTCACGCTTGTTTTCATTCTCCTCCCTGTATTCTTCCTCGGAGCACAAACATTATTGGTGTCACTCTTATGATATTGTCTGAGGAGGGCTCAGTAGTGACCCACTGTCTCTACCTTTATCCTTTTAAGTTGCTTTCTTTTTCCAGGAGTGTTCATAAAAGCTCCTTTCTTCCTTTTGTTTAAGATATAGCGAGATTCTTCTTTTACAGTATATAGAACAATAATATCACACAATTTTAAAGGAATTATAATTTGGTTTGATAAGCACTAACTGAATGGGTGATTACCGTCGAGGCCGGATAACAGCAGACACACCGTAACAAATTATGTTAGACTTTGACTTGATACATCACTTTATATAACCATATCTCGGAGTCCTTTTTTCTGTTATATTCTGTATCTCTAACTCTCACATTGTCAGGCAGAGATGCTCCGTGCCAACAAGAGTGGAGTGAGTGTCTGTTATGGAATCAATAAGGCTGAATGGGAGACTCACTATGAGTCAGAGGAGATGGCTCAAACAAGAATTGCACACAGAACTGAAAGAAAACTTGCACTCTTAGGTAATAGCTCTTTAAATATTTCAGTCCATTTTCGGTCCAACATGGATGCATTTCAGCCCGAAGCAAGCCAGAAGTTCGTTCTTTTATATTCTACCATAGTTGTAAGACAGATGCACACGCAGCTTGAGTGTGATACAAGAATACAGAAGTGAATGGTCCCTTCTCCTCAATGCGTATTATTGGATACATTCAAGGTGCCGAGGTCATGCAAAGTACATTTTTTGTCACACGACAAGCTAGTTCCTTGTTAAAGTTGTATACCTGTAAGAGGTTTATTTATTTAAAAAAGTCTTATGTTTAAGGGCTTCTGAAATCGATTGATGTTACATGTAACGCATGCCAACAACGAACAATAGGATTTGAAACTAACTTTTGTAAGAGGAACTGTTAAAACGATAATAGAGTCCATGTAAGATGTGCTAAACTGGGGATGGCATTTCCATTTCCAACAGGACTCAAAGGTCACTCTGACACTTTGGTCCTTGAAATAACTATTAGGTATATAGTCCTTCCTGGTCCCCAGAGGATCACCTCCTGACTCGTTCTGATCTTTTCCGTGGCGCCGTCATGACGTTAACATTTTTGTTTTTTAGTGAAATATCTCAACAACTATTGAATGGATTGCTGTAAAATTTGGGACAATAGGTCACCTCATGAGCTGCTGATGAATGTTTTACTCATCTCTGGCTCAAGTCCCGTTTACCCACCAACTGCATGGTGACAATAACATGTTGTGTAACCTGCATCTAATGTGATTGATTCAGGAGTTGAAATCCTTAGTTTATTTATTTATGTAGTAACCTTTATTCAGTGAAGTTTAACTGAGAGAACACCCTGATCACATTCACACAGTTGCACACATTCATACCTGGAAGCCGCCCAGTACAACCGAAGTTCAAGTTTGAGATATTTCAGATATATGACAAGTTTGAGTTTTTGCGACGTTACACTTGTGGCAGTGTATGTACAGAGGGCGGAGGACATAACATGAATATCTATATACAGTATACAATACAATTCAATACAACATAAAAACACTCAGTTTTAAAAATGGTGGTCATGTTGAAACAACATCTCTCTGATTGATAGATAGATAGATAGATAGATAGATAGATAGAATTTTAGATGCATTTTAAACTTTTGATAAGGTCACAAAGAATTGTGTTCATCACTATTTATTGGGTTGCATTAAATTGTACCGGTGTTGCGTTTTTTGCGTCCCCTTTTCCTATCTTTCTATATATTTTTTTATATCTATCTGATGAAGGGTCCTTGCATTGCATTAGCATATCTCTGTCCACCAGCCTCACTCTGTCAATATTATTATCATTCCGTCTGTGTGCTCTTTCCGAGCTAATTAAACGCACATTTTGGCTTTACCAAAAAAAACAACTTAAAGGAATAACGACAGGGAAGCCATATGAGAGAGAGGGTGAGGTAAATGGACGAGTCGGGGTAAATTGCACACTTCAAATAAAACATAAAGCAAAATAGAAAAGCGGATAGAAAACTAGAGACGTGCCGAGGTGAATGATGTAGAGGGGGAGGATGAGAAGATAGCAGAGTGGATAATGAAAGAAGGAAGGGAAAGAACGGAGCGGAGAGGATGAGAGAGAGCAGAATTGCATCCCTATGTGATCTGAAGTAGGAATAATTTCCATCACACTGTCAACTCTTTCTCTATTCTTTGAGTTTTTTTATTGTATGGCGACATCGGCAACGATAATTATAAAACACAAGATAAAAAACGAAAAGTCTGCTTTTGTGTGTCTATTATTTTGCGGGCTGTGGGATACAAGGCTGCCAGGCTGCAGCTCTTCCTGCTCTCTCCTGCAAACATATCAAGTTTAGCTTTATTGTGGAACGAATCTGGGAAAGCTCATTAAGTAAGCTGCAGCAGCTTCAGATTCACGTGAATATTTATCATTATAGTTCTCATATGTATTTAGGAAATGCATTCATAACACTCCAAGCTGCCTAACTTTTTATCCAGTTTAATTGTGGTCTAACTGATCTGATCTACGTAGATGAGTTTTCTGGGTCTGTCCATTACTGTGATCAGGTTACATTGGCTACTCTTTAAAGAGTCTGTCTCGTCACCTTCACAGTATTTGTTCCCACTTAATGAAAACGTTTGACACTTGGATTTCCTTTCAAAAAACATTATTTTGGAATTTTTTTTTCAGGTATATAGGCTACTCTTTCCACATGGCTGTAATCCACCAGTACACCGAGTAGAAGAAGTAGAGTTGTGAACCCGAAACAAAACAAGTCAGCTTGGCCGTCAGACCCATCTACATGACAAACACGGAGAGAGCTCTCCAAGAATTTGGTTTAGTTGAGCAAGTTTAAATTTCTTTCATGTTAGCGAGTATTGGCAATGTTTCAAGCTGTCTGGAGACGAAGACAAATAATTAAAGCAATGATTCTAATGCACTTAGCGAGACGTCAACGGAAACAGCTGATCAGTCATGCAAGTCAAATGTTTGCTACGTCAGAACTTATTAGGCAAAGGAAGAAACCATGTCAAGAGAGCATAAAACAACTTAGTTGCGCAATTTGAAATGCATAAAAATATGTTTATGGAAGCACGGCTACTAACATCTCAGATACAGGACTGACCCCCCCAACAGAACACATGTCCCCAACATGATGGATGCTGAAAACACCAAACAGGAGCTTTTCATCATGTTTGTTTCTTTTACCGATATTCTGAATGGTGTGTGTGTGTGTGTGTGTGTGTGTGTGTGTGTGTGGTGTGTGGTGTGTGTGTGTGTGTGTGTGTGTGCGTGTGCGTGTGCGTGTGCAGACTCATGTTATGTTCAAGCAGTTCTGTTTTGAGCACTAGACTTTTATAGATGCACAGCATATGCCAGACAAAACAGGCCCATATGCCTTATCAGTGAGGTAATTGCATTTTTCAAAGTGACAGCGACCAATGCATTATTCATCATTAGGTTAAGCATAACGAAGTCCCACAACCAAGTGTGTCGGCTAGCTTCACTGCAGGTAGGAAGGAGGTAGGAAGGCAGCTCACTAAGATATGGAGATTTTTTTTAGTGAGACAGGAATGTTTGGATGTGATATTTAAAATCGGCTAGGCTTTCATAATGCTGTGTGTGTATGTCTTGCGTGAGAAAGAGAGAGTGTGTGTGTACATGCAGGTAAGTCAGCATGTTAACAGGACAGCCTATTTCTCTGTGCTCTCCCCTCAGGCGTCCGTTCCCCACTCATCTCATTATATTGTTACATTCAACCTTTCCTCCTCTCCTTCTTCTCTGTCTGCCTCATTCTTTCCTCAACCACAGCACACTTTTGACACCTTTCTTTACCTCTTTGTAGTCATTTTTTTCTTTCACTGGCTGTCTTGTCATGTTTTCAACCAGTCTACGTTTTGCTTTCTGACTCACTCATTTTGCTTTCTGACGTTTTGCATTTTCAGTCTCCTACAGAAATGGTTGTACCTGTAAAACAGAGGTACCAGAGATCGGCTCTGCAGATCAGTCAGTTGTGTAAGCAGTATCACATAGCAACATGCATCTGTGTTTGAGAACATCCCCTCCAGACCATAGTAATAAAGTTAAAATGGAGCAATGGTGTAAAAAAAATCTCCTAATCAAGCACAATATTGGGAAATCCTTGGCATTTAGAAATATCCCAATCCGTATGCAAATGATGAGTCTCCTGTGTTTGAGGTGTCCAAGTTCAGATATTAATTTGCACATTTGAATATGCAATTTAATGCAAAGTACGTCTGACAAAACAATTGCCCTTTATTGAAGGTAAAACCAGCGTCTCCCTCTTTCTTATTCCAACATCTGCTGTGCAGTAATTATTCATAAGTAGTACTCTCAATCATAAGGACCCACCCACACTGATCCACACACTCATTTAAAAAAAATGTTTTTCATGTTAAAAGTATATTGAAAGGGAAATCCACAACTTCAATTTGTGTGTGTGCATCAACAATCACAACATAGCAGAGGTCTCCGCACTGTGAGGCACACCTCCCCCGGGGGGGGGCACGGGCGAGTTGAAGAAGAGAGGCATGACGTGAAAGGCACAGGCTCCTTGGTGTAGTTCGGCTCAATGATTTGCGCTGGCGCGGTGGCTGGGACACGGGGGTGGGGGGGGAAAAATCGATACAGCATAGTATCGCAATATTTTCAGCGGCAATACTGTATGGATACACAGGCGCCAAGTATCAATCTTTTATCATACATATGTTGGTCAGTTTGTCTGCTCGACAATGCCATTTTGCGGCAATAAAGTGATATATATAAATAAATAAATAAATAAATAAATAAATAAAGAGAGGTGAACAAACAGAGAAATGTATCTTTTTAGATGAAACGGATATTGACAAAGTTTCCTTTTGGGGACATCATTTAAAATTGGGAAAAATTATAAGTTGGAAAAAAGGTTACAAATTGCAATATATTGCAGAATATTGCAAGTGTTTAAAATTGCAATAATATCGTATCTTTGCCTAAGCAGTTATAGTACTCTGCACCCTCATGGCTACCCGCATCAAAATCAATGCCCATTCTTGGAGTCATAACTTGGTCAAATCTGGACACTGATATGCAGTACATATTTGATTCAGTGTGGCTCGTGCTATCATTGTCTCAGTCCCTTTCCAATAAATCATGCTCCCTTACCTGCCGGAGAATCTTCGTTTTTTTTTTTTTAAGCTGTCTTCAGTATCAGTGTATTCCAGTGCAAACAGAAGAGTGATAATAGAATATTTTTAATTGTGCCAAACAAATATAGTCTTGAAGTAAAAACGAAAGTTTTAGCCCCCAGCTCAATTACAGAATCCAAGGAAACATTTTACTTCCTGTTTACATTCCCTAAAGTCCTCCAGTTATCATAACTGTTGTTCCAAAACAGCCATATTGTCCCCCGAATGGCAGTAAGACCAAAAATAACAATAGGAATCCATAACTACCACCTTCCAATAATAGTTTAATGGTGGTGTGCAGTTGTCTTCCTTTCGCCTGGGGGGGCCCACAGTGTCAGACTTTGAGAATTCTGCATTTTAAGATTACAGCGATGTTACGACCTCTCTATCTATATATTTTGCACTGTTTCTACATTCTAGAAGATGTTTTGTCGCTGACGTTATGACTCAAGAATACCACTTAAGTTTGAAAACTTGGTCATGTGCCCATGTTATAAGTTGGGAGTCTTCAACTTTACATTTTGGTTTTTGATTCATGATACATGCTGAGGGAACCTTTGAATGAATAAATGAATGTAAATGCACTCATTAGGCTTCAGACGGATGTCAGTGGGTTCCAAGCTGATGAGAGATGGTAGAGCGACATCATGACTTTGCGTAAACATACACGCCGACCTTCTTAAGCCAAGTGGCGCGTTATCTGTACGCATTTTGAGCTTTCCATGTGTACTGTATGTCTACGCTGTATGCAGCGGACGTAAACATACACGCTGTTATGCGTCTTGATAACACACCAATAATGGCGTTCAAATTGGTGTGAATGCCATTTCATGTGATAAGTCTGGGTAGAGAGACATATAAAGAAAAGGATCTTATTGTAAATTGTCAAGAAATGACTCGGCTTATGGAGATATAAATAATATTTCTTGTAAAAGACTGCTGGAGTTGGTTCTGTGTTTTTGGTAGCACTTGTGTATTTTTGCTTTCTTTACACCAGGGTTCATGAGTCATTGTTCTCCCGAAAGACGGGACCAATGTCATGTCACACTTTTCGCCTCCCTATTACACCTTTACACACACAATTGCAAAAACAAAACACACAGATCTCCATCAGATCATACGTTTTTTAATGAGACACTGGCTTCTGGCAGCCTCCAACCTTGCACATTTCTGCATCTGCATATTGTGATTTGCATTGTTATTTGTGCTGTGTTGTACTCCATGCATGCCAATGTGTCACAATTCCTATCTGCACAGTCTCTGTATGTTGTCTCTCATCTTGTTGTCTTTAGCTACTTTCTCCTTTGCTTTCTCTCCATTTCTCCCCCTCCCCCCCTTACCCCCACACACATACACACAAACACACACACTTTTATCAGCGCCCTCTTCATTTCAACCGATACCTGCAGTTTCCTCCCTCTTTGAGTCTCTCATCCAATCTTCATCACACCATGCATTGTCAGCGGGACTAAGAGATGAAAAGCGGGAAAGGGAGAGAGGGAGGGAGGCAACAATGGTGAATAAAGAGGAGCAGAGATGGACAGAGAAACAAGGGCATTAAGACTGAGAAGGGACTAATACCGGAGAGAGAAGTGAGCTAGAAGAGAGGGTGAGAGAGAAGATGGGTTAAGGAGGGCATGATGAGAATAAAACAGAGACAGATGAAAAGATAGATGAAAGGAGGTGTTCATGGAGGTAAGGAGGACAGGTAGGATGGGGAGAAGCATTCGTGTGCGCGCGCGGCTGTGCCTGCATGCTTGTGTGTGCATGGCCTCAAGTTCATCACCACCCCTGCTGTGCTGCAGAGAGGTTCATTTGAAGTACAGAAATCTCAAAAAGGACACACACACATTGGTGAATATCAGAGACAGAATGGTGAGTGACAAATATGTAAGACTGAATTTGCACTCATTCTCTCTCTCTGTCTCTGTTTCTGAATTTGTCTCCTTACAGTATCTCACCATCTACAGTACACATCAAAGCACACTGCATCATGTTCAAATGGTGCACTAGCTGCACTCAGTATTTGTTTGTTTTCATTGCATCCTAAATAAGCAGCTATTTAGACAGAAAAGTTTTTCCTTGGAGAAAAATCCCTGTTTTGGTTCCGACCATTACAGTGTGTTGCGCTACATGATTGCAGTGCTCCTGACACCTCTGTCTGGATGTGGGCTAACTGATTCTCCATTTAGAATTTAGACTGATTTGGAGTTTGCAAAATTGTGTTGATACAATTAAGTACTGCACGTCCATAAGTTTGGGGGCCTTAATGGAAACAGAATTTTTTTTTTTTTTTTTTTTTTTATGAATTGCCAAAATAGATGCAGCAGAGATATCCTGGCTTTTAGTCCCTTGCATACATGAAGCATGTGTGAAGGTGACTGGCTGCAGTCTGCCGCCGCTCCAGGACCTGTACCTGAAAGATGGTGGCTGATCCCTCCCACCCCGGCCACAAACTCTTTGAGTCACTCCCCTCTGGCAGGAGGCTGAGGGTCCATCAGGACCAAAGCCTCACGCCACAAGAACAGTTTTTTATCTTCCGCCACTAGCCTTATCAACAAGGCCCCCTCTCCCTCCTCCTCCCCCCCCCCCCCCCCCCACATTGGCTCCACATGCAACTGTACTCACTTACTCTGCTGTGCTCCTCTTCTTACTTATTTTTAATACATATTGTGTATATATGATTATATTTATATTGTTATATTCTGGCGCCTGATTCTCTTAGTCTTCTTGTATTTAGAGATTGTGTGACACACACACCTACAGCACCAAAACAAATTCCTTCTATGTGTAAGAAACATACTTGACAATAAAGCTATGATTGATTGTGATTCTAATGACTGCTATAGTGACATGAGGACAGTATGATCATGATATGATGTGTTGTGATGTTTCTATCCAGACTTTTAGTGTTGTAAATATATACGTTTTCATCAGCCGTTGCTTTTATTAGAAATCCAATTCATCTAACTTCTTTAATGACCTTATGTCAGTCAAAGACAGTTGGACATTTTGAAAATATATGGTTTTCACTATGTAAGAGTACATAAAGAACATGTTGACTTATTATCTGTAGCCGTGTATCGCTGTCTCACTCTCCCTCCTCCTTTCTGCCTCTCGCTCAGTTGCCATTGACAGCCACGTTCAGTTTCTCCTCCTCCCCTGCTTTGTACTGTCATTCATCAGTAGTGTCATTCAGTGTTTCCCATCCACATGGCACAACATCTGTTTGGGAGGTTTGTACTTGCCCTGTTGGAAAGGATTCAGAGAAACCAATGAGAAGCCTGGAAACGCTTTTGCCTCTTTATGTCTGGTGTCAGTTTACATGCCAACCTCTGAACCCAGAGTGTGTGTGTGGTGTCCTTAGGATATAACCAAATCACACTAACTAGACAGATATTCAGAGGTTTCATTGTTTTGTGTAATTTTTGTTTTACAACATGTAATTGATCAGAAAACTTGTTTACGGAAGTGTTGGTATGTTCCTTTAATTGCCAGGTCGTTAGGAGACTTTCTCAAAGACTTCAGAATGAGAATCCTTTATTGATCCCCTCATGGAAACTGTTTAGCTGCTCACAGTCAAATTCAAGGTGAAAATAAGAGTAAGAAACAAAGCGAGTCAATAGGAGTATGAAGTAACAAAGCTACAGTGCAATTAATAAAAACATTAAGTAGAAGTAAAGTGAGTTTAGGTTAACTGAATAATAAATAATAAATATTGTAATATTAGGTTAAACAGATTATGTTGCTAAAACAATGGTTGTATAAATGCTGTTTGTGCAGCGTGAACATAGATATAATAAGTACAGTGTACCTGTAAGTAGCAGCAGTAGCGGATATTGCACATGTAACTGATGAATTATTGTAAATAATTGTCCAAGAATATTGAAAATGGTCATAGCAATAAAAAGCACAGGTGTACGTACTCAGTGAATTTAGTTGTACCAGTAAGATATGAGGTTGAGCATGCATGCATTCATGTGTCTATTCTTTATGTGAAGAACTGTATAATTCACTCAAAATCACTTGAAATCAGAAACTGAACCTTATGTGTTTGTGCTTTGAAGAGCTGTTGTTTTGATTTGGGAGCCTCTGTCCCTGTGTGTGCTTTAGATGAAGCCTGCATGGAATTATACTAATATTAATTAATAGCACTGAAAATCAGTGGAGAAAATGATTCTTCAAGTCAACTGACATTGTTGAAAGACATCAAAGAGACACGGGCTGTTTGGATGTGTTTGCTCGTAGGAAACAAGCAGGTGTCCTGTGATCCGGGGGGGGGGGGGGGGGGGGGGGATTGCTTTGTTGCCAGAAACTGTGCTGTGCTTAAAATGAACTCCACAACAAATCCGTGGCTTTCCAATGGGGTGACAATATCAAAATATCTTTCATAATATGTTTTAGAAACCAAAGGATCTACTTCCACGTGTACCATCCAACGTTGTTGCATCTCAGTGTAACGCTCTGTGTGTTTTTTCCTGGCAGATGGGGATGGCTACCAGGACCACCTCCTCCCCGTGTGTTTGGACGCTGCCTGTAAACGCAGTGCCATCTACCTGGCCAAGTCCGGCTCCAAAGAGGTACACAACACACACACGACCACACGGACCGTTAGAGGAAGAGTCACTATAATGGATTCTCTTGGTTTTTTACTCCGTTAACCACTTACTTACTCGCTGACCACTTAATTTTCTATTCTACATTGCACCACATTGTACTACTGCTCTCTGTTCTCACCTTCTGCTCTCATCTGTCAGACTCTGGTACATCGCTTTGTTCTGTGGGACACTCTTCGACTCTCCTCTTTTCTACTACTTGTTACATGTCATTTCATGTCATTTTAGCTGACGCTTTTATCCAAATCCAATATAATCCAAATCCAAATATCCTAAAGCTCTTTTTTATTATGATTCTGTGGTGCTTTTTGTGTGGAGTTCTTTCTTTTGCTAGTCCAAATATAATTTCACTGTTTGACTACTACAAATGAGACCACCATGCAACTGACAGGCCTTTTCCACTGGGCGCGTGTGAAGTGGCTCTCTGCTCAGCTAAAGATACCCGCCAGGTCTGTTTTCACCTGAGCCACGGGCCGTTTGGACAGCCAGGCAGGAAGTGAAACAGCCCCCCTTAATAAACAACTGACTGTTGGGTAAAGTACTTGTAGAGACAATAAAATCTGTGAGTCGGGCAGCAAGACGCTCCGCTTGTGAGACGCTCCCGGTGGGGTGTGGTGCATGGCGGAGGACGGAACAAAACCAGAACACAGCAGAGAATTTTATTCTTCTGCTGTGGGGAAATGCAAGTTAAGTGATACTTGGCTTGATTAAAATTCAGAGCTTTGTTGAGGTTGGGTTCAAGCTCTTACATTTCACTCATACTAGTCTTAAAAAGACCTAAATTTGACTTGGTGAAACCTGCGGAAACCCTGTTATTACATGCTAAGAGGAAGCATAGAAACCAAAGTTCACTGGTGGTAGGAGAGGGGACCTGAACTGTGCTTTTGTTTGACCCCGCCATCTATCTGGAATCTCTTCTCCAAGATTTTACTTACAACTACTTCTACTACTTAGAAAGGCGGGTGTTTGTTCTCCTGACCAAAAGAGGCCGCTTGTAAGCAGATTGATTGAAAACAAAAGGCCAATGTTGTCTTTTTTTCTGGTGCAAAGTCTCAATGTTGCCCACTCCATTTTCTTTTCTATTCCCCTCTGTGAAAGCCCCCCTCACCAGCGGCTCCACTGCGATGCCAGAGCTCTCGTTTCTCCGTACAATGGCTGTCTATTTCAGGAAGGTATTAAAGACGTGGCTCGCTGCTTAGAAAGAAATTGCCGCTGATCCGCCGCTTGTCACTTTGTTTGCAGAGCCATGTGAGATAGAAGTAACAGATTATGCGATCACACACTCAATCCCATCTGAATGATGCATGGGCGTGCTCACACACAGTTGCCCTTACACTCATTAGAACGCACACGCACGCACACACACACACACACAACACACACCATCAACACCATCTGCACCACCACCTACGTAGTATCTTGTGTGATTCTTTTCACTTACATCCTACCAATTGGCAGGAGCCCCCACTTCCTTTTCTTCCTTCCTCTACCATCAGAGAAGATGCTTCCACTTTCATTTTTCAATCCAAAATAGCAATAATTATGGCTTATCTGCATGTCCACTTTTAGAAACACGTGCACACATAAGACAGACACACACACACACACACACACACACACACACACACACACACACACACACCCACACACACACACATAGATAGAGACTCACAGATGTGCATTCCCTGTGGACATGCCTTCTTTTGTTTGCCTGTCCGCAGTAACAAAAATGATTGAAGGAAGTAGTAAAAGGATAAGTATTGAAGACAAGGAGGAGGGGAGGCAGGGAGAGGAGGACTTATCTGCACTGATGGATGAAGTCAACACATGTTGTGTTCTGTGTTGCTATGTGTTTGAGAGACAGTAGTGGAGAGGGAAGGGTGAGCACAGTGGGGAGGAAACCAGCCTCTCTCCAAGCTCCTCTGCTGTCAAGGAGTGGTGTGAATGGTATACAGTTATGAAAACCTCCTTCAAAACACACGTGCAGTTTGCAAATTGATTTGTTTTTTGTCGCCATTGCAATATCAACTTGCTTGATAAACTCACCACAAAAGGCTGCGACATATTGCACAAGACGCTTAGACTTTTTGTGTTAGTTGAAAGAAAATCTGTAGAAAACTGCCCTTTAAAATGTAACAGTCATTCTTCTTTTACTGGTGCCTTGATATTCAATTCAATGTTCAATTTCTTCAATAAAAAAATGTTGGAAATTATTTAATTTCATTGGTTTTAAATTAGTGCTGTCTGTTAAACGCACTAGTAACGGTGTTAACACAAACTCATTTTAATGCTGTCAATTTTTTTATCGCGAGATTAGCTTTGTAGTTGTTTCACATGTTGTTGCAACAACTAGTAACGTTAGAAAAACTACAACACCCACCGGATCTAGCTAAACCAGAAACAAAACAACAGGCCCGCCGCACACACTTGTTTGGCCTCGCAAACCGGCCAAGAGTAGTAACGTTACGTTTTGAGTGAATCGCGAGCGCAAGACGCCGAAATGGACGCCAATAAGATTCTGGATGGAAAGTTTACTTTTTAAAAAGTTGCCAAATGTTACATTGACAAGGCCAAAGTGATCTTTGTGTTTGGTCGTTGTGAACTGAGCTATCATCGCAGCACGTCCAGTCTGAAATACCACCAAGCACACAGCCGATGCCTATTCTCCAATATAATCTACATCGCAGCACTGATGTCATCTGTTCATCATTATTGGTGGTGTAAACACTTTATGAGCCAATACTTATGCCTGATCTTACGTCACGTGTGTGTACTGTAGGTGTACGTGTGTGGGTGTATGGCTCCATCACAGTGGAGCAGCTAGTCAGCAGATGTCTCCTCTGGAGGTATCGTCCCCCTGACAATAACACAGAAAATGGAGGGAGGGAGAAACAGAAAGGGGATGGAGCTATTAAAGGGAGATAAATGGGAAGAAAAGGGAGCTTGATGTAGGTAAGGAAGGGAATAAAAAAATAGATGATGGGAGGGAGAAAGAGGAGGTGAAGGGAAATGAAGGGAGAAAGTAGGGTTAAGAAGCTCTTTCTGTTACCCCTTCATTGCCACTTTAAAAGGGAACATCCCATCAGAGGGAATGAGGGCGGGAGAAGCAGAAAAGAGTAATGGAGAGTGAATAAGACTGGTGATACAAAGACATGATGAGATGCCTTCTGGTGTGCATGGCAGTCCCGCTGAGTAGAAACTAGTGTGTGTGTCTATATATCGTCTCCAAACAGCAATTCATTCCTTCCTTCCTGTGGTCTCAGCCACAGCTCTGCACACTCTCTACCTCTGCAGCAGCTCCAGGCTTTTAGTTCACCATATTGAAAGAAACCGCATGGGGGGGGCCTCCAACAATCTCTCTGCTTCATTCTCTGTCGACACACACGGATCACATTTATTGTACTTTGCGCCTCCCCTTTTCTACTCCCAAATTCTGTCACACAATTGGATATTCCTGCAGGGAGTAATGTAATTGTGTGTCTGTGGGTTTTGCGCCTGTCAAGGACATTGTAGCAGAGGAAGTAAACAAAAATGTGACTATATTTTCATTAGCTGGAAGGTAAGACTCCCCGAAAACAAGAACACATTCACAAGAACAATCCAAAAGTCATCCAGGTCCATATTTAGTGTATATATTTAGAATCATGGCTCATTTCTAGTTCAATACAGCAAAAGTTATGTGGTAGAGCTGGGCAATACTGCTGAAAAACATTGCCATATTTGTTAGGGCTTTACAAATGCAACACACAATATGTTTAGCATAACCACCCTTTAATTAAAAGCACCAGATTAACACAGACCATTACAAACATATTATTACTGAATATCTTTTAGACTTGTAATCATTTTCTTGACATAATAGAGACTAAAATAGTATAATGTTTCTGCTTAGTGCTTACACTGCAACATACTTAAATGTACTCTTACAATAAACAAAGAATTCATGCAACAATAAGTACCCGTAGGACATCTACTGTATGAAGTTGGAGTTGTTAACTTGTTTTCATTTCCCTGTATTGCCATATGTCTTCCCACATACTGTAGTTAATGTCTTTTGGTCAACTATGAAGTGTATAGTCATGTCCGTTAAATCTGGCAGAGAACAATCAATCAATCAAGCGCACCTTATTTTATATACAAAAACAGTCAGAATGAGCATGCTTATTAATACCAGGTGTAAATGTAAAAGCTCAAGGATTGGCTATAACTATTATGTATTCAGATCACATGTTAAAGGAGACCTGTGAAGCTTTCTATAATGTTACAATGTCAGATGTTCAAATATAAACTAAATAGTGAGGTAAACATATTTAAAAGATATTCCTGCTATATTGTGTATAGACGTATAGAATGGAATGTTTCACATTCCTGCTGAAACATTCCATTCCGTTGGGTAGTTTATGGTTTAGAAGTCTTTACTGGTGACATCTTCAACTTCAACTTCAACTTTATTTGTCATTTTATATGTGCAGAGTGCATACAGAACGAAATTGCGTTGCATACAGCTTATAAATATTGCAATGATATTCCAGGTGAGATGGAATACATTTTAGGATTATTATACAAAAAGTTATACAGAAGTGCAGCAGTGATCAAAGTGTAAAACAGTGCAGGGGATAAACAGTGTGCAAATTGTGATGGTTCGGTTCAAAAAGGCATTTGTGCAAAAATGCATTTTTTCCTTTGTATGAGAGGAAAAAGAGAGGAACTGGAATCTTCACGCTATATACTCTGCTGCAACGGACTGTTCAGAGACAGCGAGAGTGGAGTACAGAGGAGGAGACTACGCAGACCCAGAAACGCTGACCAATCAGGGCAGACTGGGCTTTATTGGGACCGGGTCTTAAAGAGACAGGCGCATGACTAGAGGGTCTACAGGTGCAGCACAGCACTGCCATGAGTAGTATGAGAAACAAAAGTGCTTTTTGAACATTAACCCTCACGTTGTCCTCAGGTCAAATCGACCCATTTTCCTATAGCAATGTTCTTTTTAACTACCCAAAATAACATGACTGAGTCCACACTACGCTCTTTGGCAAGTATAAATCTCTACTTTCATTAATTTTGGGGCGTCCTATTCAGTTCTGTAGCATTTTGAAAAAAAAATCAAAGTGGTTTTGAAATAGTATTGAGTAAAAGTTGACATATTCCAGTCTGTGATTATCCATCAACATACTTTCCTTTTTATTTTTAGTCTAAATAATTCCTAATTTCTGCTTTTCTAACTCAAACATTAGACATAATTTCCTATAAATGAGGTTTATTGACCATAAATTCAGAAAATAACTGTAAAACTAAAGTTAATAAGCTAGTATTACTTAGTGTTGAAAACGGAAAAAAAAGTGACAAACATTGAAAAAAGCGTCAAAAGGGACAGAAACATAAGAAAAAGTTAAAAACGTTGATTAAAGGCCTCAAACATTCAACATTTTCCATTTTGTCGGGGAGACAACACAAGGGTTAAAGCATGTAACATGGTCTGGTAGAAGTATAACCCTGAAGATGAGTATAATAGGTCTCCTTTAATACCAGGTGTAAGTGGGACCATACATTGTGAGGTAAATCAGGACAAGCTGATTCTTTGTGTGTAGTAAAAAAAACATGAAGGCTCTCAGCTTTTTCACACACACTCCATCAATGAGTGGGTGACCCCAAATGGAAACCGTGTGACCACAGGCCACATGCCCTGGCTTTGGGTGGCAGGAACTGATTAGCTTTGGGTATGTTGTTACTGTTCTTTTGTGCTACCTGATGTTGACTCTATTTGATGGTGTCTGCATTTTCATTTGGCACTTTGCCATGCTTTGTAGTTTTTCTTTGTATATCTGGTTTAGCAGACATACAAACCTCTAAGCCTTTGTGTGCATATTTCTGTGTGTATTTGGTATCTTAACACACCCCATTTACACGCATGCACAAATGCAAAACACACAACCCCCCCCCCCCTCCCCCCCCATGAAGATTGAACCAGCTGCCTGCTGTTGCTGTCCAGACGGTGTAAGGGCAGCCAGTTTAAACTAGACAGCCTCCTCCCAGTCAGCCCAGTCCACCGGTCAGTCAGTGGTCAAAGAGGTGACACTGACAGCAGATCGCAGTGTCCCCACCCTGCTCAGCGGACACAAAGACATATGGTCTCACTCCATCTCTGGCTCTGACTCTCACTGCCTTTTTTTCCGAGGACAAACTATGACCTCATTTCCACCTGCCCAATAGAAAACAATCTGAATCTGAGTATTTTGGATAAGGAAATGCCAGTGCAAGGTGCGTTGGTACATACATAGTCAGTTAATGCAGATGCCATCACCACAGATAAAAGCACCATCTGATGGATAGTAACATTTTGAAGGTTAGAAGTATCATCCCAGTTTGACATTGGGAAATAGCTTAGTGGCTTTCCTACCCCGGTCCCGTGTCTGGACATTAAATATTAAACTATTGCAGACGTTTACAAGAGTTGTGCCTCCCGAGGGTGGTGCAGTAGAGTTGAGGGCAGGATGCAGAGGAAGACACAGCACTAAAAACAACGTGAAATTAGATATTGAAGCTTGGCCTGCTTACCAGAACGGTCAGTAAGTGCAGCAGCAGTGGCTGTGACACAGTTCATGGAGGCCGTTAAGATGCTTAAACCGTGTGCCCCATTGCTGCAATTTGCATTAAAAATCACTCCAATGTTTATCGTGAATCCATAAATCTAGTTTGAAGACATGGAGGCTCCTTCTCACTCCAGAACTTGCCTGGAGAATGATCACTTTTTTTCTTCTGTATCAAAGTAATCCAGTGAGAGCTGTCTGTAAATCCACATCCACATCCACGGGTAGATTGCAAACAGGAACTGCTAATAGTTAAATTGGCCTTTTCAAGTTTCAGTTTGCCAAACCTTTAACAACTAGGTGGGTGTCTCAATTTTGCCCGAGGGGATGGCCCACATGACTTTGAAACCCCCTGAACTAGAGCCAGCATGGGTGCTTAGTTCAGCATAAAGGCTGGAAACATAAAACCAAACCTCATCTTCCCATAATTACATTAAGACTTTCCACTGTTCAGATAATGAACTTCAGGATTCTTGAATAAGGACAGCATACATTTTAAGGGATTAAAACCGTGAGACCTCACACACAACTAAATCCTTTTGTGCAAAGTCTATATAACATCAACACATCTTGAAAGTTAATCATGATTTGCATTCATCTCTGCTTCCTCTGCATCTGTTTTAAGCAGTTTGCGTTTTATCTTTTCCAATATCTAATTCATGTTTTTTATTTATTTATTTATTTATTTATTTAAATAACATTTCATGTCCGGTATGTTTTTCAAAGAAGTCTAATACAAATGGGCCTTTGTACTTTGGGATATTTAGGTCATAAAACCCGCTTTATCTCTTAAAAACTTCTCAGTGAAAATGTTTCAGGGGCAAATTATGTGATTGCTGATTCATTAAATTTTAGGGTAGAATATTTCGGACATTGCATCACCTAAAACACTATCATAACATACATGTAGACCCGTAAACAAGTAATTTTTACTTTGCCGTGTAGTAGTCCTGTTGTCTTCCTGTCCACTCCTCCACTGTTCATTCCCCATGCTGTCTCTCAGTGCCGCTTCTAATGTGATAAGCATTACTGTCATTATATCGCTGGCATCATAAAAGCTTCATTATGCGCCTGTTTTGGGGTTTTTTTCTGGGGTTTTTTTCCAAAATATTTTATTGCCTGAGACAGCCTTGTTGTCTGTCGATGTTACACATCACCCCGTAAACCCCACCACCACCGCAGGCCGCCCACATTTTAATTTCTTGGCCTAATGAAGCGGGAGCACTCTCCGCCAACTTGAATCAATGGGAGTCTGCAAGCATGCCGCCGCTTTTCCACTTTATTCATCAGCAAAGCCAGGAGAGCAATTTTATGTCGGGGGGGGGGGGCTGGGGCTGTGTTTTTGTGCCTAGTCTGGTTTTGTGTGTGTCTGTGTGTGTGTGTGCGAAAACCACCCCCCCATCAATTGATCAGACTTCAACCTATTCTCCCCAACCCCCCACTCCTACCCTCAGGTTTATTTTTTATTTTAGTGTTGTAGCATTTATTTATTCCCTGGTATGATTAATACTGACCATGGATTGTTGTATGTTGTGTTTGAATGTGCCTGACCACAAATATCAACTTTGTATCATTTTATTTGGCAATGGCTTGAAAGTAACGATCGTTCCTTATTATAAATAAAGTTACGCACTAAAGCTTTAAGGTCAGTAACTTCTTTGCACACTATTCTTCGTTTCACTTTGATTTCACTCAAAAGGGGTTTCATTTTTCACAATGAGTGAGACCAGGCCATCGGTTCTTTAAGTGTCTTGGTCTTTAAAAAGCCCACACTATGCATGTTGAACTTAAAAATAGGCTTTTCTTCACCGCAGACAATTTGTCTTGTCAAACCAGGAAAAGCACGGCTGTTACTAATAACATTAACGATGGCTCCGTTCCCACTAAGCCATGACAATGAGACAGTGTGACAAGTGAGTCAGCATGCACAAAACCAGGACTCTGAAACCCGGGCAGCTAAATGGAATTCAGCCATCATTCATTGTACTATTGACACCTGTGCTTTTCCTCCTGTGACATCTCAGCATCTCAGGCCTATGGTGCCAATCATGGGCTGATATTATGTTGTCTGTATAGGCCCTAATCATAGGTATAGTAGGCAGGAGTTCTGAAATAGCAGAATATGTTGTTTAGCCTTCTGGAGGTGATACGGGTCTAATTATTCCAGACAACTGTCAAAGAAAGTGCCCACTTGATCATCTGAATGACATCCTCATTCTCAAAGTCTCCCACTCCAGCCCAAGACATTTAGATTAGGAGACTAATGAGTAGTGGTGCCAGTGGGACGGTCCACTAGATTTATGACGGTGTGGCCTGAAGTTGCCTTTAGGTCAGTTAGTACATCAATATTTTGACATCTGAATGGGGCCTCTGCACGACTGCTCATCCTTGATTTTGGCATAAAAGGACTGGAACATCTCATCCTAAATATTGGTAAATGTTCTTATAATCTGGAGCCAGGAAGGATTTCCTGGGGGAAGATAGCATGCACTGCAACAGCCAGCATCATGTATGAACGTGTGTCTGTGTGCGTTGTGTGTGTTTGTGTGTGTGCATAGGGCCTCAATGAGCTCTCTGTACCCGGGCTGTGTTTTCTCGCCGTTTGACAAAAAGCTAATTGTATGCGAGATAGTTCTCCTCATTACCATTAAGGGTATCAGATTACCTCGCAAGCACAAATCCCATCATTGTTTTCATCTCCATTAACTAGGTAATTTGGATATCTGCGTTAACACACACTCAATTTGGTGTTAATATGTTGACATTTGACCTAGCGAGTGTCGGTTTCGAGTTATTTAGACTTAGGTACGCTCTGTTTGACTGGGAGGACACTAGGTCACAGACAAATCTGTGAACACACACTTGACATTATATTTGCACTCTGTTATATTTAGTGATTAAATGTCAAAACTTCCACAGCCACGAGGAAGGAGTAACTGCTTCATGATTTATTTAAGAGCTCCTCTGTCAGGTTGGCTATTCATTATAGCTTCTCAAATAAAAACTGATTTGGTTAGAACCTTTGATATCCTCACGGAGGCCCGTATGATTTCCTCCAAATTCCCCGCACAATACTGCTGAGCAATAAAAACAAACCGAGGGGAAACGGTGTCACATCTTGCTGAGGAAAAATGGCCGACGTTATTATACACCCACTCTGCTCCATTGAATGATGTTATGATGTGCACTTTTGCTGGTTGGCTTTGTGATCTCATCTACTAATTTATCACAATTACTGTAAGTCTCTCATCATCTGCTTTTGTTCTGCCTGATGTTTGCGCAATTTGATCATCACATAACAATGTCTGAGAGACAGTTTCCAGGAAACAATATAATGTTTAAATTACAGTGAGACAGTCATGATAATGCAATACTTATACATACTTCGGTTTGATTTGACTGTGTTTAATTAATTACTAATACGCCAGGCTTAGGCTGCGATCACTTTTGAAAGGGGGTACTGGGTTCAGGTGCGGTGGTGGAAGTCTTTGGTGAAAAGTTTAGATGGATTCAACTTTTGGAGAGACGCAGTCATGTAACCGCTGATCAGACTTATCAGTCTGTTTTGAGGCGGTGTTAGAGTCCCTTACACTACACTTCCCTGTCTCTATCGCTGCCATACAAAAGTAAAAAAAAAAAAAAAGCGTATTGTAGTTTTTGTAAAAGGTGACTGTTTCCTGCAACTATCTCCAGCACTAAGCACTGTCACTCGTCTCTTTTCTTACTCTCTTTTTCCGTGAATAAAGCTACACTCATGCTTTGTTATGGGGGTTAAACAACACGACAGGACATCACACAAATGGGCCGTTAAAGTGACACTCCCGCCACCGCACAACCCTGCGGCGAACCGCCCGACTGACTGATCTGGTGGAATGAATGAACCTTTACATTTTAGACTGATGAATCCTGTTTGCATATACTAAGTATACATGTGTGTAGTTTTGGTCTCTTCATTCTAGTGTCTGTTTTTTTCTGAGGCTTTCTTCATTTTTACTTTATTTCATCAGCTTTTTCTGTCACCCTATACTCTTCTATCAGGCTGCCTGTAGGTATTAAACATGAACTTGCATGTTAAAATGTCATCCCCAGTTTAAGCAGCAGCAATCATGCCATCACAGAGTCTACAGGTGACTCTATTCAAGCCGATGCATGACAGACATTCTGTGTGTGTGTTTGCATTTTGCAGTGTGGACTAGGTGCTGATGGTATTCTCTGTGCTGTTCCTCCTCCTTCTTCATTTCAGTGTTAGAAGAGAAATAACAGACAGAACAGTGATTGCCTCAGGGCCAGCACCAGGGCAGTGGTCTGCTAATAAGCTGGCGGCCAGCAAAGGCCTCACTCTGTCCTGAGAGGGAACGCCATGGCCGTGCGGGGCGCTGACCAAAGGACTCCAGCGTAATGATAACTCACCAGGGAATTAATTTGCCTTGAGGACTAAACGCTAAAAAAAGATTAAGGATGCAGTTACCATTTCAAAAAATGGCCACCTGCTTTGAGAATAACTGCTGACATTCTAACTAATGTGTAGTTTATATGTACTAGATATACATATTTTCCTAGTTCCAACCAGCTCACCCTGGATAGCCATTCTACTTACATATTGCTTTTTACTGTCAATAGATAATGGATAGCAATACCCTAGGTGAGTTAGTTATCACCAATTGAGCCAACCCGGCCACATTAAGGCCTTGAGTTAAAGAGAAGGTTAGACTAATTTAATAGGATTTTTCTATCAATTAAATTTAATATTAAATGGTGCTGCCTTTCTGGGCCTGCTAATAGCTACATAGTTCAAATCAACAAAGATGATACCCATACATTTCATTAATTTCTGTAAAAACATTTGTTAGGGCAGACAGCATTCAAAGTCTTTTTCTCTGTAGGTATGCAGTTACACCACTTTTTACCACTTGTGTAATTGGTGCAATGCATAAAACAGTGTCTGTCTAAACAGCTTCTTTACATTTGGTGATGAAGTCAAACTGAAAATGATTCGGTAAACGAGATGAGACAAGTGATCTGAATTATGTTGTTTTACCAGTAGAGGAATGGCAATAGGAAAAGCAGTACTAATGTTGGTTTGTTTCATTTTATTGCATGCCTTTGCAGTTAGAATGTTAAGGTGGTTTGGGTTTGCTTACGATGTTCATTTATATACTTTTTAGTATTTTCATTAGCAATGGTCAATCGGTGTTTTAAAGTTTTATTTTGCCATTGGGAGGTCTTCAGTGATCTCATCATTAAGGCTTAGGAGTAAAGAAATCAGAATCCAACTTGCTAGCCCCTATGGAAACCGTGCATTCCTCTGCCACATCATTAACTTGACCTACACCCACTACCACCACCACCATGCGCCCCCCCAAACAGGCCACTCTGTGTTACCCCTACATCATTGCCTGCGTTCACCTAGTGTGCACATCTGTTTTTTAGGAAATGGAGTGTGTGATAAATTTCAAACTAGTTGGTAAAAGGTCATGGATGTCATTTTCAGACATGCTAGATGTCCATATTGGGTCACAGGGGCAACAGCTCCAGCAGGGGACCCTACAGGTGGTGGGCCCATGGGACGGAGCAATAGGTGCCACGTAGCTTTTTCAGGCTGTGCCCAGACGGGCTCGGTGGCAAACCCTGCCACCAGGCGCTCGCTGCCGAGCCCTCCGTCTGGGCCTGGCTCCAGACGGGGGCCCCGGGCTTCCTCCAGGCAGGGTCACTCCATCTCCCTCTCTGTGCTTCAAAGGGGGTTTTGAACCATTCTTTGTCTGGCCCCTCACCTGAGACCACTTTGCCAAGGGAGACCTTACCAGAAGCACAAAGCTCCAGACAACACAGCCCTCAGGTTCACAGGGACACACAAACCTCTCCACCACGACAAGGTGATGGTTCCCGGAGAGAAGAGCAATTAGAGGCAGTTCTGGTCAGTGTGAGTGTCTCTCTGGTGACTCCCCTCTGCACCTGCTCTCTCTGTTTAACATTCATGAATAATTCAGACCTCTAGCATCTGGCCTCACGCCTGTCTAGGATCCACACTCACAACCACAAATAAAGGCATCTAAACTAGGTATTTAGCGCAGTTGTGAGTTAACTTTAAATCAAGAAAACTGAGTCCAACAATAAGCTGTTTAAATAAAGTTATCTACATTTCACATGTAAATAATTCAACACAATTTGTATTTTTTTTTCTTCTTTCAAATCCAGTGGCATTATGATAGTACTATAGAAATTATAGCCTGACTGGTACGGGATTTTTGAAGGCAATAGTGATATTTATGTTTGGGAGTCTGGACAAACTATGTAGTATTGGTGTCTTTCTAAATAACCTCAAGCCTAGATTTAATTCATTGTTATTAATTGGCCAGTACTGTTATATCTGCAGTAAGCATCAGCTGACACATTGGCCAGGCTGATTCATTATTCTAGCTTCTATGAAACAGTATTTTTGTGAGTATGTAGGTTATTGAAAATTTGGAGCTGTCGTTCTTTTTGTGTTTTAAAGGGGTGTTGATTCAACTGTATGGTCATTTTTGACTGTAATAGGGACTATATTAGTCTAATAAAAACTAATATAATTTGGTTCATAGGGTGCACCAGTCATAAGAAATGTATGTACCAAAATGAACATCTTGTAGGGTACTGAATGGTGCCACATGCTCCTCATGAATTACCACAGTGATGGTGAATTAGGGATACTAATGCATTTAGTCATTAGCATTTGTTGGAAGAGAGAAATATGTTATTTAAAAATGGAGAGGCATGGCTTAAGCTAGTGCTTGTGGTTGATGCAGCTGCTGAGTGAAATGGCATTCATATATTCATTCATATTCATATTTAGTGAGGTGAAAAATGGTCTCAGAATTAGCAAAGGCTTTAATTCCACAACAGGTTATGTGGAATTTGCCTTGGTGAATAGTGCATGCATAACAAGCATGCATATTAATATATATGCATAGAAAATAACTGTTGCATACGGATAAGAGGCTGAATGGGTTGAGTGCAAATAATATATAATATATAATATGTGTTTGGGCAGATGTATAGCCCATGATAAAGGTTAATGCAAAGTGTAAGGACCAGAGACATGTGTGTGTAGCTTTTAGTTGTAGACTGCAGACTATGACGCCCCCCCCCCCCCCCCCGCACACACACACACACACACACACACACACACACACACACACACTTAATTCAGATAACTTCAGTCATTTTTTTTTACTCTTCTATTATTTGATTTGGGAGAGAGGAGTGGCTAAATTGAGGATTTACAAGTCAATACTAGCAAATAATGTAATTTGCTTTATACCTTTCAAGTAAATGTTTTTTAAATTAATATTGGTTAAATCTCAGTTTGTACTCAGTGTGCTGTAGATAATAATAATTCAAAAACTAGAGATTGCTATTAGGTGGGCGATTTAGAATTGAAGTTCATTCATATTATTTCACTATTAAGTAAGTCATTTTGGAACAATATTTGTAGTTGAAGTGCTCCTTAAACTTTCCAGTTTGAGACCACCAGGGATGAAGAGTATTGGAGTGGACTGAAAAGGACTGTTGGAGTTTTTTTGGTAATGTCAGTCCCCCGTGCCGTTGCTTCTGTCTACTGAGGAAAGCATTTGTTACTAGTTTGAAATTGTCCTTTTTTTTTTTTTTTTTACTTGTCATAGCTTAAAGGGATAGTTTGACTTTTTTGAAGTGGGGTTGTATGAGGTACTCGCCCATGGTGGTGGGTATGCCCCCAGTATGAAGAAACAGGCACCAGACTGTACATATACAGTCATTTTATCATGGTAAAATACACATTGTTCAAAGTCGACAAAAACAAAATAAAACTACCACACACCATTTTGGGTCACCTTTCCACTTTTCCAACCATCACCACTCTAGTTTTGGTTGAAATAAACACAGTTTACCGATTTACATGTAAAATTTCTTGTCTCTATACACGCTAAAAGTCGGATGGGTTTAGTGCTAGTGACCTCAGAGGTTGAAAACAGAATTACCCTTTACCCTCCTCCTGTCCTATATTTCCACTGTTATTGTCTCCAGTGTTGGTTAATTTTGATTGATGTGTCATTTCTTTCTGATTTTGTTGCAGTGGGTAACAGTGCTGTCGGATTTCCAGCAGAAGGGAACGGTCTGGAGCTTCGTGCCAGGGACACCCAGCCAACCCCTGGCCCTGCACTTCGGGGACTACAACCTGGACGGCTTCCCTGATGCCCTGGTTGTCCTCCGCAACACGAGTGGCAGGTAGGAGAATGTTTGTTGGTGTTGTGTAAGGGCGAGATATGTAGATTATGTTTTTGTCACCGTCTTACTAGTGTAAGTTGTTGTTCCGCTAGGACCTTATTTAGGGTAATATCTAGTAAATGAATGAGATATTTTTTAAATGAAACAAATCCTTGCTTGGCAAGGGATCCCTTGGAATCCTGTCAAATTGGTCCCATGAACCCCATTCCAACTAATCGTTTCAGTAGTATGACTCACTTAATGAGCCGTCGGTGCAGAGGCACACAGCTTCAGTGAGATACAGATGCCGTGTGCATTGTTGTTCTTACTCAGAAGTTGATGTCATGAGAGTCATAGATTTCATGCAAATCCAAGTCATGTAACATTCCGTATTTAGATGAGATTATACTAACTTTAGTATTTGGAACACAAAGTGAAACTGATTGGAACCTAATAACTCAAGATTTATACATAAACGGCTTATGTAAATCTGTTTAGCTTCAAAACTATAAGTGTGTGTGTGGGGGGGGGGTTCTAAGACGCCGAATAGAGGATGGATTTGCTCATTAAATTACTGTGAAATTACTCTACTTGCAATGTCATGTTCTCATACTGGGGGAGAAAATGTCACTCAGTCGATATGTATGATCCAACAAAGTAGAGCATGGATAATAAAATATAAGGATTTTAATAAATACAACTAATTTGGGATACACATTTGCACATTGACAAACAATAATTAGATGTATATAGTGTATTTAGAAATGGTTTCTGTATTATTTACCTGTATATTTAGGACTACAACCTTTTGAAGAAAAGCTCTCTTCCTCTTACACACAGAATAGCAATACATACAGAAGTTTCCAAAGGTGGATTAGTTCAATCTTCTCATTAATAAGTCATAAGATATCAGCTGAAGCATAAATAAGCCATGCATTAAGGGCAAAAAAGTCCTTTGCTCCAGGATATATAGCTTTGAAATGTTTAGCACAGGGCAATAGGAATCTATGACATTGTAGAATAATGAAGGGATTTCCATTCAGTTTACTAGAGCACAGAATGGAAGAGAAAATGGCTAAGGTGAGAGTGCTCTTCAGTTTACGGACATGGCGACTGATAAGCCAGACCTTTAAAAGATCACTACAGCATGTGCTAGGACACAAGCACCATGGACACTAGTGCATGCATGTGTTGAAGGACCTATGTGGATTATCTGGCCTCAGCGATAAGATAAGATGACTGAAGGGGTCAAGGCTGGGATTTTCTATGCATACTGATTGTGTGCGTTGTGTGTGTGTGTGGTGTGTGTGTGTCAGTGTTTGTTTGAATGCTCTTCGTGTCAGAAAAGATGTTGGGCAAGAGGTTCAATAGACTCATACACATGTACATGTGAACCCTACTTTCTGTCTAGGCTCTATATAATCACCGGTACAGTAAATCGGGCTTAACTCTATGCAGTCACCCTCATCTCAAAATGACTTCTGTCACACCAGCTCTAATCACACAAGCCACAGCTTCTCTCTTTTTTCCTCCCATCCTCCACTTTCTTCTCATTTTAAGCCTGAGGATTATAATCCCGCACTGGGTCGTGGATGTTACTGCGACGGCAATAACATCTCAAGCCACATCATCAGCATACAGAGGAGGGAGGGATTAAGAGATAAAAAAAGAAGTCAGGGTGTTGAGGAAGTACAATGGTTTAAAGAAAAAGTCTTTGGATGTCTTCTGGTTTGAATCCTCTAACCTGTAATTCAAGACCTCTAAGAACTACCACTGATGGTCCCGAAATCAAGGCACGTAACCCCCAAATGATGTTGACGGTTTAACTAGGAAGTTATCAGTGTGCACTGATAGTAGGAACATTTAGGAGTGTTCTCATAAGTCAATGCGTAAAGTCATACATTCTATGGTAAAATGCCCCGTCTTCTCACCTTATTACCTAATTTTCGTAACATGTTTATGGTCTAAATTGCTAAATGATGGCCCCATTTAGTTTTTAATAAATGATAAGCAAGGGTTGCTTTACGCCGACGTGTCAATCATGATAGAGGCGTAGCAATGCTGGATGACTGGCTTCAGCCAGTTGGAAATTGGCAATGTTCCCTCTTTAGCATTTAGCTTAGCACAGTGCCATTAAAGCCATCAATGACACTGGCTTAGCTGCACCATTCTGCCCAAGCAGGGTGACTTCTGGCTCCAAAATACCAAGATGGCGATGGTCAAACTGCTGGCTTTACAACGGCGGTACACAAATCAATGGGGGATGTTACTGATGCTGCGTCCATTATATTTTACAGTTTATGGTAAAAGCACAATGTTTCAGAGATCAACTGTGAGCAATGGGATGGACTTGTTTTTGCTTTATTTTATTTTAAAGAGAAAATACATATAGGTATATTCACGTCATGAAAATAGAGCATAAATTATATATGCACATACAAACCTACACATATGCAAATATATAGATACAGAACAATTAAGATATCCATCCATTTATCCATCCATCTTCGTCCTCTTATCCGGTATCGGGTTGCGGGGGGAGCAGCTCCAGTAGGGGACCCCAAACTTCCCTTTCCCGAGCCACATCAACCAGCTCCGACTGGGGGTCCCGAGGTGTTCCCAGGCCAGGTTGGAGATATAATCCCTCCACCTAGTCCTGGGTCTTCCCCGAGGCCTCCTCCCAGCTGGACGTGCCTGGAACACCTCCCTGGGGACCCGCCCAGGAGGCATCCTCACCAGATGCCCAAACCACCTCAACTGGTTCCTTTCGACGCAAAGGAGCAGCGGCTCTACTCCGAGCTCCTCATGGATGACTGAGCTTCCTGGATCTCGTTCTTTCGGTCATGACCCGGCCTTCATGACCATAGGTGAGGGTAGAAACCAAAACTGACCGGTAGATCCAGAGCTTCGCCTTCTGGCTCAGCTCTCTTTTCGGTGCAATGAGTTGAATGTAAACCCCCCCCGCTGCTTCGATTCTAGGACCAATCTCCCGCTCCATGGTCCCCTCACTCGCGAACAACACCCCAAGGTATTTAAACTCTTTCACTTGGGGTAAGGATTTTACTTCTTACTTACCACAAGTAACAATTAAGATAAAATAATAAAAATAGAAAATAAATAAATAAAACCCCAAATCAAACCCACCCACCCCCTGGATCCAGATTTCATACATATTACACCTGAAGCCATCGCTGATCTATTTTAACTCTCCATCCCTCTCTTTCTTTTTCTCTCTTTCCTCTCAATTTGTACTCCTTCCTTCTTCCAAGTGGTTATTTACAGCTGCTTTTTAGATAAAAGTCTTGCCAATCCATGTCACTCCTTCAAAAGAGGAAGACGGAAAGACTGGCCAGTGTGAGATGAGTGGAATCAGGTGGAATCAATGGAACAATGAACAGAAGGAATATGTAGGCAGTCAGGGATTATGAATGCATGAAGTCATTGTGTGAGCTGGCTCAAGATTTTAGGCGGGGCTTTGACAAAACCAGTTTTACCTTATTTTACTATTTATAAGACAACTACTACTGTAGTAGTAGTAGTATTGTATCTGCATGATGCTGCTGTATAAGGACATGTGGCCATCCAATTTCCGCCACTTGGGTCTGGGGATAGAGGCAGGAAACCTAACAGAATGCAGACATCCATCTCCGCAGCCGTGACCTCCAGCTCTTCCTGGGGGCTGCCAAAGTGGTCAAAGGCTAAATGGCATACAACCCCTTCAGCATGTACCCAGAATGATTTAAGAAGCCACTGATCCTAAAGGAAAAGAGTCTACTGTCCATTTTCACTTGCTTGTCATCATGCAGTGCCCTCCATCTTGGAAAACTAATGCTTGTGTCAGTTTTGGCACGTAAGTTATCAGTTTTCTTTTTAGCATGTGTACTTAACTTGGAATTTTGTAGTGATTACATATTAAATTTAAGTTGTAGTCTGTAAGTGGCGCGTAGTTTGTTGCTGCTGCTCAAACCAACTGCTTGCTGTCGATGCCGTATATCACATTACTTACAGATTGTTTTTTGGGAGGAGTTGAACCGACGGCTGCTGCGCTGAGGAGTTAACCTCCACACATGCGTGGGCACAAACTTATTGTTTTCACAGGTACACAGTACAGTGGGAGATACACTGGAGCCACGCGACAGATTTACTGCGTGCGTGCGTGAGTGCGTGCTTGCGTGCATGCGTGCGTGTGTGTGCATTCGCGTGCGTGCGTGTGTTATGTTTTCATGTTTATGTCGTGTGTAGTTTCCATCTGCAGCACCTAAAATTACACTCCTCGGGGTCCACATTATATCCAGGTCACTGGACAGACGGGGCCTTCAGACTACCTCTGTCTCTCTCTCACTCTTAGACACACACACACAACACACACACACACACCTGCTCACACAGACGAACAATGTTAAATAACCACAAAGAATACAAGGCTCTTGCTTACTGCTGAGAGTAGCTTCTATAAGTGTTTGAGTGTTTGCAGAAAAGCAAGCATTTGGGATGTTGAGAAGACAAGATGTGACACAATGAAGGAGACAGAAATACAGACTTCGGGGAAAGAACACTAGTATGAAACTAGAGAAGTCATCTTATATCAGTGTGAGAAACATCTAGCAGAAAGCCAGATGATAAAGTGTAGTTCTGCTGCAGATGACACAGCATGGCACTGCACAACATACCACTTATGATCCAGATTCCTAGCTCTCTTCAGGCCAGACACAGACTACACAGCTGTCTGACTATTTAAGCACTTTTTTTTTTTGCTAGTCCTATTTTCCCTACTGGCTTCTGCCAACTTTCTTATGACTTGCACTAAGTTAAAGTTTGCCATACTGTACACGCACAGAGCAGTGTTGTTCATATTATATATAAGCCTGATCTCATAAGTCATACATATACTGTAATTCATTTGATTTCCACGTTCTTTTTTGCTGTGCACACCACATCGACTACTGCTGTATAAGAACGCGGTCGGGGTGATGGGTGGGCATCAACTCACAGGACTTTCAAGCAAGAGAGTGGAGTTCGCTTTACCCAGGAAAGGCATGTCCCTTGGGAGTGTTTTAACTCAAACTGTTTCCTAAACTTAACTAGTCGTTTTGATGCCTAAACTTAACTTTCATCGCCACATAACACTCACTTTTTCTTGCCTAAACGCAACCGTAATCTTTGCCAAAACGACCAGCAGCTCGCTGTGCTCTGTACGCAGCTCACAGTCCCCTATTGTCAGGTCCCGCTGACCTGACGGAGCACCGTGCTGACCACTGTACTCTGACCACTCTAAACACATCTACTGACTGCTGCTGATACGAAGAGCTGTGACGGAGGTCTGTAGCCAGGTCAGCTAGCAGCTGCCGCTCTGTAGCACAAAGCTCTGTAGCCCATGTCACGTCTCCTAGTTTTTGTATGATGTCATACGTTTAAGTGTACAGAACTTTTTATACCATATCATAAGACCTCGTTCATGAGAGTGCGTTGCATGTATACATATGTGATACATGTTAAGTTGCCCATAACTCATTTGACATCAAGAAAGCTCCTGAAATCTTAATTGTGGAAGGCTGCATTTCTGCAATAAATTAAACTACAATTTTTGCTAAGTGCCTTGTATTGCGTTCTTGGTCATGAATTACAGCTAAGATTATAATTGTCTGGATATAATTAGAATACATCCCTAGTTCATTTATCTAAAATGGTTTAGCAGTAACACCATGCTTTACAGGTGCTATTGAAGCCATTTTATACACAGCTACCAAAGAAGACATTGCTGCTATAGTTCATCACAATTAACTTTACCATTTAAAAAAAATGAATAATGGGTCAAATTTCTAATATAAAAGATAAATGGATAAGCATTACTGCTTGGTTGGATTACAGAAAACCATTTGTAAAATGAGTGTATAGACAGAAATAGAACATGAATCACTCGTTATCCAGTCTCCACTGGATCATGAGTTGAACCGTCATAGAATAGATATTAATGTGAAGATATTACAACCAACACTTTAGTGAAGTTGCATTTCACATTTACCAATCTATGTTTGTGTGTATAGCTGCAGTGCATGGGTTGGGTGAATCTCTCAACATACATACAGTAACAGCAGTTCTTCTCTCATAATATTCAGAGTTAGTTTAATTTAGAGATTCATGTTTTATGTTCTCAAACAATGACATTTTATTAATTTAAAAATAAAATAAAAGAATAAAAGATGAGGAAATAAAATAATAAAAGAAAATGAAAGTGATAGATAAAAAGCTTAAGTCACAAAGCTGTTCTAATGTGTGCAGACACAAAAGCCAGCTTCATACTGACCCTTTCCTAATCCTTTCAGCAGAATGATGTACATTTACATTTTATAGTTTGTAGCTTAAGACGCTTTTTTTCTTCTTTTTTTTCTGTAGCAGACATTCATCTACCTCTTTTGTCTGTGCATGGTTACTAAGCAAGTCATTTGCATACATAACATGGCAGCACATCATACCTTTACCTAACCTGTAGCAGCCACAAATGCATATCAAGTGTAATGTAAAACCATGTTTTTTGATAGATACTGGTGCAGAGCACAGTGTCTCATAAACAAACAAAGCCCAACAGCATGCAAAGTGAAGCTGAAATCGTTCTTTCTTTTCATGTGTTACTATAATTAGCTTCAGATGCTATATGACATTCAGCTGTAGCCAAAGACAACGTACCACCTGCTTCTACGGAGTGTAGTAGATACACCAGTACATATCAGTGCTTTCTAGGAATAACACCAACTACAATTCACACACACACCAAACACACACACTGCTTGGGGTATTGAGTTGTTGTGTGTTAGTCACCGGGCATTATAGAAGTGTCTTACCCTCAGCAGTAATCCTGTTTTACCACTTCACTATATCACATTCATACACTGATTAAATGGCACGTAGGTCAGCTTTAATGTGTGATCTGCCTCAAGCGACTTAGATATAATTACATGTGGGTGCATCAACATGCACACCAGCATGCGTTTCTCAAGCAATCAACAGCCGGATCACCTTCCAGGCTGCCTCTCTCCCAGCCTGATCAGCACTAGCCCAGATCTAAGGCTTTTTGAAAGCCGTCATCATTCACAGTGACTTTTAACCTTAGCAGATGACGACGGGTCAGATGAGACCAACAGATTACCATTGGCCATGGATGCATCATACACGCGAAGACGGTTTAACACCCTTCTGCGCTGCGTGCACACAACAAGCTCATTTAGACCAATGTTCATGCGGGAATATGCAGCCGATTTACACTCCCATTAAAAAGGATGACTCTGTATTTAAATGAGACTGTGTATACATTTATACCACATAAAAGATTTTCCCTAATACTGATTTAAATGATTTCCCTTCCTGTAAGAGGTGCATTTGTGGCTTTAGCCTTGGGGTATACCGGCATGTGGCAACCAGCTTCTAAGGAACATTTCAGTCCTCTGTCACTCCCAGCATATGAAACCATCAGACGCGACATGTCGGAGGGCATCAACATGGCAATGAGCAGCTCCTGCCCTCTTTCAGAGACATCATGGTTATCTCACAGCAGATGGAACATGATACAGTATATTTATATTGTATGTTGTTTTAATATGGCTTTAAGTCAAATATATATAAAATAACACTGTTTTTGGCAGTAGGCTTCCTGCAATAGATCTTTATCACTTACAAGATTCTTTGCTTGTCTTACTTTTGCTTTGTTGTCTCATGAGGCTGAGGGCTAGATGTACTAACAACATGCGTGTAGAACCATGGGGGGGGGGGTATGTACAAACAGGCTGCACTGAGGTAAAAGTGCATGCTACCTGTCGCGGGAGCTGAAAATGGCAGATTGCGCTTTTCTGTGTCAGGCATATGCATTGAAGGGAAGGTGAAGGGGATAGTGGGGGTTTCCTATTAAGAGATGGGAGGGGAAGCGTAAAGTGCGCCTAATAATGTATTCCGTGGTATGTACAAAAACCTCCCGTGACAATGCGCCTCTATTTTGCGGAGAATATTCCCGCCTCTTAAAAGCAGGTGTAAACCAGCCGCATGCGGGCTTCCTCGCATATGCCTCCTGGTGAAATGGCAGCAGTAATCGGAGCAAGACGAAGACAGGCCAAGGATACAAGCTGAAAGGATTTTTGTCACAAGATCCCACTTTTTCAGTTCAATCATTAAGCGTTACACATTAAGCAGCCGTGCAATATTACAGTTACTGGAAGAATTCAAAGATGACATTGAATCTCCGACTCAGCGTTCACATTCCATTCCAGCAGTTGTGAAATTCCTCACTACATTACATATGAACATACAATATTGGCATCAGGATCATTTCAAACAGTCATAGCATCAGCAGTGGGAATATCGCAGTCCACACTCAGCCGTATCATAGCACAGGTACTTGGCGCCTTGCTACAGCGCACATACATTTCCCCACCACTAATGCCGTAATAACACACGTCAAGCAGGATTTCTTTGACATCGCCCATTCAATTGCCCTTTTAAATGTGCTCAATTTACAGTATAGTGGGTGGAGAAAGGCGCTGATTACCCAATCAACTGCCGGTTTGGTAAAAACAATGTGAGCTGATGTATCACAGTGTGCACTTTCTGCGGGTTGGCCATGGCACTGATAACGCTACATTTGCATATGTATATGCCCTCAATAATTACAATGTTTCAATAGTGTGCAACTCACCGTAATGAAGGGCATTTTTTTTCTATAGTTTGCCACTCTATTATTACTGGGAAAAATCATCTTGATTACCAAGATGAAGAGTATTATGCACATGTTGACCATAGATAAAGTCATAAGCCATGCCAGTGGTTTATTTGGATTGATACAATTGTGTTATGTACCCACATACTTTTCAAACTTTGTAAGCTTTGTGTTCATGTGGTTCTTGTAATCTAGAGAGCGTGATGACAGTCAATATAAAGTTAACAGATGGGTAGTCTCGCATTGCCAGACCTCCACAGAGTCTGGTCTGGCTACACCGCTGATCTATTCTGGGATAGGGGAAAAACACTTTGGCTTTTTTGTATTTCTTTAAACCAATCACAACCATCCTGGCCTGCACTAAGCCCTACTTCCTGCGCTAAGACGGTGTCTTTGCTAAATAGATAAGATAATGAAGAAGACGGACGTGCCGATGTCAGGCTTCATCCCATAACAGATTAAATTCCTGTCTTTCCTGCACGTTTGTGATGTTTTATTAAGGAAACTAGACAATCCAAGTACCACTTAATTAATTTGTTCATATTGGCATTTATAGACCTGGGTTGTAATCAATAAAATTGTTTTATTAAAATAAAAAAGGTAGTTGTAATAAAATAACATCCTATTTAGAAATCCTATTTAGCAACGCTATGGTAGCTCACCTGTTTGAGCGTGCGCCCCGTGTACAGAGGCTCAGCCCTCGGCGCTGCAGCAGCAGGTTCAAGTCCGACCTGCAGCCCTTTGCTACATGTCATTCTCCCTCTCTCTCCCCTATAATGTCCCCAAAAATATTTTTTAAAAAGAAATCCTTGTCAGACTTAGACCAATCATGTTTTTGTTGGTATTAACATTGATTATCATTTTAACCAAAAGTGGCAGAAATGTTAAATATGTACAGTAAGGCTGGCAGATTCTCCTGTTTATAGCAACACTGCCATCACTCAATAGTGACACTAAAATGAATATGCTTCAAAGATCTGTTATGCATCTGTTAGCACCCACGCTGTGTGGAGGTGGTGAGGTCCACATCTATCCTCAACATCTTTTGTTTGCTTGTGTCAATATTCAAAAGGCATTCATATGGGTATTGGTGTGGACATGTTTACACCAGTCAACACTGTGCTGTGCTGTTGGTTAAATGCTTAACTCTCCTCCGATAATGA
Organism: Etheostoma spectabile; assembly: GCF_008692095.1. Taxonomy (NCBI): domain Eukaryota; kingdom Metazoa; phylum Chordata; class Actinopteri; order Perciformes; family Percidae; genus Etheostoma; species Etheostoma spectabile. The sequence goes on along the minus strand of NC_045733.1, from coordinate 20,804,749 downwards.
GGTGTGTGGAGTGTTTTTGTTTGGTGTTTCTATTAAAGTGAAGAGTGTGGCGTGGGCAGCTCTTAGCAGCACTGCCTCCCTCTGCTCTTTTAGCTGCGACCAGCTGATGTTGGAGAAAAAGTAAAAATCAGGCCTCAACAACCCCTTTTAGAGCAAGACGCTACCTATTGCAAAAACACACACATACACACAAACAGGACAGATCTTGACTGTTGTTGGAGAAGGCAACCGCAATAACAAAAAATGGAGCTTCTGGTTTGAGCAAATTAATTTTGTGTACGAGGCTGCTATTGAGTGAAGAAATGGTATTTTTGTTTGTCATGACTATAGAAGGAAGCTTTTGCTGTTTAATTGTGACAGAACTTGACTTTTTTTATGAGGTTGTACCAGAATAGGTTTACATGGTTTAATTATTATTATTATTATTATTATTTTTATTTATTTATTTTTTTATTTTTTTTAAACATACTTTTGTTGTACTGCTCTTTGCTGCAGATCCTGTTTTCACTCTGTGTGTTTAGGTCTCTGTTTTAGCTCCAGAGTGAGACATCTCACTTCTATCCTATCTTTGTTGGGAGCTGCACATGCTCAGTAGCTCGGTGAGATCCATCAGCTTTCTGCTGCTTTGGTCAGTCCAAGGCAGGATCAGCTGGGAGACTTCTTCTAGACCAGGGACACTTGTGGAATACCTGCAGAACAGGGACAGGAAGTAGAACAGGGACAGGAAGTAGTTCTTTTGGAGATTATGGTCAACTAGTGGCTGTTGGAGCAGTGTTTTGCCGTTGAGAACGAGCTAGCATGCTACGGTTAGCCACCTGGTCTCAGCTAGGGACGTAGAAAGCCGGGCAGATGTTGAACAGCTCACCCGGAGACTGAAGACAGAAGACATTCAGAAACCGGATCTCACTCAAAGCAGCATGGAAGTTTTTTTTTTGATAATATGGGCTCTTTAAATTTAAAATATTCCACTATTGCATTGTATATCTGCTGTACTGAACATGATTTCTCTATTATATACATATATATGTATGGTATTCATGAGAATTACAATAATATTTACCACCAAGTAACACAATAGGCCCAAAAATGTACAATGCCTCAGCAAAGGCTCTGCTCTGTGTTTAACATTTCCTTTGATAAATTCCAATTATTTTTAAATACCTTGATACAGATACTATTTTGAGTCTTTGAGCATAATATTGGCCATCTGCCTGCTCTCTCGTTGTACGGATGGAGACACACAGGAGAGTCATCAGCTCGTGCATGTTCCCTTGGTCTCCTTCTGTGTCCCTCATTTAGTACTTCAAAGCCGTTGCGTTAGCCTGAATGCCACCAGAAATGCTCCCTCCATGGAAACACACCCAACTGCCACCATTCAGCCTAAAGATAATGGACTCTTCTTTGCTCACCAGTTTACTTAGAAAATTAATTAAATCTTCCTTTTTTTTTTTAGGGCTATCTGAGGGATTGAGCATGAGAGTACTGCGTGTGTGTGTGTGTGTGTGTGTGTGTGTGTGTGTGTGTGTGTGTGTGTGCGTGCGCGTGTGTGTGTTACTGTAATGTCTGTAGAGGTTGCAGCATGAAGGCAGGCACACAGGGAGGAGAGCTCCATCAATGCATGAAACCTCACCTCTTTGGTTCCAGACGGTTTAAATCTGCCTGTGGGGATCCTGCTACTACCCTGACAAGCCAGACCCACATCAAGATGTTGGGTCTGGGAACTCCTCATTGGCATGGCTCTATCCGAGGGGCGGGATCAACGGTTGTCTTTCAAATTCCCTCTGCACGCAATAAGATAGAACTCCAACCTACCAGAGCAACGCTGGTTGATAGATTAAATTCATAATGACATCAGAGCCGTTCTCAAAGAAAAGCTTAACTCCAAGTCTTCCAGAGTCACGGCCAAAGCCGATTCTAAAGACCGCTGTTCGCCAGCAGCAGCCATCTTCTTTGTTATCAAGTGGCAGGGAATTCACGCCAAACCGTCGCAACTCTGCCGTCATGTTAAAGCCCGCCCACCGACTCTACACGCAATGTGATTGGCCTGACCAGAGTTTGGTTTTTCCAGCTTGCGAGCCAACAGAGAGTTGCTAGACAACCCTGGCTGAAAGTTACATTTGCTGCCGCTAAGGTGCGTCTAGATTTCTAAGCTACTTTTTTAACTTCAGTCTACTCTTTGAAGAATAATTATTGGTTTCTGTTTACAGTTCAAAATCCCTTAAAATCCCCATGTATTCCTTTAATAGGGCTTTGTTGCTTTCTTTCATAATCGCTTTCTTTCTCTCTTTCTTTCTTTCTTTCACCCACTTTTTGTGAGTATAAAAGCACAATAGTGAATACTTTCAATTAGAGGAAATGGTACAAGAAATGGTGTTATCTCAACCAGTTATACCAATCCGTTGTTGTGAAAGTGGGATATGATGTGTGGTAGTCTAAGCTGGCCCTTGCCTTTCTTTTTTAAGAAGAAATGTACGATCATCTTGTTTGCAAAGCTAAATGTATTCTTTTCACTATTGCTGAAACTAAGTACATACTTACACTGCTCTGAGCAGACAAACCAGGGTTGTAAATAATTCCACAACAGGAGCGAAGAAGGCCCTAAAGTATGGAGGCCTAATAGCAATAAGTGCCAATAATAGGCAGGCTAATAAGTCAAAAATGTAAATACTCGAGTCAAATTTAAATGGATCACAAAAAATATTTTACTTTCGACCAGTTATTAAAAAAGCATAAGCAAAGCGGCTAACCTAGGTAGGTGTGTGAAGGCACATTCTCCCATCTGCAGGCCCGATCTTTTGTCGACCTGCTGTCCTCGACTGCCAGACCTGTGTCCATACTAGATTTGTGTTGTGCCAGAACAGGAGAATGGTCTTGCCAAACCCATTATTATTTGAATTTCCTAAAGCATTAGATTTGTCAATGTCAAGTGCAGGTTTAATCTGCAGCACTTCCAAAATGCTGTATACCATTGCATGCACAGTTTAAGTTTCTCCCAAAGTGTCCCATCATTTTGGCCTAAAACAAGGAGTATTAATTCTGAATACACCCACTCAATAATTGGGTTTTTGCAGTCAGATACACACTGGAATAGTAAGTGAATAAAAGATCTAAGTGGTGCAATTTCACTCACTGCCTCTTCAAACTACTCAACATCAATATTAACCATTAAAACTAGGCTTTTTAGATAAAAATGAAGCATAATTCTGCAAATGCATTGCCTAGTGCACCGGAAATGTACTCCAAAGATTGTTTAGTGTGTTTCTGCCATGTTTTTTGTGTTTGTCAATTGAAAGTAAAATATGACATGCACTGCGTTTGTCAGCCAGCCAATCACAGAGATGATGAGCAGCAGCCTGATCTTAATTTGTAACAATGAATCAAATATGAAGATCTAGCTTTCTCAGCAGGAGCAGTAGTAGTAGTTGTAGTAGTTGTTGCTCGTCATACAGCGTCAGAATGCACTTTAGTTGAATTATGGGGTTTGTGCAAAGGACTTCCAGGTCTGTAGCACTGATGAAGTACTGCGCGCTGCTACAGCAACTAATCATTAGATAAACAAAGCACACATCAAGCCGCTTGATTCCACTATCAGCACAAAATGTGGTCTTGGCGGTGTCTTTCTTCCTAAAGGAAAGCAGCATACTGTGATTGTGCCCTCACAGAACCTGTTTCCCATGCGTTTGAAATGTTGGCAGTAATGCAATGATGTTGATGGAGAACAAAGCTCCTACAGCTTTTTACAGCACTCTGCTGTGATGACAGTGACAAAAGTGTTGTTTCCTTAGCACTACGCAGATGTGGTCAAACTGCCAGACTATTTTATAGGCGCTATGGTTGTCTGTCAGAGCAGACGGCAGCACAGGCATTCAGCTTTACTCAGGTAGGCTTCATGATCACAGCAAAGCACACACACACACACACACACACACACACACACACCACACACACACACACACACACACAACACAAACAACACACACACACACACACACCCCACTCCCTCTATTCATCCACTGCGCTCAGGGAGACGGAGTGTCCTGCTGGCTGTGAGTGTTTGATGCTGAAATGGTCCTCCCCGGCTTCATAAGAGCCCCCTATCGCAGGAGAAATAGTCTAAATGTCACACTCCAACCTCCACTGGGTTGCTGTGTGTTGTGTGTGTGTGTGTGGTGTGTGTGTGTGTGTGTGTGTGTGTGTGTGTGTGTGTGTGTGTGTGTGTGTGTGTGTGTGTGTGTGTGTGTGTGTGTGTGTGTGTGTGTGTGTGTGTGTGTGTGTGTGTGTGTGTGTGTGTGTGTGTAAAACATGCAGCCATGCATGTAACACTATGTGGTGAGAGGCTATTTTTGGAATACAAAATGAGGTCACAGATGGAAACGGCTGAACTTAACGAGTGATAGCAATTTTTGTTCTGTTGATCTGACACCACTACATGGCAGCACACAGCCAGCACGTTGTGGTGTGTACTCCTTACTACTTATTATTGGTGATTACAGCTACCAGTGAATGTAATTGTGATTGGACATCAACATTCCCCTTCAGATGTCACGTTTCTTGTGGAAAAGAGTGTGAATAAACAACAAGACCGGAAAAGCCTTTGGGAGATGTGGCACATCTGCACCACACACACTCAACACAAATATGTGACATACACACATCTATGTGTAGACCTACTCAGGCAATGCGTAGGTCAGTGAGGGTCTGGTAGTAACAGAAAAATGTAGTTAACCTCTGCTTGAGGTTGTTGCACAGCAAAATCAGGACAAACCTCTCCGTCCTCATCTTTCCGTTCGTCCCACGCCACGCAATAAACGCAATGTATTTCATAATGACAATAATAATCCTTAACACTTTCAAACTCCAAGTTACAAAATGCATTAAAAGATTAGGTTTTTTAAACAACAACCCAAAACATTTTGATGTATAAAAAACCTGTACAGTGTAGAAAAAAAAGAAAAGAACAATTTTAAAAGAATAATAATAAAAAAAAAAATTCAAAAAGGTTTAAGCTCAAATAAAGTCAGGAAAGGCTCTCTGCCCCAGGATCTCAAAGTACGTACCGGTGTATACGGTACCAGGAGGTCTGAGATACACGAGGTGCGAGGCCATGGAGACCCTTAAAGGTGAGCAGTAAAATCTTAAAATCTATCGCAAAACATACTGGCCCCCAGTATGAGAGGCTAAAACAGGAGTGATGTGATCACGTCTCTCGGTGCTGGTTAAAAGCCTGGCAGCTGAGTTCTGCACATTCTGGAGTCGATTTACAGATTTCTGATTCAAACAAGTCAAAAGACTGTTGCAATAATGCAGGCGTGATGAGATAAAAGCATGTAAAATTGTCTCAGTGTCTTTCATAGCGGGAGAAAGGGTTTGTCCCCCTTACTGTTCTTTTTTTGGGGGGGCTTTTCCACCTTTAATGGACAGGACAGCTAGGTGAGGAGGGGGGGGAGAGAGAGGGGAAAGACATGCAGGAAAGTGTCACAGGTCGGACTCGCACCTGGACCTCTTTATCGAGGCATAAACCTCGATGTAAACGTGCGCCTGCTCGACCCGCTGAGCCAACCCGGCCCCACCCCTTACTGGGCTGGTCTGTCACCAAAATACACAGAGTACATACAACAAACCGTCAGATCAGGTTTGTCTTTATCGTTGAGTGGATTCACTCCTGCTACAGCTGAACATTTTTGGACAAATGATATAATTTAAATGTTTCTAACCAATGATGTGGTTGATTGTTACTTTATGGGAGAAGAAGTTGTCCCCTTATGATAATAATGACGAACTTGGGGTGAGCCACATCTAATAAAGCAAGCTTCATCAGATTTCCCTCAGTTCTACTGTTGACAGCTCTACGCTTTCATAAACATAACAGGTCTGGTTTCAGTGCTTTTAATCCGCTATGCTTTTTTGAAAGAATGACCTTTTCCCACCTGAATGTGTGACAGGTGCGTTGGAGAAAAGTGTAATCTTGAGAACCGAGATGGACCCCTGAACACTGTCCACTTAATGCTGAAATATTTGTTGCTTTTCGACCTTCATTGTGTATATAGAAGTGTGAGAGACTTGACAGTTGAGTTCCAAATACTACTGGCTAACTGCCAACTGTCTGTCATGTATATGCCACAACAAGCTGGCTCCAGTAGCCTGCTGTTAAGTATGTTTCTAGAACAGAATGTGATTGGCTAGATATTTCAACTGAAACAAAAACTCAGTACTCTGTTGGTTAGTTTATTCTGCCTTAGAAAACACCATATTTCAAATACTGTATGTAGTTAGCTCAACTCATGATCCTTAATTAGCCAATAGCCGTCACATCAGCCAACTAAATTGGCTGCCGCTGGCTAAAACGTTCACTTTTTATATACACCTGTTTTGCATTGACCCCCCACTTGGCTTTCCTGTCTGGTTGTTGTAGATTTTTCCACAGCACAAAGTATATTGCTGAAGTGCAGTGGTAACTCCAAAATGGACAAGAGCATGTATCAGTGGTCAACGACATGACTGTCTGTGGTTGCAGACCTTTTGCACATTGCTGCAGAGGAGATGCCACACAAACTGTAGCAGAGATCCCGTTTAATGCTGAATGTGCTAAATGTGCCTAAGGTCAAAATCCTTGTACGTAACAATGGCAAACACAATTATCGTCAGTCACTCATGATACAACCATGAATCTGTCATGCACTACCGCTCAGCTTGCCTTTAGGTATGGTAGTGAAAAGTTATAGCCGTGAACTTGGCATTACTGTAATGTCTACATCTGTAACAAAGTCAGATAAAATGTGATAAACTCACAGTTTATGTCAACACAACAGCTCATTCTGTGGCCACTCGCGTGTAACAGAGAAACAATTAATGGTCTTGGTTATGTAAAGCTCACTGATCTTCACCTTTTTGATGCCTGATGAGTTTTATCACATTAAGTTTTTGTGTTGCTCTCAGTGTGTGTCTGTGTGTGTGTGTGTGTGTGTCTGTGTGTGTGTCTCCATCTATCAGTATGCAACCCGACCAAGCAGCTGCCAAGAGCTTAGCAGGCTGTTGCTAGGCAATGCCATTTAAAATCCATCCTTCTCTGTGTGTCGGAAGCAGGGTAGCTGTGTTTGTCTCTTGGTTTTGTTGATAATATCAGGGCAGAAACTGGAGTAGCGTAAAGCATTTGCCTTGTTAGCCCTGCACAATATTTTTTCCCAAAGTGCAGCTTTGTTGGTGGGAGGCTGGTTTGGCCTCAGATGACTTCATAAACAAAGAACATTAAGCGGCTTTCTAGGGAGCTGTTTAATAATAGTATAATGAAAGAGCGTGTTTGCCATTTGAAGATTAGTTTTAAAGAGTGTCATTATGTCACATTCTAGTGTGGGACGCTCCTAAGCTATTACAGCGAGATCTGCGAGGGTGGGTGTATGTATGCTTCATTTAACAGCAGGCACATCTTTTCTTTGAAGTTATAATCATCAGTGTGGGCATAAAAATACAACCCTGGTTTACTACCCTCTGTCATGGGTTGATATAACAGTAGTAATTCAACCTATGTCCTGGTTATGTAAGGTTTCTATTAACTGCTCTTAGCACCCAGTAGGCCTATCTAATATGTCTTGGCAGTAATCCTGTTCAATACAGTGTGCTGTTCTGTACAGTATTAGCTTAGCAGGTATCACCATCCAATAATTTTTTGAGATATTTCAGTCCAGACCAAAGTGGTGAACCAATGTATCCATCCATAATATGTCAAAGTCTGTCTGGTATCACTGTGTACATGCAGTTGACAAGTGACAGTGACCAAATGTGCATTATTCTTTGATTCCTTAAAAGCATCAAAAAACTGGATTATCATCATAATCCGCCAGAACTGAAAACATGCTCTCTCTGTTACTGTGTCCAAAGCTCAGTCCTTTTGGGACAATATTCCTGTGAAAACATGAGCAAAACCAGTGTTTAGGCCAGAGGGGTTGCAATACCGCAGTGACAGATGGGGATCTCAAGCCCAGTGCCCAAATTCACATTCAGAGTTTAACATGGATCTTTCTCACACTTCCACCCACAAACTCAGCTACTCAGGTATTCAGGCTTAAAGGCAGGATTATATCGTTTCCTGGTCGGGTTTATTAGCAAGCTAATCTAACCTTAATATGAATTGTAATACGTGTGGATTTGCAACTGGTAGCAATTAAATGTAAATTGCTTTACAAGTCATGCTTTTCTTTCCTAATGAAAATCTTGTTTTCTATCATTGTGAAACAAGCTCATTTGAAGGTTGTAGTTTTGTGATCTTGTGAACAAAAAGACAAATAAGGACAGACTGAAAAGAGAGCTGACTTTGTAATACAACAGACTGAGAGACGAGGTAGAGGCGGGGAGGATGAAAGGATGAGTGATGGCAGGAGGCTCGTGTAGAGTGACACTACCATAGATGTACTTTGACTTTGATTGTGTGTTGTTGTGAGTCACCGCCTGTGTCCGTCACCACAGTGGCTAACAGAATGAGAAATCAGTGTCTCTGGGCCTTGACAACATCTCGCTGTCACTTCATCTGCGCGGACCTGCCCTTTCCTTCCATTCAGTCACCTTTCGTCTACATGCCTTTCTCTCCTCCTATTTCTGTCAGTCTCTCTCTCACTGTCCATCTGCCAATAATTTGGTAACCTTTTAAATCAGTCATTCCAGCTGGGGTTTACTGTAGTGTCTGTGTAAGTATTGACAGTGTATGTTCAAGTCCTGACAACATCTACGCCCACTTTGAGACACCTGAAGTGAGATAAATTAGATAAAGTTTTATAAAATCCTGCAGCCCAGGTGATGCATTTGGTTAGTTTCTCTAACTCTCAAAAGCTCCTCTATACATCTAATACATCACCTCTAATAATCTAACACAACAGTTTGAGTAGTACTCATCATGGCTGACCTTTACTGCATGTGTAAAATGGGTCAGCAGCCTGTTCTCTCACACATGCATCCTGCTACAGGGGAACACAAGTAGAACATCATTTGTAGTTACGGGTCACAAATGCAATGTTTGGAACCACGGATGTAATATACATTCCATACGTCTACTCTCGCTGCATTTTACATTTACATTTATTCAATCGGCAGATACTTTTGACTGAATTGATGGACAAATAAGGTGCAATCCAAGCCGCTGTAGATCTGGGAGAAGTTGACTTTATGTTGCCTCTTCATCCACAACATAAGTTACTAGTGCTTTTGTTTCTCTTATAATAGTAATTCTTTATGATCGTTAGATAAATGGAATCCCAAAAAGCCACTTTTAATCAATGTTTTTCCTTTAAAATGTTATTACTGCTTACTACATGCAACAAAATAAATGTGAAGGTTTTGTTTTCTGAAACCTGCTGGTATCTTTGTGTGCCCACATGTGCTGTACTGCTACCACAGAGGTGAAGGACAGTAGCAATTGAGGAGATATGAAAGCATCAAGGAGTGGAGTACAGTGATTTGTAACTGCCATAACTGAAAAGAACCATCATTACCGTCCTGACTAGAGCCTTATTTGAAGACTATAAGAAAAGTAATTATAACTGATTGTCATTAGGGAGCCGCAGGATATCCTCGCACAAAGCCAGCGCCTCAGATGTTAAACTTTATCTTCTGTAGTTCTTTTTTTTTCTCCTCTGAAAACATAGAAAATGTTTAATATTGATAATATAAATATGTGACAACAATTTCTTTTGACACAAAAATCTAGCAATGTTAATAGATGACTAATTGACAAAGTTAAATAAACAGTGCCTGACTAAGGCTGACCAACCTGAAAGGCATTTTCTATCAAGAGACAGAGGCTATGTGAAGTGGCGTAGGAGGAGGGGGGGGGGGGGGGCAGTAGGTCATTTTGTCAAGGAAAGAAGAGACGAGTCTGCCGCTGTGTTGCGTCCATCGTCAACACTGAAAAGAGCATTATCAAGTGCACCCACGTCACACTCTGCAAAAATAACACACGGCTAGAAGGCATTTCAACCGAGTACTTGGTGTTGTGATTGGTGGGCGAAAAATGTGGAACAAAGGCAGATGGATGAAGGTGGAGGAGGATAGTATGAGTGGATAAGAGGAAATGAGAAAGGAAAGGAAAGGAGAGACATCAAGAAGGAGGTAGCCACTCAGCTTGAGGGAGATGAGTAGAGAGATGGAGGGATGAGTGGAGGAATAAATGGGGAAACAGGAAAGGGAAAGGTAACAGTGGCCTGTTGGAGAGCCTGCAGTGGAGGGAGAGAAGGGTCTTTGTGATCGGTGGTCAGCCTCCGCCGGCCGACTGCCCCTCTGGAGGCCAATTAGATAGGGATAGGGTAGAGCTAGAACAGTGGAAGACTCCCCGCAGGCGCACACACACACACACACACACACACACACACACACACACACACACACACACACACACACACACACACACACACAAAAACGCTGACACCAGGTTCATACAATAATCAAAGCCCCCAGGGACACACCCTTGCACATTCTCAACACACATGCTGATATTAGTGCAGACACAGGCTAAAAGAACATAATGCTCTTACTTTTAAAGTTGTTTTTCATTAATACAATTTAATACAAAAAATATCAAGCTTACATCAATGTTCCAATTAAAAAGTGAACTGACTTTGCTCGCTGTTGCTTAATCGCAGGACTTGACACCAATGAAAACGTTTTGTGTAGTGTTAAACTTTCTGCCATGCCTTTACCTTCTCACAATGAGAAGCTTAAACTTAATTGACCAGCAGGCTAATTATCCAGCTAAACATTAGGGGGAAATGGTTGAACATTAAGTTAATATTAAAGTATATTATTGCCTTGTTCAGGCTCTCATCCTAAATCTGTCAGAAAATCTATAAGTAATGTTATGACATAAGTTTCACTGGGTGAATGCAACTCCTGGAGTTGACATAACACGATGAGCCGGAGAGAAGTCGCTCACTCTTTTGGTCATTTTGGAAATACAAAAACACACGATACTACAGTGGTGCTAGTGAATGGAGCTTCGTCCATCACAAATGTTCTTTTGATGTGTATCAACACCAGCTTGCAGAGAGCACCAAAACCTGGCAACAGCCACGTTTTCTTTTGGACTGTCATCAAGCTCCTCACAGAATGAACGTGCATTAGCACACACAGACACATAGAAGATTCATAACAGATCTATGTATATAGCCAACCCAGGTGTTAGTCATTCACACCAGTGCAACAAAAAAACTGTTTCACAAACACACTTATGCAGTAAAATGCAGCCAGTGTCCGGCTGTCTACAGGAACTCTAGAAGGCTGAAGCATTTCATCTGTTTATGTTTTCATATAGTTAATAAAAAATGAGCAGGTTTGCAGTCAACTTACTACAGTTAAAACAAATCTAACATATTTAATTAGTGTGTGTGTGGTGTGTGTGTGTGTGTGTGTGTGTGTGTGTTGTGTGGTGTGTGTGTGTGTGTGTGTGTGGTGTTTGTGTGTGTGTTGTGTGTGTGGTTGTGGTGTTGTGTGTGGTGTGTGTGTGTGTGTGTGTGTGGTAGCATGCAGTCATTCATCACCACCCCTGTTGTGCTGGAGAGAGGTTCATTTGAAGTACAGAAATCTCAGAAAGGACACACACACACATTGGTGAATAATGATCAAATGCCTCCTAAAGTTCAGCCTGCAGCTATGAAATGGACGCATTTTTATCCATGCAACACACACACACACACACACACACACACACTTGCTGTCCCTGAAAAATGTCCTGCAGCCGGAGACCTGATTATCTGCTGCTTGGCCAATCAGCGCTCACCATTAGGAGTGTGTCTTGACCAGTAGGTGCTAGGGGTGGGGGAAAAAATCGATACAGCATAGTATCGCGATATTTCCCGTGGCGATACTGTATGATACACAAACGCCAAGTATCGATTTTTATATTTAAAACTGCACATGAGAATTTAACTTTTGGTAGTGAATAATCAATCAGTTGCTTCTCAGTCCACCAGATGGCGCTGTTTGTTTTCTGGGTGAGGTCACGGGGTGACTGTCAGCGTGCAGGAGGATGTAGATAAAATAAAATGTCAGCGTTAGAGAGAGAAATCAGAAATGCACCGTCTGCATTTAAATCAAGTGTTTGGAATTTTCGGATTTTTAACAAGGAGGGGACAACTGAGATGGATATGAGACATGCGATTTGCAAGGAGTGTCGTATGCAAATAAAATACTCAGGGAACACCACCAACATGAGGGCTCATCTACACGCCACCATCCAGAGTTAGCGTTAGCCGAGGACGGTAAAGCCATGCTAAACCAGCTCCGCCGAAAAACCAACCAACACTGGACACACTTAGCTCGACAAAGCTACCTCCAAATTCAGAACGAGCGAAGAAATAACTCAAACCACGCCTGCTTCATGTGCAAGACCTGCGTCCATACAACGTTGTGGAAATGAGGGATTTTGTCAACAAAACATTGGAACCAAGGTACGTAACTCTGTCGCGCCGCTTTTTCACGGATGCAGCCGTACCAAGGTCTACAGAGAAGTTAAACTCAAAGTTCAGGAAAGTTAAAAACAGCAGAACGTGTTGCATGATGTGATGCATCCACCTTAATTGAATGCAAAACAGTTCAGTTTTGCCAGTTGTAACATTTATAAACACATTCATGAAAGTGTTTGTGTTAGTCAGCTGACAGTCACATTTTACAGCAATAAAATCATGTGAGATGAACAGATGTTGACGATATTTTCCTTTGGGGACAAAATAATGAAGTTGGAAAAAGTAATAGAGTACAATATATCGCAGAATATCGCAATATGTTTAAAATCGCAATAATATGTATCGGACCCAAGTATCGTGATAATATCGTATCGTGGTGCCTGGTGATTCCCACCCTAGTAGGTGCTGCAGTGGCAGGTCCTTAGTGACTGGTTGGATTCTGTAGGTGCTGTTAACATTAAGCCTAATGAGAAGGAAGGACGGGTCTAGTGCTTATGCTCTATTGATGGATAACACAGAATGACCTTTAAGCAAACCTCCAGCTAGTATATGTATAATCACAGCCCAGATGTTAATACAGTGTAAGTCCCCAGTCCCACCCCTCCACCCTGATGCAGACATTCTGAAACACCAGCATGGCTACAGAGAAAACTGACACTATCTGAATCTGTGTCCTGGAGGCATTATGTGTCTGCTTTAGGAGTTAATTAAATTATTGCACTTTTCTGGGCTCTGCTGTGTTTAAATCCGGATGATTGTCATATTGGCAGCTGAATCCAGACCTTTCCTACTATATGAGCATTCGTGACTAACCTACCTGTACAATAACCAGAACATTGCACTTACAATGTACGCTTCTGATTCCAGAAAGCTTCGGACAAAGCAAAACGGACTGAAATGTTGCCACAAAATATGCATATGCATGCATTATTATCTGCATGCAGATAATAAATTGGAAAGAAAAAAAATATAAAGCTTGATTATTGTTTTAGGTTGGTCTTTTAAATTGATAATACTGTCATACACCAAGTATAGGCTGGACCACAGTGACAAATGCGTGTACTGTATGTGGGAGAATCAGCAGGTACGGCAGTCTGGGATTGGACTCTGACATCACTCGAGAGCGAACATAGTCACAATTCTGCGCTTTCCCATAGACTTTACATGGTTTATATATCAGCAAATACATTTTTTTGAGGTACATCAAATTACCAGACAGATCCCTTAAATATTTATTTTAATAATGATGTTTTAAATTTTGTAACACTACACCAATAGTCAAAGTCCCACGGGACTGGGCCCGGCTGAGCTTCACTACACAGAAGCTCTAATGACGGTTCTCCTGAGTTACTGTAGCTGTAATAATGGATATATGGCTGTAAGTCCAAGGGCTGTATGCTGTAAACCCTGTAACATGGGTCTAATGTTATTAATGCCTTTGCTGGCTAATGGCTAGTAGCTAGTGGTAGCTTGTAGCTAGTGGTAGCTAGTAGCTAGTGGTGGCTAATAGCAAGGCAGGATTTCATCACCATGGTTCTCTGGGCCCAGTTTATACTGAGTCTGACGCTGGCCACGTTTGAAAAAAAAGAATGTCAGTCAAAATGGATCTGGCAATAAATTGAATTAATTGATTCTTTAAAGCCTGCTGTCTGAACGTAGCCTAAGTGTTCATCTGTTAGGCAGTGTTAATTTTAGACCCAAAAGCTTGATGGCAAAAGTGGATGGTTTGCAGGTGTGCAAGTTGATTGGCAGCAGGAGTGGAATGGAACGCCACGGCCAGACAAACACACACACACACAGAGAGAGAGAGAGAGAGAGAGAAGAGAGAGAGAGAGAACACACAGGTAACCAACAAGAAACACCAGGGAGCGGTAAAAACAGCAGAAACACAGGGAATGAGGGAGAGGCAGGGCCTGGACCGTGACAGCATCTCCACACCAGTTTGCTGTTTTTGTGCTGAATTCATCTGTTTTTGTCTCAATCTCATTAGTTGAAGTCATAAAAATAACAATAGGCTTTTGCCGTCCCATTGTAGAGTAGGGACATGTTACGACAAGAAAACACTTTTATCTGTCTTTATCGTACTGTGTATCGTATGTCACACACCGAAGCAAAGGCAACACAGTTTCAGGGTGGGTGACAACAGCACACTAATGACAGTAATCAGTTTTATCAAGGAACACATTCTACATGTCGCAATATTTTTCATTTTATACTTACTAGCGCAGTGCCCTTTTAAAACGGGCCTCTTTGGAACGCTGCTTGCAGCTTTCTCGAGAACAGCTTCACACTCTACACAGCGCTTCCTTTGGTCCTGAGAAAGACACCGTGACTTAGTTGCATCCCCTACCAATGATCGAGTACACACGTCATTTGCTAACAGCTAGCTATTTTTGAAAAGGCTTTTTCCAGGAACAAAAAGCATTCATCGCTGATGCTGGAAGTGGTTGAGTTTGCTAGAATGTAACCTCTCTGGTGTCTCAGGTCTCTCTCTCTTCATCAGCAGTGGAACGTACTGTTGTGAGCGACTAAGAACGAGCTGTACCCAGCATGCCCTTCAGCGTTGTACCAGTTTAGAGGGGCCCCCTCTCAGTACACTAGACAGTGTTTACATAACACTTATAAGTATGTACTTTTTAATGTACTTTTTTAATTTGGATTCTCAAAAATACACCTCGCCAAGTGTGAAGTCGAGAAAGCCAAAAGACGGACACACAGACAGAGATCCCTTCCACTTTAGTTAGGTATACCTTTTTTTGACGTGACAGATTAAAATTTTGCTGCAAGGTTGGCACATGTTATGTTATATCCCTGCCTCACACAGTCTTTTAGAGTTTTAAAGAGCTTCCTAGATGACAGATGTCCCACCCGGCTCTTAGCTTGTATTCTGCCTTCCCCTCTACTCCCAAGATACTTGGGATAGAGAGGGAAGGCTGGGAAGGAAAGTCATGAGACACGGAGGGCTTTCATGATTAGTCTATTTTTGGATCAGAGCCTGTTTTTCCCATCACCACTTCCACGGAGATCTAAGAACAGGTACAGGGAGTTGTCTCCAAAGACAGAAGGACACATAGAAAGAGAAAAAAGGGGATTCAATCTCCCCAGGGAATCAAAGGGGGGTGGTGACAAGTACTGAGCACACAAAGGACAGGCAGAGATAGTCCCAAAGTGGATGAATTTTATCTCAGCTCTAGTAAATTACTCGCCACTTCTCCAAAATCCACAAACAGGCCAAATGCAGGGAGTGGCCACAACGCAAAATGCAACAAATGCAACAAATGCAACGTTTGCTGTATATCCAATCAAGCAGAAAAGCTGTGCAGTATGTGTAGCAAGGTAATTCTTTTGTATTTGGGGGTAGACATATGTACAGCAGAGCGGGAGAGCAGTGCCTGTGGCTATGGTACCACCACAGGGGCTTGGGGCTGCAGCCTGAGGCAGCTCCCGTTCTCTTAAATACTGATGCTCTTATTTTGAAAAGAGTATATCCACCCTGAAACTTAATATGTCGCAAAATTTGAATTTATGACCATAACCGAGTCTCTGTTAAAGGGCCACATTGCTACCTGGATGCGTGTCGGCTAGAATTATAAAAGGGGGCGAGCTGAATGTCTAGTGTAGCCGCAGACGAGCCTCGCCTGATTGAACCGTGCTTATAGTTAGACAAAGAAATAATAGGAACCGAGCCATCGGCTGTTTCAGGACTGCCTTGTGCACAAACACTGATTGACAAATGTAAATTAATTGATTGACAGTTAGGAAGTAAACCAACAGTCTTCTCAATGCCTGTGCTGAGGAAGCCTAGATTAAAGATTGCTCATATGCACTAGTTGTAGAGGGGTCTGGGTTGAGCTTTTTTTCTTTTTTTTCCTCTTTTTTTTTTAAATGGGTCAAGAGTTGTACATTTAAGGGGGTAAAATCACCTTTTAGTGGAGCTCCATTATACAAGTACATTAAGTAGGAGTTATGGACAGAGTGAGTGTTTCCAAACAGATTTTCTGATTCAAAACTGTACAGAGTGAAATGTAACAAATTCCACAAGGTCACCATTTAACGTTCAGTCAGAGATATTGTGGATTGTAACAAATACAGCACTATTGTGTTTGGCTTAAGCATCAGATCCCTAGCTTAGACACCTTGTTGTGATATAATACCAATACACTGCATCAGTCCAGCTCATAGCAGGAGCAGGGGGAAGTTGGGGGTGGTACCAGGGTCAGCTTCAGAAATGGTATGTGAGGAGTCAGCAGCGAGTGATTTTCTAGATTTTAAATACCACCACATTGGTGTATGTGAATGTGACTGATTTTAAGAGTCAGCTGGTATGATTGAGCCATTAAAAAAGTCAGGCTGATCAGCTGGTGACATGAGCAATTTTCCTATTCTGTCTATGAAGATGCTTCATTGTGACCATCCAGATGCAATTGATAACATGCGTTTTGCCACCTTTCCTCTCTCCTTCTCTTTTTTCTCTGCCTCCCAGTGCTCAGAAGGCCTTTCTGTTGGAGAACGTGCCCTGTAGCAACGCCAGTTGCCAGAGTGTGGGAAGGATGTTCCACATCCACTGGGACCAATCAGATCTGGGAGCCATCCAAAATGCCATCATGGCAACATTCTTTGACATCTATGAGGACGTGAGTAGTTTGTGTTCAGAGAACGTTGCTCGGAGCTTGTTTTGGTCACATACAGCACCATCCTTTCTCTCGTTCTTTTTCCCTCCATTTCTCCACAGCTTTTACTACATCTCGCTAGATGTCTCTCTCTCTAAATGTCCCCCACCTTTATCATTCCACTCTTAGCTGTCTAAGTATGGCCCAGGCATCCACGTATGAGATAGTATGAGATAGATACACTAAAATTACATCCCCATTTCTATATTATTATTATTATTATTAGGAGAGAATGAATACTTGTCACAGAGTACACAAGAAGATTTGATTTCTCTAATGCAGAAAAGTAGATTATGGGTAAATTTTTTTTTTAGGTCAAAAAAGGACTTTAAGTATATTCTTATCCTTTCATGCTCAAAAGTAATATTCCATAATTGGACAAAAGACGATGATGCCATGTCCAGTTTAGTGCTTGTTTCCGGAATGTTGTTTAAAGCGCATACAGTAGCTTGTGTGCAGCTTACTTTACTTAGTCTTTGTATTTACAAGAAGAAGCACTATTATATGGTTTCTCTACAGCTCTTATACATTCAGGTTTTTTTTACACTGCCTGTCTTTTTCATTTATGTTAACTTGGATTTCGATGGTGACAGTGGCGTTTATTAAAACACACACAGTTTTACACACTTGTAAACATACATAGAGTACATACGTTGTCCAAATCCTTCAAAGTTTCTTCCACACACTCGCACCCAGAATGTAGAACTGCACATAGTACAACTGTATTGCAATCTGCTGTATGTATCTTATCAGAATTAATTATTACTGCTCATGTGGCCTAATTCAACGCTCTCTCTCTCTCTCTCTCTCCTCTCTCTCTCTCTCTCTCTCTCTCTCTCTCTCTTTGTCTCTCTCTCACTCTTTCTATTCATCTCTCGCTCTCTCTGAGGCTTTATAAATGTGAGAGAGAGACGTAGTGAAGAAAAAAAATGAAGAGCGGAGATGATAACATAATGCTGGATCAGTCACCCAGTATGTTAGAGGGATAAAAATGTACATCAGAAGACACACACCAAGCTCCCATTGTCCCTTATCTGTATGCCTGTCTTCATTTGCAGGGTATATTAGACATGCTGGTCCTCAGCCAGCCAGAGGGCAAAAATGACTTGATCATCCATGCTTTGAAGAACAATTTTGAAGCTGATGCCTACTTCGTTAAAGTGATGGGTAAGTGACTGATTTGCTAAGTAATTTGCTAGGTCGCTCTGTTCCTCTTTCCTCTCCACATGCCTAAAACAGTTTATTGGATGGGGCACATGGAGAAAGAGAAAGGCCTCTTTCTGTCTTATTCTATTTCCCAAATTACAACTGAAATGTTAATGTTTTACTGTATTCTTTGTACATTTTTACCATAACGCCCCCCTTAGACCAATTACAATCACTGAACATAAGCAGCTCTTTTCCCAGACCTAGAAACCAGATGGTCATGATGACTATTTGCTGTCACATTATTTAGATTTCTAGCCTCAAGCGACTCAGTCGGTGGAGAAAAGGTGCTCTTGTCTGAGTGTTTTGTTCTATTCAACCTGAATTAAAATGGCCACCGTCCACACAAGACTTCTCCCAAAAGGTCACTTTAAACACTGCCTCAGTACTCTCTTTCCCTGCTTCTCCACTATAAGCTTCTATATCAATTAAACAGGGATACAAACAGGCATACACTGCTAATACAGCGCTGTAAGGCCCACATCTCTTAGTCTAGTTGGTGCCATTGATAACCCCCCCTTCATGACACAAGAGCGGAAGTACAATAATAGTAATTATACAGTGGTCTGCAAAAGTTTGGGCAACCTTGTTAATTTCCATGATTTTCCTTCATAAATCATTGGTTCTTAGGATAAAAAAAATCTGTTAAATATATCATATAGGAGACAAACACAGTGATATTTGAGAAGTGAAACGAAGTTTATACCATTTACAGTAAGTGTGCAATAATTGTTTAAACAAAATTAGGCATGTGCATAAATTTGGCCACTGTTGTCATTTTACTGATTTCAAAATCTTTAGAACCAATTATTGGAACTCAAAATTGGTTTGGGAAGCTCAGTGACCCTTGACCTACATACACAGGTGAACCCAATTATGAGAGAGTATTTAAGGGGGGGCAACTGTAAGTTTCCCTCCTCTGGGAATCTTCTCTGAAGAGTAGCGACATGGGAGTCTCAAAAGAACTGTCACATGAACTGAAAACAAAGATTGTTCACCATCATGAATTAGGGGAAGGATAGCGAAAGCTGTCTAAGAGATATCAGTTGTCTGTTTCGACAGTTAGGAACATAGTCAGGAAATGGAAGACCACAGGCACAGTTCAAGTTAAGCCTCGAAGTGGCAGACCAAGGAAAATCACGGATGAACAGAAGCGAAGAATGGTTAGAACAGTCAAAGTCAACCCACAGGCCAGCACCAAAGACACACAACATGATCTTGCTGCAGATGGAGTCATTGTGCATCGTACAACTATTGCGCGCACTTTACACAAGGAGATGCTGTACGCAAGAGTGATGCGGAGGAAGCCTTTTCTCCGCCCACATCACAAACAAAGCCGCTTGAGGTATGCTAAAGCACATTTGGACAAGCCGGCTTCCTTTTGGAATAAGGTGCTGTGGACTGATGAAACTAAAATTGAGTTATTTGGACATGACAAGGGGCGTCATGCATGGAGGAGAAACAACACAGCATTCCTAGAAAAACACCTGCTGCCTACAGTAAGATGTGGTGGTGGTTCCATCCTGCTGTGGGCCTGGGTGGCCAGTGCAGGGACTGGGAATCTTGTTAAAGTTGAGGGACGCATGGATTCCACCAAATATCAGCAAATTCTGGAGACCAATGTCCAGGAATCAGTGACAAGGCTGAAGCTGCGCCGGGGCTGGATCTTTCAACAGGACAATGACCCTAAACACTGCTCAAAATCTACTAAGGCATTCATGCAGAGGAACAAGTCCAACGTTCTGGAATGGCCATCTCCGTCCCCAGACCTGAATATTATTGAAAATCTGTGGTGTGACTTAAAGAGAGCTGTCCATGCTCGGAAACCATCAAACCTGAATAAATTAGAGGTGTTTTGTAGAGAGGAATGGTCCAAAATCCCTCCAACCAGAATCCAGACTCTCATAGGAAGCTATAGGAAGCGTTTAGAAGCTGTTATTTCTGCAAAAGGGGGATCTACTAAATATTGAGTTATTTTTTTTGATTGTGGTGCCCAAATTTATGCACATGCCTAATTTTGTTTAAACAATTATTGCACACTTCCTGTAAATGGTATAAACTTCGTTTCACTTCTCAAATATCACTGTGTTTGTCTCCTATATGATATATTTAACTGATTTTTTTTATCCTAAGAACCAACGATTTATGAAGGAAAATCATGGAAATTAACAAGGTTGCCCAAACTTTTGCAGACCACTGTAATTTATACTTTATTAATCCTGCAAGGGAAATTGCAATATTTACATTCTGTTGTTGTTACACACATTACACATACTCAGGCCTGAAACACACACACATGCTCAGTGGCAGTGCCTAGGAGGTGAACGGGCACCTCTCCAGCTACCTGTCCACCACCATACTTTGGTTCGTAAGGGGAGGGGACTTGAACCTGGAACCTATGGGGGACATGGATTGACCCTCCGGTTCCCAACCCAACACCCAGACTGAGCTACTGCCCCCCCCCCCCCCCCCCCCCCCCCCCCAATAGGCTACAACTAGAAATTGATCTTGTTTTACTTGTTGAAATGGCACAGTAAAATCCCCACGTCTTTTACTAAATGTTTCCATTAAGAAGCAGATACTATGAACCTCGATTTGTTAGCAGTTAGTCCGATTTCTCACTAGGTTGTTTGTTTTTATGGATTATGTGTGGCTTCTGGTGTTCCACGTTATCATCGTAAAGTGATCAAATCATCCTAATTTTGGTTGCAAACCAACCTCTGGCTGTGTGACATTGGGAACTAGTACATACTTCACACCACTAATATGAAATAAAACAATAGCATAATTAGTGTAGGGAGGAGCCACATGTACAACTGTTAATTAAGTTAATCATTTACTGTTTTACTACTAAACACTAATGGCTGTGGTGCTCACCATGTAACTCCTGGCTCCTTCATTGCATGTCAGCCTCCTCCCTCTCTCTCCATGTAACCTGTCAATTTCCACTTCAGACTTCAGCCTGATGAAGGTGTCAGAAATGGCAGCAAGAAATCCTTTATTCTGTCGATTCTAAATGTTCACTAATTCAGATGAAATATCACACACCGTTTGTGCAATGGGCTGTATTTCAGTCACACTTTAATCCTGATGATGTCTACTAGACTAGAAGCAACCTTAGCTTTGATATCTGCATGCAATGCTCCGAAATAGTTTTTATATTTTTGGATTACTGCTTTTTCCTTTCAGTTAGTGTAATTTATTTATTTTATTTTGCGATTGTAAAAATCAAGATGCTGTCTTCTGAAGTCAAAATGTTGGTACAGAGTTAGTGCCTAATGACATTTGAGGAAAACAAAAATAGTTCCACTCTAGGGCGGGCCTTTGCACAGTTTAATCTGTCACTCTGCTCTGCTCATTAGTAGGAGAAATAAAAAAGAGCGTTGTTGATCCCTTAGTGTATCAGAACAGTTGTTAAACAGTTGTTGTGTTGTCTTTTATAAAAGGGAGGGGATACAACTGCTCCTGCTTTCAGAATCACAAGAAACACACAGAAATCATCACCATGCCCCCGTGAACACGATAGTACACACACTTACTTGCATAATTACAGTATGTAATCAGTATTCTACAATATTACATATACACACAAATTTGACTTGTCTAATGCAAACTGCCTGAGATGCACTGTATAGTCATCTTTATTCATTAAAAACCACTTTTATTATACCCTTTTTCAGCAAGCTCTCTTTTCCAATGACGCCCTGATTATAGCGCAAATAAAACGAAATAAAAGCAATTCCAAACTTACAGTAAATATAAAGTAGTAATAATAAAGTAATACCAGGGTACAGTAGGTAAAAACATTAATGATAAAACAACAACAACATGTACACATATTGACATTTAAACAGTGAAGTGAAATGAGAATCACAGATGTAGGCGAGTAAGAGGGCTATTAAAAACCCGAGCAGTCCCTGTGGAACGCATATTTAAGCAAAACCCTAAGCGTCTCAGTGGAAACCAGTCGCTCTAAATTGAGTCCTGAAGCTTGTTCCATCCGTCAGGAGTGTAATAGTTAAGAGCAATCTTTCCTAAATTATTGCTGTTGATGCGTGACATGATAAGTCAAGTTCTCTGATAAAATGCTGATATGACACTAAGGATAAAGACATCCCAAGCCTGCACTCACACCAGTAGTTTGTAGCAGTAGCAAATATTCAAAGAGTCACACCAATGTAGATTTCAATGAATTACAGGAGATTGGAACAGCCTCGTTGGTCAGTATATGTTCCATGTGGATTTTCGTAGCGTTTACTAAGTCCAGAATGTAGTTGCCGCGTTGAACTCTGATGGGTGACGCTTTTAATCATGGGACCGGAGAGTTAGATGAGGATTAGTTGCATCACACTGAGCTGCTAAAATTGACACAAGAGCATTCTCTGTTTGGTCTATTGATTACACCACTGTTTTTAGCCCACTTAAAGTTGTTTCCGGAGACTTGCTCAACTTAGCAACGTTGAAGTTCGTTCCATGAGGAGCACCTGGGGTTTCAGGACAAGGTTAGACTTCTTTGCAGGCATTGTACAGGAAGAAGAGCTAAAGAACTCCCATGACGCCCTGTGGCCTGCCTTGCATCTCACCCGGCCTTCCAACACCCGTACTACCATACTATCTAGTATGCCAGAAAATCATTTAGTACTCCCCAATACATAGTACTACCAGGATGTCCTACTGCATCTGGTTGGATTTTGCAATATGGAAGCCAGCATGCTTTTCTGGTTATTCTGACCCACAATCCTTTTGTGCTGCAATATAAGGGTCAAAGTGTCAAAGTTCAAGTTCCAATCTTATAAAGTAGAATGTCCCAATTGAATGCATAGTTTATGCAACAGTACGTACTCTAAGGGCAACTTCTCTCAGCATCCGTATTGGTGGGATATTGGTTTTGGATGCTAGGTTGAGGTCAATACAATGCCCTAAGTGTAGGAGCCAGTGGTTTCCATGTGTTCAGTAGAAGTTGTTTGGGCACAGTATCTAATTGGAGCTGTGAAGCCAGTCCTCCAGCTAGTCTGCAGCTACCTTAAGTTAAGCAGCCAGTGTGCAGCGCTGTCAGCGGTACAGAGATTGTCAGTCGGATATCAACGCGTTTAGTTAAGTTGTGGGATGTGAGTGAGCAGCATTACCCATAGGTGGACAACCTTGTAGCTGTTAACAATGCATCTTTTTTGTGTACTAAAAGTTGTCGTTTATTTTCTTAATTAATTGTTTTGTCTTTGAAATGTCAGAAAATGAGGAAATATCATGGTATATCAGAGTGAAGAAACTAGAAAATATTCACATTAATGAAACTGGAATCAGAGAATTTAGATTTTTCTCGGCAAGTCATTTAGTAGTTGACAACTAATCAACTGATCAGCTCTTAGTTTGTGATCATGCTCAGTGGAGACTCACTCAGTTGAAAGAGTTTAACAGGTTAAAGGCCCTTCCCTGTCATTGGCTGATCAGACCTTTGCTGAGGTTTGCAGATGAGCATTGCTATGCCAGGATGCACATTAGGTCACTGGATTTCATCAGGAAGATTTCATTTGGTAAATGTCTTGTGTCGGTCTACCATAGGTGTGCAGGGCCTTTCATTTTTAGACTATAATTAGACTATATCCTTTATTCATATTCAAAATACAGAGTGTTTTTATGTTTCTGTTGGATTGGGTATCAGAGGAGTCTGATTGTAGTCTAGATTATCTCCAGGCAACAACAACCGGCACAAATTAAGTTGTAACAACTATGTTGTGGAGAAACTGTCATAAATATTACATATTATTTGAAATGTCAATGAAGAAAGAAATGTTAAAGGAGAAATGTATTTTCAGTTAGTCTGACAGCTTCTGTGTGCACAAGTACGTTTGTGCATGTCCTCGACTCGTCCTCCTTCATCCCGCTGTAACACCAATTCCTTTTGTGCCGCCTCTCTAAACACTGCTGTTCTTTTCGTTATCCATGTCTTGTCTCACTGCAGCACATCAAACAAAACACACACAGACACACCCACACCAAAATGCCCGTCTCCCCCTCCCGTCGATGCCAACACTGTCAGCTCCTCCACTTCTCCACTGTGTTCAAGTTCAGCTGGAACACGCTTTCACACGTTTAGCGTTGCATTTTCTACATCTAGCTGCGAACAACAAGCAGCCAAAAATAAAAATATATCTGTTACACCCTGTCGACATTTCATTTCAAATGCAGCTTAATAGCCTCACACCTCCCTGCCAAACCCCCCCCCCCCCCCCCGAGGGCAAATTGTTTATTTACCAGTCTTTTCAGGCGCCTCGGATAGCATGGCTGATAGCATCACGCTGTAATAATTGAGACCGAGTGTGTGAACCTTATATTCAGACTTTACACATTATGTCAGACAGTGATGTGGCTTTACAGATCCTCCGTTCTTCAGTAAGATGGAATCCTATTTTCTCAAGATGACATCACTCAACCCTCCCAGAGCATTATTGAACAACATCCGCTGAAGAATTGAGTTCGGCTTTGTGTGTGGGTTGTGGTGTGTGTGTGTGTGTGTGTGTGTGTGTGTGGTGTGTGTGTGTGTGTGTGTGTGTGTGTGTGTGTGTGTGTGTGTGGTGGTGTGTGGTGTGTGTGTGTGTGTGTGTGGTGTCTGCCCGTATTTGTCTGTCCATGTGTGTCTGTCCGTGTGTGTGTCCGTCGGTGTGTTGTGCGTGGGATGAATCCATCAGCAGCCTGCCAGAGGCCAGGTCTCTTGCTGGGCTTTTCACACTGAGATGACCTGAACCTGTACCGTTCTGACATCTTATCCTCCCGTGCTCCCAACATGCAATAGTTCACTCATACACGCATTCCATCAAGACCTGTACCATAGGTGCATATATTATTAGTAACTACAGGGTTTTTGAGTACAGCTGCAGACCAACTGAAGGTTCACAGCTACGATGCTATTCTGTGAAAAGAAAAAGTAAAAGAAAAAATATATATACATAGAAAAAGAGAAAGAGAAAGCATATCATGGCTGTGACCAATTTTTGGGGATTCTCCTTTAAGTAAGGTTCTTCTCAAAATGGTTTGTTGCTATTTAATGTACAATTGCAGTTCAGCTGTTGCCACTGATCATGTTTTTTTGTCAAATACTGCAAAATATTGCAAACTTTGCATGGACTCAGGTTTGCCGTAGGCTGAAAATCAACAACATTAAGCTATGAGCTGAGGAAAAAAAGACTGCTAGCTGAGTCTAATTTATACAGCATAAAGACTGCAGCGCTGCAGCGCTATGTTGTCCATCACAGCTGAGAACGGAGAATTGTCTGAGTCGAGTTATAGCCGAGCAGTCTGATACGTGTGGAGATCAGTAGAGATCTGTACAGTTACACTGTAGCAGGCTGGTGTCGTTTTCAGGCAATTTAATGAAGGTGGCGGCCATGCGTAACGCCACTGCACTCTTCGCTTCAAGTCTTATTATCATCACGTCTATTCAGACTTGGTGTCAGTTTGAATTGAGTCTTTGAATATTGGCTAGGTTTTCTACTGGTCGATTTTGGACCCATCATTGGAGAGACGTATACAAATGAATAGGATTGGATTTCCAAGGAACACTGTAAGGACATGCATGAGGCTATTAAGTCTTACACAAAGCAAAATGGTTCCACTTTAAGCTGTAAGAGACAATAAAGCACAAAGTGGTTGCAGGGTGGACAGATGGATGGATGATTACTGCCGAGGAGGGAGGAGACGGGTGAAATCATAAACTCCAAAATTAGAAAGACAAAATGATGGAGGGGCGGCGATGGGGGAGGAAAGTAGGAGGTATCTCTGCATGGGCATCTTTGTGTGTGTGTTGTGTGTGTGTGTGTGTGTGTGTGTGTGTGGTGTGTGTGTGTGTGTGTGTGTGGTGTGTGTGTGTGGTGTGTGTGTGTGTGTGTGTTGTGTGTGTGTGGAGATGGAGAGTGACAGGCAGAACTGTATGAGTTGATTAGTTTCCTGCTTATTAGGATGCAGATTAGCTGCATTGAGAAACATCTGGGAGCTCATCTACTCCCTTCTCCTCTCTCCACTCCTCACCTCCCCTTTCATCTCTTCTTCTCCTCCTCGGCCAAATCCTGCTCTCTTCTTTCCGCGTTACCTACTCTCCTTGCTTCTCCCATGTTTTCTCATCCTTGCCTCTTTTATTTCTAACCCTCTCCAGCTTCTGTTTTTATCTTACTCTCACCTCTTCCTCTGCCCTTAACCCTGCCTTCACTCCTTGTTTCTCTTTGAAAAATGTCTTGTTTCCTGTCCTCATGCTTCCTCTCCGCCTCTCTCAGTCTGTCAGTCAGAGCTGTCTTTTATTCCCTCGTTTCATTTCATTCAGTTGACAACGGGTAGATTTACATGAAGTCGTTCAGTGTGGCTCTGTCGTCCGGAGGAGGATTTGACTGGAGGCTGTATGTTCACATTGGTGTGAATACTTATTCAGTGTCTGCTGCAACACACAAAGACAGCTGAGTGGGAGCGCCTGCTCCCGTGTTTGTCAAAATAGCATTCTGCACCAGCTAACGTTGACAGTTGAAGTCATAATGGCTCTGCCTGCAAATATGACAACAGGCAAGCTACACAGCGCATTTTACTACATATCACATCCATTTTATCCATTAACTACAGGGAGGTTCCTTGATCTTTTAACATCCAGAACTCAGAGAGTGAAGGTAAATAGATGCATGTCGGGGGAATTGATATCATCCACTGGGTCTCCCCAGGGCTACGCCCTTTCCCCTCTCGTCTGTTTTCTTTATATCGATGACAGCCACAGTCAGCACAAAAACAGTACAAACAGACTCTGTAAGCCTCCTGAAAATGACAGCAAACAGCCATGACTCTGTAGTTGATGTGCAGTCCTTCAATTAAATGTCCATAAAATGAAGGACATGTGATTTGATTTTGGACACAAACGGACTAATATCAACCAAAAGACCATCATCAAGTGACAGACTTTAGACTGTTGAAAAATATATTGGCACCATAGTCTTGCTTTTAACTATTCCGCTCCTGACGGATGGTACTCTGGTACTTTATGCAAAAAAAAGCCCAGCGACGTCACTACTGCCTGAGGACACTGTCGACAAGTCCCTTATACATTCTGTTCTACAGATCTTATATTGAGTCTGTCCTGACCTTCTCTCTTTTTTCTGCTGGGCCAGTGACCTTAACATCAAGTTCATCAAGTTGTTTCTCATGCAATTTTATGTGACAAAAACATTGATTGATATTGCTTTCAGTGTAAATAAGGTGGGAAATTGACCACCTATATTACCAACAGGGAGACCACTGAGTCTTCTGTCTTTTGAGTCTTGGATAACTTTATTTCAGATTGTGCTCTTCCTCTGCAAGTTTTTAATTCACATTTGATCATATAACAACAAAAAGGAGGCACTGCTGTATTTTTGATGTAATGTATTGCCAACAAAAAAACTGTTTAGATGAAGAGAACATGTTCTCTCTAGACAGTTTGCTACTGAGAGGATGTTAAACTTTATTGTAATTGATAAGGTTAATTAACGTGGTGGTCACATTGCATTTGCAGTGTTCATCCTGTTCATCCTAGTGAAATCCTGTGGAAGCTGCTGCCAGCTGTTCAGGGACAGTGAGCACATAACAACGCTATAATGATGTTACCCAAAGTTAGCATTGAGCAGGGGGGCTCCCTCTAGGATTTGAATCCCCACAGCGGTGCAGTGCCTTGTCTTACTTAAACTTCAACCAGATAAAGACAATACTGTGTTGCATGCATATGGGTGTGTGTGTGTGTGTTGTTGTGTGGTGTGTGTGTGTGTGTGTGTGTGTGTGTGTGTTTGTGTGTGTGTTGTGTGTGTGTGTGTGTGTGTGTGTGTGTGTGTGAGCAGCCCTGCAGTCAGCATAAAGCAGCCTGAGGACAACGAGAAGTGATGAGCATCTCAGAGCAAATGCCGCTCAGCTGTCAGATTGCTGTGGTGGCGTGTACAGCGTGATTCCACTTGGCTCTCGTTGACTCGCACTTGTAGCCACTAGCGCTGACACGGCATGTTATGTTCCCCCCGTCAAGGTCTGTTTATTGCATTTTGCTCTTTATGTATGTATGTGTGTGTGTGTGTGTTTTTAGGTCTGTTGTGCATACGTGACGTCAGCTGACCCATTATCTCAGGACTGTGTTGTGACGTGTGCATGTCCTTACCATGGCTTCCTGGAGTTTCTTTTTATAGAGTACAATTGTGGACGCAATAAAAGGTGAAGCTCCAAGTAGGCTGTCAAATCAGGTCAGCTTTATTTATATAGCACATTTCATACAATGTAAGCTCAATGTGCTTTACACAAAACAATTATGAACAAAATAAAATAGTAAGACGTGAGCACGTGTTTAAGTACATCTTGAAATATTAGTCATCCCTTGCTCACCCACTCAAAAACTCAAAAAGAAAGAGAGCGCAGGAGAAAGGGGGAGGGACAGAGGGAAAGTGACAGACAGAGATATGGAAGCTAGCTACCCATAGGACTGAGAGAACACGTAGCTATGTTGGTAAAGCTTACATCATCATAAAGAGTTTGTTCCAGAGATTGGGCTCATAAGGACTGAACGCACCTTCAGATGGATTACTGATTATGTGTACAGTTAGGAGACCAGTGTCTGATGATCTAGGAGTTCTGGAGTGTTTGTAACCATGGGACCAGGTCAGCGATACAGTTCATATGATTTCAAAAACAGTGGGCGATATTTTGAAATCCATTCTGTATTTTATCAAAAGCCAGTTAAGTGATCTAAGTATAGAAGGAACATATTTGGTTTTTCTTATCCATGCAAGTTCTCTAGCTGCAGATAAAGGCAAAACTCTGTCATACACCAGACATATGTCAAATGGTGTACAGAGGAATTACATGAAATAATAATCATAACTTTTTAAGGAGAATTACTTAAGTTTAGTTACAGAAAATTAATTTCCCTTGAAATTAACTCTCTTTACTGTAAGAACCCTATTGCTGTGTGTGTGTGTGGTGTGTGTGTGTGTGTGTGTGTGTGTGTGTGTGTTGTGTGTGTGTGTGTGTTGTGTGTGGTGTGTTGTGTGTGGTGGGGTGGTGTGTTGTAAAAACTATATATTTAATATATACATAAGGAAAAAAGGGTTGTACTTAGTGTCTTCATTAATCATAGGTGTGTTTTGAGCATAACATGCAGTCAACCAATCAGAGGTCCTCTGCCATTCCCTTTAACAGCCTGGCCCGTTTGGACCTTGGAGCATTGCTGTTGTGATGGTGGATTTGCACCATTATATTTGTAGTTGTAATCTTTTGCATGTGTGTGTGCTACTGTGCTTCCCTGCGTGTGTAACAAGCGTGGTGGCGTGATCACTTTGTGCTGCCGCAAGATAGCAATACGTTGAGAATGCACCTGAACGCACATTAACAACGGGACATTTACAACCGCGTGGGTCTTGGACTAGCAAAGACACTTGCGTGGGACTTTGCGCTGCGCCGGGTGTAAGATAGAACCTTTAATGTTCAATGTTTGGAGCAAGCATAAGACAAACTTGAAAAAAGTGTTTGTTCAGACTTGTGTAAGAATTGTTTGCTGCTGCATGTTTTTAATTTCCAACTAAAAAGGTCAGGGTGTTCGTATTTAAGGAAATGGTGCCGTGTGCAAATTGAAAATACATTTAGTGCTAGAATCAATTAATTATATTATTATAAGACCAGATAATGATGAGAGAAAGCTGAGCAAAACTGTTGATTTCCTACCCTCCCGATTTAAAAAAAAAATGAGTTAGTATTTTCAATTTGTCTTCATATACTTAACAGCACAACCCAGATACTAGAAGCACAAGGCTTATTCTGGTGTTCTGCAAGATTTTAAGCTTTTGCTTTATGATCATTAGAAAGTCAAATGAAATTAGTGCATGTGAATGATTGCTTAAAATAACTGCTAGCAACTCATTAGCATTTGATGTCAACATCTTAGCCATAAACAACCTCAAATTTCAGTAAATGCATTCATTCAAACCTAGCTGGCTCTTAAAAAAGAGGGTTGGGGGACAGGGGATGTTCAGGAGGAGATGAAAGATCAACAGAAGTGTCACATAAAAGTGGTCCACTTCACCTGAAAGCTGGGGATGAATAAATTGGGCTCATTGAATCCACAAGAGTCTCCGCTTTCCAGTCATATCTAATTTATGCAATTCCAAGACTGTTTAGGAACCCCAGAAATGATGAAGAAATGATTTTAAAAAAACGCCTGAAAAAACACATTTATATTGGATGAGAAAAACTGCATGGGATTAGCAGCACATGGGCAGGTCTGTAGAGGGGAGACTAGTGAGTACCCATAGAAACCACTTTCATTCAGATATCTTGAGCTGAGAGGTCACGGGACCTCGTTTAAAAATGGCAGTTTATGCCCTCAACAAAATTCAGCCTAACTTTAGAGTATTGCTAGCCCCCTTTCTGACCAGCTAGTATGTCAAGGTTGGATTCCGTAGATTGTCTTCTTTCATATGAGACCAATATCTTCACTAGAAGAGCGGAGACCACTACAGTCTCTGAAAGATTATAAGAAATATCAAGTCTATTTCTTTGCATTTAATATATCATCATCTATTCCAGGAGTCTGGGACACACATGAGATTTAAAAAGCAGATGTATAAGGTACTCTTTTTTTCCCCACAATCCTTAAACTTGTATACAACATGCGTGACATTGAATAGCAGTAATAAGACTAAAGCACACTACACCAATGGGTAAGTTCTTAGTGGTGAGAAATAACCTGATTTCTAGTTTCCCAGACCACCAACTGGCAGCACAGATTAAGAGCACAGAGGCAATAATGGCAGACTTCTGTACATCACCACCAGCCATCAGTGTGCCTTCTATGTTTATATATTTATATATAATATATTAGATATAATATATATATATATATATATATAATATTATATTACTATATTATTTTTGAATTATAATTCACACTTCATTATTGTATCATTAAAACACAATTTCAGAAGGTACTGTACATGAAGGTGAATGTTAAATCTGAATTATGGTAGCCGTCACTGAAACCAGTGAGTTTAGTTTCACCTGTTGACATATGATCATAGGAATCTGACTTTGGCTTAGCATTAAATTCAATTTTTCTTCCTCACTGGGTTCCTTGGCAAAAGCATCCGACCTGTTATTAAAATCCAGAGCTCCGGCCACATTTCATTTAATTGCAACAGAACAAGATGGTGAGACGTCACAGTAACATCTTGGATGTTAGTTTTTTATTTGAGTGTTCTCCCTCACAATTTGTGACTGGCTGCATTAGAATAAATTAGCAGCTAATTGGGATGCACAAGTTGAGCAAATCTTGCACGGGCTAGTGAATCACTTCTTTGGGGATGTTAGTTTCTTAGCAGGAGACCATCACTCTTTCTGTGTGTTTAGCAGTGTTTTAAGAAGCACACAGCTGGATTCTCCTGGCAACTGGCCCAATGTGTCCATTTTAAATTCTGTGCATTTACGCAACAAACATCCAAAAATCCTGATATACTGTGTGTGGTGTGTGTGTGTGTGGTGTGTGTGTGTGTGTGTGTGTGTGTGTGTGTGTGTGTGTGTGTGTAATTTGTCATTTTATTATTTAAAAGATCAAAGCCTACAATAATGCCAGTGGAATCCTGTCCGAGGGCACAGAAGTGTCCAGAAACAGTCTGCTGTAGTTATACTGCTCATCAACTCTGAGCAAACACCACATCAACACATCACAGGCTTTGGACCAGAGTCATCTTTGAAGGACACAGATGATCAATTCATTTTAGGGGTTGGATTATTCATTGTTAGTTTGAATTTCATGGTGTTCGGGGTCAGGCTGCAGGCATCACTGTCACTCACACTGTAAATCAATAACGCAGAGGGATTAGCCATTTGTTTGAAGTCGGTTTCATTTGGTTTCATTTGGGATTATAGGGACAGAGAACATAGGACATAAGACACAAGACTGTAACAGGACTCAAAGCCTAGGCACTATTGTCTCACAGCCCTTATCCCAAATTTAGAATCTCATCCCTTAAGAGTCCGGTTTAGTGTACTACATTTTATTCTCACACATTAAAGAATAGATTTCTCTCTTTGTGCTTGTGTGATTAACAGGTAAAAAAAATGCTCTTCTCAGAGTCTCTTTCAGAGTCTCTGCATCTCTGTTGGATATGGCACAAACTGTAAACTGTGCCATTGTTAGTGTTAATCTGACAGCACTTTTAAAACTGAATCCTGATTAAAACTGATGCGAAACGTATTCTCAAATTACCAAACACCTCATGCGGAAAAAAGTAAGATGTCGGTGCATAAAGGGACCAAGAGGAACAAACAATGTCTCGCAGCATGAATGCAAATATACTATTTGACAGCAATTGGTTGTCAGGGTAATCTGTTCTACTGGGAAACGAGTGAGATGAGTGTTTACTGTCAATTATATGGACACGTTTGAGAAGAGGGAATGTGCCCGGCGATCTGCGTTTAGGTGATGGAAAAAGAAAAACTTCAGACTTTAGTGGCATTTTAATTTCCTATGTAGATGCAATGAAGCTAAAGCAGACTTGGCACCCCATGGAAATAACACTGTCAGCACTCCATAGTCTCGCCGTGTCAAACTTTCTCTCTCCTTTTCATTTTCCTGCCAAATGTTAAACACCCTATAAAGTCTAAGTAAGAAACAAAAAGGGGGCACTTTAAGAGGTCTTCACACATCCACTTGAAAACTCTTGAATGTAAGGTATGTGTGGCAGTGGAAAAAAATATATGAATTTCAATCAGTGAGAGGGGACACACATTCTCCATTAGAAACGTTGGCATGAATCCACCGAAAGAGAAATAGTGAGAAAAATATAGACATAAACGGCATGAATGCAGATGTCCTCCACGACTCCGGGCACGCCGTCGCTCCAGGAAGTAGATGAGTCTGTGTCGTGAGTGTGTGTAGGCAAGTCTGTTACTATAGTCACGAGAGAGAGAAAACTCAAATGTAGTGTTTCTTCTGTTAGACTGCGTTGTCCTCCATACTTCAATCTTTGGTTGACATGTAACAAGCACATAACAGCTCCTCCATGGCCAAGACAAGATCCCTGGAGTAGCTCGCACATATCATGTGGGGAACAGATATCTTGTCTCTTGCCAGTACAGCAGTCTCTCTATCTCTCCAACATACACGCCCACACTACAGCACAGCCTATACAGCCTCTGTGCAGCTGAGCTAGCCTATTTACTCGTGTAATATTAAGACTGATGGCAGCTCTTTTGCAAGACAAATCTAATCAAGTGGAGGATGACCTGGTCTGTGTACCCTGTGTGGTTCCGTATGTGTTTTCATCATTGTGACAATGAGCCGGCCAGTCAGCAGTGTTTCTTGAACAAGGCCGGTCTTCCTTTAAGCAAAATAGCGTTCTCAAAAGCATCAAAAAGTAAATGCAAAGTAAAGGCAGTTGTCCAGGCCTCCAGAAGTTTCAGGACGCCTGTTTTAAATTAGAGACAAGGGCTTCAATTTACTACTGGTTAAAAATAGTTATATCTTAAAGTGGACACTAAAACCATTACGATCTAAGATTCATAAGCATTGAGCTTGTTCAGTATACACCCCAGGGATTCTGGCAGCAGCCTTGAAATTAGCATAAGAAATGTCCCCGGCCGTGACTCTGACTTTACTTTGTGGAGTGATGGCGGAGGAAAAAAGCTGCCTGGAGAACCCGTTGTTAAAACGATAGAGAGTACTGCTGCTCTGTCTCTCTCTCTCTCTCTCTCTCTCTTCTCTCTCTCTCTCTCTCTCTCTTCTCTCTCGTACTCTCTCTCTCTCTCTCTCCCCCTCTCCCTCTCCCTCTCTTGGCTGAGACACACACGCGTCCGCCACGTGCAGTTCACTGTTCTTTTTCTCTGTTAAAATGAGTTGGGAAGTGGACAGCAAAAGTTAACTTTACTTGTAGTTATATTAAACAAAGAGAAATGGTTCTATAATTGTCATAAATCGATACTAGAGTAACCTACTTCCTTGTTTAGTGCTGCAATTAATAAAATGCAGAGGAGAGAATAGCATTTGTCTTCACAAAAAATCATCTGTTGAGTGTTTGATGGTAACATAATCACTGTGAATCAATAGTAAAATAAGACTGTCTACTGTACCAATTCAAGTACAAACGAGTTGGTCTCAACTAATGCCAGAAAAGGCCTAGTTTGGTTCTCTGAGTGAAGAGACTCTCTCCATCGTACATATGGAATAAGTAACAGTGTAACTGTTAGTTACACAGGAGAGAAGCCAGTCATTTGAGTTTATGGCAAAACCTTTCAGTGCTCGGTTTTCATTTTGTGACTTTTGATAGAATAAAGGATTATTTTTCCAGTGTTGTTTTATGATTGAAGTTTCCTGTAAAATAGTGGTAAAATCTTGTCTCGTCGTGTGAGCTGGGTGTCTCGTCACATTTAGCTTTGTTCATCTCCACTTCTAGGACACGAGAATAGCCAGGAACAGCCTTGGGCCTTGGCCACTAACTGCAGTCATTTTATACAAAGTAATAGTTGAAGTTTGTACGGTCTCATTATGTGATAAGTGATCTGTGGTCACTGCAGGCCTGTTTTGATATCCTTGACAGTTTTCTGGAATACCTATGTGATTACTGAACATGCTTTGTGAAGCAAAGTTAGATGACAAGACCAAAAGCCCCCAGAACAAAAATGAAAGTGTTTGTTCCCTGATGAACCTGCTTATCAAGGATGTTAAGTAGCAGCTTATACACAGTGTGGTCAGTAAGGGTCAAGGAACAAATGTTTGTCTTTGATGGGAGCTCCATCTGAATTCTATCTCAGGCATTAAATTAATAAGCCTGTGAACTTCAAAGCAGCTAGTTTGCCCTTGCCACATATACGCCATTTCTTATTGAATTCAAGCTTTAAAAGAAAGAAAACCTCTTGTTTATTCACAGAAGGTGATAGCAGAAGGCAGGGACGGACTGGAATTGAAAAATGACCCTGGTCAGACCCTTCGTACATAACTATGGTTCTCATTCACCAAACCTTCTTAAGAACAGATTGGTTCTTAAACCCAGCTTACGTGGTTTTCACGAAGATTCTGGCATTTTTTCTTATCTGGGAGTTGTTCTTAGGGAAAGACAAAATGTAAAACACTCAGCAGCGCTCTTACGCACAATTGAGAGCTGACATGTTTGCGCAAAAAAGTTTTTGTCAGTTAAAATTGAATATTTCTCTTCTTTATAAAATTGTAAATAATTATTCTATTATATATAATTATCTAAATACACACTACACTTCTGCTAATTTGTAAAGCACTTTATATGCCAATTTGTATGAATTGTGCTAGGTCTTCATAATTTCTGAGCCCTTCTCCGGATGTGGCGTTCATTGCATGAGTAACTTCATTCCATACATCGGTGTTATTTGCTGCTTAGTATCCACTGCTGGTGCTACTAAATATGATGTCTTGTTTTTTGCGGCGTCTTGCAGCAGTGCCTTCACTTCAGAGTTACCTAAGTTTTTCTTTCTTTTGGAGTTGAGGCCTCTACGTCGAACAGTTCTGCTGTTTAAGAACATAAATCAAATGTAGACTTTTCTTAGGAACTTTCTTAAGAACAAATTAAAGAAGAAATGCGGAAGATATTGGTGATTAGGCCCAATGGGTTCAACATTTCGAAGGTTTGCTCTAGCACATCAACCTTTTTCCCAAAGTACTTGACATATTTACTTGTTGACCTGATGATCAGACAACATGGAAAGTTATCTCAGTTCATCCTCAGGGACACCAAGTTTCATGGTAATCCACCAAAAATAGAAGGAAAAGTCCGGTGATTTTATGGCAGTTCATCCAGTAGACTAGACTGACGTTGAGGGCCGACCAATGGACGGGCAGACTTTGCCATGCTAAGTCCTTAAAATAACCGAACTACATTTCCAGTATTCAGGAAGAAAAGGGGCATCATTTTGATCCAACATTTATTTGATTAATTTATACTAATCTAGTTTTATTTACCTATTGTGAAATTAGAAAGCTCATAGTGAAACTGGAGGTAAAAAGTTCTAGATGTGCACAACATAAAGAAAATTGAGGATGTGTGTAATGTGAATGGCTCCCATTGCTTCACAAGGTGTGCACGTAGAAAGACAAGTAGAATGGGGAAAAAATAAAAACAATGTGGGTTGTGTACTGGCACAAGCATCTCACACAGATGTTGTGAATTGACACATTTGTTGACATAGAAGTATATTAGTTTGTGTTAGACAACACTCCAGGAGTTTGTTTTATAAAGCACTCATGATGTGGATTGGCTTCACTGTATTTACGCCTTTCCTAGAGTTACCAGTCGTTAATGCTTAATGGTGTGCTGCTGCATAGTTCTATAAATATTCTATAAAGTGTAGAAGAATGAATAAATGATGCGGATGAGTGAATGTGGAAGTGTGGAGAGAACAATTAGGGAACTATGTACAATAAATGGACTCTATGTAACAGGGGACATTCCACAGTTTGTTATGAATGTCAGAGTGGTATCAGGGTCACCTGGCACCTGTCAGCCCATTGGAAAGAGCTGGCGCATGAGTGGAAATCCTTCACAAAATAATTACAGCACTCACTTTTGTTCAAATGGGTGTACAGTGTGTACTATGTGTACAGTTAATGTTTGTGATTAACATGTTTGTGGCAAATTAGTGCACAACAGTCCAATACCGAGGCTTCATCCACCCACTGCCTGTGTGATTGAGACAGGGACGCCGCCATGTTCCCTGTGAGGAGGTGCATTGGGTTTGGCTGCTGTTCAGTACAGCAGTGGGTGCCGACCTTATTAACAGGCTATTGGACTTCAGCGTGACTCCATCAGGCTAATCAAGGCAACCTAGACCCGGGACCCTATTAGTATGCTAATAAAGTCACTTCTCTAATAACTGATTAGCAATTCAGCAGATTTTGTCCCCGCTCCGCTTGTACACACAATTAAGTGAAATGCTCTCTTAGCGCTCACATATACACGCACTTACAGTGTTAATAGCATGCACATTTATTTTTTTATGTTTCTCATTGTCGGCAATTTATTTCTAACGCTCCCTCCCTCCATCCTTTCTTTTGTTGTTTGTCTTGTCCACATTCACTTAGCACACAGAACAGATATTTCAATTGTCTGAAATATAATGTAAGCTGAATATAATGTGAATGAGAGGAACGCTTAAGCACAGTTAATATTAATGTCTTTGACTGTCAGCTACAGTGGAGCTTAAGGCATTGTGTAAGAGAACTGTATTTCTCTGTTTGAGTTTGACCTTCTTGATGCTTGAAAAATGTGGATACATGTTGACACCGTGGCCCTTAGGGCCCAGCAACAACACTGTCACTGATTACACTTGTTCCACATCAGCGTGCGTCGGTGTTGAACACGTAACACAAGCTGGGCAACATGTCTTACTCTGGCATCTCTGTCTTCCTCAGTGCTCAGCGGCCTCTGCTCCAATGACTGTCCAGAAGATGTCAAGGTAAGGAATCTGCCTTTTGTCTGTTTTTGTTTTCTAATGACAGCATAAAAAAAGTGAAATGTGTATTCTTATCTGTCTGACCACTGACCAGTCTAACCCAGGCGTGTCCCTCTGGGTGAACTGTCTTGTACCCGGTACACCTATCTTTCCATGCATGCGTCTCTTTCTTCCTCCAGAGTCTGTACTCTGGGAGATGGGCTGGAATATCATGAATGCTGGCCAAACTTCATGTCTATAGGGAGAATCAAATTTATATTCAGGAAATTATGGAATGGGATTTGAATTGGTGATGTGTTTTGAGCTCTAAGGCAGTATAAGCTCCTCTTTTATGTGTAAAGTGGCTAGCCTGAACGATTTGACCCAAAAAATTGAAAGCACAAAGATACATGAGGTTTGTTTTCTATGATAAAATACCATGTGATTTCCACCTATCCGTACCCCGCCCCCATTCTTTTTTTCATCATTGAGACAAGTATCAGACCATCAAACAATACTAGTCCGTAGCTTTTGCTTACTGTACTGTATCTCCTGCCCTCCCTTGTGGTTGGCATTGTCCAATAAAATATCAGTGTAAGATGTTTTAATACAAGGGCAAATAAATGCCAGGTGTGGCCGCTTTCCAACTCATGTCCTCTGTAAATATATTTTGGGGTTTGTTGTTGTTCAGGGACACTTTGACAGTAATGGTGTCTGTGGAGACTGGGTATGTACTCATGATTTTATAATAACAGGTATCCGTTTGTTGTTTACCATCTGCTCACATTCTCCAG
This sequence comes from Etheostoma spectabile, assembly GCF_008692095.1. Classification (NCBI taxonomy): domain Eukaryota; kingdom Metazoa; phylum Chordata; class Actinopteri; order Perciformes; family Percidae; genus Etheostoma; species Etheostoma spectabile. The sequence goes on along the minus strand of NC_045733.1, from coordinate 20,766,205 downwards.
TTTATGAGGTATCCAAGGCTTCATGTCTGCATGACGAGGCCAGGCGGTGCTCATCAGTTTGATACATACAAACTTTTACAAGATTAACTTCAGTCTTTCAAAGTGCTCTCAGGTCGGCCTTAAGCTTCATAGTGACTCTAGAATGTGTTTCATTAACAAAAGCTTGGGCAAGAAAACGGCATAAATACATAAAGATACCGCAATGTACAAACTCAGAATAATAAAATGCAAAAAAAAAAAAAAAAACAGAGGTAACAACAAATGTTGACCTTTTGTATTACTCGCTTAAAAAACATTGTCTAATATCAAATCAGCACATTGACTGCTGTTGAAATGGTGATCCGACAAAACAAATCCATCAACTTGCCAGTTCTTCAGAATGCAAACAGCTTTGCATAAGTTGTTGGTGGGGATGTGTTGCTTCAAATTCTGGTGAGAAGAGCCAATCCAGTCCAATGGCCAGATTTATTTATTTTACAGTTTGAAGGCTTAACAGATGCCACGACACTTCACAGCAGTACATATGTGAGGGAAGCCGTATAACCCACAGCAGCAATCATTTTAACCTCAAGGTAAACAGTAGAAATAGACCTCTGTCTCTCTGCAAAGTAATCTTCCAACAATGTGGCCTTGCACACTCTGCTTTGCCAGATGACACTGCTTTGCTTCAAGAATCCCGGTCCCATGCATGGGACACGGTCATCAGACATCGCCATGCTTTTTACTGTTAGAAAAGACTACACTGCAGTTCATATATTTCACAGATAAACCTGAGAATTACACTGAACTACAGCCAATAATTACCAGTTTACTATTTGTATCCCTCTATCTCCATCTGTCTGCCCATGTGCATTCTCCCTCTCTCTTGATCTCCCTCTCTCTTTCATCTTTGGTGTCTTGGAATGAATCCATTCCTGGTAGCAACGTAAGTCCACCAAAGCTGTACGGCCTCTGGCCCGAGTCCAGCCACAGTTGGTCATAACGGAGAGCCGGCTGACGTAAATCCACACACACACAGATAGACCCATGACACACGACCCAGTCCTTGTGTCAGGCTGAAGGGTTTATAAGGCGTTGCATGGACAACATACCATAAGCTCTTAAATTAAAATGCATGTTAGAAGTTAAATGTAGCCACCAATTTATAGAGCGGTTGGCCTGAAGCTACTTTTATGTATTCAAAAGAGCCAATGTCAGATGACGATGTGTAGGTGGACAGAGACATCTGACAGAAATACAGCAGCCAATAGCGTTTCCTCAAATAACCTTTCACCAATGGAAAGCCCTTTGCAAAACACATTAGCTTTGACATCAACAAGAGGCTGCTGGTACTGGAGTTGTTTTGGTTTTCTGTCTGTCTAGTCTTCCACCGGCTTGTTGTCTAACTGAAAGGTATGATGAATGCTGTAGACGAGTGGAGCTTTCGGCTGTTTCTACTCCTCTCCTCTCCCATCCATCACCCCCTCTATCTTTTCATTTCACACCCCCACTCCTCTTCTTCTTAGTCACACCTCTCTTCCTCTTCGTCTTTCTATGAGCCCACTGATCTGCTCCTCTTTGGCTTTCTCATCTCTCTCTCTCTCTTTTTGACCTCATTTCTATTCCTACCTCGCCCGACCGCTGAGTGTCACGGCACAAAGGGCCAAGTCTCTCTAGCAGTGTGTATGTCCAACAAGCTTGTGGGTAGCTGATGTAAAGCTAAGGATGGCTTGACAGATCTCTTCTTTAGTTGTCATCCTTTCCTAATGAAGAGATAAGACAAACCCCTCTGTATACATGCAGCCGTCGCTCATTCACGCTCAGTCAGATTCAGCCAGCTAGGTCGGACGTTTGCCAAGTCACCTCGTGGAAATAAATCAACAACAAAGACTGGTCAGGTTCACTGTGGTGACAGCGTGCCTGTCTGTCCCTCCCTGGCCTCTTTCACCCTACAGACATACAGCCAATGCTTCTGCCTGGCTGTCAGTCAAAGCACTTTGTAAACTTTGGTTTTAAAGGTGCTATATTAATAAAGGTGTTGTTGTTATTGCTATTATTATTAGTATTATATTATTATTATTATTATCATTATTAAAAGACACTTGTAAAATTTTCAAGTCTGTCCATTTTTTTTAATTTGTGTTTGCATGTGTGTTTCTACAGCCTTTCGGTGTTAACCAGCCAGGTCCCTATGTCATGTACACCACAACGGACTCCAACGGCTACCTGAAGAACGCCTCGGGTAAGGACTTTCTTTTTTAAATCTCTTCCAAAGATAGCTTTCCCTTCTTGTGCTAAACTACCCACTTCAGTGATGGAGAATAACCAGAGAAACATGTACATTCACTTCAGATTTATTATTAACTTAACCTCATAACGATGACAGCTGTCCTCAGTCTGGCTGGACACCTTGGAGTTTGTTTTGGAGGATTTTAAGAAAACAGAATGAGAAGAAGAGGGTCATATTGATTGTATTTGCTTGTTTTCTTTTTTTATGAAAGAGAAAATAGCCTCTATGCCTTAAAGACAAAGGCTGAAGCAGAAAGGATAGCTGAAGAAAAGACAGCCGGAGGGGGATTAAATTAGTTTGATAAGGCTGTAATGCTTACTCCATGATGCTTCTGGAGTAATTTAAATAATTGATTATATACCTGTATAAATGCAGGTCTTGAGCACATTTGTATTCTGTACAATGTTGTGATATGTATCCAAATATTTACTTGTTACAGGAAAATGAATACTCAACTGATGCTTGTCTACATTTATTATTAGAAGATTAGTCCAAGTTTTCCAGCAGTATTAATCAAATATTCAGCCTGGAGTTACTGCAGTGGCGCTGTCTTTAGGAAACTGTCTTCTCACAGTTTCTGCAGGACTATCGCAGAAACTGGAGGTCTTATTTACCCCATAACAACATTCAACAAGCTGCAGCTTCCTCTTTTTTGCTTCTCATTAAAGTCTAATTTACATATATTTCTAGAAAGGACCAGTGTCTTTGTTACAATTTGAAGGGACCTGTGGATGTTTTCTTTGGCAGTTCTTGAAGGATGAGGATGATTGTGCATGCACCTGGTTAGGATGGGATGATCAAGAGTGCTGGAAGTGAGTTTCTGTTGCCCATTGATTGTTTTTTCATGAATTTTCAATCTCAAACAGCTCTACTTCATGTAGTCTCAAAGGGCTCCTCCCTTCTGTTCTTGTTAAGCAATCCTGTCAACATCTGGCTGTGTTCTGTACTGGAATACACAAGGTACCACGCTGTCCGTAGGTGGTTTAGGTCATAATTCATAACATAACACATAACTGACTGACTGACTGACTGAATTTTTTCCTTCTTGTCACCTGTAAGCCCTGACTCCAGCTGCATTCATGATTATGTTGTGACCTGTAGGATCACTGGGTCTCCATAGGATGAGACATTTCTGCAATTCTGGAGCTGATGAACACTGCACAACTCTTCTACTTCTGACTGTTAAGGGTAGAAAGAGGCATAGGTAGGGAGAGAGATAGATGCATAGAAAGACAAGACAAGACATTGAGTACAGCAATACTGCTGTGTTGTATTAGCCACAGTTAACCTAGATGATATTAAATTGTGGGAAGGACACAGAGCTGCACGAGGACAAGATGCACTGACAGCCCGGGGTCAGGGATATATATAGTCACACAATGCTATGCGCAGTACAATCCCACTTTGTCAGATTTCCTTGTTTCATTTATTTGTTAGCACAGTTGGAGTATATGTATACAGATCACAGTTGAACCTCATTATTATTTCACAACCATTGGCAACAAAACACTGCTGAAACTAATCTTTCAATGGCTGCGGACCTTTCAGTTAGTCTAAGCCTAAAACACTGAGTAGACAAAAAGTAATAAATGTCTTAAAACATGACAAAACCCACAAATTGATTTTGTCTCTACAGATAAAAATAGGCAGTCAAATGGGAATAAACAGTGGAGAAGGGGGAGTGCTATCACCACCTGCACCCACACCCACTGCAGAGATGATAGAGAGCGATTCAGAATCCCACTGAAAATAGAAGCAGGGCCGGTTTTGAAATCATACTAAAGTGGGATGTTGATTTTCAGTCTCATCTAAAATAATTTATTGAAATGAGATTACCTGAACCAAAAGGCAGTTATTTATGTTCTAACTTTCATTTATCTAACTGCAAAACTGTGGGTGTTATTATGCAGCCTCCAATCTTTTGGGAAAGCTTGAAAAATCATTTTTTGTAACCTGCAGCCACAAGAACAGTAGTGAGGTTGGTGTTCATATTCATCCCAAAGGTGTTGGCTTAGGATGTGGCTTAGGTCAGGGCTCTGTGCAGGCTAGTCAAGTTGGTAGAAAGACTCTATTGCAAAAGAAATATTGCTGTTGCAGTTGCTGTTTAGATTTCCTATTCCATTCCCTACAATTTCTATTTTTGTTACACCAATGTATCAAATGATGATGTGAAAACAAAATGTGAAAGGGGTCGCTCATACTGATGAAGCCATAGATAATTATCACCTAACTCAAACAGACTGTGGAAGTGGAACTCTGCAAACCAAATTACTGGCAATTGGGAGAACCATTTTTTGTCACAAAAATAGGAAGTCTGAGAGGTGGAATGAAGCAGCATGGGGCATACTAGTCTGGCTGATGACCCTATTTAACCGTGAAACCCCCCAATTTTCCCCAGTGCACTTTGGAGCAAGTCATTCATCGTTTCTTATAACTCAACGGTTTCAACAAAGGTATTCTATATTTAATAGAAATGGATGGTCTTGACATTTTGTCAACTCAGCCAGTACAAAAGAAAGGTCTCTCCCACTGTCTCCTGGTTTGTTGTGTTCAGTAAGCATAATACAATTAATTTAACTATAGAATATTGTGGTGTATTACAGTCTGCCCGTCATAACTTCAGCTTATTTTTCCAGTGTGTTTGACTGGGGTGCATGGAAAGAGGAGAAGAGCAAGAGTAGCCAAAGGCTTTGCTGGCACAACTCCCCAGACCCCTCATTTAACAGCAGCAAAGTACTGCCAGGAGTGTGTGTTGTGTGTGTGTGTGTGTGTGTGTGTGTGTGTGTGTGTGTGTGTGTGTGTGTGTGTGTGTGTGTGTGTGTGTGTGTGTGTGTGTGTGTGGTGTGGTTGTGGTGTGTGTGTGTGTGTGTTGTGTGTGTGTGTGTGTGTGTGTGTGTGTGTGTGTGTGTGCGCGTGTGTGTGTGTCGCGCGTGTGTGTGCGCGTGCGTGTGTCGCGCACGCCCTAGTGATTTAAAGTTTATTATTTTTTTATAATTTATTATTATATTATTATTATTTATTCTGTAGCTTGTAGCTCGGGTAGCAGCCAGCGAGGCTGCCAGAGATGAGCAATGATGGGGTGCACACCATACGCACATGCATGCACGCACACACAAAAACACACACACACACAAATCCACGATCTGTCTAGGGCTTGCCACTGGGGCCCAACGATCTTCACTTACCCTTCACCCGCCTGAAATGAGGAGCGAGGAAAGGGGAGATTATAATGTGCTGAGATAGAGACAAGGGCCGAGAAGGCACCGTTTATGAATGGAGTTACTATACTACAAGAGGAGGGAAGGAAGGGAAAGGAGAGGAAGTCAAATACAGAGGGAAATAGCAAGATACATAAGAGAGACACTGCGTGCCTGCATACGTGCATGTGTGTCAGCTTGTGTGCACGTGTGCATACCCTGAATTCTGTCTTTGACCTTGCGTGTATACATGCATGTGTGTATACATGTCTGCATGTACACAGCGGACAGTGGTGTGCCAGGCCCCTTACTAAGCAGGTTGGATGGATGAGCACGGGCTGTGATTCTGACAACACCACACCTCATTATCAAGGAACTCCTGCTGAGACAGGGAGAGAGTCAGAGAGAGAGAGAAAGAGAGAGGTGGGATGGGGGAGATGAATAGTCGAAGTTAGTCATTAACGTTTTTATTCCCTGCTGTTTATCTCTCAATGTGGACACTGAGATGAGCACCGTGTTTCCCTCTGGGTTCCAGGTCACACAGAGTCATGTCTGTCTGTAATTAGATTACAGTCAACAAACAAAAAGACAAGAAAAGCATTGATTTTGTTTTCACCACCTCAGATATAAGATTTGATTTACAGTAAACTATCCAGAAACTATATATATAAGTGACAGCATGAGGGAGGGCAGAGAAAGAGAGAGAGAGAGACAGAAAAGAGTGAATGCTCATAAGGAGGAGAATCATAACAGGCCCAGATCAATGTGGAGCTCTCTGCAGACTGTCCAATTAGGCTAATGAGTTCAGGGTATTGGCAACGGCTCGCTCACATACACACCCAGTGCACACACATATTGTACATGTTTAAACTTTAAAAAAACACATGTTCATCTGCAGCAACTCATTCACAAACATATTCATCATATCGTCTGAACCTTTTAGATATTTAGAAGATCCAAAACAACTTAGATCCAAATTCAAATGGCTTGTCACTCACAGCCATTTGTGTTGTTTTTTTGCTACATCTTGCTGATGCCTGTGTCGTAAAAGCCAGCTTATTATGCTTGACATCATGATGATCCTTGGCCACAGTATACTCCTGTTCTCAGACACCTCAGGATCGCAGTGAGGTGAGTGAGCGTTACCCTATTCTCAACCCATTGTTTTGCACAGTGTTTGGAGGAAAGGTTTAAAACACAGGGAGAATTCCCAATATTGGAGTAGGATAGGAGAGTGGGGTGGATGAGAGGAATGAAAAAGCGCTGAAAGGCAAGAAAATGATAAGGTGCAGAGGACCAAGGTGAGAGCACTGCATAGAGTTGCAGAGAAAAAAAGGAGATTCGTTAAAATGAGGGTGGGACAAAAGAGGAAGAAAGGAGATGGGAGGAGAAGATCCCGGAGAGATCATCACAGAGGAGGGAGAGGAGAAGGAAATATGGGTGAGGAAGGGAAAAAAACGAGGGGATAGTTGACCCTCCACTGAGACATGGAGAATTACTATTGATCGGGCTTAGCATGCTTTGTCTCTTCCCTGTTTTTCACTCCTTTGCCACCCTCCTCTGTCCCGCTTCCCTCATTTTTTTCTTCCTCCACATCCCCCATCCAGCCCTCCTTTAACTTTTTTCTCTTTCTCTTCTCAGCCTGTAACCTCTATTATCTGCAGCCAGTTTATAGATACCATACATTGTCAAGAGACTGTTTAACTTTTTCTGTCAACATTGCTGTCTGCCTGGCTGTCAATCTGTCCATCTCCAAAGATCCTTGGGTTTGAATGTATATGTCTTAATGTACGTGTTATGCACCTTATTAGTTCAAATGTATTTGTAACAGTAAGTGTGTCCGAGGATGCATTACTTCCTCAGTTTGTTTGGTGGATGATGAGTTGATGCAGACAGAGGCAGTGTTTTTTTTTCATTGTAATGACAAAAATTAGAGGGTTTCCTAAGTGTATTCAAAAATCTCTCATGATAAGTTTAACTTCATGAAGCCACCTTTTCACCACATCATGGAAACATACTGTCAACGTTCGATTCCTTCTGCCAGTCTTGCAGTACACAGGTGTCATTTCAAATGACACTGCATTGCATTGAAAAGTCACTTGGTTTTGTTGGTTAGTCTTGTTGGCTTCATTGAGTGGTGAGTCTTGTCTCCATAGTTTCTTACAAAAAAGGTAGTTATTATAAATGCTATTTTTCTAAATGCACAAAGACTAAGGCATCTCTTATATGAGCAGCTCATTATGCTCGAAATGTTCTCTAATGAAATTCACATCATCCGGCAGATCCCGGTGGACCTCCGCTCCTCTGCTCTGCAGGGAGCGCCATGCGCTAGTGCCGCAGGGGGAAAGCCAAACACCGTTCATCTGCACACACTGCCCACACTAAGATGACACAGAGCTGGTTTAAACTTGGAGTTTAAACTTGAAGTATCCCTTTAATTTGTAGAAACCTGCTTTTTCCATTTTGTTTTTCAGTAAGGTCAAAGTAGGGCAATGACAGCTGTTTGTATGGGTCCTGAAGGGGTCTCTTCAGGCGGGGCGGACTGTGTGTGTGTGTGTGTGTGTGTGTGTGTGTGTGTGTGTGTGTGTGTGTGTGGTGTGTGTGTGTGTGTGTGTGTGGTGTGTGTGTGTGTGTGTGTGTGTGTGTGTGTTGGTGTGTGTGTGTGTGTGTGTGTGTGTGTGTGTGTGTGTGCGTGCGCGCGCGCGTATTCTATTCCTCATGGCTCCACCCTCCATCTCTGCAATTTGCTCCTTTTTATCGCCATCAGGGGAGCAAATGGTTTCTATAGCGACAGGCACTAGGAATTTCTCAGAAACATTTTTTTTTTCAGTTTTGAAGCCCTGGGGAGTGAGAGAGAGTGTGTGTGCGTGTGTGCGTGCGTGTGTGTGTGTGCGTGCGCCTGCACTGAAAGCCAATTATGTTTATGACCCTTTTTCCTGTCTATGTGGGATTGTGATGTTAGGATTTGCACCTACAGTACTGTTTGGTGTTACTTTTAACATGTTAACATGCTGTAGCCCTCCATCCATGTCCTCTCTGTGTCTGTCTGCCTCTCTCTCTGTGTCTCACATTATTACGCCCACAAGGAAGTACATATTTTCAGCTTCAATATTAGGGGGAGAGTTTGGATCTCAACATCCTAGTCATTGTCGTTGCTGTTTGCTATTCCACTGAGAAAAATTAGGAAAGATAATGAGAGGACAATCAAAATGTATTTCCCCAACCAAGAAAAACTACAAGCCACTGCAGGAAAATGGCATTAAAATATCTTAAATCCAGATTCCACACAGCTACATCTAAAGCTACATCTAAAATCATTTAATGTGCATATGTGTTGTGTACTCGGTGACTAGCATATATGAGACAGCAACAATTTGAGTTTTTAGAAATGTGTTCCTAAAACAACACCTAGTAGTACAAATGTAGTTCACATCACAAAGTACAGGCCTATACAGATATCCAGAGACTACTGTAGTCCCTAAAGAAATCTTGTCTTTGTATTATTATTGTCGTGTTATGTCTCAGAAATAGGCCTTATGATGTTTTAAAGAATCCTTCATTGTTTTTACAAAAGTATTTTAGGCACTAATGTTAGCCTAAGGAAGGTTTTGTAGTTTGAAATGTTGAAAAGAGAAATACTGTACACTGTTTATTTGGAGCCTAACAGTGTGCAGATCTGTTCTGTGCTGCTGTGACGTTAGTTATACAACTTGACTCTTAGATTACTAACTTGGTGGACTACCATGATATAGGATGGTGGCGCACATTTGTTGTTTGTTTGGTCGGAAATTAACACATGGCATCTGTGTAAAAGCGTGTCTTTGTAATAAGAATTGTCAGGGAATTACTTGTTGTCCAAGACTTTCAAACTTACATTGGATATGACAATCCGTTTATTTAAAGTGAACAAAAAATGAATCAAACAAAATAACTGCTCTTCTTTTAATCGTTATCCTACACTTAACCACGTCAAAAAACTGGGACCTTGCTGTGCGCGGCACAGCTGAACCAATAAGGCCACATTCAAATGAACTTTTACACCTCCAGCATCACACGCTGGTCAACCAATGAAAAGGCTCCAACATAGGACATACCATTACTCCATGATGCTCTGTTAATCAGATGTAAAAAAATGCCTCACCTTTTTTCAGCTTTCTTCAGTTATAAACCAAGGTCTCTTAGTTTGTTTTTACTGAAACAGTTATTAAAAGTATTTAAATGAATATTAACCTAAATGTTTACTTATTAGTGCCCTTTTCAAACTTGTGTTATCTGTTATGTATTCTACCCATCCATCACTTACCCCAGGAATGGGTAAGTGAATTTTACTTTGTGTTTTATTTCACCTTTTATTTTTACAGGCAAGTCATTAAGATCAAGTTCTTATTTACAGTGGCGGTGACGTCTGGAATGATCCAGTTCCGTCCACTGGAGACAGCAGAATGGGGCAATATTTTTGAGGGACATAAACACCCAAATATTTGGATACATAAATGAAGCACTCAGATGGAGAAGAGCTGCTTCTTCTACTTATTCTGTGTATTTTAGTTTTCTGGTTTCCCCCTTCTCTCAGTGCAGATTGGGCTATAGCCTTTAGAAATCTGTGCATCTACTTTCAGACGTATGTGTGTGGTCCTGAGTTGTTCGTATGATTGCCTGGGCTTTGGAACACTAACTCATTGAATGGGATTTATTGTGTGTGTGTGTGTGTGTGTGTGTGTGTGTGTGTGTGTGTGTGTGTGTGTGTTGTGTGTGTGTGTGTGTGTGTGTGTGTGTGAAGTGCGTGCGTGTTGACAACTCTGTGAAAATGGCACACGCCCAGGCCAGCTGCCTTGAATCCGCTTTGTCTTCTAAGAGATGGATTGTAGGCTGTCAGTCATGTGTACAGGGTGGAATTCCCTGCCAAAGACTCCACTATCTCTGCCATAGAAGATAGACACACACACACACACACACACACACACACACACAACACAGACACTCCAATACACTCCTCTGCATAATACCTTTTGCCAGCCTCCCCGTGTTGTGAAATGGCTTCGCTCCAGCCGAGGCCACATTTCCTAGCCAGTCTTCTCTCTCTCACATACACGCACACACACACACACACAGCACTTAGCAGGCGCTAAGCCAGGCTCCCTGCCTGCAATGTAACCCTCCTTGATCCTCCATCAGACACACATACATACACTCAGACCCACTCTGCTGAGTGGCAGAGTGCAAGCCATCCACCTTGTGCCTTCTGACAGGGAGCAGCAGTCTGTCAAAAAACATCAAACCCAAACTGGCTCAAAGGTCCAATCCCCTCACAAATCCTGTTCTGTCCAGCCCGATGGACGGAGTGGGTGGGGATGGACTGAGAGCCATTGGGCTGATTTAAATGGCCTCCCTTGCTGGATCCATCTCAAAGTAACACTCATGCTTCTTCCTCTGTGTCAGTGCACTTTTAGTCTGTATTTTATTGGTGGATATTAAGAAGAAATTGCAGTACCATAAAGGCCACTTCATGGTTCATAATAAAAACAGGAGTAAGTGAAAGGGATTAGTAGTATTTACAGGTGACAGGTGACAGGTGCTGCTCGGTATAAGCAGCAAAACTAAAAACTTCCTCTGGCTTCTGGTGGTTGTCTAGTTGGTCAGATCCAGTAGCCGTGTTTCCCTCCCACCTCCACACCACACTTTCCTCCCTGCCAAGTTAGTTTTGGTTGGTTCTCTTTAGTTTACCAAGAGAATCTTTTTGTTTTGGAGTCACTGTCCATCTTACTGCCTATTGCATGCTCTGCTGTCCTGGTGGGATCCCAGAGGGACTTAGTTTCCTACGTTGTTTTCCTTCATGGTCTCTTTGCGGGTACTGAGGGTCTCAGGTCAGGTGTATAGCAGGTAGACAAGCTACATTAGGTAGGCTTCTTTTGGCTCTGTTTCATGCTTTTGCATACATTATTTACCTAATGCATTATTTGCCCCAAATAAGTGTGTGCTTTGTGATTGATGATGAGTTAGGCTTATATAGGATCTTTCTATGTAAAGTCTAAAGTTGTAAAGTTTCTAAGTAAAGCAGGCCTTTTTTCAAGTTGGACTTGAATGGAGCACCATAACATGTTCGGACCTCCACAGTTTTCAGTTTTGTAAAGTTTCCTCCGAGGTTCAGTTAGGTGAAGGTATGACAGCTCCCTGTGTGTGTTTGCTCCTCAGTAAGGAGTAAATTATTCTGTCAGGCTGTGCGTGCCGCTGGCCGAGATATGACTTTTGTCATCTCCCGCAGATTCACAGCAGTGGGGTGTGTGTGTTTCCGTACAGTATATCAGAGTACACACACTTGTACATTTTGTTTTCTTTATCGGGTTGCAAGTCACCTTGGAACAAGACTTGAGAATACAGCCGTGGGGCGACCTCACACCCGGCAGAGTGTGCAACACGCGTGGGGCTGAGTCCTTGGCAGCAGCCCAGGTTCGAATATGACCCACAGTCCTTTGCTGCAGTCATCCCATCCCTCCCCCCCTTTCCTTTCATTCTCCGGCTGCTCTAAAATAAAAGGTAGTAAAAGCCCAAAAAAGAATCTACAGCAATGCTAGCAGCTCTGTGAGACTGTATTGCACAGTACGTTGAGATACATGCTAACATGCTTATATTTACGAGGTATAATGTTTACCAGGTTGTTAGTTTAGCATTGTTAGTATGAAACACTAAGTACAACAGACACTGATAGGAATGTTTTTTATGACCAAAGACATAATGTCTTTGGTCATAAAGTAACATGTATTAGATCACATGTAACGTGTTACTGAGTAGATATTTCACTGGATAGTTGAAAACTTTGACCTGCTGATGGAAAGTCACGGAATGACCAGAGTGGTTAGTATTCATCCTCTGGGCACCATGAATGTACCGATGGACAAATTTCATCCATCCAATATTTGTTAAAGTGTTCATATAATGCTTTTTTGTGCATGTCATATGTTTACAAAGTGAGAAAGCAAAAAGTACCCCCCCCCCAAGGGACTTACCATCTCCAACAGAAAACACTGTTCACAAACTGCTCCAAACAGCTCTACTGTAGTCCAGCCTTTATTTCCGAGACAAACGCTATAATGCTCGCCTGCTGCTAGCGTAGAACTCCCTCATACTCTGCTCCTGACTGGCTAGTAGTCCTTACCTAGGTACTGTCAGGGCCCTCATACTCTGCTCCTGACTGGCTAGTAGTCCTTACCTAGGTACTGTCAGGACCCTCATACTCTGCTCCTGACTGGCTAGTAGTCCTTACCTAGGTACTGTCAGGGCCCTCATACTCTGCTTCTGACTGGCTAGTAGTCCTTACCTAGGTACTGTCAGGGCCCTCATACTCTGCTTCTGACTGGCTAGTAGTCCTTACCTAGGTACTGTCAGGGCCCTCATACTCTGCTCCTGACTGGCTAGTAGTCCTTACCTAGGTACTGTCAGGGCCCTCATACTCTGCTCCTGACTGGCTAGTAGTCCTTACCTAGGTACTGTCAGGACCCTCATACTCTGCTTCTGACTGGCTAGTAGTCCTTACCTAGGTACTGTCAGGGCCCTCATACTCTGCTTCTGACTGGCTAGCAGTCCTTACCTAGGTACTGAGCATGTGCGATTCCCAACAAGGACGGAACATCTGCCTCACTCTGTAGCTAAAACAGAGAGCTCAACAACCAGGGTGAAAAGAGGAGCTTCAGCAATGTGCTGGACAACAAAAACAATATTGTTGTTGTTTCTTTAAATGAAACCATTTAAACCTATTATGATAAAAGCTCTAAATACAATTATGAACCTGAAAATGAGCATTATATGAGCACTTTAAGATATTTACCTCAAAACTGGGCGCCTGGTTGGCTCAACTGGTAGAGCCAGGGTCCATATATAGAAGTTTACTCCTCAATGCAGCGGTCGCGGGTTCAACTCCGACCTGCGGCCCTTTGCTGCATGTCATGCCCTCCTCTCTCCCCTTTCATGTCTTAAGCTGTCCCATAGGAGTAAATTCCTAAATGCCCCAACAAATAGGAAAAAAAGATATTCACCCAAAAATTTGAATGATAGGGCTTAGAGGAAAAGTACATTATGTGGCAATCCGTCCATTAGTTGTTGAGATATTTCAATCTGGACCAAAATGGTGGACCGACTGAAAGACGACATCCCCATCCATAGAGCCACACTGCTAGCATAGCTAAAAAGCAACATTAACTGTCTGATATGATATCTCTCCATATGTTCATTTTCTGTTTTTGTTTATGAATTTACTAGATTATCATAAAAAATCATGTATAAAAGCCCATACAGCAGTTTCCACACAAACACACACACATACATACACACACCTTGGTAAATGTCAGACACTTCAGGATTCCTCATAAATGTCTGTTAGAAGCCAGGGCTTTTTACTGCCCTGAACAAGTCAATGTCCATGAAACTCTGCTCAGCTCTTCCTGGAAACAGAAAATATTTCTGTCCGTCTCCCCCGCCCTTTCGCTATCTGCGTTGTGATGAAGGCAATTATGCTGCCCTTTTCACAACACTCAGCAACCCCAGCACTACAACAACTGGAAAAAAGAATACATAGAGTGGTAGCCAGCAAGAGAAATTCAGAGAAATAGAGACAAATGACTGATGAAAAGCTTTCTCGTTTAAAAGGTGTCAAAAGTCGATGGGTCTATTCAGCATTCAGACCGGCTGGAGCCAGAGCATGTACATCACAGCGTTATGGACGAGCTTTTATTGCACTAACATACAGCACTGTAGCACTGGACTTATGTGACCCAGGTTTAGATGGGGTAGCCAAAAATGAACTGGACAATTTTTTTTTTAACTGAACTGAGGTTAGGCATAGATTAAAAAAGTAAAGAGAGAAGCAAAGCTGTTGAGTTCCTCTCGGCCTGCAATAAGCAGTCCATCCACATTAGTTCTGATCACTGGCTGCCTCCAGGCTTTCTCTCTCTCTCTCCTCTCCTTCTACCAATCTCTCTCTCTCCTTCCCTCTCTTTGTTTACCACATAGAAGTTGATTTATGTCGGCTACACTTGGCAGAGTTGGGTGGTGTGGGCGAGATACAGCAGCTGAAGGGTAGAGAGAGGGGAGACGAGCAGGAGGGAAGTGAAATGAGTAAGGCCAAGGCAGACTGATGTATCAGGGGAGGAAGAGAATGATGAGCAGAAAGGAGAAACAAGAGACTAATGGTTGGATGAGAATAGTAAGAAAGGAGGGAGAGATTACAGGCTGGAGGGGGAGGAGCGAGGTTGTGGGAGAGGTGTTGGACTGGTCTCAGGTGCCTCACTCTCATTTAAATCTTTTATAAAGCTCCGTCATCATCAGAACAGCCTCACGGTGCACATTACCTTTACTTGTACAGTTTAGTCTTATTGCTGAAAATCATAGTCAGGGTAGGTTAGGTTAGAGCTGATTATATTACGTAGAACTTTAGTGATTTCTTTGGGAAAAGCAGGGCCGTTGCAGCTGCAGACCACCCAAGCAAAGTGGGGTTCCAGTATGTTAACATACACCGCTGGCAACTCGGTCAGTTGCATTGAGCAGAATGAATGAATGAAAATGCGCAGAGCTTTATTCACAGAAGCGTTTTTCCACAGTTAGTTTTGTTTTAAAGGGCAGAAAAACACATAATACAAATGCTACAATGTGAATTTTTAGTTTTTTTTAAGTATGTACAAAGATTTAATTAAAAAATATCTACATATTATGCAAATATGCCTGGACAATTTCGAGAAAATGACCCGAGCAGTGCTTGGGGTTAAAATAAATAAAGCCCATTATGTCACACCTGAGAGGAGTATAAATTGCAGATAATTATTGAACCATTTTTTGTGCTGCATGCTAAGATTCTGATTTCCTTCACTTATATTTACTATGTTCACCATCTTAATTAAGCATGTTAGCAGTGTTTAGCATGCTTGGTACGTGATTCATTTAGAGGGAATTTGCTCATAGTACATTCTGTCATGGAGACGTATTACGTTTCATCACTTTGGTGTGTTCCAAGGCTGTTTTTTGACCAACTTGGGGAGACTGATCAGTCCGACTGCCTTTTCTGCCGAGCGCTGGCCGTCTGGTTGGTGTGTCAGGGGCTTAAAATGTTACTGCAATCCATTTAGTAGTATTGTGTTATACTTAAATGTCAACCTCATGGTGACACCAGAAGAAATTCATCCTCTAGGGGCAATAATTGTCTAACAGTAATGTGGACATACACTGGGTCACAGTACTTTTTTAAGGCTTTTAAGATATTAAAAATAGTCTTTTCTCTCCCTCTGTATCTGCAGCCGGTCAGTTGAGCCAGTCGGCTCATTTCTCCCTCCAGCTGCCCTACACTGTGCTGGGCCTCGGACGCAGCGCCAACTTCTTGGACCACCTTTTCGTCGGCATCCCCCGGCAGCCTGGAGAGACGGTGAGGATACATGAGAGGGTTATATTACCCAGACACTTCACAGCACTCCTGTAGGAGCAGCCCCAGGCTGGATCGTCTCACAGATGTTTTGAGGGAGATGCATTTATTTAGTTTTAGAGTCTGAGACCTAACAGACAGAGAAAATGAAGTAGGTGTGCTGAACAACCCTTCAACCCCCAGGACACAAACTGCATCAAATTCATTAAAAAAGTATACTAGAACGCGTAGAATACCACTTACCTACCCAATCAAGTCATTTCTGAGCACCCTAACCAGTCCTTGATATAAAAGTGTATGGCATGCATGGCTGAGACATTTAATGTCAATGTGATATGTCTAAGAAAAAAAGGGAGTGAGAGACGAGTAGAACTCGCCTTGGGATCATGATGTTGAACTAGAAAATCTTTTAAATCAAATGTAATTCATGGTAAGCCATATTCAAGCCCTTTTAAAGTGAGTTTAAAAGCAGAGAGCAAAATAGTTATTGTCTCTCCCACCGCTCAGGCTTTATGTCACAATGGGCATTTTGTCTGAGGATGAGGAGACTTGTTTGAAGTTTCAGAAGAGGGATTTCCTTCTATGTATTTTCTTATCAAATAAGAAACACTGAATAGAAATAGCATTGTTTTCCTATTCTTTCTTTCCTTATCTTTTCCTAAAGGTTTAATTCTTGGTAGAAGTTGTTTATTTTCTTATTCAATTACCAGTTGATGCTGATGACAAAAGATGTGATAATAACTGGTGTTTATATCAATTGTCAAATGATTATGTCTTCATAATGTTTGCAAATTTGTAACCTGTATTTATCCCGTCCAACGACGACCTGATCCCATTCACGCAGCCGCCCGGTATGACACAGTCTGATCTGCTGATTGATGAGTCTATATTACGCTTTACACCAAAAATATATCCTGCTCCACGAGGATACGGTTTTAAGAGGCATATTTTGCAGCCTTCATCATTAGTAGTAGTCAAATTTTGTCAGAATAAATATGATGGCACACTGAGGCACTAGAGGCGATGGCAGTGAGAAAAAGCTTTTTCCTTTTCATTATAGAGTAGACCACTGTTGAATAGACAGTTTCTTCATGGCAGATTCCACATCCCTCTTTTAAAGTATCAGATAAGTGATGAAATCACCCAGGGGATTGCTAAAGGTGCAGCGACCTCCCCGCCTGAATAAAATATCAACGTCTTTACTTTGAGATTCACACACACACATGTAGAACAAGCCTGAGCGTAGAGGAGATACTGTATGATTGACTCTGGATGTGTGTGCCTCCTGCCATACTACAAGCCAATATTATAGTAATAAAGTAAATAATTGATTAGGTTCATATTTTAATCTATTTGTCGGACACATTTCTACACCCCACTTCTTCAGATGTCTTCATTTCCATTCTCTCACCATCTCCACATTTATCATCTATCTCTGTTCTCTCTCTCTCTCTCTCTCTCTCTCTCTCTCTCTCTCTCTCTCTTTCTCTTTCATCTTGCACTTGTCACACTGAATACCAGGCACCAGGGCCCCTTTTTCCCTCCTGTGTGGGACCAGATCTTCATCAAGCAGTTGATTAGAATTGAAGATGGGTTGGTCCGCGGCTCAGAAGCTGTGGTGCATCGAGAACACTCATCTCACCCGCATCTCGCACACTCCTCTTCCTATGCAAAGGAATGTGATCTTTTTTTTTTGCTCCTCCTCGCCCATTCCTTCTACAAAGTGAATTAATGAATGCATAAAGACCCGGTCCATTGCACTGAGTAGATTTTCTTTTCACCCAGAGGGGCTAGGGAGTGGAGTAACTCCGTCAAATCTACCTGTAATGACGAAGTGGAGCTTTGGAAAGAGCAACGAGGAGAAATCCTGACCGCCGCACCACCCTGCTCAGCCGGCACATCTGGGTCTTTCTGTTTGTCGACTCTCTTTATCTACTGGATCTCTTATTCTTGTTTTCTTTCTTTCTCAGTCTTTATAACTGTCCTGCTTACATTCTCTTACATTCTCTTGCTTTCTCCCCTGCAGGGCCCTTTTTAATGTCCTCTTCCATAATGAAAGTTTTTGCCTGTTGTTTCACAGAAGGAGAGGTTTTGTAAAAATCCTCTTGGAGATCTTCCATCTTCCGTCCAATCATTCTGAGTCTCTCTCTTCCTGTTCACTTATTTTCTGCCCAGGGGATTCCCTTTGCTGCTCAAAGTGGTTTACTTCACTAATCAGTCCCCTACTTGTCTCTCTCTCTCTCTCTCTCTCTCTCTCTCTCTCTCTCTCTCTCTCCCCCCCCCTTCTCCCTCTGTTTCCCTCCATCTCTGTGTCTGT
Source organism: Etheostoma spectabile (assembly GCF_008692095.1). Lineage (NCBI taxonomy): Eukaryota > Metazoa > Chordata > Actinopteri > Perciformes > Percidae > Etheostoma > Etheostoma spectabile. The sequence continues at coordinate 20,748,020 of NC_045733.1, read as the reverse complement.
CTCCCTCGCTCTCGCATAGTGTGCCAGTTTCCCTGGCTTTGAACCAGAGCGTCTCTTTCTCTCTGAAGACTTGGGAACACTTTTCTCTTCCAAACAGCCAGATCGGATCTGCTCCCAGGCAGCAGTAGTGGAGGCTGACTCGTCTCTAGCTCTGCTCCCCCGCCAGTTTCCACACAGACGGCAGCGCTTTCCAAGAGCTAAGCGACAGCGGTTGGCGGCGGGAATGTGCTCGTTATGTAAAAAGCGATGCCGTCGTTGCACGCTTATTCAGAATAGCTGCGATATGTGATTCCTCTCAATTGATGAAGAACGGAGACCGACAATTAAAGAGCAGCGGCACTTCCTGATTCTGCCAAATGCAGAACTGGAAATTCCTACAAGCGTGATTACAACTTTTTTAATCCTCAATATGATGCCCTCTACCCAGTTTATATCACTAAACTCTTAACCCCTAATGAGCATGAGCAGGGGCTAAATCAAGACTCAAAACAACATTTTACTGAGTAGAAGGTGAAATAGAAAGCCAGAAATCAAAGCTCTGTTGTATGCAGAGGTTAAATACGGTCCTGTGTCTGTCTGATGTCTCATGTCATCATGGGGTGTTGAGCCTTAAGGCGGCAACCACTACTAAAAAGGAAACTTGAACGTAGGCAAAGTCAAACACAGTGCTACAGGCAAATATTTTTGCTTCAGTTCTGATGGTTAACTCTTCTGTCCAGTTAAACACCCAAGTGCCCAAATCCTCTCAGAACGTTTAAAGGACACACGGCTACAGCGTAGCTAGCAGGAGACTAGGGGAGCTGTCAATCAAGCCCAGTGTGCGCCGACACAGTCAAGAGAAGAGGTCTAATCAAGCAACGTATCGTCGCTGTCGAGCAGAAACCTTCATCTCCATATTTCGTATTTAAGTTACAGGATGAAAAGATGATGTATATTTCATCGAGACGGGGACTGAGATTACAACTTGTTCAGTAGATGGCTCTCACACACACAGCCACAGAAATACGTAATCCCACATGCAAATATGCTGTTCACACCCAGATGCACACCGGCTAGGAAAACTGTGTTGCTCCCACAGTCAGATACATTTATGTCAAGTAGCAGGTTGTCTGTGGCTTAAACGCACAGCTTAAAATAGACACCGTAGCTAAGGAAAACCATGGGACCCTATTATATCTGCCCCAGAGGACTTAACATACATATTCTGAGTGTGTACATGTGTAAATCTGCACGTGTAGGCTTATATTTTATCATAATTTACATAACCTTTTCGCCAGGGGACTATAGTCCAATACAAAACTGACTAAGTGCATCGAACAAATTAACGGCTGGATGTGCCAGAACTTTCTGAAATTAAATGAAGGAAAAACTGAGGTGTGTTGTTTTTGGAGCAAGAGAGGAACGATTAAAGTCTGCGCTCAGCTTCAAAACAACAATGTTAAAACAACAGACAAAGCCAGAAATCTTGGTGTAGTCATGGACTCAGACCTGAACTTTAACAGCCCTTAAAGACAATTCCAAAGTCAGCCTACATAACCTAAGAATTTTTAAAGGGGTTTTAAAGGACTTATGGTAAAAAGGGTTTTAAAAAAAACTTGCCCCTCCCCCTTTATCTTCAGTAAACTTAAACTACGTAACGGGGTCTTTACGGGCTCCCAAAAAACCCAATCAACGCTGCAGCGATTCAGAACGCCTGCTCGAGCCCTCACAAAAAACCAAGAGACTGGATCACAAAACCCCTTTTTTCTAAAAGCCCTTTAAAAACGGGGCTTCCTGGGTCCAAAAAAATTGATTTAAAAGTACTTTGTAGTTTATAAACCCATTAAAAGGGTTTTTTAGGTAAAAAATTATTCCCTGATCTGAAATACACTAGCCCCCCCCGGGAACCTCTCAGGTCATCTGGGACAGGTCTCCCTACTAACATGCCCCCCCCCCAACCCCTCTCAGGTCTTCGGGGACAGGCTCCCTACTTTACTTTTAACCACCCAGACCCTCGGTCACTGGGACGGGTTTGTACTAACACTATGACCCCCCAGACCTCTCGGGTCACGGGGGACGGGTTTAATTCTGTCCCCAGAGCCCCAAAACCAAAACCCGGGTTTGAAGCAGCTTTCGTTTATCCCCCTAAATATTTTGGAAAAAAAACTCCCAAAAAACCGGTAGCCCGCTGCTCTCTCATTTTTTTTAAAATCAAGGCTGAAGACCTTTCTATTTGATGCGCCTTTCTTTAAATGATAATCTTTCTTTAAATTTCTTATGCTGCCGAAAATTTTTTCTTGTTTTAGGTTTCTCTTTTTTTAAACTGTCTATTATGTGTTTTCCCTTTTTTTAAATGCTTGTGTTTTTTAACTGTTTTTATTTGGGTTTTTTACGTTTAAAACTGTTTTGTAAAAACCCCTTTGAATTCCCCTTTTTGCTGAAAGTGATAAAAAAAAAGCGTTTTTCCTTGCCTTCCTTGCCTTATATTTACCGTAATGATAACCAGGGACGTGCATACCCATTCCTTTTTTTGTATCTTTTTGGGAAAATAAAAAGGAGGGCGGCCACTTTCCCAACTCCCTCATCGTCATCCCCTTCCCCACAAAAACCCCCGCGGGTACACCCCTCTTACATGTGAGATACATAGGGGTGGCACAGATGGTCACACTGTCAATGCCTGTTTTCCTTTTGGGAAGCGTGTAATTCGCGGGGAACCCCCTTTGGCTTTTGCTAAGGAACCTTTCAACTCTTAGCGTATTTGTTCATTTTCAACATTTTTAAAGTTAATGTTACCGCAACTCCATACGATAGTGCCCTTTGGTTGTCTTCACAAAACGTCTCTTTAAAACACAAGGCACACACCCCCGCATGTTTCTCATTTATGATGCTTTTGGACATGTACCTCAAACCCCAAGGACTCCAGATGGCTCCCAAACACACACCCCCAAACTCACACACTCCTCACACCTCCTCTATATATCCACCAAATTCGTGGGACTAACAAAAAAAACCGGGGTGCCTGGTTTTCTTCTCACATACATCTAATAAAAGTGTGACGATATTTCAAAATTTAAAAATGTGGATTGCTGGAAACCATACAATTTTTTGGAAACCAGCAGAGTTTATTTTTTCCCTGCGGGAGAAGTGAAAAGAGATTTTTATTTTAAAAAAATGGAACACAATTTCAGCTAATTTGTGCTATGTGGTAATTGCATTGTTTTTTTCTGTCAGATGAAACATAAAAAACAGCATATGGCAAGTCTTCTTTTTATTTCACTTTCCTCCCTTTCTCTCAAGTTGGAGCGCTAAGTTGTACCTGACTCCTAGCAACAGCGTGTTGCTGACGGCCATTGCATTGATTGGAGTGTGTGTCTTCATCCTCGTCATTATTGGCATCCTCCACTGGCAAGAGAAGGTCAGAACACACACACAGACACACACACACAAACAATGGTGTAGTAAATGTTGGCCACTGGTGATTTACTGCTTTAGAGCGTGTGTGCGTGTGCGTGTGCGTGTGCGTGTGTGTGCGCGCGCGCGTGTGTGTGCGCGCGCGCGTGTGTGTGTGAGCAGATTGGTCACAACCAGCAGCAGATGGGTCTCTGTCCTGTCCTGTAGTCCTCTAGCCTCCCACTGAGACACACATACACACTCTCTTTCTTTCTCTTTCCCTAACTCTCTCTCTCTCTCTCTCTCTCTCTCTCTCTCTCTCTGGCCCACAACCTGGAAGGGCGTTCAGCTGTAATTGCCTGCTTCTGTCCTTTCAGCATGGCAGATCTGCTGTTCATTATTGCCATAAATACACCCTCCAGGGAGTCAATGCTGTTTTTCACGTGGTTTGAGCTTCCCCTGGTCCAGCTGTTGTTTCAGTCACCACACCCACCACACCACACACACACACACACCACACACACACACATAGACAGTATGGTCACATATACCCAGACATGGCACGGTTGAGGACACAGACACAAAAAGTATTTAACAATAATTCTTGCAAATATACTTTTGGGGGGGTTTTAGGATTGCTTCCTTCCTTTTTCATCTCACACTGGGGTGATGCTGTCTACTGGGCTGAGCGGTGCAGTAAGCTGCTGGCATCTTCCCCAAGCCATCTGCTGTGTGTGTGTGTGGTGTGTGTGTGTGTGTGTGTGTGTGTGTGTGTGTGTGTGTGTGTGTGTGTGTGTGTGTGTGTGTGTGTGTGTGTGGTGTGTGTGTGTGTGTGTGTGTGTGTGTGTGTGTGTGTGTGTGTGTGTGTGTGTGTGTGTGTGTGTGTGTGTGTGTGTGTGCGTGCGTGTGTGTGTGCAAGTGTGTGTCTGTGTGTGTGTGTGTGTGGTGTGTGTGTGTGTGTGTGGCAAGTGTGCTTGGCTACACACAGATGCCCTTATAATAATGCATATATAAAGTGCTTATAATAAGTGCCCTCTTTTTTGGATACGTGGGCGCGAGCATCGGCTTTATCTGAACCAACACTGCATTTTAAAAATACAACACAGCTGGTGCCTACACACACCTAGCCGGCTCAGGTGGATTGGTGGACATATGTTTCTGTGTGGGGGGGCGGGGGCTTGAGGGCGTGTGAGGGCTGAGAAACAACACCGTGAGAGGAAGACAGAGGAAAATGTTAATTTGAAAAAAGTTCCTACAGCGGCCGGTTTACAGTATTCTTCACATGAAATCAAGTCTGTTATGTTGTGTGCAGATTTTTCACGCTGAAATGGGAATTCATAGTTGTCTTTTGGATTTTTATCAAAGAATGGGAATTTTCTAACCCAAATCCTGAGCTCTTGTGAGCCATTCAGCCAGGGGAGTCTCCTGCCCACCCAAGTCATGGAAGTTTGCCAACTGCGAGTCACCTCTCCTGGTCTGTGCAGAAAAATAAATGATTCTGTTAATTGGACTCCTCCCTCTCCCGTAACTCTACACACATCACCTGAAATGAACCTTAAAGCGAAAACGAGTTTGTTTGAAAAAGTATATAAAAAAACAATCAGATGTAGTACATACACAGTACATGGGGAGGTCTTTACCCAAATGTCCGTGTGTATAAGTGTGGCATTCTATGAAACCATTTTACGTTATGCTATTGATAAAATTTGGGCTCAGTCTGTTTGGAGTTGGGTTGGGATCTAGAGGGTCGCTGGTTCAAGTCCTTGTGCGGACCAAAGTAGTGCGTGTGGGTTGGGAGACGCCAGTTCACCTCCCAGGCACTGGCAATATGTTACTGAGCAAGGACCCCCCCCCCCCCCGGACATCTTTTCTCTTGCACATGAATAGGTCGTGAGCACGTGTGTTTGTGTATTTCAGGCCTGTGGGTACTGATTACTAACAAAACAGAGTGTAACTATACTTATAAATAAATAATAATAAAAAAAGTATAAATTATATCCTCACTGGAAGTGTCATAAAGACATAAATGCTAAGATAAACAGAGAACCAGCAATAACACTTTATGTAAGCACATACATAAGGGATTTGGAAATATTTAATAACTTGTAAAACACTGTTTTATGAACCTAATTGAGAACTTCTCATCCATGCCTCTTGGGGGGGGGGGGATCTGGCATGCTTCTCCCTCTTTTTCTGAGCCGGGCTTAATCACTTTTATGGCTATAAAAAAACTCAATTTGTTAAATCATTCCTGCTGTGTTCTGTGATCTTCTCCAAATGTGATGTTGTACCTATGAATATTTTACCACATGAGCACTATATCATAATAATATTAATAGCGCTTGTAGTTTTAATGGAATGCTGATTCCAATTTCTAACTATGAATCAGAACATTTCCATTTGTCAAACAGTGTTGGTCTAAAACTGCGCTGCAGCACTATTGTCTTCATCTGTGGTGGACAGACACAGCCCCAGTGTCCCCATGCTGCACCCCTGTGTTCAGACTGACAGCTTCTCCAAACTCATCACATTTTGATTTCCTTTGAAAGACTCGGCTGGCCTTGCTAACTAAAAGATTTTGACCGACGGGCTAATGAGGTGTAACCTTCTGCACCATCCAGGGAATTAATACTGAGGGTGAATTCTGTACCCCGGTCGCTAACATCCTCCCTCCTATCTCATCTTCTCTCACCTCCTCATCCACTAAGGTCAGGGCGAGCCCGCTGATTGACATTTGGCATTTCTGTGTGTTTGCACTGCTGCCTCTGGTATTTGCTCTTCTAATAACAAAGTCAGGTTGAGGGCAGAAGCGTGGGGGCAAAGACATGCTGTCCTTCCTAACAAGCTAAAAGGGCTTTTACACAACTCCCGTGAACTTCTGTGTAATGCGATATTGGCTTGGGTAATAATGGAAATGAAACAGAAATATCCATATGAATATATATATAATTTGGAAAGTAAGGTCCCATACATGCTGCTTTTTTTTTTTTTTTTTTTTTTTTTTTTTTAAAGTTATTTTCTCGGGGTTTTATTCCCTTTATTTAGACAGGACAGTAATGCAAGTGTGGAAAGGGGAGAGAGAGAGGGGGGAGCGACATGCAGCAAAGGGGCCACAGGCCGGATTCGAACCCGGGCCGGCCGCGTCGAGGAGCAAGCCTCTGTACATGGGCATCCGCACAGACCACTGTGCTATCTGGATGCCCACATGCTGCTTTTAGGACGCTTTTATATAGACCTTAGTGGTCCCTAATACTGTATCTGAAGTCTCTTTTATATAGACCTTAGTGGTCCCCTAATACTGTATCTGAAGTCTCTTTATATAGACCTTAGTGGTCCCTAATACTGTATCTGAAGTCTCTTTATATAGGCCTTAGTGGTCCCTAATACTGTATCTGAAGTCTCTTTTATATAGACCTTAGTGGTCCCCTAATACTGTATCTGAAGTCTCTTTTATATAGACCTTAGTTGTCCTAATACTGTATCTGTAGTCTCTTTTATATAGACCTTAGTGGTCCCCTAATACTGTATCTGAAGTCTCTTTTATAAGACCTTAGTGGTCCCTAATACTGTATCTGAAGTCTCTTTTATAGACCTTAGTGTCCCTAATACTGTATCTGAAGTCTCTTTTATATAGACCTTAGTGGTCCCTATACTGTATCTGAAGTCTCTTTTATATAGACCTTAGTGGTCCATAATACTGTATCTGAAGTCTCTTTTATATAGACCTTAGTGGTCCCTAATACTGTATCTGAAGTCTTTTTATATAGACCTTAGTGGTCCCCTGATACTGTATCTGTAAATCTCTTTTATATAGACCTTAGTGGTCCCCTAATACTGTATCTGAGTCTTTTATATAGACCTTAGTGGTCCCTAATACTGTATCTGAAGTCTCTTTTTTATAACCTTAGTGGTCCCTAATACTGTATCTGAGTCTCTTTTATATAGACCTTAGTGGTCCCTGATACTGTATCTGAAGTCTCTTTATATAACCTTAGTGGTCCCCTAATACTGTATCTGAAGTCTCTTTATATAGACCTTAGTGGTCCCTAATACTGTATCTGTAGTCTCTTTATATAGACCTTAGTGGTCCCCTAATACTGTGTCTGAAGTCTCTTTATATAGACCTTAGTGGTCCCTAATATGTATCTGAAGTCTCTTTTATATAGACCTTAGTGGTCCCTAATACTGTTCTGAAGTCTCTTTATAATAGACCGTTTTTTGTGGTCCCCTAATACTGTATCTGAAGTCTCTTTTATATAGACCTTAGTGGTCCCTATACTGTATCTGAAGTCTCTTTATATAGACCTTAGTGGTCCCCTATACTGTATCTGAAGTCTTTTATATAGACCTTAGTGGTCCCCTAATACTGTATCTGAAGTCTCTTTCCCAAAATTCCCTGGTCGGTTAAAGCAGAGAAAGGGGAGGAATTCCTGCCCCTTATGACCTCATATGGAGCAAGATTCCATATCAGCCCATCTGAGCTTTAATTTTCTCGAAGGCAGAGCAGGATACCCAGGGCTCGGTTTACACCTATCACCATTTCTAGCCCCTGGGGGGGGGGGCATAGGCAGGCTGGGGGAACGCATATTAATGTTAAAAAAAACTCATAAAGTGACATTTTCATGCCATGGGGAAATAAAAGATGGGCGGAAAAAAACATGTTATGAAGCTTACTGTAATCAATCTCCTCAGCTAAGATTCATCATCTTGATGCAGGACGTGTAGGTCAGACTTAATTAGTTGACATTAGAGCCCAGTGAGACTACAGCATACCTCACAGTAGCTTTCCACCTGCTTTCAGACACAGATGCATCACTGTGTCATTAAAACCCTCCGATGGACACAAATTAATGCTCTGCTGCTTAATGATGACTCAGGCCTCAGGATGACAATTTGGTGGTATCCCCTGGATAGTCAATTAAACCAGGCTTCAACAGCAGCACAGCCCATTGGCTCGGCTAGCCAAAGGAAAGAACATCACATCAATCCATCTGCTTCTTCCAAATACGTTGCCCTAAAAAAGAAAGGGGGAAAAGCACGGCATCAATCAATACGAGGCGCCGGTATCTTGGAAGATAGATGAAGGCTTTATTACAAATCAAAACTGACGGGATAGAAAGGACAGTTAATGTGTTGCTGCCCATCTTTTGGGTGCAGCAAATGAGTCAACATCAGGCTGTCCTTTAACAGGGGACAGTCTTCCCCAGAGACTGGGTTCTGTCTTTCTGTTCAACAACATGAGCTGCTCTACTGCAACATTTAGACAAAGTGTTGAGGGAATGGAAAAAGAGGATTGTTCCATTCCGATTCTTTAAAATTGATGCCCATTTTCTTCCATCCTCAGTTCATCACTGATCTCACATAACAGATTTATATGCATTATTGACTGCACTGTCACCAGTCCAGATGATGTGGGATCTCTCTTTTTCTTTTGTGCTACTACTGTCAGATGGTGGCCTCTAAAAAAGTGTGATGACCATCAAACCTCTTGACAATGTACAGTGATGTCCGGTCTTTTCTGAGCCATTATGAACAAATGGAATCAAATGTTATTTTGAAATGTTACATTTAAAGTGATATTCCATGCACAGTCTATCCTTTGAAAATAACACACTACCCCCCCCCTCAAGGGTTGAAAGTGAAATTATTTAAATATTGTTCTTAATACTCCTGTGAAGTACTTGTACATTACTTGAGAATTTGATTTGAATGTTACTTTTTTAATCTGAGGGAAAGGAATGTATCTTTTACTCCACTACGTTCATTTGACAGAGTTTCAAGTCAGTATCAGAATGGACTTTATTGTCATTGTGAGTGAATACCAAATTAAAAGTGCTACTCTATGTTGCACACATAAAAACACCCATTTAACTAAGAACATAGAGTAGGGAATGTGAAGCTGGTAGAAGGATTAAAAATAGAGTAAATAGTAAATTAATTTAGTAAGTACATAAGAACATTATATAAGGATATTAATTAGCTCCCCCTCGCTCAGCTACAACATGAAGGAAACAATGAGTAGGATCATCACTCATGACCACTAGAAGTGTGTGGTGGGATCCTGCCCTCTGCTTCTCTCTTCTCCTTTTGTCTGTGTCCGGGACGTTTCTGGGCGTCAGCCTCTATAAAACCAAAGTGATCAGGTGCCAGATAGCACGCTTGCATCCTAAAGGAAGCTTTGATAATGGTGTGCACACTGAAAAAAACACACAACTGTATCGAGGCAAAACGCCAAGCAGACAAACCTCATTCCAAACGAGAGCGAATATGGAGTTGGCTTTCCCCCGCTGGCGAGCACCGTCACCCTCGTTGAGCCGGGGCCAAATTTGAATGCTGCATTTAGGAAACCAAAAAATACTACTAATTCTGCATTTAAAGGATATGTTTGCACTTTTTTCAGTTGTCCTAGAAACAATCTTTACACGCCCATATGTAGAGAGAGTTATGAGTTGCTGCAAATGCCCCTCCTGTCCATTCTGGCTGTGAAACGATCCCCACCTATCATAATTCCAAAGTAAGACATGGAAGACAGAATTCTCAGTCCTCATTCTGTGGAAAAGTGCCAAGTTCAGCCAAAGCTAACATGAGGCTTCAGCAGTTGAGTTAATCAAATCAAGAGAGGATCTTACTGCAAAATTCCTTCTTTGTGTTGCTGTCCCTCTACCTCTCAGCGAGGAAACATGTCCTGGGGAACAAGAGAAATGTTGGACTAAAAAGACTAACTCTGGAAAAAAACACTTAGCCTGAATGACTCCGACTGCAGAAGCATCATCTTAGCTTCAAATGCGTTCTGTCTTCCATCCCTAACAACACAGGCTGTATGCAAAGGAGAAATGATTACAGACACCAATAACTATTTCAATGTACACATGGGTATCTGAGTATTACATTTAAACAGACTTGAAAGTAATGGGAACATATCCTTTAAAGGGCTGCTTACACATTAACGCATCTGTAATAATCAATTTTTGTAATATTTCTAATAATATATAAACATAAAAGTGGCCATTCTGAGTCATTTTACTTTTCATACTTGCAGTCCATTTTTCTTCTATACTTTTACTCAAGTGAAATTTTGAAAACAGAACTTGTCCTCAGTAAAGGCTCTGGGTGCTGACTATACACCGAGTGGCCTACTGGACTCTTTACACTGCATTTCATTTATCGCATTTTATCTCGTACGACTATTTGTGTTTTGATGACGTTTTGCACGCCTGTCGGCTTGTCCTCAGCTTAGCTCTCACTCCGCCTCCAGCCGTCACGCCGTGTGTCTCCATGCCCACACGATGTTAATAGACTGGTGTCTATACAGTAGATTCACACATACTGTCCCTCTAAAAACCCTTCTACGAAGGCAGCCTGTCTGTCTGTGTGTGTGTGTGTGTGTGTGTGTGTGTGTGTGTGTGTGCGCGCTCGTAAGATAATTGAGATGACTTTATTTTCTACTTGTAGCACTGTAATTAAATATTGAAAGGTTAAATTCCAAACCAGAAGTCTAACTGAACACGGTTCCGTTGCTCTTTTGTGATAATTAGACCACAGAGTTCACGTTATCACTTGCTAATTCCCAAAAGGCTTTTCTTTTTCATTTTTAACCAATTAGTAGTTTTTGTTAAAAAAGCATAAGGGACTGAATACACCACTAATCTACCAGTGGGTCCATTTAATTAAGCTATGTGGCCATGTTTAAAGAGGGCTAACCCAGCTGACGTCACCCCTGTCCAGTTTGGTCCTGAATGGTGGAGGAAAGCCGAGTGACATGTTAAAGTTTTGGAGTAATGCAGTGTACTCACATGCACTTACACACAGATGGAGACACAAGTGGTAATTTTGGTAAGGACTACTAGCCAGTCAGAAGCAGAGTATGAGGGCCCTGACAGTACCTAGGTAAGGACTACTAGCCAGTCAGAAGCAGAGTATGAGGGCCCTGACAGTACCTAGGTAAGGACTACTAGCCAGTCAGAGGCAGAGTATGAGGTCCTGACAGTACCTAGGTAAGGACTACTAGCCAGTCAGAAGCAGAGTATGAGGCCCTGACAGTACCTAGGTAAGGACTACTAGCCAGTCAGAAGCAGAGTATGAGGGCCCTGACAGTACCTAGGTAAGGACTACTAGCCAGTCAGGAGCAGAGTATGAGGGCCCTGACAGTACCTAGGTAAGGACTACTAGCCAGTCAGGAGCAGAGTATGAGGGCCTGACAGTACCTAGGTAAGGACTACTAGCCAGTCAGAAGCAGAGTATGAGGGTCCTGACAGTACCTAGGTAAGGACTACTAGCCAGTCAGAGCAGAGTATGAGGGCCTGACAGTACCTAGGTAAGGACTACTAGCCAGTCAGAAGCAGAGTATGAGGGCCTGACAGTACCTAGGTAAGGACTACTAGCCAGTCAGGAGCAGAGTATGAGGGTCCTGACAGTACCTAGGTAAGGACTACTAGCCAGTCAGAAGCAGAGTATGAGGGCCTGACAGTACCTAGGTAAGGACTACTAGCCAGTCAGAAGCAGAGTATGAGGCCCTGACAGTACCTAGGTAAGGACTACTAGCCAGTCAGAGCAGAGTATGAGGGTCCTGACAGTACCTAGGTAAGGACTACTAGCCAGTCAGAAGCAGAGTATGAGGGCCTGACAGTACCTAGGTAAGGACTACTAGCCAGTCAGAAGCAGAGTATGAGGCCCTGACAGTACCTAGTAAGGACTACTAGCCAGTCAGAAGCAGAGTATGAGGGCCCTGACAGTACCTAGGTAAGGACTACTAGCCAGTCAGGAGCAGAGTATGAGGGCCCTGACAGTACCTAGGTAAGGACTACTAGCCAGTCAGGAGCAGAGTATGAGGGCCCTGACAGTATCTAGGTAAGGACTACTAGCCAGTCAGGAGCAGAGTATGACTTTGGGCTTTTTCACTTTGTAAACATATAACAAGTACAACAAAAATATGTAACACAATAAAAGAAAGGCAAAAAGCATCATATGAGTACTTTAATATAACCTTTTCTTTCTAAATAAAAAAGGGTTAGGTTTTTTTTTAGATAACTGTTATAAAAGTCTATTTAGCCTTTTAAACATTTAGCCAGCACATAATGAATGCAGCAGATAAACTGACTGCCGTGGCTGAATGTCATCTTATTTGCCGATAGGCCAGCTGCAATCAACATAACGATTATTGGCTGATACCAAAGTTCAGCCAAAAACACATCGGTGCATCCCTATTAATTATTATGTGGTGGGATTAATGACATTTTCTATGTATTTATCAATGGAGAACATGTTTAAGGATAACGTTGCTGATTGTGTGATACATGAAATTATACCACAAATCCTTGTGGGTGTGTGGTGTGTGGTGGTGTGTGTGTGTGTGTGTGTGTGTGTGTGGTGGTGTGTGTGTGTGTGTGTGTGTGTGTGTGTGTGTGTGTGGTGTGCGTGTGCGTGTGCGTGCGTGTGTGTGTGCTGTGCGCAGAAAGCGGACGATCGCGAGAAGAGACAGGAAGCCCACCGTTTCCATTTCGATGCCATGTGAAGGAAGAATGCTGCATGATGGGAGAATCCGTCTCCTGTCCTCCGCCTAAGCCTCACCCTCCTTCCCCCTTCACACACACATTTCACTCAGTCTCATTTCAAAGGCCAATAAATGGATCCTCATTTGGCCCAAAACGTTTCTTTTTGATATTTTCTTCAGTTTCTCAGACAGATGTGAAATATTTATGTTCCATTTCAGTTATTCATTCCTGTGTTAGAAGTACAGGAGCTGCAACAAGGCCGTGGAGACACAGAAATCCTAATGGAGAGCACCGGGACTTAAAAGCAGGGATTTCTCTGGACCTGCTGTAGTCAGCAGCATGATCATAACTGGTGTCATTATTTGGACCAAATTATGCAGATTTCTGTTGATCCTCCCTAGCTGTTCATTGACGGGAAGGGATCACCTTTGGTACCGAGTGTTAAAATGTGTAACGTTACTTGAAAACCATGTGTGTGTGTTACTGTCCGTTGTCTTTGTCTACTTGTTTTACCTCTGTTGTTTTCATTTTACGGGGATATGGTAAATCAATTCTTCAGATTTTAGTATCTGTGAAATTAAACTGAATTGTATTCTGTGATATTAATCTGCGAGTGCAGCAGCAACTGGTGCAAAGTGAACAACACGGACACGTGCAACATCCTGAGTCTGTGAAACGTGGTTCTGCTTCCAGTCTCCCCCAAAATGAATCGCCTTGGGTCGGCCGAGTGCAAATTCATCTTTTCTCAGTTGATCATATCCCAGGGCATCGTGTGAGTGCCAAACAAGGTTTTCTCTGTTGCATCCTGCAAATTTCTTATATATGAAGTCTCCAAGACTTTTAGGTTTTGACATTTTGAACCGTTTACTCCAGCTTGTTTCCAGGTGTAGTTGTACTTTTGGTTGTCTTTTTAAAGTTAATCAGGCCAAGCGCTTTAGTGTGTTCACATATTTATTTCACAAGGAATATGAGCTCATGCCTTTCCACGTGGTTTGCACTTTTAACTAATGATTAATTGCAAGTGTATGTAATTTATTTAGTTTTGCGGGTTTGATTTGTAAATGAATGTTCAGGCTACTAAATGTGTTTACTTACTGAGGTTGAGAATAAAGGTTTCTCCTGCTTAAATCAACTCGGTGTTGCTTTATTAGTATATTATTAGACTTTATGCCTTTTTCATGTTGCACTCTCCTTCTAGCTGCTCTTGAAATAATTAGAGGCACATTAAGTCCCAAACCCATAATTTACCACTCATAAGAATGCTTCCACTGAAACTCTTCTCTGGGAACATGTCTTGTTTATTTTGTTGCTGGTAAGCTAGAGGGAAGTTTACACTGAAAATAATTGTCTTTATATGCTCTCATTATCTAAAAGTGTAGTGAGCTGAAGCAGCAGTGAAATTAAACTGCTTTTAATTTTCCAGAGAATCCCTGGAGGGCCCTTTGAGCATCCCCCTGGACCCGGCACCCCACTTCAGGAGCCACCCTGCTAAATAATGCATGGAGAGGAGAGAGTAAGCCTTATGCTGCATGGCAAATGAGAGTAGATTGTCTCAAGCTTGGCAGCCTTTAAGTAGACCACAAATGAACCAATGGGGGGGGGGGGGGGCGGACGGTTGATAGTCGTGTGTGACGTGCGTGTGCGTGTGTGGTGTGTGTGTGTGTGTGTGTGTGTGTGTGTGTGTTGCTTGGGAGGGAACCAGGAGAGAGAGCGAGGAGCTGGTGCAATCTACACGTTGTGTTAAGCTATACAGAGAGAGACTGAACAAAACAGAAACGGAAACAACTTGAAATAGCCTAACAAAATAAAAGCATAGACATAAAAAGAATTTAACAATAGAGTTGAGATGCACAGAAGAGTTTTGTCATTAAATTCCAGCTATACTACAACTTCAAAACCATACAGAGTTGTAATGAGATTGTTTATTTGTGATGAAAACAGTGTCCACATACTGTATATTAATTAAATTATTCATTACATTAGAGTTCAACACCTTTGGTTAAGAGGACATTTGCTGGTTCATATTTCAGCGTGCCAATCAGTCAGCTTCTTATGGCAAGATTTTAAGAATTTACGGGTAAACAAAACAAAAACTACTTTATGTGAATTCGAAACTTAAAGCTTTAGTGTGTAACTATTTGATCTTAATGAACGTCCCTTCCATTCCAGCCTTTACCAGCTGAGTTTCTACAGAGCTGATTAAGACTCTCAGCTCCACACAACTCTCCCTGGATGTCTCAGTGGGACTATGTTCAGGAGATTGTGGCGTCCGGTGACTTTCCCACGCAAAACCTCGAGTGAAGATGATGACCTCTTCTGGAGAGTCCATCATGTTCTTTAATCCTCCGTGTCCTCCTTGGCTACTAGTAACTGCGTGGAGGAGGGGTAGGAGAGCGTGCAAAATCCCAGAAGGCTTGTATCATGTGGCTGTAACAGTAGTGTTGTCATTACTTAGAATTCATCATGAGGGAGACAGAAACTACACACTATAGCTTTAATATAATTGAGATTTTGTGACATCAGCAGTGATCTGGAAGGGATTTTTTATTTAGACGCGCCATTGGCCTTCATCACATAACTGGGTTAAGTATGTATTTAGCCCATAAAGTACTTTTTTAATAAAACAGAACTTTTGAGCTTTTCTCTTCATGCATTATGCACATCTTTTGATTTTTAAATTGTCCATTCCCCCCAGCAAAATATTATTATCCAATCATATTAAGATAATGCATCCCAAAGATGACAAACACCATGTGTGTTCAGGATCGTGTGTATTATTTCTGCATTCTTTCTGTGTGTGTTTTTTGTTTTTGTTGCAACAAGTTCGTCAGTGTGGCTTTACTTTGAAAGACAGGGCCGGAAGTGTGATTTCTGCGTTGCGTCTACCTTGACGATGCTCATGACAAGCCACTCATTGATGTAAGCAGCGCCCCCGGTTTAAATGAGCCTCGTTCAGAAGCTTTGCTTAGTTCAGACCCGGAGGAGAGCAGACAGAGTCGGACTCTCTTCCTCCTCTTCTTTTTCCTCCTCCTCCGTACTCTTCGTCTATCTCTCTCTCTCTTTCTGTCTCTCTCCATCATCAATTTAGGTGTTATGGATACCCATTTCTCCTAGAGCGCATCAGCCCGCCCGGATCAGTCCATCCTCCAGCTCTCATCTCCGCTGTAGTGCCCCTGGAAGCCGTGTTCCCGGTGATGATGCCTGGCTGAAGGGCTCGCAGCAGTGCTCCTCTTCCAGCCAGACGCCGCGGGGCCGCCGACTGAACGAGAGCCCGGTGCTGCCTGTCTTCTCGGAGCGGGGCTCTGCGTAATGGATTAACGGTTGTCAGACAAAAGTTGGGCTTTGTGAAGAACCCCGTGGACCCCTTAAAATGGACCAGAAAGGAGGGCGTTTTTAGAAAGGTGCTTTGGGTTGGATCACACCGTGAGAGGAGATGCACAGAGGTGAGTTGGAATCCGTGATGCGCGTCCAGGTCCAGGGCGTCGGGCACAAGGTTCATTTTATGATTGGATTAAATGTGAATGAATCTCTTTACTTCTCTTTTTTTTTAGCACAATTGGTCTTTTATTTGCAGGTGATATGAATTTCATCGCGTTCAAAAAAACAAGGATGGCATGAAATTATGTATTTTTTTCCTATTGATAAGCTTCAGAAGTGAACATAAAATCTGCTCGTGATTTTTTTAATGCGTTTCTTTGAAAGTCTCGTTTAGGCTATTTGTCTTCAGTATCAACTTGCCCTCTGTTTAAATCTTCTGTTTTATTGCCACATGAGTGATCGACATCGCCATTACCCACTGACTGCTCCATTCAGGTCCAGCATCTGGTCTGCTTCCGTATTCTGAGCCAGGTTCTTCTGAGTGTGGTTGAACCGGCCACAGCCAGGTCAATGTGGGAATCAAATCAAATGGTTTCTCATTAACCATCTGTTGTGTTCAGCATTTGATCAAATAAAAATGATCCATTATTCTGTAATGCTCCTATATACTGTTTATAGCCTATGCTGGACCATATGAGCGAAATTAAAATCGGACCAGGACCAGAGAGGTTTAACCACTTTAGGCACCCTACCAGCCCATTTCAGTGTGATCGGATTGTGTTTCATGATTATAAGGGACACTCATCATCACACTCATCATCAAAAGTAATTGAATAAAGATCCACCAGGGCGCTCTAGGTGTCGGTTGTAGCTCATGTCAGAGCCAGGCTGCTGCGCCGTTTCAGCTTCCACCTGTCCTCCTCCTCCTCCTCCTCCTCCTCCCCGGGGCGGAGGAAGCTCTCCAAGTTCACAGCCAGCCAGACGCTGACGTCCACTCCGGTGTCGCGTGCGCGTGTTGCTCCAGTCACTGTCTCGCGCCATCTACACCTGAGGCACGCGGCGCGGCGCACGGCTGCAACACCTCTTGATGCGTTCAGAGGAGCGTCCGTGGGGCAGGTTACTGCAGTGTAGCAGTACACTGGATATGAAAGGGTTAAACAGGTAGACTAATATTAGTTTGTTAGACCATTAGCTAGCCTGCTATTGTACTGTAGAGTTAACTATCAATAGGCTGATCCGTATAGGAGGCTCATTTACATGTCTAATTATTATTGTCCAATAAGTGGCCACAGGTGTGGAACTTCAGCCTACCTGTAGGATGGTGTCACCTTCTTTACTAGGACTTTATTTACTAAAACTAATGGCATCTTTAAATGCATTTGGATTATGAAGCCTGATGGTAGAACTGGACTTGGCCTTGCCTTATTAATAAACCTGGTATCTTACTAGGCTAGCCTACTCAGCTCTGTTGTCTGGACTGTTTTGTATCATCATCATTCTTCGGGAGTGTGGTCTAGACCTACTCTATCTCTAAAGTGTCTCGAGATAACTTTTGTTATGAATTGATACTATAAATAAAATTTAAATTGAAAATGGAAATTAACTGTGGTATAACTTGGTGTAAATTCTCACAGAGCCTACAACATGTTTGGCATCATTCTCATTAAAGACAAGACATCCTGTCTTCTGTCATTATGGCCATAGCCTGCTTTCCCCTGCAGGACGTTAGATAAATCTACTACAGCAACATATCAAGAAAAAGAAATAAGGAGATAGCTTCATAAAAACAAGGGTAGTTTTCCTGTATATAATAAATCAAACTTAACTGAAAGGTACGCAATACTATTGTCCTGTAGATCCACTTCTGGTAGCTGTTTCATAGCTATAGGCCTATATTATTGTATTTTACGTCATATAGACCTAATTATGGCCATAGTTGCTTATCTGAACAGGACGCAGCAAAATCCCACATTATCAGCTCTATAATATTATTTCCAGTCCCTCTTTAGTCCTGTGTTACAGACGGCTGCGGTGGCCTCTGTTTCCAGAGAAAAAAAAGCAGATTACAGCCTCCACTTGGCTTCTGAGGGGAAGTATGAAGTGTTGTAAAAATGAAATGACATGACCTAGAATCACGCTGTTAACCCGCGGTAATTTCCCTTTAGGTCTTTAAAATGACCAGAGTTCAGATACATTTTATTTTAGTGGAAAGGGACGAGGCCTTCAAATGTCCGAAATATTTCTTTAAGTAATTTAGCAGCACATGAATGTTCTAACCGACAGCATGTCTGACACTTAGGCTGGAGGAGAACAGACACCATGCATGCTTTGTATGCCACATAGCGTATTTATTGACATTGTACACTGTTTCTGTTATTTTTTATTTTTTTCAGATTATCATTCGTCATCCATTTGTACACACATTCACACAATGTTATCTCGGTGTTGAAGTGACAATGGCTGCTATTTAGCTTGTGATTAATTTATCATCTTGCAAAACATGTTACAAATGCCAGCATTAATTATTCAACTTTTGCCTAATAAGTCAATTTAAATATTGATAAGCTTGATACACATTTCTGCCAGTGCAGCTCAAGGCAGCTCTTTGGTTTATAACTATTACAAGTAAAACAGCTAAGGATGATAAAACAGGATAAAACAGCCAAGATGTGCAGCTATGTTGAGGCCGGCAGCAGATTACAGTAATGACTGGCTAATAATGTAAAACATTAATAAAACGTGAGAGCCCGCAGCATCTCTCTGCTATTTGGTTCTTGAGTTTGGGTGGTCCGTTCTCTGGATTCTCCCTCTGCTAGTTCATACCCCCACAAATGGTTTTTCATTGCAAGAATGCAAGAAAATGGAGATAGAAGTAATGAGGAACCCAGAGCCTGGGTGTGTGTGTGTGTGTGTGTGTGTGTGTGTGTGTGTGTGTGTTTGTGTGTGGTGTGTGTGTGGTGTTTGTACGTGGTGCGTGCGTGCGTGCGTGGGTGTGTGCGCATTTCCCAAAACCCTCCAAACATTCTATTCAAACATGCATGCTCATTGGTGCATGTGTTCACTGCTTATGTTAACCATGCATTCTTCTTCATTAGACCCACCCCCATCTCCCTCTTTTCTCTCTCTCTCTCTCTCCCATCCTCTCTACGCTCGCTGTCTAATTCGATGTGAGCGGGCCAACCTATTATCAACTCCGAGGGGATCAGGTCTACAGTGGCTTATCACAGCAAGGCAGTGTCAGAAGCTGTAACATGTTGGCCTTCAGTGCAGATATCATTGTAATAAAACATATTTCACCTATTGTCTGTTGCAGTGCTCTGCCCAAATGACTGTATCCTCATCAGTGCTGTAAGCCTTGGAGCCTATAATCCTGTTTTTTCTGCCAATGCGTTGTGTTTCTGGTGCCTCGAGGCTGCAGATTAGTAGGTTAGAGTTAGAGTGGTTGGAATGAGAGTTGATGGTTTAATGAACTACTACTTGCTACTGCCGAGATTACTGTTATTAGTGGGGGCCAATTCTCACTGCACAGCTACTGTTCTACTACCTACTGCTCTATCTGCTACTAAAATATATTTTACCACTGCTGCTTCTGAAGTCAACAACCTACCCTAAACCACACTTCAACCCTACGCAGTGTATCAGCATCCTTTAGCAATTACTCAGTTAACCAAGACTACAGAGCAGAATAAAGAAATGAATGATCAGAAATGATCCTCACGTCTTCTTTAAAGTTGCTGTATATCAGTTGTTACATTAATAACATTGCACTATTTCATACATGTAGGTGAATGCCAAGCCATCTATCCCAATGAGCTTACAGTTAGAAATGTTCACTATACGTCTTCCAAGCTCACTGTCCCTCTGTCTTGGAGCTCCATCATTTACAAGAGGGCTCATCCCTAAATGCCTCTGCAATCCTTTACCTCTGCAATTATTTTTCCAGCATTGTCCTTTCATGAATGCTTGGTATTGACAATGATATGCTTGTAAGCTATGTAATATTATGTCACCTGTGACTAATGTGTTTAATGTGTTACATCTCTACTTTGCAGCGTGGATACTCTTCTTTCTAATAGAAGAAGGTTTCGCTCTGGCACAGAGAACTAAAGGTAAGCTCAAGCTCCATTTCCCCTCTGTTCCATTAATGTTTCACCCGGTCTGAAATAAGAGGCATCATCTCTACTCGTATCATAGAACATAATGGTTTGTTTCTTCATTCTGTCCTTTCCTTCCTCTTTATTCCCTGCTTGCTTTTTCTCTTTCTCCCGCAAACAATCCTTCCACTCTCCCTTCCTACCAAATGTTCCATTCCTCTCATTGATCCCCTGAATCAATAACCCGTCTGTTGGTCTGTCATCTGCCTTTCTGCTTCAAGATTCCCCAAGCGAGCATGGCGCCCAGAGCCCTAACCAGAACGAGTGTGGCACGTGGGTCCGCAACATCAACGGTGGGGTGTTCACATCGCCAAACTACCCCAACACCTACCCGCCCAACAAGGAGTGTGTTTACATCCTGGAAGGTAAAGCAGGGCCCTCTTCCATCTGAACATCTTCTGCTCGGTAGCTGTTGTCATCAGAACAGCTGACACAGTTTCCCGCCTTTCAGCAAATTGCCTCCTTCAATGAATGTCATTAGTCTGACTGACATTGTTTTATATATAACCTCGCCCCTATCTTATTTTCTGTTCTTTTGCTGGAAGGCAATCAGCTTGACATTTTACGAATGAGCCATCCTGAGTTTGTTTCACCCCACAGATATAACCCTTTGAAAATGATGTAAAGTGACGCATTGTGGGTAGCCCCTGACTTTTGGCCGAATCAGAGTAGTGCTGTGTTCATGTCTATTGGCAGGGTGGGACAGAAGACTCTGCTATTTAATGAAAATATAAATAAGATCAACACCTGCTACACAGCTGATGGCATACCACTGAATTGTAAGAGCCGTTGTCAACGCTTTAATGTATACTGGAAATATCACACCCATCAGTCATTTGGTGGCCTGCTGCACGAGAGACAGACTGGAATGGAATTCTCAAGTTGTGTTCAAAATAATAGCAGTCCAACATCCCTAACCTCATAAATCATATTTTTTGGTAAAAGTGATATTTCTACATGGCAAATAATTTACTAGTAAGTCTTTTAGAGTCATAGAAACCAACAGATCCTACAGTGATGACATGCATGCTGCTCATTCTGTGTGAAATGAAATCTGTGATTAAAAGGGGCATGTTCAAAATAATAGCAGTGTTGTGTTCAATTAGTGAGGTGATTGATTCTGTGAAGAAACAGGTGTCAGTTATGGGCTATAATTATACACATATTTAAGGAAGGAAGGAAGCAAATGTTGTCCATGCTGGTTATAGTGCATTTCACACAGAAAGCCAAAATGGGCCGTTCCAGACGTTGCTCTGAGGAACAACGGACTTTGATTAAAGTCAAAATGCCAAAGCCAAAATGATTTCAAATGCCTTGAAATGGCATCCAAAGCCTGAACGATGTGGGGAAAAAACAACTTCCTTTGGAATGGATGGAGGAATAGCTATAATGGCAAAGGCTGAACCAACGATCAGCTCCAGGAAAATCAAAGAAGACTTACAGTTACCTGTGAGTACTGTTACAATCAGAAGAAGGCTCTGTGAAGAAAAGCTATCAGCTAAAAGCCCCCCCCGGCAAAGTCCCATGGCTGGAAAAAAAGACATGTACTGAATAGCTTGAAATGTGCAAAAGGACACACTGACTGGCCAAAGAACAAATGGAGCAACATTCTGTGGACTGATGAGAGCAAAACTGTTCTTTTTGGGTCTAGGGGCCACAGACAGTTGTTCCTCCGACCCCCCATGCACTAAATTCAAGCCCCAGTCCACTGTGAAGACAGTAAAGCATGGTGGTTATGGGATGTTTCTCATACTGTGGTGTTGGGCCGATTTATCACATACCAGGGACCATGGATCAGTTCCAATACATCAGAACACTTGAAGAGGTCATGTTGCCTCATTCTGAAGAGGAAATCCTTTTGAAATGAACAAGACGAGGACCCAAACACACCAGTAAGGAGCGAAGTCTTGGTTCCAGATGAACCAGATTGATGTTATGGAGCGGCCAACCCAATCCCCAGACCTCAGTCCCATAGAACACTTGTGGGGTGACATCAGAAATGCTGTTTCTGAGGCCAAACCCTGTAATGCAGAGGAATTGTGGGATGTAGTTCAATGGTCCTGGGCAGTAATACCTGTTCACAGGTGACGCCATGCAACACAGATGTGAAGCAGTTCTCAGAAATAATGGATATGCAACTAAATATTAG
Source organism: Etheostoma spectabile (assembly GCF_008692095.1). Lineage (NCBI taxonomy): Eukaryota > Metazoa > Chordata > Actinopteri > Perciformes > Percidae > Etheostoma > Etheostoma spectabile. The sequence continues at coordinate 20,725,539 of NC_045733.1, read as the reverse complement.
TGCAGTGATTCAAAGTAAAGCAATCCCTTGGGACATGTTTCAGTTCATACTGTAAATGTTTGAGTTTGTAAAGAAAAATGCAAATTCTGCTATATTTTTGAACAGCCTAATATTCCTTTTTCTTCACTTTCTGCAAAGGTAGAACACAAATTTGATCAATTTTGGTCATGTTTTGATTTTGAATTGACTGTACAATGTTACCAATGCATTGATATTATAGTATTAAAAGCTGTTGTAATGATTTTGAGCGGTATTCACTTCTAAAACACACTGCTATTATTCTGAACACAACTGTATAGGAGATAAGGTCTGGGATATTGTTTGATGTGTTTTCATACTAAATTGATGAAAAACATTGTTTGTAGAGTTAAAGTACAGCCTGTCGTGGTTGTGATTGTGGTACTTTGCTTGCTGTGGCAGGGGAGAGATTTTACACATGGTTCAAGGGCTCCCCCTGTGGACAAATCCAGCCCACATCTCTTGTTGAAGAAGAAGCAGTGACTCCATCCCAAGCAGCCTGCTGGTGTGTGCAGTAGTACATCGCAGTGGCTCTGCAAAGGGACTGATGATCATTTGCTATTATTTGGTCCTGAATGGCTTCAGTCATATTAATAGTCGAGGTCCAGTGATGAGCCCTTTATTCTGCCTCTCACACAGAGAGAGATGCTCACGTTTGGCACAAGTACTAATCAGATAGCTTTGTAATAATTATAATCTGTGGTTAGTCTGAATCATTCATTATGTCATGTCCCTTAGTTCGTCTGCTCAGTAGATGGAATGATTATGGTTTCTCCTCTTTCTGTGTCAAGCTGTGTCATTTGTGTGTGTGTGTGTGTGTGTGTGTGTGTGTGTGTGTGTGTGTGTGTGTGTGGGGTGTGTGTGTGTGTGTGAGTGTGTGTTAGATAGAAAGTGGTAGCAAGAATGAGACCACCAGGGAATGAACACACAGACTGCAGGAAGTGCAGGCACACAAGCTGCTCGCTCAAGCAGAAAGGGAGAACACTCCGGCTCAAATTCAAAGACAAAAACAGAGACACAAATACACTGCACCATACACATGTATGTACCGCCCTTGACATTGCTCTTTCTTCTCTAACGGGGCATACTTGGCTTCTCCGTGCCAGAGATGATTCAGTGGCCCACCTCCGACCCTCAGCATCTTTATTTAGTATGAGTCATCTCCCAGGGCAGGCATGAATTGCCCTTGTTAAATACTTTCTGTGTGTGTGTGTGGTTGGGTGGGGGTGGGGTTGGTAGGGGTACATAGACATACTGTTGATTAGCATGACAGATGAACTTGTGAACTACACTTCATGCTGTGGTTGCAATGTTCTTTATTCACTGACTCAGAGCTAGGAATGCTGACATGTCAGACTGGGTTTGTATCTGCGTTTGTATGTGTGTGTGTATATGTGCTGTGTGATGCATGCTTGCATACGTTGATATGTTCACAGATGCAGAAATGTGCTTATAATGCTGTCAACCACAATTGGAAAGCACAAACCAAAGCATACACAACGTCTGGGTGATTTAATTGGGTTAAACATCTCTGTTAATCTGTGTAATAATTTCCTGTGCTGTTACGACCCTTACGTTTACCGTCTAGGGGAAGCTAGGACGTAACACAAAACATCAGCTCAAACCAATGGAAGAGAGACTACCGAGTCGAAGTACGAGCAGCGTTAGAGAACGTAACATGTGCTGTTTAGAATCTTGTTGGAAGTTGAGGCAGAGCAGGTACTTCAATGGGTTTGTTGAGTATATCCAACATGCAGTGTAAATGTGAAGTACGTGGAAGTGGGCCGATCATCCATTGTGCTCACAGTAGATATTAATTACAGCTTCAATGGCAAGACTCATTTTAAAATTCCCAAGTGATGCAGCCTGCAGAGGACGTAACACTCCATCCTTTTCTATTAATACTTTTGAACTCAGTGCTGTTCTTCAGCAGTCGCTGCTCCCCATTGTGCACCAGGTGTCAAATGTTGCACGATAATTTAAGACTTTTCTATAAATGTCCTGTCATGTCTGATTAAAGGATCATTTAATCACAGTAAAGTCAGCTATGTCTGCATGACGAAAAGCCATCACTAACAGATAAGATCAGAAATACCCCGTACTAACTTCTAAAAAGTTCAGTCAGCTGAGGGGTCAGAACTAAGTGCTCAACTTCATAATCCAGATTAACTCATTTTTGACTTGACTTTTGTGCTTTAGAAGACCATCCAGATTTTTCTTTGTCCTGCAAAAGCAAGATTTAATTTTATTGCTGTCATGGATTTACGCCTTTTGTTTCCTTTATCTCCCCACTCCCTTGTTCTCCAAAGCTCTTTCTAGACAAAGGATTCAGCTGGCTTTTGATAAGAATTACTACATCGAGCCATCGTTCGAGTGTCGCTTCGATCACATCGAAATCCGGGATGGGCCATTTGGGTTCTCGCCGCTCATTGACCGCTTCTGTGGGGGAAAGAACCCAGGCCTGGTCACATCGACGGGGCGTTTCATGTGGATCAAGTTCACCAGCGACGAGGAGCTGGAAGGCCTTGGCTTCCGCATTAAGTACACCTTCATTGCAGGTAGAGACACACAAACTGCATATTTGCAGGGAATGTAAACGCCCTCAGATTATCTAAAATATTTCTGTATACATCAAAGGTTTTGGGTAACATGTGCAGAAACCTGGATCTGGTTAGTTTGCTTTTTCAAAGTCCCCCAAAACATAGAGGAGAATTTGATCTCAGTTTGAATTAACATTCAAACAATAAAGTCTCCATCATCATAGCTTTCTTTCTTTCACTTGTCTTGCTCTACAGCAGACACACATTCAACACACAAGCCTCTTTAATCTAAACCCAATATGCCTAGAAATCAGTGTCTCCCATCGGGCGACAGATATTAGCTTCAGCAGACCCCTTTCTGTTTTATCTGGCCTGCCTTAATGGGATCTTATCTTGTGTTCTCTGCTTACCCATTTCTACTGTGTGGATTGGGAGTAATGTGCCTCCCAAATCTTATCATTTCAGACCCTGATTTTCATCTGCACGTGGGCGGACTGCTAAACCCCATCCCAGGTAAGCTCTTCAGTATTTTGCAGATTTCTTTTCCCGATGCTTTTTGAAGAGCTCCTTTGTGCTCAGAAGCGGAGGCGATCTCTGCCTCTGACGTGAATGCTGAACGTGCAAATGTACCTTGACAAGGACACAGTTGTACATGAAGTGAAAGGATGTAAATTCACACACAGTCACAATTTTAAACACACCAAGGAACGCACACCTCTTTCTCTGTCTTATGCCTTTGTTCCTCTGTCGTCTCATTGTCCTATGTCCTAATCCACTGTGCTCACTTTAAATCCACCTTAAATTCCATACTTCTTTTAATATCCTTCATCTTTGTCTCTGTCTCTCATGCTTCTCTTCTCATCCCACCCCCTATCCTCTTTATCTTCTGCTTTCTTCTCCCTCTGTCATTTTTCTTTTTTTGCTTCTCTCTTGTACGTACCTCCGTGTGATGCCTGCCTTTCTCCCCTTCCCCATCTTTCACCTTTCTCTGTCTGTCTATCTTTCACTTTCTTCTTCTCTCCTCCATATTTCCTCTGTCTCTGTACAGACTGTCAGTTTGAAATCGGTGGATGGGATGGGATTATTCGCTCCAGTCAGGTGGAGGAGGAAGAGAGCGTGAAGCCTACTGATGCTCTGGACTGTATCTGGACCATCAGGGCTCCTCCTCAGTCCAAGGTCAGTACGATAGTACAAATGAATCAGGAATGATGGCATGCATGGCTTCTATCCTATCCTTCCACCCATGTTTGGTTCTTTCACATGTCACCGTTTTCAAATAGCTACGATCGAGGGTCTGGTCTCTGCTTCTAACTATTCCTTTTCAAATATCTGAAATAAATCTAAAACATAAAATCCTCCTAAAATCTCTCAATGCCACTAGCTAGTAACTGAAAGACTGAACAACAGCAGAGGAAAGTTTACATCGAATCATTAACTTCTCTCAGTTATGTTCTACCATTTCACTATACACACTGAAATATTTTGTTGTGCATCCTTCTGAGTGCATTTGATAAGCTGAATATGTATCTCAGGTCAAAGCACTAATGTTTTCTAATTATTTTAATTGCATTGCATATTTAATCAGTGTAAATGGTGACAAGCTGCATGGAGTCTTTTTTTTTTTCAACTCTAAGCTGGACTACATTACACGTGCAACACAATCTCGTCTCACTGGTGACACAGTCCATCCCCAAATAGAGAAGGAATTCTACAACTGATGAGAAATAATGTAGAAATGAATCATGGCATGAAGTATTACCGTGTAAACAGAGCTGAATTGAGGTGATGCCCTGAATATAAAAAAGAACAGCTCAGAATTTCTAAATATGTATGGAGTTAACTCTAAAATCCCCCTGTGTGCTATCATTGGGTTCAGTGTGTTTCCTCTTTCTGTTAGAGCTGCTCTGGCACTTCACCTTGACAGTGTTCTCTGTCTTAAAATGATCATATTCATTTTTCTTTTTTGTATTTACTCTGATAGCAAATGAGACGTCAGTGTATGTGTCAGTAGAGAACTCCCGTATCAACATCACTATGGACTTTGTTTGTCAGTGATCTTCCTGATTTAAATATTTTGTATGAATTTGGTACAATAGTATATAGTGTTCTCCATTAAGTCATGAAGATCTGATCCTCCAGTGGTCATGTCTGTATTGGAACTGTAATTTAATACATAATAGGTATGAGCAGTGCAAATACACAAAGAAGCAGCATGGGGGGGGGGGGGGATGCAGGCATATTTTGTTTATAAAGCCCTGGAGATTCATAAGTACATTTTTAAGCTTAGAATGAAAGCCCAGTGATCTCATAAGTATTGATATTTATGAGTGGATATCCAAAGCCGCATTGATATTACAACCATCCAACCTGCCTAGCCTTTATGTAACAATAATAATAATAATAATAATAATAATAAACAGTATAAATTATTTATTTACAGCTGCTCTGCTTCTTCCTTTTTGCCTAAATGAGTCATCAACATGTTCCTATGCTACTCCCTCATCACAATATACTGACCCACACACAACTAAGTGTATAACAGCAGATGAACACAGTCACAAATTACATAATATACTGTCACATAAGGTACTGTAAGCAATTACCCACACGCATTAGGACTCATAGTAATATTTTAAACATACACATGTGCAGCTCATGCATGACATGCTCTACCTAACTTCTCTCTCACACATACACACACACAGATTAGTTTCCGTGGTCATGTCACTGGTCTACATGTGCAGTGTGAGGCAGCAGTAAAAGGATCTGAATTTAGCAGCAGCACTGCGATGCCTCGCCAGATATTAACTCAATGAAGCAGAAGGAACAGAGCAGTGGAGCCCACTCAGCAGCAGTGTAAGAGCAGCTAACTGCTGCATGGTTACAGGTACTTGTGGGCTATATGTGCTGAAGTTTCATCTTAGTTGTTGTCCCCCTGTGGCCAAGATATTATCATGTAATGACTGTGGATTTATTTAAAGACATTATTTTGTATTTACTTTTCAGGTTGAAAAAACATACCACCACTATATGTAAAAGCTAACTAATGTGCAAAGGGGAAGCTGCTCTGCAGGCAGGTGGCTGTATATTCATTTAGCTGCGTCAGAGTCCTGGTATTGTGCATGTGTCACACTGTCATGGCTGAGTGAGACAAAATAGAATGGATCCATCATTAATGTCATTAGTAACGCCTTTGCTTTTCCTACTATGATTATGATAAGTCAAAATGTCTGCTGTGAAAAAGGCCTAATTAAACACAGGCCACAGGCACAATCACAGGTTGCATCTCAGTTGATCTTTTCACAACAGACATTTTGACACATGATAGTAAGAAAATCACCGTTGTTTCTAATAACATTCACAACAACACATTCTATTTAGGTGAGCCAGTTCAAAAGCCAATTAAACATGCTCGCTATCTGGAATGGCTTTTAATGACGTTAATGTTGTGGAACACACTTTGGTGTGTTTTGGTCACAATAGTGAACCTTATTACAGTTTTTTTGATTGCTAGACGACAGTGGGCACAACTCTAAGACCAGACTCTAACTCCGGTCTACACAGCAGCAGTTCACGTAGACCAGACTCTAACTCCAGTCTACACAGCAGCAGTTCATGGAGACCAGACTCTAACTCCAGTCTACACAGCAGCAGTTCATGTAGACCAGACTCTAACTCCAGTCTACACAGCAGCAGTTCATGTAGACCAGACTCTAACTCCAGTCTACACAGCAGCAGTTCATGTAGACCAGACTCTAACTCCAGTCTACACAGCAGCAGTTCATGTAGACCAGACTCTAACTCCGGTCTACACAGCAGCAGTTCACGTAGACCAGACTCTAACTCCAGTCTACACAGCAGCAGTTCACGTAGACCAGACTCTAACTCCGGTCTACACAGCAGCAGTTCACGTAGACCAGACTCTAACTCGGTCTACACAGCAGCAGTTACGTAGAACCAGACTCTAACTCCAGTCTAACAGCAGCAGTTCATGGAGACCAGACTCTAACTCCAGTCTACACAGCAGCAGTTCATGGAGACCAGACTCTAACTCCAGTCTACACAGCAACAGTTCATGTAGACCAGACTCTAACTCCAGTCTACACAGCAGCAGTTCATGTAGACCAGACTCTGAACTCCAGTCTACACAGCAGCATTCATGTAGACCAGACTCTAACTCCATCTACACAGCAGCAGTTCATGTAGACCAGACTCTAACTCCAGTCTACACAGCAGCAGTTCATGTAGACCAGACTCTAACTCCAGTCTAACAAGCAGCAGTTCATGTAGACCAGACTCTAATCCGGTCTACACAGCAGCAGTTCACGTAGACCAGACTCTACTCCAGTTACAACAGCAGCAGTTCACGAGACCAGACTCTAATCCGTTCTACACAGCAACAGTTCACGTAGACCAGACTCTAACTCCAGTCTACACACAGCAGCAGTTCAAGAGACCAGACTCTAACTCCAGTCTACACAGCAGCAGTTCATGTAGACAGACTTCTAACTCCAGTCTACACAGCAGCAGTTCATGTAGACCAGACCTAACTCCGTCTACACAGCAGCAGTTCATGTAGACCAGCTCTAACTCCAGTCTACACAGCAGCAGTTCATGGTAGACCAGACTCTAACTCCAGTCTACACAGCAGCATTCATGTAGACCAGATTCTAACTCCAGTCTCACAGCGGGCAGTTCATGTAGACCGATTCTAACCCAGTCTAACAGCAGCAGTTCATGAGACCAACTCAAACTCCAGTCGCACAGCAGCAGCTAACACACTGCTGTCACGACTTTTAACCTCACACTCAAACAGAATAGTGGTGGTGTCTATCAAACACTGCTGATTGTAATTCTAGCTGAAAGACTAAGCAGGTATCTTGTTTTAGACTAGTTAGTGAACATAAAGGTTATTTACGGTACATAGAGAAAGTTCAGAAAGCCTTTTTTGTATACAAATGAAAACGAATAAAATCATTATACACTGTAGCGTTTGAGAGAAACAGGTAAAAGAGCAACGATGCCAATATGTCCAGGTCAGATGTCTGAGGTTACATATACAGCTATAAAAAAAAGAAGTAGTGAAAAACACTAAATATTCTATAGTAAAACTGCTGTTGTTCAGGAAGTAATGGAGGTGAACGTAATGGAAACACCACATTCATTAGTGATAGAGATGATGCAGACATCCAGTGTGATGAAGACAACTTGCCACATGATGCTGGATCAGAGGCAGGATCAGTCACACTTTTCTTTCTTAATGTTATGTAGTATATTTATTTCTTTTCCAGTAATTCCATAAATTACTAGTGACAAGATACTATATTGAAGAAAATTTCTGATTTTCATTACATCTTGTTTGCCTTACGTGAAAATCGTTATATTATAAAATCTATATCCTTTCTAAAAGAAACTATTGAGTAGTGTGGAGTCACTCAAATTCTTCTAACTTAAAGATGAGAAAGTTAGTATTTGGTGTTTGATGCTAATAATAATAATAAATTGAATTTGTATAGCGCTTTTCCCAAGCTCAAAGTCGCTTAACAGAGTAGAAACAGTGTTAAAAAAAAAAAAACTAAGGATAGGCAGAACAGAAAAGAAGGGTCTTCAGACGGGACGAAAAATGGTGAGGGACTCAGAGATGCGGATCTCATGGGGGAGGGAGTTCCACAGCCTGGGAGCTGCCCTGGAAAAGGCTCGTCCCCAAAACTGCGGAGCTTTGACTTGGGGACGTAGAGGAGACCGGCTGAGGTGGATCTGAGGGACCGTGAAGGTTGGTAGGGGGACGAGGAGGGCAGTGGAGGTATGACGGGCAAGGTGGTGTATGGCTTGTGTAGGTGAAGGGGACCAGGATTTTGTATGTGACCGGGAGAATGGGAGCCGGTGTAGTGTTGTTAGGTTGACCGGAGTTAGGATGTGGGTGTGCCAGGGTGTGGTTGCAAGCAAGTGTGAGCGTGCAAGCTGAGTTTCGGAACAGTGGAGCGCTTTTAATTGAGGTGGACTGATGCGAGGATACTTGACGGATGTGAGGCTCAAGGGAAGTTAGCTAGTGTTTTTACTCTCAGTGCATGTGTCTCAGAGTGTGTTATCTCAGTGAGGATTGGTCATAGTGTTTGGTGCACTGAGCCTGTTTTGAGACGTGTGTTGTGTTGAGTTGTGTTGCTGTGAATGAGTTTTGCAGCTGATGTGAACTGTTTAGCTCAGGTTGACTTGAGTAACCAGTAACCAATGTAACTCCAGTTGTGTCCACTGTTGTTTAGCAATCAAAAACAATTGTAAGTCTTAAGGTAGTATAATATCACATTAGAAAAAAGATGTGTTTGGGTTGTCATCATCACAGGTATAATGTTTGACTTACCATTTCGTTTTTACTGCTTTGTTAGCTGGTTGACCACAGCTTCATGATGAAAAACCTGGAAATGTCTGACTTTCTGACCTCCCAAGCCCACCACTAGTTTTTCTCTCTCCATGGGGAGGACGTACAGGCTCAGCTCACTAGCCTTCAGTCTCTGCAGCGTTCTCGGAATTGAGACACATCTTAGAGAAAAGAGGCGAGCAAGGTAGACAGAGCAGCACCATGACAGATGTTTTCAAAGACCGACTTTTCTAAGTAGCCAGTTATTAGTGATGCATGCTTGCAGCACAACTCCAATCAGATTAACAATATTATTTGATATTATTGTGCATTAATGCATATTCTGTCCATCTTCTAAAACGTTTACCATGTTCCTATCCCAGCATGCTATTGTGAAGAGGTGGGCAGGTCGCCAATCTATCACAGTGCACAACTCTGATCTTTTAAATTTTTTTCTGGATGTTTTGTTAGATACATTTGCTTTGCTGATTTAATGCAATTTAATTATTTCAATGCATTTGCCTGCATTTAAAGGACAGTTTTTGACTGATTATGTTTAGACAGCTTTAGGGTGGACTAATGCTGTTCATATGCCTCCACATTGTTTGGCTGTGATTGACTGCATCTTTGTCTTCCTGCAGATCTACCTGCGCTTCATGGAGTACCAGATGGAACACTCCAATGAGTGCAAGAAGAACTTTGTGGCTGTGTATGATGGCAGCAGTGCCATTGAGAACCTCAAGGCCAAATTCTGTAGCACCGTCGCCAATGATGTGATGCTGGATACCGGTGTGGGAGTCGTCCGAATGTGGGCTGATGAGAAGAGCCGACTCAGCCGATTCCGCATGCTCTTCACCTCATTTGTTGACCGTGAGTACCAGTTAGGGCTGGGCGATATGGAGAAAATCAAATATCACAATATTTTTTACCAAATATGACCTAATTTGACCTTTATTCTCACACACACACACACACACACACCACACACACACACACACACACACAATATATGATTTCCTGCATTCTGTGTGCATCAGCAGTCACTAACAGACACAATGTGTATGTGTCATTTCAAAAGCTAATTACACTGTGCCCTGTTTGGAGCAAAGATGTGAGAAAACCAATTATCTACTCCAGCATTTTGAAATAACTGAAGGCGTCAAATAATTTTTGATATGCATGTCCCAGCATGATACTGTGCTAATTACAGGTCACTTACAACAGGAAAATAGGAATTTATCTATTTTAGTGAAAAGAATAGCTGAGTAGGGTTAATGGATCTACTAGAAGTAATTATACGTTAAGCTTTATCGTTTTTGAAGGGCAAAAGAAATTTCAAACAGATGACAGCTGTTAAAGGTTGCACTTTAAGTAGCAGGAATTGCCATGCAGAAACCCTTTTCCTGTTAGCACACCATATTATTTTCATTAAATGCCTGAATAGACTGAGATATTAATTGCCACATTCTCCTGCACCCTTTCCAAACCCTGGGTGACTACAAATGTTGTTTTCATCAGCAAACCCATAACCATTGCACCCAGGACTTAATGGCTTTTTAAATTCAGCAAGGGGGTTTTCTTTAACTCTGAGAGTTAAGACCATTTGGATCCTCATTAATTCTGATCACACAGTTCATCTCAAAGAAGTCTGAAGTCTCCTGAATAACTCCCAAACTTTATTTGGTCAGAGTCAGCGACTGGCTCAAAATTTACATGGAGGTCATAGAGAACCATTAATCTTTGTCAACCAGAGAGCAAGATGAGTTTTGCAGCCCTCACTCCATCATCCTTAATGTTCTATAGTCTTTCGACAGAACCCCCTGCGACATGTAAACCATGCATATTAAGACTTAACTGAGTACACACTTATGCTCACACCCACGCATAGTGCATACGTTCAGACATGAGTTTTGTGCTTGTGTGTATGTTTGTGTGTATGTAGTTTGGATGGGGGTAAGAGTGTGGAGCGTTGATGACAGCCTGTGAGAGGCTACATTTTGAAGGCGGGACATGCATAATGGATTTGGAAGTGGTCGCGGTGAGCGACCCCGTCTGCAGGCTTACTGGGAGATAGTTGGGGGGGACACTCCAACACACACGTTATTTTATACTGTACATACCCTTACACACTCATATACATGCCCCTTTGTCAAAATGATTTAACCCTGAGGCAGAGGAGGCATGCAGCGAAAGGGAAGTGGAGGCTCAGAGCCCTCGTCACAGTGGACCTCAGAGCAGTGGGTGAAGCTGCCAGAGCGGACCACAGTCCGTTTCAGCTGTGATAAAGACTCAGGAAGTGTGTCCACAGCTGCATATAGAGAGGTGGACATTTTTTGTCGCAGTGACTGGAAGAGTTCGGAGGAGTGAACAAGCCACAAGAGACAGATTTGACAGGACATGACATACAGGCTTTCTCTGGCCCTGATCCTGTCTCACTGATAAAGAAAACTAAGGAGAGGAGGTTGTGTGGCATCATCTCCTGGGTCTTCATGTTATTCATGTCATTCATGTATGTTTGCAATCTAACATTGTCATGTTTCAGGTTATAATTGTATCATTGTTATTTTGATCTACTAGCCATGTTTTTGGAGTTTGTGAAATTTGTGATTAAGGATTTTGAGCTTTATAAATAATGTTGGCTTGACTCAATAGAAGATAGTATGTTCTTTCTTTCTTTAGTCTTATAGCTCAAATCAGCAGTTTGTTGTTCTTGTCAACACCTCAAAATAGCAACATTGTAATTTCATTTAATCACAAAATGCAGCTAACACAGTCGCGCTGACACTACAGAGTACATGAGTGCATATTTGATCTTTGGTTAATAAGGGAATGGTTTCAGAAGATTTTGTCTTTTGTCTTGAACATTTTTTTGTGAGTTAGACCTAACAAAGGGTTAGACCTAAAATAGACATCAAACCTGTCTCTCCAGTATCATCCAAAAAATGATTCATTTTGTATTCGAGGTAAATTAAGATTCTTTTAGAACTTAAATAAGAGGGCCGATGGCTCATTTTCACCTGTGATATGGGAGGTCTGTGTTTGTTTGTCCTTATCTCTCAACCACACCACAGTGTGGATCAATGGTACACTGTGTGCCTGCTACACAGTTCCTAAGGCCGGATGGAATAAAAAAAGGATTCTTTGTGATTCATAAGGAAAAAATAATGCCACTGCTTTTCAACCAATTTCCACCTCTCCATCTCTAGCCCCACTTCAAACGTAAGAACCAGGTTCCCCTTAGTTTTGGCTGCAGACCCAGATCGCCATGCCAAAACCCAGGCACCTTAGCTGAGCCTTGCAGCTCTTCCTTCTGACTGGCAGTGGATCAATCTCCTGAACCCAGCAGCCAGCATCAATTACATGTCCTGTCGTTCTCTGCCATCGCAGCCCTCATACGCCCACAGTCACTTTACAGGGGCTGTCTCACACCATTTTCCTGACCATTTACACCGTATAAAGCCATTTCTAGCAGCTCCTCACACCCTCCGTTTCTTTTCATCTTTGCCATTTTTCCCCTCTCTGCCTACTCCAGCTCCTCTCCCCTTCCTCCCCTGCTTCTCAAACTCTCTTGACACGAACGCTGCAGTTCAGTGATGCTGCCATCTCCTCCCCTCATCACCCCCTGATGTTATGTCTGCAGGAAACGATGATGTGTGAAAGAAATAATAGAACATTATGTGTTTTCATTACATGCCTCTACAGATTTCTACGGCCAAATTATCGATTGTTTCCAGTTCCAGTCACTTTATTATCTCAAATGGGAAAGTTGATATGCAGTCAAGAGTGAAAGATAAAAAACACATTAAAGCAACATGTTGCTTTAATGTAGATAGACAAGACAACAGGTACAAAAAAGGTTTCCTGTATGTAATACACACAAAATAATTTATCCCCACTGGAGCAATCTCTAAAAACAAAAACAAAAAAAGAAAGAACTACATTACATGTGCAAATTAAGCTGAGTTATTGCACATGGGAAAAAATGAGTTTTATTATTAGTTGTTTTCGTTGTTATTGTTTTATTGTTCAATCTTCAATATTGCTTCCAGTCCTTTTTGCAGTGTAGTGATCTTTTACTCAGCACTGTTAGACAGCTGTTTTCCTGTCGGTTTATGAATTGCATCATCTCTGTGTGTTGTTTTTTGCCCGCAGCCCCCTGTTCAGCCAATACCTTCTTCTGCCACAGCAACATGTGTATTAACAACTCCCTGGTGTGCAATGGAGTTCAGAACTGTGTCTACCCATGGGATGAAAACCACTGCAAAGGTGATTGTCTTCTTTCTGACAACTTTTTCCAATTGAGGTTGTTATGGTTCTAAATATGATTTATTTTTGCAGCTTTTCAGGGTTTTTTAATTTCTTAATTGTTCTTATTCTTTTCTCTCTTCTCCTCACACCTTCCCACTCCAGAGAAGCGATCTAAGGGGCTTTTTCATCAGATCACCAAAACCCATGGCACTGTCATTGGCGTCTCCTCGGGCATAGTTCTGGTTCTTCTCATCATCTCTATCCTGGTCCAGATGAAGCAGCCAAGGAAAAAGGTAACTGATCCTTTGTGGTTGACCGTTTGTTCAGAGGGAAAGAAGAGACACATCATTGAAAGCCCTGGTGTGATTCTCATAGCTCTGGAGAAAGGGAAGAAAGACTAAATCCACCCAAGGATTTAACATCTTTTTTAAATTTTAATTATATTTTTATTTAGGATCCCCATTAGTTGTTACCAAAGTAACAACTATTCTTCCTGGGGTCCACACAAAAGATAAAACAAAACAAGACTATCAATGTTACATTCATACTTCCATATTATCGATACAGTAAACAATTACCATATAATTAATATTTCCACATTATCAATAAAATATAGTTCTACTGATACATTCACATAACCAATGGGCACAAGTAAACCAACATCCACACTGTCATATGCAGTTTGAGATTATTTTTATTTGACTAATTGCTCATTTTACTTCCTTTTTAAAAGCAATCTCAATAGTAATTTGTGTTAAATGTGGAGGCAATCTGTTCCAGTTTGACATTGCCCTATACATTACAGTTTTCTTTATGGCATTAGTTTTAGTAATGGTAATTTGAAGCGTCACATAAAGTCTTGCCTAGTGTTGCAATAGTGCCTGTCATGTGTGTGTTAGCTGTGAGAATAAGTGTGTAGGTTTCCCAGAGACCTGATTTTTCTCATATACTGTAACAGGCTATATGTCAGTCTTTCCTCCACCGTCATCCATAACAGCCTGCCGGGCATCTCTTCAACACTGCTCTGCTCAGTTCTTTTTAATTTCTTGTTTAGAAGCAATAGACCAGATTTCTGGACAGTAATTGAGGTGTGATAGAACAAGCGACTGTATTACTTGTTTTTTTGTCTTTCCATCTAAATAATAAGCACACCTTCTGATGACTGAAATACCTCTGCTCATTTTGGCAACCATATTATCATTATGAGTTGCCCCAGAGAGTGATCATTACACACCATTTCAAAAATAATGCAGTACACCACCGGAGATTTTTACTTTTACCACCTTCTATTAACCTGCCTCATCTATTTAAATTTCCATATGGCTGGTCTACTGAGGCTAATGTACTTAAAGAAATTGTTGTCTCTGACTCCTCTGTAATACATTTCTTCCTGTTTGACTGCTGAACATTGTGAAAATGGTGACTCAAGAAAGGACCTCTGACTTTTTGACACCAATGTTTTAGATAAGTGTAAAAAATGAAGTATTGTGTATTTCACTCCTTACTCATAAAAAAAGAAAAGAAATAACAGCACCAAAATTCACTTACATGCTTGTTTTAGGGTGGAAATTACCTTTCACCCTTTTCCATGCATCACCTTTTTAAACTTTAAATCTAAAAGCTCCTGGAATCTTGTAATATAAGTAAATGTGTTGTTCAGGTTTTAATTGAAAGTGGTCTGGCAACATAAGTGGCAATCTGTCATCAGATTCTAAATTCAAATGTTGCTCAATTGATTGATGCACAGGAGTATGTGACATCCCTTTTTCCAGCTGAGCCCCATCCACTTATAACCAGTAAGAAAAGATACACATAAAAACTACTCAGATATACTCATATCAGTGTAAAAACTAGTGTCCCGCTTATCACTAAAACTGAACTGTCTGAATTGATCTTCTTTTCAAGGTTGTAGCTCGCCGGCCTGGTGTTTTCAACAAGGCAGGCTTCCAGGAGGTCTTCGACCCGCCCCACTACGAGCTCTTCTCCCTACGCGACAAGGAGATATCATCCGATTTAGCTGACCTGTCTGAGGACCTGGACAGCTTCCACAAGCTGCGGCGCTCCTCCACCATGTCCCGCTGTGTCCACGAGCACCACTGCGGCTCGCAGGCCTCTGTAGCTACTGGAGGCGGCAGCATGAAGCACAGCCGCACCACCCTGAGCTCCTTGGAGCTGTCCTACCACAACGACTTCTCCAAGCCCCCACCCATGAAGACGTTCAACTCCACGGCCAGCTACAAGAAGAGCTGCTACGGCTACAAGCAGCACTCACAGACTCACGACTGCGACCAGAAGGTCATCGAGGACTTGGTCACAGAGGAGATCCCATGTGAGATCTATGGGCGTGGTGGAGCAGGAGTGGGAGGAGGAGCCACAGGCGGAGCAATGGGAGGAGTAGGAGTAGCATCAGGGATTGCAGGAGGGGGGATTGGAGGAGTGGTGGGGATAACAGGAGGAATGGGTATGGCTGGGGGAATGGGTATGGCGGGAGGAGTGGGCATGGCGGGGCCTAGTGGCATCGCTGGAGGTATTGGTGGGATGGCAGGGCCCTGCGGAACCCTCAGTGTCCGTGGCAACAGCGCTCGTAACAGTACCACCATAGTTGACCCACAACAGCGCTCCATGTCCATGGACTTTTAGATGGTGAACGGAGAAAGAAAAGGAGAAAGGGAATGCAGAAAGAGCTCGCATTTCACTCATGGAAAGAAGAAAGAAGAAACGGAGGAAGAGAAGACAGGAGAGACCCAATAATCTTGTGTTGATCACTCCTCTTCCGCCTTTGCTTTCAAAGCAGTGTTACAAGTATTGCACACTTAAGGTCAGATCTTCTCCTCACAAGGTCTTGTCTGAAGAGTTGGGAAAATCAAGGATCAAAAAGAGGTTAAAAAAAACCTGGGCTATTCTTCAGGATACTGAAGGATGTAGGGTTAGGAGACATCTTGTTCTCCTCAAGTCTTATACTCATTTAATCTCTCCTTTTCATAAGACACATATCTCGCATGCAGACCCAGACTGCTCTCTGATTGGTAGCCTAAAAGACTAGGTAACCACTCAGAAACAAGGAGAGAAAAAGATGAAGAGACGTCCTGGACTGAGTTTCTACATTTATTCCCCTGCCATGCACAGATATATGACATATAGTGCATCTTCTTATAATTTAAGTCTTTATTTTTGTCAGTGTACCGTACTGTTAAAACCAGTATATATCCAGCCTCATGATGATGCTTGGCTTTTAACTCTTTGATCTTTTTCAAATGTTGCTCGGGTGATTTTATTTTAGATAACTTATCGATGACATGGTGTTGATGACGATGAGGAGGATGATAACAATATTTGTGATGTGATATTATTATAATAATGCTGTAATTTTCATGGTTACCTCAAACATACACAGAAGACACGCTCCATTCAGTCTCTCCTCAGGAAGAGCACATGAAGAGACGGTCTTATTTTGGTAAGAAAGAGAAAAAGAATATTTCTGCTGGTGAGCTTTATAGTATATGAACATTAAGGACATGAGTGAGCGTTTATGGAATATGAAATGTTTGGTTGTGAGAACTGGACTAAATCAAAATAGCAACCATCCCACCCTTACTAGGAGAAAAATGTAATTTCTCAATTGCCCCAAGAACTATGAAGTGTGTAAAACAAGCACAACCTGTTTCCCTAAAGAGACAGACACGTAGCCTATATGCGACTCATTTAGGATTTTAACCACTGGTTGTATAATTTCATTTTGTTGAATTAAATGAGAGCTTACTCGCCTCCCTGTGTCAGTTCATTATAACCAAGAAAGATGAAAATGGTAAAACCCACAGGATGGAGATGTCACAACAAGGTAAGTCACACAATGTGGCACGCAGATAGAAACGAAACCGCCAATGCAAGGGTTTGGCTTTGCCGAGTCAGATATTTACATAAAAAGATGCTTTAAACATGATTTGTTTGCTGAATAAGTTAAGTCCTTGAGAAGTACTGTAGTTTAGGTTTTAATGTTCAGGATTGCAAACTGATTGATTCCAATATGATCAGTTGCACCTCAAAAATTATTAGACAAAAAGCATCCTCTTAAAAAGATGCAGATCCTCTTAAATCTTGTCATGTCTGTCATTCTCTTGGACACTCAGGCTCGGTGATGAGGTCTTCTGTCACACACGGAGGCATGTAGTCCCAGGAGCCCTGAGGCAGTCTAGATGTATCATGGTAACCAATAGATTATGCTGGGGTAAGAGATGTTACTGAACAGCAGATTTGACTGCTGGAAGTTTCAGAAATCCTTTAGTATTGAAATAACTAACCTTAGCATCATGACATTGAGTGTGTGTGTGTGTGTGTGTGTGTGTATACAGTATATACAGTATATATATATATATATATATAGCCTACGGAACCGAGGAGATTTGTGGTCTAGGTGGAATCTAACCCAAAAACACAGACAGCGCCCCCCTAGGAATTTCACCCAGGCAATGATTTTACCTCCTAATTGCAATGTTATTGATAAAATTAAGGACACAGGTATGTATACAATTTAGCCAGAGACGAGGTTCAGTTTAAAAACAACACATTTTATTTTGATAATTTTAAAACACATGCATACCTTGGGGAGGGGAAAGTGGGAAAATTATACCTGCTGCTCAGGCTTACTAGAGGAGGAGAAAGGGGTCACGAGGGTCGTGAAGGATCCCAGGGAGAGTTACCCATAAACACACAAACACACACTAACACACACACACACAACACAGCAAAGAAAACGGGGTGGACAGCACAGCACTCAGGATGGGGATTCCACCCCCATCACCTTTGGCTCTCACCAACTGAAAAGGGGACACAAGAGGGATACACACGATTAAGGGGGATACACTCAACAGAAAGAAAAACAATATATGAAATTATGGTGAAAACAACAAACTGGAAGAAGTAATACAATATAAACGGCCAGAACCACCAGATGTTCCAAGGAGGCAAAACAAAAGATTATGGATTCAAAAGAAAACACTTGTTAATAATAATTCAAAGAAGAAGAAAAAAGAAACCACTCAAACTGTGGGACTGAGATAACTCAAACAATAAACCAAGAAAACAAAATACTAATTACTAAAATTGTTTTGTTTCAGATAATCGTTCTAAGTATCTGGATGCTCAGGACTCTGAAAATAAAGACAACTTGACAACAATGACTTAATATTTATGACTGGGATCTTTTTTTAATTTTTGTTTATTGTATTTATATATTTCTTCGTATGCCATTTAAGTGAAAAGGCACATCCCAAAACAAGTGTAAATATTTTATAGTATTATGAGCAATATTATTTATGGTAATATGGTTTTGCAAACCTTGGAACAAAACGTACTTTGTAATAGCCGCCGGGTGGTGTTGGGGTTAGGAGGGTTAACTCCTCACATGATCTTTATGATCTCATATTGCATTAGAGCAGACCACACATTCAAACACTATGAACTGATCTATTCATCTAATTCAATTGTATCTTTTTTTTTTATTCTTTTTTGAGACTTTTTTAAGCCTTTATTTTCTATAGGACAATAGAAGACATGAAAGGGGAGAAATGAGGGGACGACATGGACAAAGGGCGGAATCAAACCCCCGCCCGCTGACTCCAGAGTAAACACACACACACACACACACACACCACAACATATAACAATACACAAACATATATATATATACTATTGTATACTAATGTAATAATATATATGTATATACTGTATATGTATACTGAATACATATATATGTATATTTATATGTATGTACAGTATGTGTATACATGTAGGCTATGTATAGTCCTATATCTATATATTACCTTGCACATCAAAATCGTAGTCCTTCCTAAGAAAGTGTGTCTTCTAATTCCCTCTGGATACATACCCTCTGATAAGTGTCCGTGAATACTGTACTCACTGTACTTTGGTAAATGTAGGCCTAGCTATGTGTGTTACCTAGTAAAACTATGTTAATGTATGTCATCTGTCTCTTATGTAACCTGACAATACATATTTCCCCACTCAATCAATTTGACGGCTATTGTCATTGTTTTGATAGCAATGTATTTACTCTTGGATATCAGGACATAATTTGCTAGTTACCAACATGAATAACTTTGCCCTCTAGCGTCGCGCAGTCATTTCCCGGAAGTCGAGACACGAGGCGAGCAAAACATTTTTCACCGGCTTCTTTCTCTTTGTCCATCCAGCTCATCATCCACCTCCTGCAGAAGCAACACCATGGCGACTGTTGTAGATACAAAACTATACGACATCCTCGGAGTGTCTCCATCCGCAACTGAAAACGAACTGAAGAAGGTACTTACACAAGACAGGCTGAATGGACTAGGACATTACGTTACGTGTCTGTTTCGAGTTTCAAAATGTGAATACTGCTAACGTTACAATAAGGAAATGCGTTGCTATGCGCAGCTAGCTAGTTAGCCGTGGGGCTGGGCTAGCCTGCTAACAAGCTTACTGGCCTGGCTGTTCGTGTGACGTTTATGCGAAAGCTGGTGATTTGCTTAAATTAAGCTGTAGCCGATGTGGATGTTATATTGTCTTAGATATGACAGTGTACGTCGGTAACGTGAACATTAACCAAAAGCGAGGTTGAGTTACCTTCTCTTATGACGTTACGAATTAAGCTATTACTTAGCCCCACGCTAGCTGTGTTTGTCATGTAAAGATAACTTTAGCTGGCTAACGTGGAGCCTGTCGAAGGTTCTAGTAATGAGAGGAAACATTGGCGTTAAATGTGTGTTTCCCAAAGGCTGGAAACTAATAACGTGTGTTTGGGGAGTGTGGCACAAGGATCACAAGCAGAAATCTAATTGAGTTTTGATCTGTGGATGCGCGTTACTGCTAACGTCTGTCCATGAAGGGTCATTTTGTACTGTCACTGCCACTGGCAGTGGGCCCCGCATGTTTTTATCACCTCCGGCCAGTCTAAGACATATAGATAAGGTTAACTTTAGCTAGCTAGTTGACCAAAGTAACGTACGTAACACATTGTCATTTCAACCTTCTCTTCGTGAGCTAACCCTGGTAGCTAGTGACATAACTTAAGCTAAGGTTTTACGTTGGGGTCTATTATCTGGCTAGCATTTATATGTTGTCTTTTAGTTATCTTTATTAACGTTAGACGAGAAGACAAACAAGCTCTTGACATATTTGAGAACCACATTGAGGTCGTGACGTTAGTGCTAGCAAAATGTGCTATAGCTTATTAGCATGCGCAAACGTTAACTTAGTGATTATCTAGGTTGTCAGACATTTTGAACTGCCATTGTTGACAAAATGGTTATAACGTTACCGTTAAAACATAGCTAGTTCAAAGTATCGTTACTAGCTAAGTAACTGTCTTAATAAGGTAGCTGGTTGCCCATTGCTCAGTAAACAACTGAGCATAAACCTTAAATTATTCATTAACGTTACAGGTAAGTTAACGTTAGTGTGTTGCCGCTGGAACATCTGGTTTGTCAGGGAGGTACGTGTGATTGCGTAGATTTAAGGAAGATCAGGTTCCTTTTATGAGTTTGAGTCATGCAGGTGTGTGATTCCAGTAAACATGCGTGTCTACAATGAGAATATTAGCTTAATAAGGCTCCCCTTTTTTGTTTCCTTTTAGTCTTACAGAAAACTGGCAAAAGAATATCACCCTGATAAGAACCCAAATGCTGGTGACAAGGTAAGACATTTGGGACAGGCCCATCTGATATTTTTGTTATGACTAAAGTTAGTTATCAAATGTGTGATGTAAATTAATCGAGGATAAAACGATATGTATGCGCATGACCATGTTGCCTCTATCAAAAAGGGTTTAATGAGGCTGAAGTTGTATCCTTCCTAATGCTTGTCTTTAGCTTTAAGCTGTTTTCAAGGTGTTTTATAGATAGTCATCCATGTCCAGTATTTTTAGTAAAATAATACATACATTTCTATTTGGTTTAAGAGGGGGATGGCCAGGTGGTCATTTACAAAACGGAGTTCTGTATTGTTACAGAAGATTCTCTGTAGTCCTGGCTGTGGATTAAAATTACTTTCCATTTTAGTTTTACTTTTCTTTTCCATTTAGGATAAAACCTTGGTATAGGGTTCTGTCACTGTTTAATTTGTTTTTGAACATTAGCTCCTATCATCACAGACCTCCCACTGCTCTACATAAAATTCATTCATCAGTCATTAGTTTAAAATGAATCATTTTTGGAAAATCAGCAAAAACATTAAGAATAAAGGGCCTCTCTTCTATCATTCCCCTTATGGCAGAGTGCCAGAATTACTTTCTTAGCAATAGACACAGCAACTTCAAAGAATAAAGCCTGGAAGCAGTATTTGACACAGGGAGAACACTTACTCAGCACATCCTTTTAGGTGTCAATGAGATGGCAACATAAGTTGTGTTTTAATTTGTGTTGAGTTAATGTCAGAGAGGAGCTGATTCCAATCTACAGTAATGTTTTTGATTGTAGTATTTAGCATCCGGTTGAATTACCTTTTTATATGTAATACTACCGCAATTGTGAAATTCTGTTTAAAAGCTTAAAACTTTAAAAACATTTATGAAATGTCTTCGTCAAATTAGTTGGTGTAATATGTAAAAATTGAACTTGTGCTAAAGGGTTATATTAGATGTTGAGGGACAGGGCATGTGATTAGGTGCGGAATGACCCTTATGTAAGGATATTGCAAGCTGAGGTTTGCTTTTCCCGGGAATGTCAATACTTTTGTTACCACCAGTGCTGAAGTGAAAGATGAATGGAAATCTTACTAGGTCCTGAGCTGTGGTTAATTTGCTTTCAGAAGACACTTGGGACAGTGGTTGAAATTACATCTTTATTACATTTTTGTATTGTCTGTCCTCTCAAAATATAGTTCAAAGAAATCAGTTTTGCCTATGAAGTGCTGACAAACCCCGAAAAAAAGGAACTTTACGACCGCTATGGAGAACAAGGCTTGCGGGAAGGAGGTGGGGGTGGCCCGGGAATGGACGATATCTTCTCCCACATCTTTGGCGGTGGACTTTTTGGATTCATGGGTGGTCAGGGGAGTCGTTCTAGAAACGGAGGGCGGAGGAGAGGAGAGGACATGGTCCATCCACTGAAGTAAGACCAAGCTTGTACACTCACATATAGGCTACTTGAGGAACATATTGGTACTTTCTTATGTGCAAAAAATAGTTTGTATTGGAATTGGTTAAAGTCCATGTTCTTCAGTACAATCCATTGTTATTGTCCCAAATCTTCTGTCTTGTAGAACTAAACGGTATCTTAACATCACTCTTTTTCTACAGGGTGTCACTGGAGGACGTTTACAATGGGAAAACGACTAAACTGCAACTTAGCAAGAATGTACTGTGTAGCACGTGTAGTGGGTAAGTTGTACAACCATCATGGTGCTATACTCATATTAATGTCTACTGCAATGTTGACTTTTGTAAGTTTCTAACAACAAATCCATCTCTGGATGTATATGTGTGCAGGCAGGGAGGCAAGACGGGCGCTGTACAAAAATGTACAACATGTAGGGGGCGAGGCATGCGCATCATGATCAGACAGCTGGCCCCAGGAATGGTCCAACAGATGCAGTCTGTCTGTACTGATTGTAATGGAGAAGGTAAGGGGCACAGTGATCCAAACCATCTGTGATCAAGCATTTCATATTTGTATCATTTTGGTCTGCCCTGCCCTTACCCTGTCTCCTTTTAACCCACTCCAGGTGAAGTTATCAGTGAGAAAGACCGCTGTAAAAAATGCGAGGGCAAGAAAGTCGTGAAAGAAGTCAAGATTCTTGAGGTACATGTTGACAAAGGCATGAAGCACGGCCAGAAAATTACCTTTGGGGGGGAGGCTGACCAGGCACCAGGAGTTGAGCCAGGAGATATAGTTCTTGTCCTGCAAGAAAAGGAGAATGAGGTAAGCAGGCCAGTCCTTTAATACTGTAGCCATACTCCTCTTAACCTGCCCTCTGTTTCCCATATGCACTATTACATATACACCGTAGGTGTGTGCAAAGCCATGCCCATGGTAAAACACGGTTGATGATAGCAAAAAGCAGTAAAGACACGCACACTGAGCTGAAATAAAATGAGTGGACATAAATTAGGTAAAAAAATATTTTGATGAAATAAATAATTAAATGTATGGGGGAGGGTAGACTCGTCCTGGAAAAAAATATATGGTTACACATAGGTAAGGAATTATTTCTAGAAGAGTTTTTACATCCTACGTATGTGTGTGCTCAGGTAAGAAAGCCTAGAACAATACAGCAGATATGTGACCAGCCCATTGTGTGTTCAGTTTCTTCATCTGTCAAGTGTGAGTATGGGTATCATAGTCTGGCTTACGTGATGTACATTGCTGTGATAAAGCCTGTTTCTCTGCTTTTGACTATCTATTTTGTGAAGACACTTTTGGTGGCCAGGACAATTGTGATTTGGTTTAATAAAATAAAGCACCAGCCATTGCCTTTTTTCCTCCCTGTCCCAGAATGGACTAGTGGTGTAGGCAGACCATACTCCAACACTGTGGAGATAGGTCTGGCAATGCAAGACTAGGGGAGGGATAATGTAGTGGATTGGCCAGCCAGTGGCTAGTCCACCTCTGTAAATCAACACATTGGGGATTAGCATTGTGATTGTTTTTTGGAATGTCAGTGTAACTGTGCTTTAAGTCCGACAGTGTGTTGATTTGCCCAAATGCATAAGGTTTTTCCATTTGGGGATTTTGCATAACCAGTTCCATTATAAATCAGATTTGTCCTTGTGCAGGTCAAAAAAATGATTAGATACAATTTCTGTGACAGAGTTCAACAATCAGTTTGTCACAGCAGTCAGGTCCAGCTGGAGGAGCTTCAAACCTCTCAGGCTAAGAACCATATTGTCCTGACAGTGCTGTGTTGTCAGACCTTGTATAAGTTTAAGTCAGTTTAAACTTTGCACTACATAGCACAGTAGTCGAATGAGCAACAGCTTAGGGCATGGTCAACAATGCATTTTGACGGAGTTGTCTAAAGGCGCAGACACACCAACCCGATTATTGGCCTAGGACAGTCTGGCGAGGTCAGTGACTTGAGTCTGTTCCGATGTGTTCCGTGCTGTCTTCAGTTGGAGGAATCGTAGGTCTTTATTTTGACATGTTGAATCGGGGGCAGGGCAGTCAGACTCAATGACCAATCTGATTGTTGGAGTACTAACTCGGAAATGAAAAGCGGGATGAGCGTGACAAACACCTGACATAAAAATTTTAAATTGTTTATAGCTAGATTGTTTGCTTGAGCCCAAAGTTCCTTGTAAATCTAGCCTCTTAATTTTGCTCTCAATGTGCACTTCAAAGTGTTCTTAAAAAAAACAAAAAACAAAACAGCATGCCCCCCACGTACCCTCCCTTGATAGTCCAAAGTCCACCCACCACAGTGTCACAAAATCCTGTAGTAAACACTGCACGGTCTACCTCAACCCTGTAAAGTAATGAGACAAACAGAATAGAGAGACACCGCAGTCTCACAAGTGTATAGCATTAGTGGAAATTGTTGCCAAATCCCTGTGATGACATTGCACTTAAAAGTACAAGTTGATTAACGATAAGCGGTTGACTCAGTCGTCACAGCTAGCTGTCCATCCCTGTCTTAATTGGGTTTTCTCAGAAAGGAATGCTGGCTTGAACAGGCCAGGTTGCCTCTGACAATGCAAAGTGACTTAGGCTTAACTGGAACAGGAGGCAGAGCTGTAGCAATGCCCCGGGATCTTCTCTCAGGAGGCATCATTTATTTCAGAGTATGTTGGAGGAATGTGGAAGTTTGAATGTGGAACTGGCTACAGCAACACACATTGATAAGTAATGTGGATGCCACACCTAAGATAAATACGTAATAAGGTAGAAACCATGAATAAGAAATCATAGTTGTGTTAAATGGCATGTTTACGGGCTTCTCTTTGGATTCAGTGACCAAAGATGAGCAAATGTTGCCTTAAAAAAAGTGTGTGTGTCCGTGTTCTAAAAATACAGACATCAGAATTTTTGTCTATATTGCCCAGTCCTAACAGGAAGCCTCTCTGTAAATTACACAAATGTAATCAGTTTTCCGGGCCATGCCTGTTTCACGAGTAATGCTGATTTTAACCAGCAGATGCTGTGGGTTGTTGTTGGGTGAAGACTGTTGTCATGGAGATATTTAATTCCTTTGTCTGATAACTGACAAACCTAAGGATTTTTTTAGGCATTGTCAAATGACCCATGATGTTGGTATGAAAAACTTCATCAACCAATAATTTTAACAACCTCTTTCTCTGTATTTTCAGACATTCCGGCGAGATGGCAATGACCTGTTCATGAACCACAAACTCGGGCTGGTGGAGGCGCTGTGCGGCTTCCAGTTTATGCTGAAACACTTAGACGGAAGACAGATAGTTGTGAAGTACCCTGCTGGCAAAGTCATTGAACCAGGTTAACACCCTTAATACTTTCATCTGTTTCTCTTCTCTCAATTTTTTATATATATATACTGTATATTCATTCACCAATTAAGTTTACATAAGAAATCATAGTTGTTAAATGTTATGTTTATGGGCTTCTCTGTGGATTCAGTGACCAAAGATGAGCAAATGTTGCCTTAAAAAGTGTGTGTGTGTGTGTGTGTGTGTGTGGTGTGTGTGTGTGTGTGTGTGTGTGTGTGTGTGTGTGTGTGTGTGTGTGTGTGTGTGTGGTGTGTGTGTGTGTGTGTGTGTGGGTGTGTGTGTGTGTGTGTGTGTGTGTGTGTGTGTGTGTGTGTGTGTGTGTGTGTGTGTGTGTGTGTGTGTGTGTGTGTGTGTGTGTGGTGTGTGTGTACATAAAGTTAAAGCTCTGATATCAACATCCTCAGGTTATCAGTAGTGCTGTCAAACTATTAAAATATTTATTCGCAATTAATCACATTAATGTCATAGTTAACTCACAATTAATTGCAGATTTTAATCTATTCTAAATGTCCCTTGACTACTTTTTGTCCCATTTATTTTTCTCATTTTAATGATCTTATCATAATGGAAAAGTGGATCGGCTCGCTTTGTGCAAATGTTTTGGCATATGGCATATCACACAAACAGCCCCTTCAACCTCCCCTTTCTAAGGGATAAAAACATGGTGGTAAAAAATAAAATTACAAAGTAAACTAGGACTCAGCCTATAGTGCAGTTAAACCATGGCTTAATACTTTCTTTTTCTCAATTTAGCTTTGAACATGGCAGTCAGGCTACTGCTCTTTATTCACCAGAGGCTCCTCAACCCAGCCTCTTATTTTAGAAAGAATGAACAGTAACAGTAACCACTCAAAGGAAGCCTACTTCTTCACTGGGGCCTCACAGCAAGAAGGTTCTGGGTTCAAATCCAGGTTGTTCCGGGCCTTTCTGTGTGGAGTTTGTATGTTTTCCCCATGTTTGAGTGGGTTTCCCCCACCATCAAAAAAACATCATTCCTGGGGACAGTCATCCATGCCAGTAAGAGGCTCTGCCTTGTAGCGCTCCAGACATTGTCTGATGAAGAGGAGGACAGTATTAAACAAAGACTTGTGTGCAAGCATGAGGGTTGGTTTCCATCCAGAATCTTATGGCGTCCATTTCAGCGTTTCGCGCTCGTCATCCACTCAAAACCTTACGTTACTACTCTTTGGCCAGTTTGCAAGCCCAAATGACGTGTGAGCGGCGTGCCTGTTTTGTTTCTGGTCTAGCTAGATCCAGTGAGTGTAGTTTTTCTAACGTTTACTAGTTGCATAAAATGGGTTTGCGTTAACATCGTTTTTATAACACGTTTAAAGGACAGCACTACTTATTAGTGCATTCCTGTCACCATCGTTCTTCTTATGACTTGTCTATTGTCCATTTACATGCCTGTAAACGTAGGACTACACATCTTTGGAAGTCTGAGATTTTATAAAAGTAAGTTGTGAATAAAGCTTGTTTTTCTAACATGCATCTTTTCCAGGCTCTGTCAGGGTGGTGCGAGGAGAGGGCATGCCACAGTACCGAAACCCGTTTGAGAAGGGAGATCTGTTTATCAAGTTTGATGTCCAGTTCCCAGACAACAACTGGATCAGCCCTGAGAAACTTGTGGTATGACATGTTACTCTACATATTGTACATACTAAGGAAAGCTCATTGTGGGACTGGCTCTTGTGGCTGTAATTCTGCACCAAGGCTGACATTTTGGGGAAGAGACTTCAGATACAGTATTAGGGACCACTAAGGTCTATATAAAAGAGACTTCAGATACAGTATTAGGGACCACTAAGGTCTATATAAAGAGACTTCAGATACAGTATTAGGGACCACTAAGGTCTATATAAAAGAGACTTCAGATACAGTATTAGGGACCACTAAGGTCTATATAAAAGAGACTTCAGATACAGTATTAGGGACCACTAAGGTCTATATAAAAGCATCTCAAGAGCACCATGTCATGAGACCTTTAATGTTGCGGACTGTCATTTTTTTTCTTCTCATTTTACTTGATTTTTGTAGTATCGGTTCAGGCACCGTTTAAAAGTATCACTTTAGCACCGGTGTACCCAAGCGATACCCAACCCTACTTATTGAGCACATTGATTCACATTGTAAAACTTCCTATTCTCCCTGAAAACGTTGCACTCTGAATGATGTGGATTTGTTTCCCGGTAACCGCTAAATTCCTTTTGCGTCACTAATCACTGCGCTCTTGGCCTCCCAACTGTTTTAGCTGCATTCTGATGACTGTTTCCATGTGTAGGAGCTGGAGGACATGCTGCCCTCACGGTCAGCGCCGCCCATCATCACCGGGGAGACCGAGGAGGTGGACCTGCAGGATTATGACGTCAGCCAGAGCTCGACGTCTGGTAACCGCAGAGAGGCCTACAACGACAGCTCTGACGAAGAGGGTGGCCACCACGGGCCAGGGGTACAGTGTGCCCACCAGTAGCCACACACACACACACACACACACACACACACAACACACACCACACACACACACACACACACACAACACACACACCCACACACCACCACACACACGACCGTTGTACTTGGGGAGAAAATGTATGAGTTGCAGAGTATACAAGGAGGTACTGTAGGTCAGACTGAAAAGGCTTGGTTGTTCCTCAGACACGGCTCAAATAAACATTGAATCATGGCACCTGGAATTGTGGATTGATGTTGGTTTTTTGTGCTAGGGTTATTTTGATCTTTGTCTGAAGAACTCACACTGGGGCAGCCAAAGACTTATTACACTGCACTTGAAAGGTAGTCGTATAATATATATTTAAGATGTATCAAAAGAAGTGGTTGCCCCTGTGAATGAAAGGTAGGACTTTGATCTGGGGTTCAAGGTGAATCCCTCATTCCCCCACTACTGTCAACCCCGTTAGTCCATACCCCTGTTAGTCCACTCCCCTCCACTAAGGGAACCCCAGATCAGTCGAAGAAAGGAATGTTTCTTGTTTGCTGAGTGTGTGACTTGCATTTTGTTTTCATAGTATTTACAACAATTAATTTAAGAACTAACCCATGTGCATACACATACAAAGCAGCTGAGCAATGTGACGTGCAGATTCTTGGACTCATGGATTCATCCACTCAGCACCATTCGTAGGATCTGTTTTTGATTTTTACAGCTTTCTTTGTAGGTTTTTTTTTTTTCTTCCCCTTTATATTTTAATTAAAACAGAAAATTGATTATTGTGTATATTATTCATTGAACTGGTTGTTGGCAAGCTTCAGCAACTGCTGTGTGATTTTTAAAAAGAAATGACAAGTGGAATTGTAAAAACATATAGCCCGTATCTGTGCTGAGACCATGTGCATGTAAAAAGCTTTGGTTCCCGCACTTCAAACATCCAATAAAACAGCACACTTCTTAAGAAAATGTCTATGAAGTTGTTGAATAAATTGTTGAAACATCATGTGCTGAGTGTGATGCTTTGTTTTGTCTTCCTTCTCTTTACAATCACAGAAGTATTAGTGATACTCGTGGTTGTATTTAACCTATGGATCTGGTTTGTGATGCTCAGAGCCTCAAACATTACACTGGAAAATAATCACCAGCAATGTGCCTAGTGCTAATCCACAGGTACGGTCAGATCTGATTACCAGCTGTTCTCAGTAATAGCTGTTGAATGCAAAATACCACCTGTCCAAAATGCCTTGATGCTCTTTTTAAATAGATGCAAAGTTTCCATCATCAGTCAGTCCCCCCCATTAAAGTGAATGAGATCACACTCGATCTCCGATGCAATCTGAGTAAATGGAAAGACGTGCAGACAAACAGTACACTAATAGCTTCTGTCAGTTATGTCCCATGGCAGTCAAATTTAAACGCTGTTTCATTAGAATTTATGGGCAGATTTCACTCGTAATAATGTAACTAATTTAGTGTCAGTAGGCAAGTTATGTTATTCAATATTACTACAGAACTCAAGTTTGTTCGTCTGTTTTTTACACATTAAATTGACATGGGTTGAAAGAGCAACACTTTTTCTTTCACTTGCCTCTGATGGTGTCATGCAATTTCATCAACCTACCTGTCTGCCCAGGTCATTCTGGTAAATCACCTTTTTATTTAGGTTAGATTACACTGATCAGCTGCGGTTTAG
The DNA here is from genome assembly GCF_008692095.1 of Etheostoma spectabile. Taxonomy (NCBI): domain Eukaryota; kingdom Metazoa; phylum Chordata; class Actinopteri; order Perciformes; family Percidae; genus Etheostoma; species Etheostoma spectabile. Next base: position 20,695,782 of record NC_045733.1, on the reverse strand, counting down.
GGTTAGAACATTTATTTTTAAGGTTTTCACAAGTATGTGCTACATTGGGAAACTAAAGGTTATGAGGCACAACACATGTTTTAGATATTTAATTAATTGAATCACAAATTTCATTGATGACATGATTTTTGAGTGAACAAGTCATCAGATGAAGATACCATTACAGATTCTACAGTACATGCAGGCAATTCTTTGGCTACAAAATAGGCTTTATTTCAAATTTTTGAACATTAAATAAAAATATAATGAAATCATTTTAACCCTTGTGTCTTCCTGGGGTCATTATGACCCCAAATGAAATCTTTTGCCATCAAAATATGTTTTTTATTCATCAAATGCTCTGAAAATAATGGTAGTTGTTTACTACTATTCTCTTAATGATAAAAAATTAATTTGAAGTAAATTGATTGAATTATGGGCGTTTTACTGAATTTAATAACTCCCCTTAAAGACCCCCGCAGCACAAAGTGGTTCAATGGAGCAAATAGTCCCACCGTCCTGCTCGTCTGACATCTTGGATCCTGGATGTTGGTGGTGTGGGGTCATCAATGGTTAACAACAAAACAACAGAACAGGTGTTTTCTCACAGGTGGGGGGCCACTTCACAGGGTAGTCTGAGAGAGACAGGCAGCACGATGAGGAGCAGAGGCTCTATACTGCACAGGAGGCTTGTGAGATATCTGTTAATGTGAAAGAAAAGACAGACGAGGAGGACAATAGCGATGAGGTGATAAATCCAACATGCAGACCGCATGCGGCTTTTTCCTCTGAAGAAGCCCCCACGTTGCCTGCTGCAGAAATGGAAGATGAGTATGAATTGAAGGAAATTGATGAAGTAGATGATGGGGTAGAACCTACAGCTCATATAGAGGAAGTGTCAGATGTGCAGCAGTGCATCTACTATGATGAAGATGAAGAATCAACGGATGAGGTAGAATCTAAAGCTGAAATAGTGGAAGTGTCAGAATGAGAGGACTGCATCTATTATGATAAAGAATCAACCGATGAGAAAGACTCAGTGAGGAAGAGGACCCAGCTGATACAGAAGAATATTTCCAGTCAAAGGATGACACATGGGCGCCTGGATAGCTCAGTTGGTGGAGCGGGCACCCATATATAGAGGTTTAATCCTCGTCGCAGTGGGTCCAGGTCCAACCCCGACCTGTGGTCCTTTGCTGCATGTCATTCCCCCCCCCCCTTTCATGTCTTCAGCTGTGCTGTCAATAAAGGCCTAAAATACCCAAAAAATAATCTTAAACCAAATAAAAAAGGACAAAACATTGATCTGGTCTTCCATCCCTCCCACGATGCGTGTTGACAGCAGAGACAGAGACAAGCCACCATAGTCTCCAATTGATGACATAGGTCCACTTGACCTGTCTTATTGGCCTTAAAATTCAATGAAGTAAAATAAATGGTGTTAATGTGTTTGAATGAAGTTGTTATTAAAGGTGTAATACATCCAGCAAACATTATTTAAATAACAGTAAAGTTGACCCCAGAGGACAGCAGATGTGATTATGTGTGTGATTATGGGCTGTAATTAAAAAAAATTCAACTTTCAAGTTTCACTAAACTTTGACATATAGCCTACCACTCTGTGATAAGTCAAATTGTCAAAATAATATTGGATCAAAAATAATTCATAGCTTTTTTTTGTTTTATTTTTTTACTCAAAAAACAGGGTATAGCCTACTTTTATGTAAACAAGGTCTATTGGCTCTAAAGGAAAATGTGTAGTAGTGGTTTGAACTGAAGTAAGACTAAAGGTGTAACACAGAATTGACAATTTATACTGTATACTTTAAATAAAAGTCAAACCAGGTGGGGGCATTTTGACCTCAGGGGACAAAAGGTGTAAAGCATTCGGGAGGACATTGCAAGGGTTAAAGAAATTATTAAATCTCAACTTCTTGTGAAATATTTCCTCACAAGTATTTCAAATGCCCTTGTCAAGGGTGTTTTTATTTTTATTAGGGACTGTAAGCTAGGGTTGGTATTTTAAATCCTCCGTGAGTCAACGTTTTGACTTGCATGTGGCACGTTAACGTTATAAGTATACAGGCCATATTACAACCATTGTTTCAATCAGTGGCAATGAGTCTTTAAAGCCTGTTCCCGCGAGACACCTGAGAATTCCGCAACTAAAAATATAGCGTCATCATCTGCTAAATTGCTTTCATAATCGCCGGTTTCACCCGATGTGTACATCGGCGCCGTGGCTTAGTTGGTTAAAGCGCCTGTCTAGTAAACAGGAGATCCTGGGTTCGAATCCCAGCGGTGCCTTTTACGCTGCTTCTCACCACTCCCGCGGTAATTCTTGTTACTCGTTCTTCAACTCTAACTAATATCCCTATAAACTACAAAAGGTTCAAAGACTTTATGTTCTCTCTAGAAATACGTTCTGTGGCGTAAGTATAAATTCCGAAATTGAATGTAAATGTATTCACTTTGTCAGAGGGGTTTGTAGTACACCCATCTGGCCACACGGGGGTGGCGGTGAAACGGCCTACTGAACCAACGATCCGAAGGGTAGGGTGAAGAAAAGGATGTAGCAAACGTGTCTCGGATCTACTCTTAATTTCAACAAGCAGACGCAGTTTCTGGTGTAATGTATACCTCAGGACGATGACTACTGTTTCTATCCAACTGTTTGCTACATTCAATCCGTGTGAGAGGAAGAAGGAAGACATATAAACAAAGAATAATGAGGACCACTTTGTCCTGTTAGATGCGACAAGTTGAACACAGAGTGGACCACCGAAGAGCGGAAATTAGATTGCTATGTCTTCAAAATAAGACCCGGGAAACCTGATGTCAAATCACCCATCACCGTCATACGCCATGCACCATGCATTGCTTTATAACAGAGATCTTCAACAGGGGGTCCTCAGAGTTACTGTAGGGGGGCCACTAAATTATAAAATTTTTCCTTAATAAATGTCTTAACACAAATCCAACATATTATTAGCAAATGTAAATCTCCAGATGATAGGCTTACTGGCCTATGGGTAAGGTAGTCCCTAAGGTAGCTATCCACACATTCAGTTCATCCTAAGGATTCAATGTGTCACGTGTGTACAGTATGTGCAACATATAAAGAGGATTTATAAAATCATGCCCACAATAATTATTAGTATAGAGCTTAGTATTATATGCACTAAAAATGTACGTATGTGTAAAGGATTTAGGACCGTCCTACGCTGTTTTGTAGGCCCAGTTTAATATGCGACTTAATTTTATGCCATATACAGTAGTAGGGGGGTCCCTTCTCCATCTCTTTTTCAGTGTAGGGGGTTTATAAACGTTGAAGACGTTTATGAATTGCTTTATGACTTAAAGATTTATAAACCTTAAGACTAAACCTTTACAATTGTACAGCCATCAGTTGAGTGTGCAGTGTTGTTGGCCTTTTATCCATGTGTTTGTTTTGGTATCAATATAATAAATAATTATAGCTAATAAAAAGGTTATTTTCTCACACAAATAAAAATAAAAATGGATCTCTTACCATGTGCAAATTACAAGGTGGCCAGTAATATAAAGCCTTGACCCTCCTAACTGGGGCAAATATTTCCATACATTTATAACCCCACCGTTATACCCAAAGAGGAGATAATATTCACCTGCAGTGATTCATAAAATGTAGGTTTACACTAATTGAAGATTCTTGTGTTTATGGTATTGTAGTATTGTATTGGTAAAGAGCCTAACACTTGGGCTTAATATATTTGGTACCCCTAAAATCGCACGCGGACCCTCCATTTGAAATGGTCTAATATAAAAGTTTGGTGTTTCTCCAGTTCCCACACTGAACGACATGGCATGTGGCTTTTATTTTGAAGACGCTGAGCGGAAACAGTGTGGCTGGACGGAACTACCTTGACGTATTTCTGCCACCGTTCCTGAGGACCCGATGCATTTCCATAGTGAGGAGGTTTTGGTGTGTCTGAGCTGAAAACAGATGCGGGAGGGGACACAGATGTCCAGCAGACCGTGGACACCGTGTCCCAGATCATAGCAGAAGTCCCCCCTGGACCATGGGACTGACGGAGCTGCTGCTCGCGCTGGTCTGGCTCCGCTCGGCTCGGCTCGGTGCAGGTGAGAAACAACAATGCATCTGGGCTGCACTGTTATGTTCAGATGGAAATATGTATACATATTTGATGTATCTGTCCTGTTAATCCAACTGGACATAAATATAGCCGCATCCAAGACATTTATATTACCAAGCTCATTCAGGGAGTAGGCTAGATTTGGTTTGTTAGTGGTTATTATTATGCCAGTTTATGATCATTGGAGGTCTCGTGGTTAGTAATAATATAAAATAATAATGATGATTGCATCCCTGTCACAGCAGAGCACTCCTTTCACACCGGATAGGAGAGGGGTTTATGTCCTCTGTCACTCTGCTGAAGGGAGACAGTGTGAGACATGAAGACGGTGGTGTGTTCAGTGTTGTGATCGGATGGAGTGAGAAGATGAGAGAAACCTGGGGGGGGGGGGGGGGGGGGTATTGATCTGCGGTGGCTAAATGATCAGGTTAGTGTGGAAACATGGATGCTCTTTCACAAATGTGATGCTGCTATCAGCATTACATCACTGCTTGTCTGCAGCCAGCCCCCCCCCTCCCCCATCGTCCTCTCTCTCTCTCTCTCTCTCTCTCTCTCTCTCTCTCTCTCTCTCTCTCTCTCATCATAATAAAGAAGGCTGCCACACGAGAGACAGGGATCAGACACACTGTCAGTACTTTTACTGTAGCTTTTGACACCTTTCCACACCCAAAGTACAAGTCTCTCTCTCTCTCTCTCTCTCTCTCTCTCTCTCTCTCTCTGTCTCTGTCCTAATTGTCTGTCTGTCTGTCTCTCTTCTCTTTTTCTCTCTCTCTCTCCGTCTGTCTGTCTGTCTCTCTCTCTTTGTCTGTCTGTCTCTCTCTCTGTGTCTGTCTTCTCCTCTTTGTCTGTCTCTCTCTCTCTTTTTCTCTCTCTCTCTCAAATTCAAAAATGCTTTTTTGGCATTAATGTCAGGGAAGCAACATTGCCAAAGCGTTAAGGACTATACAACTAAAATATAAGAAAATACATACAGTATATTGAGTAAACATACATAAAAATAACTACAAAATTGTAGGAAAAAAAATACATATATATATATTAATATAAAATCACATGTAAGTATCACATGTCACATGACTTATGTGTTATCCTATAGATGTGTTGTTGTGTGCTGGTTGACATGAACGCACATATCTTGCTGCACACTATTTTCTTCAAGTAGATTATTTTAGTCTGGTCAAGTTAAAAGTTAAAATCGGTGAGTTTACACTTAATTTAAATTAATTTCTATTCTTGACATGTGCGACATTGTAGCATGAAGCGTTGCTCTGTCTCTCCCTGTGAGGCCTGGACGGTTTGGGGAATTTTTGTTTTAATTTTAATCATAAGGTTGAAAAAGTACTGCCAATTTGTTTTGTTTTGTCATGACAAAACAACATAACTTTTTAATATTTTGCTGACGGTGCTTCTGTACTCTTATGGTTGTATTGGTGCTTTTACTTAAGTTAAAGATCTGAATTCTTCTGCCATTGGTTGATACAACATAAACATTGGATTGGATCCGGTTTCTGGTTGTAAATACCAAACAAATTAAACCCCCCCCTTAAGAGCAAAGACCAATCTTCAGTTAAGAACAAATGCTAAAAGAGTTGCACCCAGTCGTCCAAACTGTCCCGCAGCTGCATCCTGGTCCTCTGAGGCCAGCCTGGGTAGAGAGACTGGGACTTCTTCTTGTCTTTACAGTAGCTTTCAGCAGCCAGGGACAACAAAGTTAAAACAATATGAACTTAAGCTTAGGTTTGCTAGAAACCAAATCAGAAGCTCTATAGACCCTATTTCTCCTCTGATGCTACATATAGACATATATGCATATAGACATGAATATGAAACTAAATACCAGAGGAGTCCACATTTCAGAACTCTGAAGATCTGCCACCCCGGGCTGACATCTCCAACCTGCCACTATCGGGTTATTTTGGCAACCTTTGACTCGGGAAACAGAGGAAACTGCAGTAGCAATCAATCATACAGAATGGTCAACGTATTTATTGATAAACATAAAAATATATATTTTGACCATCGCTGTTGTAAAAAAGCAGTCAAAACTGGGATCGAAAACTCGATGCACAAACAGGAACATTATGCAGCTCTAGTCTACAGAATAGGCCACTTAGTACTGTTGTGTGTGTGTGCGTGTGTGTGTGTGTGTGTGTGTTGTGTGTGTGTGTGTGTGTGTGTGTGTGTGTGTGTGTGTGTGTGTGTGTGTGTGTGTGTGTGTGTGTGTGTGTGTGTGTAGTCGATATCCTCACTGAGCTTGTTTCACTCTGCTGACTTAACTGATTCATCAAGAAAACCCTGAAACAACAAACGCCATCAGCCATGCTGAGCAGATTCTCCGCGTGGTGTGTGGTGTGTGTGTGTTGTTGTGTGTGTGTGTGTGTGTGTGTGTGTGTGTGTGTGTGGAGACGATGCTCAGTAATCATTGGTTAGGCAGTCCAGCTAACGTTCTGTCTCTGTGGTTCTGGTCAATTAAGAGGCTCGTTCACCAGCTTCTTTTTGCCATGCCGACTGTGGCGTTGAGCACCAATGAGATGCTTAAACAGCAGCTTCATATTCTCGTTCTCAGCAACAACAAAAAGAAGGAAATCCTCCCCACTCATGTTTCATTTATGCACCAATTTAACCTATTCATACATCACTCTCCTGTGGCATCAATTCTTCCTGTTTTAAAACGGCTGACACAAACTCTTCAGAGAGTATTATTATAAAACAATAGCACCCTGCTCTCCATGGCGGCCTTGCACGCTGCTGCTGTTCCCTGGAGCGGGGGTGCGATGGCAGCCCGCGATGCTGTTGCCGTGGCTGCCAGTTTGACTGCTGCTGCTTCTCTTTTAGCCCCCGTGTGATCAGCACAGAGCTCCCCTGAAAGGCAATAAGGTCATCTGTCTTGTCCAATGAATTGTTTTAAGGTTTCTGCAGCGAGCCGAGCCAGCAGACGAGAATCTAATTAAACGGGATGTTTTTGTGTAGAATGCAGCAGAAATGTGCTAACGTCCTTTAATGCATCACTGTTCCTGGTATGCTAAGGTCATGACAAATTCTGCGCAGGAGTTCGAATAAAGGAACTAAGAGTGGTGTGTGTGTGTGTGTGTGTGTGTGTGTGTGTGTGGGGGGGGGGGTGTATTCTGGCAGTTGCAGTATGGATCCTGCTGAGCATGCATAATTCTCAGTTGATCATGGATAAAGGAACAGACCCTATCTCTCCTCTGGAAAGTGGTGTAGTTTCCCTCTTAGGACATTTAGATGAGAAGGAAGCCTTAATGCTCTGTAAGAGAAAGGTCAGAGAATTTAAAAATAAGAAATATACTGGATATGTATAGACATAAAGTCTGATAATGTTCTATTGCTTCTTATTATTAACAAATCCCTTGAAAAGACCAAAACCAGTTATGAATTAATCCTAGTAACAAGTATTTCCTGTGTAGCTGCTGATACATCTCACTACTCCTCGGTGCCATGGAGCTCTGTTGTCGTCCATGTGCATCTGCACTGGGAGTATTACAGCCAGAAATACTCACCGGCAACAAAATTGGTATCAATCTGTAGCTGAAAAAGTCCCAAACAAACACTGTTTCGTTGCCAAAAATTGCAGTGACCAGCTTTTTAAGTAAATTATTAAAAAAAATTAAAATTTCCTACTTCATTAGGGAAAAGTCAGCAAATGTTAAGAGATGGACTCACACATTGTTTTTTTCTGTGTTAATGGGATTATATTATTTGATATTATTCGTGAAGACCTAACAGTGTAAAATAATAATTCTTTTAATCTTCCAGGTCAGTTTATTGTTGGTAACACGTCGGTAAAAGGCTGCAGACTGAGACGACCTCACTGATCTCTCCCTCTGTCCCCGTGTCCCCCAGCAGGCTGCAGTGAACGAGTGGAGGTCCACACTGAGCGGAGGGGGGTCATCTACAGCCCCTCGTGGCCTTTAAACTACCCCCCCGGTGTCAACTGCAGCTGGCACATCCAGGGCGGTCAGGGAGAGGTCCTCACCATCAGGTACGATCCCTCACACGTTCAGTGTACACACACACACACACACACACACACACACACACTCGTTGTGGAGTGAGAACCTGAATCCATCAATCCTCTGCTCTAGTTTCCGTAATTTCGACGTAGCGGAGTCAGGGAATTGTCTGGGGGACTGGCTCCTGCTGACTCCAACGAGGAGTGGGGACTCCAGGCTGTGTGGCTCCATGCTGCCTCCGCCCTTCATCTCCACCAGGGGGCGCGTTTGGCTCTATTTCCACTCTCAGGCCAACAGCTCGGGGCAAGCCCAGGGCTTCCGCCTGTCCTACATCAGAGGTGAGGAGGGAGGTATCAAGGTTATCTGTTGTTCAACCCTTTACCGGAGGGAATAGAAATTTGTAATTTTAAAACGTGTAAAATGTACACAATTTCAAATATAAATAATGAAATTGTCAGTAAGATGAAAAAATCCAGTATTTTGTAAATTATTTTTGATGCATTTGATTAGCACGTATTTGTGATTTGTAACAAGAAACCTGTTGATGTACTTTGTACCCAACTCCTAGCCTTAGCAGGGTACTTAGGGTACTCTGCTGTATCATTATACACAAATTATATCATGTTGTTTTAATTAAAACAAAGCTGCTTCCACAAAAAGTGGCTTTCAGTGTGGCCCAGTGAATTATGACTGAGGCCCGGGACGCCGGATCAGGATTTATATGAACTCAGACAAAGAGTATTGAAATTACCAAGGGGGGGGGACTAGCTGCCAGACGGTTCTGAAACAAACTAAACCTTTTAGGCCTGATTGGCTTTACAGGAGTCATAATGAAGTGCCTCTGTTTATGATGGAGATTGTTATTGCCTGTGTATGTGGAATCAAAATGCATTCTGTTGTTTCACTCAGCAACATGCTAGCATGTGACTGTGTTACGTTCGGTGGGAATCTTTCTCCTGAGGGTGTGACGTTCTTTTCTCTGCAGGTCACCTGGGTCAGAGCAGCTGTCAGTCGGATGAATTCCTGTGTGGGAACGGGAAGTGTCTTCCTCGCTCCTGGAAGTGCAACGGTCAGGATGAATGCGGCGATGCCACAGACGAACGCAGCTGCTCCCCCCCTCCCACTGAGGCCCGGCCTGGCCCCTGCCCTTCGGCTCCCTCCCGTGCACAGAGGCCCAGTCCACCCGCTGTCTGCCTGCTGCCCTGCGCTGCAACGGAGCCCGGGACTGTCCCGATGGCACAGATGAGCTGGGTTGCCCCGACACCACCTGTGGCAAACGTCTGGGGAACTTCTACGGCTCCTTTGCTTCTCCAGATTTTTTCCGGGCTAACAGGACCGCCGTGGCGGAGCTGAGGTGTTCGTGGTCTCTGGACACTCAGGACCCCAAGCCCATCGTGCTGCAGCTGGACCTGCAGCTGGGGCCCGGAGACTCGCTGCATGTCTACGATGGCCTGGTCCAGCATGCAGAGCACCTCTTACAGGTGTTATCATATCATAATAACAGGCGCCCGGCACTGCTGGAGTCCAGTCGGGGACAGATGAGTGTTTTGTACATGGCCCAGCCTCACAGCCCTGGACATGGCTTCAACGCCACATACCAGGTACTGCAAACTGGGAATACTGTATCCTGTTTTCATGAAACTTGCCATCTCCATAACTTACATTTAAACCTCCTTCCCTAAGCTCCTCCCTCTCAATTCTGAATGTTTCAAACATCTTCTTTTGGGTTCCTTTCACCATTTTGAATCAACACTTTTCTGGTTAGTAGTATAGTATATATAGAAGAAGTCATCCCTCAGTGTCTAGGCAGTGATGTATTTCTACTCCGCCCCCCAGGTCAAAGGTTACTGTTTTCCCGGCGAGCGTCCCTGTGGCAGCGATCAGGGCTGCTACTCTGAACGCCAACGCTGCGACGGCTACTGGCACTGCCCCTCTGGCCGCGACGAGGAGGCCTGTCGGACGTGCCCAGACGGGGAGTTCCCCTGCGAGGGTGGTACTGGGGTGTGCTACCCGGCCTCTGAGCGCTGCAACAACCAGAAGAGGTGCCCGGATGGGTCGGACGAGAAGAACTGCTACGACTGCCAACCTGGAAACTTCCACTGTGGGACCAACCTGTGCATCTTTGAGACGTGGCGTTGTGACGGCCAGGAGGACTGCTTGGACGGGAGCGATGAGAGGGACTGCCTGGCAGCGGTGCCCAGGAAAGTGATCACGGCCGCCCTGATCGGCAGTCTGGTCTGTAGTCTCCTGCTAGTCATTGCTCTGGGCTGTGCCCTCAAACTCCACTCCCTCAGGAACAGAGAGTACAGGTGGGGACACAACGCCTCGGACTATTTCTGAATCCAGCACGTATTACTGCCCCCCCCCCCCCCTCTTACTCCCTTTTGCATGTTATCAACCTGTTTTGTCTGCATCCCTTTGATTTATTTAATGCTTTGTTTCAGAATAAATCAATCACCATAGCAACATGTTTTTTCTCCTAGTCAGTTTGTCAGTGCTGTTGGTGGTGCAGATGCCACACACTCTGCTGAGGGTTTTACTAATATGGTTTCCCAATCCTTCTCTTCATTTCTTTCTCCCGTCTTCTGTCCTGCTGTCTCTTTCTTCTTCTCTTTCTCTCTCCCTCGCAGAGCTTTTGAAACTCAGATGACTCGCATGGAGGCCGAGTTTGTTCAAAGAGAAGCCCCCCCTTCGTATGGTCAGTTAATCGCCCAGGGTCTCATCCCTCCGGTGGAGGATTTCCCAGTGTACAACCCCACCCAGGTAGTGCATCTACACAGTAGTGGATTCTGGGCCTCTGAAACTCAGGATTTGAGTAAACTGATGTGATCAAGAAGATCTGCCTGTGAGCACATCTAAAGATCACATGAACACACATCTTCTTTGCTTTGCTTGCGATCTACTTGATAGTTTGATTAGAAACAGAATTCTACTTTATCTGTGTCTTCCTCTCTGTCGCCCCCCCCCCAGGCCTCTGTGTTGCAGAACCTGCGGTTGGCGATGCGCAGACAGATCCGACGTCACTCCACACGGCGCTCCACGACCTCCTCCTCTCGTCGGCGTCTCGGCCATTTGTGGACTCGTCTGTTTCACAGTGCGGGGCGAACCAGAGGCCACGCCCCGCTGCTCGACTCCCCTGGACCCACACAGATCACACTGGGGCTCCACAGCTACCGAACTGTGGGTGTGCAGGGGTCCCTGGCAAGGGCCAGGTCTGGAGCTGGGCTGCAGGATGACTCTGATGGAATGGGTATGCCTGGCTCCTGCTGCTCAGCCACCATGGACCTGCAGTCATGCACGCCAGAGAGTCCTGCATCCCCGCTCTCATTGCAGTCAGTGGACAGTCCAGAAGAGGAGGATCTCTCGCCTGTCAGCATGGGAAGCAGTAGGGCTCCACAGTCTGAGCCCCCCACCCCTGTTCAGAGTAACTTGTCAGCCCAGGAAGCCTCTGTGCCCCCTTGCCACACCCGGGCATCTAGGAAACTAGTCCTGGAGCTCGCTGTTAACCTGAAGGGTGTTTCCTTGAGACGTTACTCCCCCATGGGGCCCTTGTCCCCCGTCTCACCCCCTGTGCTTCCCAGCAGCTCCCAGACAGCCCCACCCCACCCTCGCTCCCAGGGGCTGGAGGTGACTTCACCTCTCGAGCCCTTGTCTTCTTCTGTGAAAGCAGAGGACAGCAACAGCCACTTTGCCGTGGAAGTGCCAAGCAGAGAAATAAGAAGCAGGGATGAGAGGAGGAGGGAGGGCAAGAGCAGGCTCTGCAGGTTCAGCAGGACCTTCAGTGATGAGGGGGGAGATTTAGGGAGGGAGACGACACCATGCTGAAGAGTTTAGGAAGATTCTCTCCTGTTGAGACCTTGTGTCAGCAATATCTGCTCTGTCCATTAAAGTGTCCTTTAAATATGTCCCTACCAGATCCAGAGGTGAGACCCGTACCTTAGCCCACCACAAGGAGGAAGTACACATATGATTAGCTCCATTCAACACTTTGAATGCACACAAATCTGCATATGCACTAAATGATGCATATGTAATTAAAACCAGCGTTGGCAGTGCTTATGGTCTGTGTAATACAGTAAAACCCAACACACAGGGGCTAAATGTTGACTCCCACAGTTAAATGCAAACAGACAGCCTTGTTTGACGTGTTTGGACATAAACTCATCATGAGCCTGTTCCAGATATAATATTGGCAACATGATCTTAAAACGGCAAAGCAGCCTTTGTGTCGTTATCCAGAGCCATTATGCACCGCTATACTGTGAGCCATGAAAGCCTGTTAAGTGATCACATATTAATTTACCTGATTAATGATACTCTAGTCTGGGGGGGGGGGCAGGTCTCGTTAAAACCAAGACAGGTCCAGTTGTGGGATGGTCATTGATCTCTTTTTAATAGTTTTTGGACAATAATGGAGATCTACATTTCCGGTTAAAACATCGTTGGTTTTGGTGTTTTCAAGGGACTTGTTGACAATAAGAAAAATATAAAATAACACACAACTTACCTTTTTACACAGTTTTGAACCACACAAGTTTGACATTTTGGGAAATATACTCATTGGCTTTCTAGTGGAGAGTTAGATTGGAAGATCCATATCCAGATCCATAACATCATATCTGTCTGTAAAATGTGGGGCTACACCCAGCAGCCAAGCTTAGCACGAGGCTGGAAACAGGATGAAACAGCCTGGCTCCGTCAAAGGTGCTGGTGGGCACGTCTGCTGGCTGTAGTCTTATTTATAAGGATGTGGTATTAATTTTCTCTTCTAACTCTTAGCCAAATATGCATTTCCCCCCAAATGTCAAGCCATTCCTTTAACAGTGCAGTGTCACTGAACCATTCAGTGGTTCAATCATGCCAAGCCTTTGTCAGTATTTATTGAAAATATATACGCTTTGTTACCAGTGCTTTACTTCTTCCGTGACCCCTTTTAAACATGAAGAACTTTTTCATTATGCTTAAGAAGTTGTATCAAGTGGATTTTTCAATTCACCATTTTTAGCTTGATAGACTGTATATATCAGTTTTAAAAAGCCAAACTTGGATGGCGACTGAAGTAGTGTGTCCAAGTATAAAGCCTGTAACTCTGCTCAGCCCTTAGTCCTCCTCAAATCCAACCCAAACCGTCCTCTTAAGGACAGGCCTTTCCTGACTTGAATGAACGTGTCTGTGTCTGCTCTGATTTCTGTTCAGTGCAGTGAAGACTTTTTGTAAATGTCGAGGAATTGTCGGGAAGAGAGGCTTCGCTTCAGAATAATGATTGTCTGTCGAGTACTGTTCATCCCAGCGGTACCTGAATGAAGTTCTGTTGACTGCACACTGGTCACTGCAGACTGCTGGTTTATTCCACTCCAAATTCCCATCTATGCTGCGGGATTTTCTATGACACAATATAAAAACAAAGGCCTCTATTTTTTAGTCTTCAGTGGGGACCTGAACAAGTCCAACTTTATATTTATCTCTCTTTACTGAACTTGAGTGAACCTGAGCACCTGTGTCTCTGATGTCTTTCGTAACTGCTGTTGGACTCTAAAGAATGTATCATTTCATTGTTTACCCTATTTTACTGCAGGATATGATACTGGACAGACAGGTCAGATATCCTGTGGTAGTACGGAGAGTATGAGGAATGCTGGTTGATTTTAAGCTGCAGTGTCAGGTTTCTGTTGTTCTTCGTGAGCTGAATGTGTCACGCTGCTATCCTCACGTGCTTCCTTCTTATAGAAGTTTTGTCATAAACCGCTGCTACATGTTATGTGCCATTAGAGATGTGTCCACAAGTAATTCCTGCCTAATGATTTGATGTGTTTCCATTTCAAATCAGTTTACTCATTCCTAGCTTTACACATGTTGTGCTTTTACCTTTACCTTATTCAGAAAGCAGTCCCATATCTGCAGAATGTATGTCCTTACTTGCTTTGTGGTGTACAGAGGTGTGTTAAAATGCCTTAATGGTTTTTCCTTGCTGTTGTAAATATCACGGCCCACAGTGGTATACACGTTGGAAGAGAGCAGATTTATCGGTGTGTCTGGATGCATTTTTAATGATGTGACATGGGATTGGTGCAACCAACTGCTCTGGAGTTATAGTGCACTACTGCATCAGGAATCTCTGGGATTACTATAGCAGGGGAGTTAGGGAAAATTAAACATAGTTTTTCAATAACCTTATGCCAGTGTATTCACCTGTTTATTTAAATGATAATCTGTGGTGAAATCTATTGCTTTGATAGTTTTCAGACTGCAGCCAACCAATTATAGAGAATGATGTGGTAACATATTACATTTCAAATGTAAAGACAGATTGTCACATTGACCGCTGAGGTGAGATCAGGTGTTTCTGTTCTGTGTCCTGGGTTTTACTGGTTGGTGGGCAGAAGCCACGTCTAGATCTTTTGAACTTTCAGTGTTTTCCTCATTACATTATACTCTATATACACACATACAGACCCTTTCCATTTACTACAATCACTGAGTGATAACTGGATTTTTAATGGAATAACACGTAGGTAAATACACTGGATCCAGTGCTTCTGAACCAGGTAGTCTGATAACGGCAAACCCTCTCCTTGCTGTTTGCTTTTGAAGTTTCTTCCACCTCAAAGGCTGAAGTCAACGTGTATACTGTTTGTATAAGAGCATTTCTCTTATTTAAAAAACTATATTTGTATATTTTGTGCTAAAAGAAATTGCCACCATGCCATTGTGGGGTTTGCTGATTAAAACCCTGTACAGCCTTCTGCTGGTTAGTCATTGTTTTCCTGTGCCTGCAATAAACTTAAACTAAATGATTTAAGTCTATGAAAAATTGTTTAATAGATATCAGTTTTTTATTTTTATTGTCAGTACTGCCATCATAATGCTAGTAGTTTATGGCTAGCCACTCATTCACAAAATGTATTCACAATATTTAGTCAGTAATTTGACAGAATAGTCATTAGTGACTTTAATTGATTCTACAAGCTGTACTCTGGCATTTACAGCAGTGCTTTTTACCTAACTGCTAATGTCATCATGCTAACACGTTCACAGTGACAATGATAACATGTTTACCATGGTCACCATCTTAGTTAGTGTATAATTAGCAAAAAAACACAAAATACACCTGAGATAACGATGATGCTAATGAGAAAGTTAAGGGATGCTATTGAGAACACAACAACCACTTGTATAATGAAAAAAGAAAGATGCATCTTAGATGTAGCTATTTTTAATAAGTACTAACATTGTTATTCTTGTACAACTTCACACTCTTACAAAACACAGAGGTGCACACAGCGTGTCACAACATGTCTGAGGAATGTGATCTTTGTAGGAGTCTCTGGCGCATTTGTGACACTTTTTTCTTCTTTAAAAAGTATTTACAGATCTCAGCTGAGCTAACAGCGCCTGGACATGGCACACGGACATTGTTGTTATTTAAAGGTGTGAGTGTCTTTAGTGGATTTGATGCAGGGGAGAATTCCTAGCCTCTGCTGGGCTGGTAAAGGACTGAATATTCAATTCAAACTCCAACCTGCTGGTTTACATCATGTTAAACAAACCTTCACATGTTCCGCTGTATGTACAACATAAACAGCTGAGGGCGATCAGAGATTAGTTAAATACTTGTATACACCCATATCACCTGGAGCACAGTAAATTAGCATACTGCGTAGCGGTACCATAAGTCTAGTAATGAAATCAATCTGGCCATAATCATTTGGAGGTAAATTTGAATGGGGCTGTAATAAGTCAGTATTTTCCCAGAAAGTCCAAAAGGTCATAATAGGCCAATGGGACTATAATCAGTTCAACTATATGATGTCAATAATACCAAAGTAAGTCAGTGGGCCAGGGGCTAATTGCAGTAATGATGTGCTTTTGGGGAAGTGGAAGCAGACCAATGCACAAGTAAACATTAACTGCCAGCCACCCATCTGTCAATATGGATTCTGGTTATGTTATCTAACAACATGTTAATGTTAAGCACTGTTTCTGATTCTGTATCAAAACATCAAGTCAAAAATCTGGAATCCAACAACTGTCTTGGCAGGTCAGGCACTTTGAAAGAGTTCACAGTGGCAGTGAGATTATTTCCGAAGCCTGTCGACGTGTTGTATTAATGCAGCTTCATTCTGAGAGGCAGCCCTTCGTCCAGCTGACAGCCACAAACTTCCCGCCATCCTTTTTGGTGATGGGTGTGGGGTAATCTCTCTAATAATAATATGAAGGTACCTATAGTCTCTTTCAGGAAAAAGGAGTGCTATAATAAAGAATAAAGTAAAAAGAATGGCCAGATACTGTTGCCAGGCAGAGATACAGACAGGAAAATCCTCATCCACATTAAAAAACAGCAATGACAATATTTAGTGAGAGAAAGCTAAAGATAGCAGCAGTAAAAGAGAAGTATCGCTAAGTGCAGAAACTGCTTGCATATTTACCTCAAAAAAGTTATTACACAATCAAAATACCCGCACAAACCAATACACTAAACAAATATATATCCATTTCATAAGGCACATTAGCTCAAGGATTTTGTTAAAGTCGTAAAAGAATATCCTGGAAGTGAAGCATAAGATGACAGATGGAGGTTCTTTGAGGGAGAGGATGAGATAAAGATCCTGGTAAAGGGAATGGAGGAACGGTACCATCCAACATCAAAAAAACATATTCCGCAGCTTTAGGGTTTAACATGCTAATGCCCTAAAATCCATTTATTTTATACTGGAGCTCCATCGCAGCCCCAATCAGTCTGCACCTGTGTAAGAACATGGACAAAACCATGTCTTCACCTTCAACAAACTGACCGATATGACAAACTGTAGCGCAAAACTGGATGTGCTGGTGTTGATGTAAAAAGGGAATTCCTGGTTGACTGCCCCGCTCAGTCGATGGCTTTTGAGGCAGTGAGGGGTTCAGTCTCTGAAGGGTCTTCCTGAGGAAACACCACATAACACACCTTCTGGCCCATGTACGTGACTCTTTCTGTAACACAAAGGACAACAGTTTTAAATACAGGGGCCAACTGCTAACCTTCTCTGAAAAAAAATTCAATATCTATAATATGTATATCTATACATGTACCCTACAGCCCAACTCACCGACTAGCATGTCTACACATTTGGGTTTGTTCTTCCACTGAACACCCACAAAGTACACAGGGACTCCAGTCAGCATGATGACCATTCCCAGGCCACAAACCACTGGTTCAGAATACAGACTGAAGCCCAGCAGCACAGCCCAGAATATTAAGTAGGTGATGGGGATCAACATGTTTACCTGCACGGGACAAAAATACACACAATCCTGAGGATTTATTAAATTCTTGTTTATGCAGCTGTAGAGCGATTGCCACATTTTATTCATTGAGGGATGACAAATTTGTACATTTCTTCTATCTACAAAAAAGCATATTAGGCTACAGTTTACTGTTTGCAAGTATGGGGCCGGGAAAGTATATAATTTTAATAATCCATTCCTGAGATACAATTATAGATAATCGTGTATGTTTAGTATTTTTTTTTAAAGTGCATGTACTCTCTCAAGATTATGACCATATAGACTAATATAAAGTCTATGATCAAGACACACACATTTGTAATTTTACTTTTCAGACACCGGGGGGCACCAGGATTCTGTACATGCTCGGTCCCCTCCACCAGGCTCACGTCCATCTCATGGCCCGGCCCAGCCAACAGGATTCAGCTCAGCTGTCTAGCTGCTTAGGAAATGTAACGGAGCAAGCTGCCGCTCAGCAGAGCTGATAGGCTTAAAGAGCAATGCGTTAGTTAACGTTACTAGCTAGTGATGGGTGGATAAAGCTTTGGGGCTTTCATTCTACTTGAGCCGAAAAACCTTTCTGAAGCTGCGCGGGGATTTCAACACAGCAAGCACGGTGGAAGCTGGTGGCTTGTAAAACGTATTGAGGCCGTTAAGACTGGGCCAAAGATTATATATATAAGATCATATATATTGTCCCAGCTGTCTTATAACGTAACTTACTTGGTTGCAATAGCCACGGTCGACAGAGTGGTGTTTTTTCTGTCTTCAAACGTAGCTAGCTAGCTAGCTAACCATGACAATGACGGCTAGTGGGAGCGCCATTATTAAGCTAGTTTACAACCATTTTTTGAGGCAGGCCTCGTTGACTAACGTAGTAACGTTAAAACAAGTTTGGGTTAACATTTCAAGCACCTGCAATGCTGACGTGAATATACGTTTATTTTTATTATTTTCTTTGGCCAGTGCATTACACAAAATGACTAACTTTCATTGGCTACAGCTGCTACACCTGCATCGCCCAACAAGCTAACGAGAAACCAAACGATGCTAACGCTAACGATACCGTCTTCGGTTGTTACCTTTGTGTTATTAAATGCTGCATAAGCTGATTATTTACCCTCCATGTAGACCTATCGTTATCTTTTGAACACAAAGGCTTAGTTAAGGGGAAAATAGTAATTATGGAATTCATGTGAAGGTAAGATTCCTTCACATTACATTAACCCTTTTAACTTAAATCCTAATATGATATTTTATACTATCTCATGTAGCCTAATTTTAACTAGCATTGCCAGTTCAGTAATTATTAATAATGAAATAATTGGTCCACGCCTTATAGACCTGTATGTATCTGAATTACTGTGTGCACATTTTAAAGATGTAGAAAAAAATAATACACATTTTGTCACTTTGGTTTTAGTCCGTATGGCACCATGTGTTGTTAACTTTATTGTACGTGTCCCTGCTGCATTTTATCTCTCTAGCTTTTATCTTACATTGTTTTTCCAGTAGAAGTCCTCATTGTGTTCTTCTGTTATTTACTCTTGTTACATATTTTTAACATTTCCCCGATAGAGTTGATGAGTGGAAAAGTTGATATTTAAGCAGTGGCCCAGGAGTTTTGGCACAGGGGTCACTGGTAGTTAATTGGAAGTAAACTGAGAGCTATATGACTTCATAGTTAACTACCATGCCTTTAACCAGTTAATTTAGTCCCGGTAGTGGATCTGTGGTTCTTAGGTTTCTGTACCTTGATGGGTCTGACCAGGTTTGGTCTCTTCTTGCGGAGGTAGAGGAGGCCAGCAATGGTTACCCCATAGGACAGATAGTTGATAAAGGACACATAGTTGATCAGGTTGTGTGTCTCTCCAATGCACAGGATGACTATGGTGGCCATGCACTGTGGGTGATGAAGGTAAATTTGAGGGGTCAAATAAATATTAAAGAAACTAAAAATAATGCAAAATAGTTCCATATTAAAAAAACAATCTCTATGCGTGGTGATCCCTTCTGTTGTGCGTGCGTGCATGTGAAGCTCAAGAAAGTGGACAAAACTGTGAGTGCAGCACTCACGCAGACCAGCAGGGCAGGGATCGGAGTGCAGGACTTTAAGTGGATCATAGCTAGAAGGTAGGGCAGGTGACCCTCTCTGGCTCCAGAGAAACACAATCTACAAATGTACAGACACATATGCACATGTGTGTATGTAACTATTGACACCCTTGTTCTTATTTTTAGGACGTATTTGGCAATCATAAAAGGACATTTAAACAAGGTTTGGCATGTATTGTGCAGCACAGGAAGGAGTGTGTGTTCTACCTGGAGGAGGTAAACAGATATCCGTTGATTCCTCCAAAGGTGGACAGTGCTACAGAGATCGGCATCACCCAGGAAAACATCCCCAGGAGCTTTTCACCAAATGTCTGGAACAACAAAACATCTGATGGGTCAGATTATTGAAGTTTGCTATGTGATTGACTTGTTGATTTATTCAATGTGTGAATATTCAATGTGTGAATTTATTAATTTCACTGAAAGATGCATTTGAGCATACTGCATAGCTATATCGGATGGCTACAGCTACATATATAAGGCTTGCATGTGTGAGAGAGAACTCTCTTTAGAGCTTTTTTTGGATTTAAAGATTCTAATAACGACGGCCTTATCCTTTTATATCCTACACTGCATGTAATTCAACTCCATCGAAAGAAAGTAGTCACACACTGATCTCATGACTGTGTTTGGTCGGGCGCCCGGGTGGTTCGGTTGATGGAGCGCGCGCCCCTTCCTTGAGGCAGAGGCCCAGGGTTGGAATCTGACCTGCGACAGGTTTTCTGCATGTCTTCCCCTCCCCCCCCTCCCCTTACATGCTGTCCTGGTGATTGGAGGCTAAAATGCCCAAATAATAAATAATCTTAAAAAAATTAGTTTGTTTGGTTGACGTCTGACGGATGCTAGGTTATGTTAGGCTTCAGCAGACTTACAGTTTCCAGACAACTGAACTTCATGTCAAACAGTATGTAAACTGCTATGAGCTCCAATAAGAGACATACAGTACATTTATGGAGATGGAGAGCTGCTCACCACTGCCACAGCGTTGGAGGCCAGCAGCTCTTCAGGAGTCATGGAGGAAAAGTAGGCAATGTTGGTCATAGTGTAGACAAGGGTCACCAGTGGGATGGAAATGTAAATGGCACGGGGCAGGTTCCTAATAAAAATAATAATATGAGTAATGCCAATAATTGAATTGTTGATGCTCCAACATTTTACAGAGCATTAACAAGGCAATTATGTAAAAATATAACTGAATTCAAACCAACATGGTTTGCAACTACTGGACTGAGATGTACATGGTGTTATAAGAAAAGCTGTAGATATGACATGCTATCTGTGCATGGGAATGCCGTACTTGCGTGGCTCCACAATCTCCTCTGTAACATAGTTGAGGAAATTCCAGCCGCTGTAGGCGAAGGAGGCCTGAAGGAAGGCCAGCGCTATCTGTCCCACAGAGGGATCCTGACTGAATTCAAAGGCCACACTGGGCCGTAGGGCATCGTAGTGACCTGGAGAAGTTGAGAGGAAGGGTTGTGTGGATAAAATAGTGAAAAAAATCCTATATGACGGTGTTTAAAAATTCAAATCAAATTATAAAGAACGTAATTTGGTCCTTAAGGTTTCCACTACAGTACAACTTCAGCATTATTACTCTAACACATGATATCATGTTAGGGATTAGTTAGTTTATGTTACCAAACTGAAGTGTTTAAAGGTTTCTCAAGAGTACAGTTGTTCAACATGAAATCTACTTTGTGAATACAGTATATACAGAAGATCCCTTCATTTATCTTTGAACTGTTTTGGCATTTATTTAAATCTAAATGCATCCTGCACCCAAATTCATTTACATGCAACACTTGGGCTATATCTTGCTCAGAGTTAAGCTGTACACTTTTTTATATTGCATTCATATTATATTCCATATTTACTGTCTCAATTAGTTCTCTCAATGTGCTGTTATTTTAGACATTAAAATTATAGTTATTTTATATCGTTTTTCCTATCTTTCCTATCCGTATTTGTTCTTTCAACAATTGTTTCCTAATGGAGATAAAAATAAAAACATTGATCAAACAATCAATGTACTATATGAATAGTCAATTCCAAACAAAGATTTCATCTCACTGGATTGTGTATGTTTGTTTACCTCTAAAGATTTGGACGAGTCCTACCACTATGATGAGTACTAGAGCGAGGAGTTTTCCTACAGTGAAAACATCCTGGATCCTTGTCGCCCAGCGCACACTGGAGCAGTTCACCCAGGTCAGGAATACTGCGGAAACACACACACACACACACACACACACAACAGAGAGATACAACTGAAATCATTTACAAAGCATCACATTTCTGACAGACTTCTGCTTCCACTAAATTATCAACACCCACTGAGGTAATAAGAAGAATAGGTATAATATGTATAGGCAGCATAGGTATTCACCAGCATGGTTGCACGGACTACATGTATTCTGCTGCCTCTTCCATATGTATGTTAAATCTTATGGTTCACACTCCACATGACTCCACATTCCTGTCTTGGCACCACACACAGGTAAAAAAGAAGAACTCATCTGGAATTAAATACTTCGTACTTCCCTCCACACACCCTTCCTTTATTCTAATGCTCAGTTTTATGTGTTTGTAAGTGCTGTGCCACCATAACAAGGGCTGGATTTGAACCAGTCTGAGCAAGTTCAAGCGTCTCTCCAGTTGTCCTCAAACTCAATTAGAGGCATCCTAGTGAGAGGTAAACCCAGAAGAAAGTACAGCACAGATACATCAAGATAGAGAGAGAAAACTAGACTTTTGTGTAGTTGTACTTTTCTTTTTTTAAGTTAAAGGTGTGCAACCCTGTGCACTTTATACCACACATTTGAGTTTGAAAAAAACATTGTACTAAAACTGCAATTTAGTCAGCCAACTCACGTGGAATAGATTTTAATATAAATGTAGAATATGTACAGCATTAATGTCTGGCATCTGGGAAATCTTGAAGCAGACAGAGTCACGTGACGTGTTTGTCCAATCAGCTGCAGCCATTGCGGTTGAAAGAGGATGTTGACTGTTTTCTTTGCTTGTCAGTGGTCAGTGAAGAGAAACTGGGGGTGAATGCTGGGGCAGTCCCATCCATGAAAACAACACGTACATGGACACCCACCATAAGACTGCGCTCAGACTGCCTGTGTTGCAGGTCTTTCCATTCATTTTGAATCGGGATAGTCCGTTTAGGCTGTGGCTCCAGGGGGGACACTCGAAAAACCGCAGCGGGCCAAAAAGTTGAGACTTAATCAACTTTTGGAGAAACACAATCCCATGTCACGCTGCGAGGCCAATCATGAAACTGGCAATCAGAATTATCGGTGTGTTTTGTGGCGGTGTTAGAATCCCGTACACTAAACAGGATACATTACGGTCTTTATTGCTACCACAAAAAAAGTTTTCAAACACTATGAGGATAAAAAAATGAAACCCAAGCACTGGACTGCCTGGGTGTTTGTGTAGTAGCTGGTAGTAGTAACATTTTTCCTACACAAAACTCGTTACCCACTCTTCTCTTTTCTTTCTCTCATGTGAAATAAAGCTGCTTTCAAGTGCAGTCGGAAACGTTGAGATAAATAAATGATCTGATGGAAAACAGTAATTGTGAAATATAAAGTCTACTTGTGCTTTGTGGGGGGGCCATTTCATTGACACTCCCCCCCACTGCACCACCCTGCCACAAATCGACAGAATGCCACGTAGGAGGAGATTTCCATGTGAGTGGCTGGCCGCTTCACTTCATATATGCTGTGTGCTGTAGGAGGTTTGGATGTTAAAAGCCCCTTACAGACACCTTGTTACTTAAATGTAATGGAAATTTTACATGCTGGCGGGTGTATCACATGTAAAAGTAACATAAACGCTTACCCACCATTTTCTTGTCTTCTCGGTGAGGTCCCATTGCCTCTGTTTCATGTGCAATCAGAATAGTTTGGAAATTCACACGCCACAGCTAGAGATTATGAAGCAGTTCAGGTGACAGGATGTGTGTGAGCAAGCTTGTCTAGATTCTCCATCTTTCTTTGTCTCTTCTCTTGTCTCTCAGCTTTTTGCATCTTGTCTTTTGTCTTGTTTCTCTCCTGTCTTTACTGGTTCTCTAGATTTCTCAATTTCTCTCCTTTCACTCCTCCTCGCTCTCTTGCAGGAGTGGCACAGCAGTGTGTGTGTGTGTGCGTACTAGCATATATGGGTGGAGGGTGTTACTGACCATGTCATCCATCACGGAGCAAGGTTTCCCTCCCACCACAGAAATCTGAACAAACTGCTTCCGTTTGAGTGGACACACACACACACACACACACACACACACACACACACGTGTGAATTTTTGGCAGGATGTTTTGGTGGCACCAGGCAGAGCATTCTCTCCCTTACAACACCACTGTGTTTTATAGTCAGTTACCCTAGGGGTGTTGCATGCATTTCCGTTCCTGTGTTCTAGTAGAAACCCCCCCCCACCACTTCCTCCTGTGTTAACCCTGACAGGAAGGAGGTGCCAGCAGGCTTTGACTGTGACAGCGCAGGTAAATCCAGCTTCTGTTGAAGGCTGCCTCGGCAGCAGAATACTAAACTAATTATTGCTTTTACTCCTAATGGATTCTGACCTTAACTTTGGACAGATTAATCAGGGGGCTTTAACCTCAGGAACGCCTCCACTTGATCCAGGCTCTGGTCACAGTAGTTACTGAACTGGCAATGACACCCAAGGCTTGTCTGTTCACCACAAGGTATCTGACACCAGAATCCCTGCAGTAAATCTACAGGATTCAGTCTGGGATAAAAACATGCAGAGACTAGCTGACAAGTGAAACCAAATACAATCAGTGATCGTGACGTAGTGGTAGATAAAAGGAACGCTGCAACACAAACTAAAACTAGTTGTTGCAACAGTATAAACTTACTTTCCTGTATAACAGGGACACACCTTTTCTATTCTGTTGCTCTCACAGTGACATTTTCTGGCAGGTTTCTTGTCACAGTAGTGAACCGAAGAGATGCAATATAATTGTGTCAAAATAGTTTTAACAAAGAGGCAACTTTAGCATCCTTTCCCTTCATTTATAATTGATGCATTGGGTTAATGGTTCCATCCAGAACAGCTACAAGTTAACAGGTAGCATTTATGTTTTTATAAGTACATGCGTCCGCCCTATTCTCACGAACACAATCTCTCAGGAGCGCCTTGAGGGAATGGCTTCAAATTTGGCACATCATTCTACGTGATGAATTGATTGGTGGTCAATGATTTCATGCCCTATAAGGTCAAAGGTCAACTTTACCCTCATGTGTTCTGCAAAAACACTTTTCTGGCCATTATTCAACACTATTATTCAGGAACAGAAGTGGAGACATTGCATCCAAAACTATACACAAAATACCTTTTATTAAAAGTCTTCACTACTTCACTTCACTTACGTATATTATTTGAGTCTGGACAGACATGGATGTAAACTGACTTGTTGGCGGAGGCATTCAACCTCATGATAGTACAGAGATAAGAGAGAAAGGATCAAACCAATATGGGCAGTAAGTGGTGATCTCTTTATCCCCAGATTCACTCTTTGTTCTATTTTTCAATGAACCACTCTGATTCAATCGTCTGCAGAGCAGTTGCAGCTGTTAGTCTGCTGACCGACCACAATCCCTCAATTGAACTCCAAAGTAGTTTCATGCAGCATTCATTTTGAGTCCAGCATGGCCAGGAAATCTTTGGAAGTCTAGGACTGAGAGCATTAAATTGAAATCACTTACCCAGATTTACCCAATTTGTGCATGATGTCTGTATTTATTCTTAGCCTGCATACTGCGCTCTACGGCAGTTGTTTGTGTCTATGTTGTGCCTATAGTTGTCGGTCGTTCTAAGTGTATGGAGGGCCGACAGGTACGCAGTGTGCCTGTGAATGGTGTTAAGCTTCTGGAAGCAGTTCAGTTTTTGGCACCAGGTCAAAGTTAATTAAATCTACAGTACAGCTTTTTTGTTTTTTCACTATTGAAATGAAATGGAAATTGCAGTTTGCACGAACAACAGAAGTTTCTATTGCTGGCATAAATGTAACGCCAGGAAAGACTTGGGACCCTTGGCTCAGCATTGCTGAATCTTTGAAATCCATCCTGTAGACTTGTGCTATAGCCTTCTTGCTTCTATCTGTGTGTGTGTGTGTGTGTGTGTGTGTGGTGTGTGTGTGTGGTGTGTGGTGTGTGTTTTGGTCGCTTTTGTCTAATGCCACTCTCCTTGTCAGTGCCTCTTGTTGTTTTTTTCTATTTGTCTGTGTGTCTTGTTTGTGAGCTGCAGACATTGTTCTTGTTGTTGTGTTTTTGTTGTCTCCCTCCGTCCCATACTTCCTCTTTGTTACTGTGTGGAAACATTTGATCACAAGAAAGGAGTGTGGAAAAGATGCACGGTGCCTTCTTCGGTATGTGTAGTGTACTTCTCTGTATATTGTCATCTAGACCAATGTTTTGCACTTTTACTTTTTTGTTTAAATAAAAAAATTGATGTAAAAAGAAAAACAAGCTGCTATTGCTGTTTTTCCTCAGTAAAACTAAGAGAGAATCAGAGTGTGTAGCCCTCCTGATTTGAAAAGAAGAACATCTCTGTTGGTGATTGTTGGGTGTGATGTGAAATGAATGATGATGTTCTCTTGTTGTAGAAAATGTACGCTTTGTAGATTATTGATGTGTATCTAGTAAAAGTGATCTATTTTTGACAGAATAAAGGGGTGTTACAGAGTACATTTCCTCAAAAGGGAGTACCAGGCACATGCCTGTGTTGCTGTAAACTGTCCAGGGCTCCTATTCTTAGAAGATCACTACCAACTGGACCTGTCTGGTTTTCAACTAGACCTGTCTGGTCCTCCCCCACCCCCCTACACACACACACACACACACACACACACCTGGGACTTGTGACTCGCATGCAGTCAGCTGCAGGGGAGAAGGAATATCAAGGCTGACTCATTCATAAACCTGTCACTAAGAAATGTGCAGTTTACATAACAGGCCTAAATGAGACTCAGCAGCGCAGAACATTATCCACTTAATCTGTTTCACACAAACGCTGGGAAATGTTTACATTGTATCCTCGGCAGCCAAGATACTTAAAGTTTTTCTATCCTAAAGTGAGTTAAAACGGTTTTGCTATTTCCCTTTGGGCAGATTATAAGCAACTTGATTGGTTTTTGCTTCTGTGGGTCATTTTATATGTATGGTTTATTATGCTCCTCCTGAATTTGTCTAGAAGGGCATTTCTGATGAACACCACTGCAGAGTGACTCACTGTACTGTAAACAGAGTTGTGTAAGTCAAAGGCTAAAAGAATGGGCGACCTTTGAATAAAAATAGCAATCAGCCAGTGAAGGCTTCTCTTGGGAAAAGACTGTAGGTGGTGCTAACAACAGTCATTTCCACATTTGAAATGATGGCATTTGGATATAACAAAGTTTTTTATTTTTTTTTATTTCCACCACCATGTTTAGAGGACTGACGTGTCTCACTTCCATGGATCTGCTTTTGGTGTTTGACAGTGATGGAGCTAAAGTGAAAATACTTTTTAAACTGTTTGCTGCAAATGTCTCTATAATGCGAGATTCTTGTAGGGTTCAGAGGAATATCTTCTCCATCTGTTATCAGCATGCTGTTGAACCAGACACTTTCCCCACTGATAACGTTTCAGAGATAAGGATTGAAGCTTAGACACAGTTACTGCTGATGACCACAATCTCACTGTCACTGCAGGTCTGAAGTGTGATGCTGTGGACCAGAGAGAAGGACGGAGGGCCAGAACCAAGCAGCCAATCAAAAGGAACATCAAACGGCCAACCAGAATGTTGGCTGGCCAATAGGATCCCCCATCATTGATGTGCAAGGTGTCCTGCCCATTTCCTGTTCCCATGGTGCTCAGTGACAGGAGCGTCACGGTAACCACTGTGAAACAATGCACAATGGTGCAGACACACCCTCTCATTAGCGGCGTCCACAAAGGCTGGCACCATTATATAGTCTGACACTGATACTGACACACACACACACACACACACACACACATTAATTTGCACCACACTCAACTCGAACAACACATAAAAAACAACACATAAAAAAACACACACAGTAGGTCCCTGGCCTTAGACAGTGTAGCATTCTTTTGCCAAAAATAGTGGTCTACTGGTGTGCTCAGTAAATGTTAACCCCAGCCCAGATACCCCAGCCCTCTCCCATCTCAACTGGATGGAGTAACGGGGGGTAGGGGGGTTCTGGTTTTCCATCCAGTTCAGACAAGAACAAACTGGCTATCTTGTTGAGCAGATACATGCACATGTCTGCTTTGGCTATTTAAATACAGATTGCTATTCTGTACGACATTTTAAAGAGAGGTGCTGGTCAGATTAGAGGCTGGAAATAGAGCACAGCATTTCATCTGGAGTATTCAAATGACAATGATCGTTGTCGGCACACTGTGAACTGTCATAGTATCATATTTTAAAAGCCATGAGATGAAAGTAGCTGGATTTGGCTTGCAGAGTTTGTAGTTGTGTGGCTTTGCACTTTCTTTACATTACAGCGAGCCTCTTCCCACAAGTCAGCCGCTCACTGCCAACACGTTAGTCACTCAGTGCTGAGGTGTATCCTGCTGGATGGACACATTTGTCTAGACAGGTACAACGTCAGCTTTTTACTTGCTCTCATTTGTTTTCCCAGCACTTATATATGATCCATCATCATTCAATGCTCAATCAATATGTATTTAATCAATTTTGAGTGTGCTGACCTTTTACGGTAAGATCAGTTTCCTTTAAGGTTGAGCTAGAAAAGGTTTGCTCTGATGTTTACCTCACTGGGAGTCACTCTGGGTTAACCTATCAGGTGACCTTAATGTCAGAAGCAACAGAAGGTCTGAAGTGTGATACTGAAAACCATGATGTCATGATGACAGAGGCAGAGAGCAGACTGGCAGCAAGCAGCCAAGAGGAATATAAACCAGCCAGCCACAGTATCACACACCAATAGGATCCTCTGAAACTGATATAATATTATTAAATAGAGTTATATTGTATAATTTTTGGTTTAAAGGAAGAGTTCAACATTTTGGAAATATTGTCATTTACTTTCTTGCTGAGAATTATAGGAGAAGATCAATATAATGCTCATATCTGTCTTTAAATATGAAACTACCACCATGGTTAGCTTAGCATAACAATAAAGACTGGAAAATGTGGGAAACAACTAGTCAAGCTCTGTCTACAGTTGACAAAATATGACTACGAGTACCTCTAAAGCAACTAAAACAAGTTGTGGTTTTACAAATAATGTGTAAAATATTTCATGGCCAGAAACCGTAACTTCAAGGAGTCTTGTCACCCCGAGGTTGCCAGTCAGTTTCCCCTATTGCCAGTATTTATGCTATGCTAAGCTAAACCAACCATCACCTGGACAGACAGCGGAGCTACCATGAGAATGGCAATGTTTTTTCCAAAAATGCTGAACTATTTCTGTGAGAGAGCTCTCAGTATTTGATATATGGATATTTGCTGTTTAGGAAGTGGGCAACTCAAGTCCAACCACACAAAATGTAAATGTGTAAAACAAATGTGATACACACCAATAGTGCCCAGCCTATCAACAACATTGATGTTGATGTGAAGATACTGACAGTCGCCTTATGTTCTGTCTGGGCTAAATAGAGTGGATTGCCCTTTACTTCCTTTCTCACATATATACAGTAGTTCATTAGAGCCTCACAGATCTTTGTTCAGTGACTTAAATAATCATTGATCTCGCTTGTTGTGCTGTTCACTGTTCCAGAAGTAACACAATAGTGATCTTGCCATGATCCAGTTAAAAGTTGAAGAGGAAGGTCAGTCATTCAAAGCTGCCAGGTTGTATTACACTATGTGCATTGCAGTGCCCCAGCTCTTCTCCTCTCACAAATGACAGGGAACGCACGGCTTACATTTAAACATGAGTGTGTTTTGAAGAATTAAACACATAATATAATGTACAGTGCGTACTGCCATGTTGATGTGGCACAAGATGACTGACTGCAATTCAGAAACCTTACAGGGAAGGAATCCTGCCAAGGGTTGCTACTTGAAATTCTGACTTGCAGACTCACTCTGTGGCATCTGACTTTAAATGTAAGGAAAAGCAGCACCCAGAGTCTGCTAGCCTCTGCCCTGGAAAGATCCTCCACTGCACAGGCTTTCATGTGTTTTATGTTTCAGTTAGTTTGGAATCAACAGAAGAAGCCCATGATTGAGAGGTTTACTCCTCAATGCAGCGGGCCCGGGTTTGACCACGCCGCCTATAAAAACTCAAGCTTCATCAAAAAAAAATCTGAGGGAATGGACGTAAGCTCTCTGGAAAGCACAGATTGGAAAACATCACAGCAAACCATTTATTTGTATTTCTACTCTGATATTTATAATATTTGTGCAACTGCAACACAGTTTCCCTTCGGGGATCAAAAAAGTATTTCTGATTCTGAAACACACTGCAAATGATTTGGTTCTTACCAAGATAAAAAAAACTTAGATTTAGAAGTGTTAGATAAGTTATCTTGGTTTAAGAGTGAATTTATTCTTGTAAGTGTTCAACTTTACACTATAATCTTAAATCAAGCAGGCTGGTCAAGTTAAATGATCTTGCTGCATGGACAGATAATTTCACTTGTTTTGAGTACTTTTTCCCTCAGATTTAGTGTTTTAACCTTTTTTGCAGTGCTGACTTAACAGAAGAACTCATGAATTATGACAAACGCATTCAGAGGGCTTTGGGCTGTTTGTGACTCACAGATACAGATGGTGGCGAGGAGTCTGGTGGCGATGAACGGAGGCAGGCAGTTCTGGAAGGCAGGCTGCAAGACGTAATTGGAAAAGGTGAGCGCGATGACAGCAAGCGTGGTCGGATACATGATGAGGACGGCACTCCATAACAACAGGAAGCTACAGGATGAAGAGACAAAACACAGGATTTCGTATGTGAGAGTAAACGGCCCTTCCCATGAAATGTTTTTATCTTGAGATTTATTTGGCTCTTGCTGCTCTCATTAAGTTCCATCCTGACGTCACATTTAAACTTATTAGTCACTAAGAGCTGCCTACTAGTACAACCAGAGTTTCCTGCTGTTGGTCTCTGTCCAGCTCCACTGCAGCAGTTGGGGTTGGGTGACTTGCTCTGGGGCATCTTGGCATCAGTTATAAGAGACTGGTGCACAGACATGAGGGCGACCGTGCACAGTCTCTTCACTATACAGCAAATGGAAACTGATGCTGAAACCAGAAAACAGGATGCCTCATCTTACTGTGACCTTTATGTAAAGGAATGAATGAGCCACACAGGACTGAACTAGTGCCTCTGCAGGCAAGCAGAGTGCAAGGCACGTTTGAACTTCTCTGTCTTACAGTGCCGCTCCATGATCAGCTGACATGTCACATGACCACATGGAAGTCACAAGACTTTCAAAACTGATTGGTTCCAGACAGGCAGTCCCTATTAAACAAGCCCTCTTGTGTACAGACCCTGGAGGGCAGTACCATTCATACCAAGTGAGAACCTTTGCTGGAAACTACCACGCTTGACATACTTCTCAAGTTGCTGTAGTAGAAACTGCTGTTGCACTTTAGGCACAGCTAGTTTTAAAAATGTTGATACTGGTACCAATGCCATAACTTTGTTACTAGTTCTTAAACAATAATTTTTTCGATATCAATTTAATAAACAAAAAGAAATTACAACATAACACATTATGGCACAAATCTTTTAATTTATTTTTCAGCTCCTACTACGTGAGCCCGGTCTCTGTGTAACAGATTTTCCTGCGTGTCTCTATGTTGTGTAACGTTAGAAAGGCCAATCATAAGCTTGATTAGATCTTAACAGAAGCATGCTGCGTGCTTATTGGCTCACTGACGCTGATGAGACTTACTCCTTGGGTACTGGATGACGAGGCATTTTTTTTATACTCAATACGTTGGAAGCAATTCGGTCGGTGCCTTAAAAGTATTAAATTCAGTATCCAGCCCTAGGCACAGCAGTGTTGAAAAGTAACCGGACAAAAACTATAGCACTTACCCCACTAGCCCTCCAAAGATTTCTGTCACGTATGAATAGTCTCCTCCAGACTTTGGGATGGTGACACCCAGTTCAGCGTAGCACAAGGACCCAAGGGCACAGATCCCCCCTCCACAAACCCAGACAATGAGTGACAGCCCCACAGAGCCGGCATGCTCCAACACTCCTTTAGGTGAGATGAATATTCCAGAGCCAATGATGTTTCCTTAGGAGAAAAACAAAGATTGAGAAGGTTATGTACATAATACCTATAATTTAATATTTACTAGAAGGTACTCAAAGAGCACAAACATCTGCAGAACAAGTCTACCTGTCACACATCTATTTGAATTTGAAACCTTAACTCTCCAAACATTTAGACTCATGTCTATTTTTGGATTTTTGTTAAGTAATCAGTTCTTCTGTGGCTTGTTGATCCACTTTGACATCCAGAGATCCACATACAGGTTTTTTGAGACACTGACAAACTCAAAGGCTGAAAACAAAACCTTAGACAAAGAAAAAGAAGAAACAGCCGCCAATTAACCCCAGAGGTTTATTAAAACACCCCTACCATTTAAATCAAATCTCTAGGGAATCGTTTCAACTGACTTTGTTTCATTTAATTACATGTGCAATCTCCAAAGAACAGCTGATCATTAACATGTTCTGTCTTGTGGTTTACTAGATGCATCTGTGAAACTGGTTTAGGTTTTGGACTATAATATTGACTCTCGTATCAACTAAGATAAGAAGTCAGAGCACCCTAAAACTTTTTTTTGTTGAATTTTGAATGACACAGAAGTCTATCGGAAAGAAAGAGGATTCAGTTGTGGAAGGAGCCCATCAATAGAGCAGGATTTGTTATTTTGATATTTTATATCAAACAATAGAGGCAACACCTGTCCCAAGCATGCAATGAAAAAGTCATAGTTATACTTGATAGAACCGGTTAATCCAAACTGGCCTCGTGGTGTATGGTAACATGGCTCATTGAGGTCCTGGCTCAGATGTCCCCCAAACAGAGATAAACAGAGGTTCCCTGGTGGCTCAGTGGCTAAGGCACATAAGAGCCACCCTGTTATGAGTTCAAATCCAGCCTGCCACTCATATGTCATCACCCCTACAAAAAGAAAAGACAAAACAAAAACTAACAAGCCAGAGAAAGTAACCAAACAGCAGCTGTCCAAGCAAAAAACATCCTCCATGTTTTTCTGCTCTTCGGAACAAAAAACATGACTCTGTCCATTGTAAAAAGTTTTTGCTGCTAAAACCCCCGTGAGGCACGCCATTGCAGCTACCCCGTTGGAGCAGCTCTGAATGCTCCCTAATGATGCACGGGGAGAGAGGAGGTCCGAACAGTGCATTTATCACTGTCAGATTGCATTGTGGAGGCTGTGGTGAGATGCAGAGCTGTTACATAATGGCTATGTTGCGTTTGTTATGTCATAATGTTTGGCATCACAGTTTACAGCGGGAATCAGAGTCCTATTGACCCTCTCAGGCTTCCTGCACTACTGCTGAGAAATATTCTCAAAATGACTGATCACCATTTTATTCAAATCATGGAGAAATAAAGTAATGAAATCCCCTTCTGTGTAAAGAAGAAAAAAAAACGCTCATTTTAATCTGTAAGCTTGTATGAGAAAATAGAGGTACAGGTGTCTTTCTTTGTCTTCATGGACGTGTCCTACCAGTATTTACAAGCAGGGAGTGACCATAACAAGACTTTCCCCCTGAGGGGAAACCATGTGCAGGTGCTTGCTGGAGTGGAGGCGGAGCTGGTAAAATGTGGTAATAGCAGTTAATATAGATGTTATTGTCATATTTCCTAATTTGTGTGATTAAGTCCATTTAGTTTGGTTAGAGATTAAAAATGTAACGTGATACATTGGGAGCACTGTCCAACCCTGGATGTAGTAGTTGTAAACAGAGAGGCAGCAGCCAATCGCCACCCTTACAAGAGTGGGCCGTTGGATATGTGAGTAGGCTGCTCTGGTGGGTAGTAGCACGACTCGAGTTGGATATGTGTATAGCTGCACAGACTTCACTCCATCTGTGCTTCACAAAAAACGTGGCAAGTGGTCGGTGTTAACTGTGTGATTTAAGCAATCATTTCACATAAGCAATATGTAATGAGACCAAGTACATAACAGTTGGAAGCTTTCTGAAATATACTGTAAAACATAGTGAAAACTGTGGGTGTACTGTAAGTTGAGCAAAGATGTGTACAGCTGCTCGCCAAATGAACAAAACCCAGAGTTAAACAGGCAGCCTAAAGGAGTTTTAACTGGGACTGTATCGGTCTCTATCACAGCACAACAGACGTGACCTTGGTTATAAAGATAAGCTATTAAAATGATAACAGTACTATTGAAAGTGCCACACTGTAGATGTCCCAGATTGTGTTTCCTATTCCACCTTACTCTGAGATCTAATGCGAAAGAGCTGTTTGTAAAATATTTTCCTTTATTGTGCTCTATTTATGACTTGCTGTGGTGGGTCTGCATCTGTTTGCTAAGTAAAATACTTTTCCCTTTTAATATTCATCACCGTAAAAAATGGACGTGAGCTGCAGGCACAGGGGGTAATCAACGTGGAAAAAAAAAACTACCGTGGAAACAGTTCAACAGGCTCTAATAATGTGTAACATCTGTCTTCAACTTCCAGTTATCTTGGTTCCTTCCAGCATCACTGATACTTGGAGGGGTCCGCCTCCTCTTGGTCCAAGAGCTTTTCATTTGGACTTCTTATCAGCAAGGGGACACTTGGGACTTATGGAAGTCATGGCGGTACTGGATGTTTTCACTGGCCCATTCCTCAATGCCTCGCTCTCCTTTATCCAGTCTTCTAAATTATCTATAGCTATGCCATAATCATTCAGTCTAGTCTTTTCACCCTGCTTGCTATGGTTTCATATTATAATCAGACTATAAATATGTTTTTGATAAACCAGCCAGAATGTAGTTCCCCTACTCTAAAACATGCACAATGTGTAGTGTAGTTTAAGTATCTGTAGTCTTGCATTGCCAGAACTCTGGAAAGTAACTAACATTATAATCCAAGAACAGAATGTCTCACGCAGAAATAACTTCACGGCCTCATGACAGCATTCATGCCATGTCCAAAGTGTCCTCTGTCTCCATAAATGCAGAGGCTGGTTATCAGCTGATGCTTGGGGAACCCTCTGCATGCTGTCAGATTATAATAGCACATACTGCATAACCTGTTGACTTTATACTGCGGTTATGAGCCGGTTATAATAGACGATTACACAGAAACATTATGAATGAATCCCCGAACCCTGGCGGGGTACTAGTGTTGGGGCTCAGCCCTGGGGATGCTGGGATGCTTGGTCTGACGCGTTTAAACTTCAGCATGAGGAGATCCAGCCACGTAGGCATCACGTAGTCCATGTTCACATCGTCCCGACTGATGCAACAGTTTGCACGCATACATGAACGTGGACCGAGGCGGGCTGTACCAAAGTCACATAGTTTCAACCTAGACTAGTTCTGAAGCTACAGCAAACCCGACGCTTCTTTAAAACTAAAGCCACATCCGCCACCTTACAGTTTTACCGCCAGCCGGATGCTGGAGCTGGAGCCGTGGAAGTCACCGTGAATCCGGTTAAAGACAAAAGCTGTCACACACTCACCGATGATAATAGCGCAGGCGCTCAGAAGTCCAATTTCTTTTTTCAGCGTGACTCTGTCGTTCTTGGAGGAGTTTTCAGCCTTCTTCTTTTTCTCTTTGTCCTCCATCTCCTCCGCCTTACTCTTCTGCCTTCTGCCCGCCTCGGTCCGGTCCAGATACTGTAGGACTGAACCAAGCTCCACTCCCGGGGCTGCCCTTGTAATATCTTACTGATGAGGACACGCGCATGCGTGGGATTCACCACTGGAGTCACCACCTTGTCTCAGGTAGGCTGGTCTGGCCAGACCTTCTCCACGATAACAAAGGAAATCCTCAGGCTGTATGGGGAAACTTTTCACTTATAGGCCTAACTATATGCAGTTTTATTTCCCCAAATCTATTTTTAGTTATCATTATTTAATTTTTCTTGCTTTTGTTTTCCAACTTTACAAGAAAATATTACAATAAGGCTCTTAGTCTGCTCTCTCTGGGCTGCTCCCCTGTCGCAATTTAATTTTTAATGACTTTGATTCTAATTTAATTGTATGAGCCGACTGCATCACAAACGCCACTACTTCAGTCAGTTTTAAACATAGAGTATAATAAATAGGTTTTAATGCTCTCCCTTCTCTTCATTGAAGCCTTGATGTCTGAGGCTTGTGGTGATGCCCAGTGTGCTATAGGTGTTCTGCCAGTTAGTTTTGTTTTGTCATGGTTCATGTGTGCACTAAACATTACACTTTGTGAGAAAAAAATTGTCAATTCTAAGCAAACAAATTGTGATTCATATTCCCCCCCCCCCGAATCGTGCAGGCCTACTGGAAATGCAACGATGCATCTGGAACTTATACTTTTATTGTAAATGAATGATTTTCTGTCTGAAGAAATGATTCATTTCAACTGTGTGACCTCCCCGTAACACTAACTCCGTAATGTACTGTGGGCAGGACAGCGTCGTAAAGACAAGAGCTTTATGACAGTGGTGGTAGAAATATTATCTACTAGAATCAACACAAACAAAGTTACAAATAGCCACTTTAAATAATTAATGAGCCATTACCCATACCTGTACCCATACTTATACCTGTACCTGTACCCATACTCGTACCTGTACCCATACCTGTACCCATACTTATACCTGTACCTGTACCCATACTCGTACCTGTACCCATACCTGTACCCATACTTATACCTGTACCTGTACCCATACTCGTACCTGTACCCATACCTGTACCCATACTTATACCTGTACCAGTGTATACCCATACCATGTACCCATACTTATACCTGTACCAGTACCCATACTGGTACCTGTACCCATACCTGTACCAGTACCATACTGGTACCTGTACCCATACCTGTACCCATACTATACCTGTACCAGTACCCATACCTAACCTGTACTACCATACTGTAACCTGTACCCATACTGTACCTGTACCTACCGACATACCCATACTCGTACCTGTACCCATACCTGTACCAGTACCCATACTGGTACCTGTACCCATACCTGTACCCATACTTATACCTGTACCAGTACCCATACTCGTACCTGTACCCATACTTATACCTGTACCAGTACCCATACTCGTACCTGTACCCATACCTGTACCCATACCTGTACCAGTACCTATTCTTTTCCCAACCACATGTGGATGGTACAGTATCTATGTAGAGTGTTTTTGGAGTTACCTACCACATGTCTCGTCTCTTGCTGTGTGTGCAGCCAGGGCGGCTCGTCTGGTCTCCTCCTCCTCAGAAGGTCCTTTGTAAAACTTCACACTCGTACCAATTAGCCAATTAGCCATATGTGCCAGAGGGAAAGGGAGAATGAAACATTCCCCAGCATGATTAATTATTTACCCTGCTGTGTGTTTGTGTTCATTGAGGACTTTCTGGTTTTCAATAAAGCCACATTGTTTTTTTAGATGTCAGCACACACACACACACACACACACTGGCGGCAAATTACGATTATGCGAGTGCTGTTGGGCGTTTCTGGAACAATTACGTATTATTTCCCCATCTGTATGCTTTGGTAATACATGGATCATGAAATTTAAGCAAGTTGAAAAGTAACGTTTATTGGTTTTTTTTGTGTAGTTTTCATAGTTTTGGCTTTTTTTTCTTTGTTTACAATTAAAATTTTCTCATTACTAAATTAAATAAGTCATTTGTAGTATTCAGCTGATAATCATGTTAAGCAGAGATAACAGTGTATGTTACATTTCTGGAACGGGGAGGAGGGGCCTATTCCAACTTCAACAGAGCACGGTGAAGAGTGTTGGATGCTGCGTCTAGTAGTAGTCCAATAAGCCGTGGATCTGTATCTAGATCTTTTTCTGTGGAAACTGATTACCCGAAAGACTGGTGCAGTGACAACGAGTTAGCTAAACACTAAAGTTAGCTTTCACACTTCATAATGTTTAAGGGGACATGTTATATAGCGTTTCAAAAAATGTCAAGTTCATACTTGTATTTTGTGTATCTACTAGACCAGTGTGTATCTACTTTAATGTTAAAAAAACAAACACTTTGGGTCCTTTTTTAACCATCTAAGTGCACGGCGTGAAGCGCCTGGCCGGGCGCGTGGTTGTACTTGGTATCTTCATTAATTCATAGGTGTGTTTTGGGCGTAACATGCAGTCAACCAATCAGAGGTCCTCTCCTATTCCCGTTAACAGCCAGGTGCGTTAGGACCTTGGAGCATTGCTTGGCGCAACCCTATTTTACATGTGTGTGTGCTGCTGTGCTTCCTTGTGTGTGTGTGTGTGTGTGTGTAATAAGCATAGTTGCGCGTGCTGTACATAAGCCTAGGCACTGTTAAAACAACAAGGAAATACTGCGTTAATGTTTTTAGTTTTTGTTGATCACTTTTCACTTTCTGCTGCCTCAGGATAGCAATACTCCCAGAATGCACCTGAACACACCTCCCTGTAAGACCAGCACGCCCATGGGCGCAGGTGCATTTGCTATTTAAACGATGTGGCCACAGAATGGTAAAGACCCTTGTGTCAGGCATTACGCCAAAGTCCAACGCTACCAGAATGCATTGCACAGCTGCTCCCATAGAAATGATTGAGAAGCGGGGGAAATGACGCTGACAAGGGACACGTACTATAACTCAAGTCGCCAATTTGAGGATTTGTTAATTCTCTTTGGCACTGTGCGCTATCATGCCTTAAGTTAAGTGTTGATATCAAAGTATTACTTAATCAAGCCTTATGTTTTTTAAGGCTCCATCCAGAGATTTTGAGTACGGTATAGTTAGTTTTGAAGTGTTCAGATTATGCTCATTTTCAGGCTCATAATTGTATTTATAGGTCATACCTGAATATGTTTACATTGTTTAATTTTCATAAAAAACACCATGTTTTTGTTGTACTTCACATTGTTGCAGCTCCTCTTTTCACCCTGTGTGTTGAGCTCTCTGTTTTAGCTACAGAGTGAGACATCTCACTTCTGTTCCATCTTTGTTGGGAGTTGCACATGCTCAGTACCTAGGTAAGGACTACTAGCCAGTCAGAAGCAGAGTATGAGGGCCCTGACAGTACCTAGGTAAGGACTACTAGCCAGTCAGAAGCAGAGTATGAGGGCGTGCTATGCTAGCTGCTAGGCGAGCATATAACGTGTTACATGGTGATGCACACTTGTCATGGAAGTAAAGGCTGGACTACAGTAGAGCTGTTTGGAGCAGTTTGTGAACAGTGTTTTCTGTTGGAAATGGTAAGACCCTTTGGGGGGGGGGGACTTTGGACTTTTTCACTTTGTAAACCTATACCTTGCACAAAAAAATAACACAATAAAGGAAAGGGAAGAAGCCCAAATGCATAATATGAGCACTTTTAGGCAACCATAACAGTGAAGCTGCATGTAGGCAGCCCATTGGGGTTTTCTAGATTTAGGAGATAATCCCTCTATCCCTCTGCTTTACGTGGTGTTTAATTACCTAAACAATCCAGCTTTTCTTTTTTGGGTTTAGTTGTACAAATAAAGGATTCCCAGTAGACTGACAATCCTACCTGCTGCTCCCTTCCCAGCAGCCGTGTAGCCAATGACAGAAAAGTAGAGAAAGGTAGTGATGTTCACTTGTAAAGGCGATACAGACGACTTAGATTAAATACTTTCAGGTGATAGATGGTAGAGAAAACATGGTTCATTGTTCAAAAACAATGTAGTATACAATTTAATGTTTCTAGCGTTTCTTTTGCTTTTAGCAGTGTGTGTACAGCCTTAAGAGTAACACACGTAAAAAACACACACCACACCACTTCATCTACAGTTTAAGGAGTTAAGTTGTTAAGTTGCGGCAGGCAAATGCTAACGAATGCACAATTAACTTGGAGTGCGGCCTCCCTCTCCAAAAGGAGGCCCGACAAAGAGAGGAGACGCTTTGTTGGCGACAGGAAGGCAAGCTGGAACACTGGCTTCAGTGTGATGGCAGGAGGGGACGACGAAGAGGAGGAGATGGAGGGGAAGTCCAAAATACTGGGGGGGCAT
This sequence comes from Etheostoma spectabile, assembly GCF_008692095.1. Taxonomy (NCBI): domain Eukaryota; kingdom Metazoa; phylum Chordata; class Actinopteri; order Perciformes; family Percidae; genus Etheostoma; species Etheostoma spectabile. The sequence continues at coordinate 20,656,148 of NC_045733.1, read as the reverse complement.
AAGGGGAGGAGTTGTCCTGTAAACAAATACATCACAGCATCCAGTACAGCGGAAAGACGAGGAGGAGGAAGACTATAGGGGCAGTAGAATGGAGGAGGAAATAGAGGACAGGGAGAAGGAAGAGGAATAGAAGACATAAGTAATGGGAGAGAAGGAGAGAAAATAAGAGGCAGGGGTCTCTGTTGATAAGAAGCTTCCTCTGGCCTCAGTAGAAGAGATTTGTCCAGTGACCTGGATGCATTTGACATCATCTGATTAACACCAACATAACCTGAGTCCCAGTTCAGAGACTGGATTGCATTTTTACACTGACCTTTACACAGTTCCTTACACTTTACACATGTTTTATCTCTTGGTTGAGGCTGTGTTTTCTTCTACACTTAATCCTGCACATTTCACATTTCAAAACTGTTCCCAAGCTAAATTGAATGAACCCATAGAAACCATCGGCAGCAGGCTAAGCAGATGTGTTAATAACTAGTTGATCTTATCTGCTGCAGCCACACATCTGCGTACGGCAAGCACCAACCTACAGTATTCAACCGTGCGAAATGTTTGTCCCGTGTCATACATGATGTCAAATTGATCTTTATCAGGTTCATGTGATGTTGCTGATATGCCAGCAGAACGCCATGTTTCCAGCCATGCTAGCAGCATGGCTCTAGGGACGGCAATATCAGTCTGTCGGTCCACTCGCTACTGCCTTGCCATGAAATGTACAGACATGCTTTGTCCCCAGAGGCTAGATGACTTTGGTGATCCTCTGACTTTTCCAAGCATCACCAGCATGTCAAAAGTTGAATTTATTCTGTGAAATGTCTTATCTACTGCATGGACGTTGAAAAGATTTGGTACAAACATTCATAGTCCCCTTGAGGATTGAACCCCTTTGAGTTGAATTAAAGAAGATAAATGTCTCACGATGCAGAGCCGGCTTGCAGCAGTGATAATTCACTTGATGTTTTAAGTAGTTTGCGTTTGGTGACTAATTTTAACAAGACAGATGTTAAAACCTTTTTCTTCTTTGTTTAAACCTGGTGCAGACACAAGGGGCTGGTCCAATTCGGACTGCACAGTTTTGCCTCAGTGTGTGTCGACTGGGGACGCTTCTTACTCATTAAGTACGGGACAGTAGTGATTATGCGAAGGTTAAAGCCGTCTCGTAAAGCATGATAGGCTAAGCATATAGTGCTGGACTCTGTCGAGACCAACTAGAATGTTTGGCAAGTCCAATTCCCAAGTCTGAGACAAGTCCAAGTCCAAACACCAACGAGTCCAAGACGAGTCCGAGACAACAGAGAAGCGTCTCAAGTCCGGACTCAAGAACGACAGCCCTGGTTTGCACTATAGTACCCGGCAGCACATGAACACTATCAACCACATATGGCTCCACCCCCCCACAATAACTTCACACTATTCATTTGAGTGCATTATTACGGTATATTTATTTAGCAATTCCACATTATAGTGTGGGATTTCATGTTCTCTCTCTTATTACCTTTGGTTTTTTCATCACGTGTGTTATCTGTAAAACAGGCTGTTTGTTGTTCTAATTTAAAGTTGTTAGGGGATATATTTTCTGTTTGACTTAAAGAACTTTAGTAATTACTCAACTATCAGCGGCTGGTTCAACCATAAGTCCATAATTACTGTTTTAAAATTCAGAAAGAAATCTGATAATATATTAATATTTTTAAATCTCTTTGGTAGGTAATGTTTTTATTATGCTCCATTGTAGTATGGCCTAATATATAAAACTGAGGCGCTATTCATTTACTGAATGATCTCTCGTACAGCAGACACACTGATTAGTGTGTAGCAATTTTCAGAAGCAGAAATGGCAAGAAAGAGGAAACGGCAAATGAAAGCGATGTAAGGTGTGATAGGCGGGTGGAAGGAAGTGGGTGGAATACGTGAAGGGTTAGACTAGAGACACTCAAAGGACAAAACAAGGCTGAGAGCTGCAGAGGAAGGAAAGGCAGAAGAAAGGAAAGGAGGGACAGAGACAGGTAGAGGGGGAAAGCTGGATGGAAACAAAAAAAGAAGAAATGAAGAAAGAGGGACCACAAGAGAAAGGAAGGAGGAGAGGCCATGGACCCGACACCATTTTGCAGCCAAGGATAAACTATCACTCTCTCTCGTTTTCTCTTTCATTCGGCCTTGATCTATTCTTACTGTAGAGCTTCTGGAGTGCCTGCTCAAATGGTTCGCCATACTGCCTGCACCACACATCGTTTGTTAACAGGGAAACCAGAGTTCTTGCAGTTGAGGAGCAGAGCTGCATAGCAACCCCACAGCACTTCCTGTTGGGTCGGGGGTTGAACGTCGATGCCCGTTGTTCACTGCGGTGCCCCCCTGCCTTAAGAAAAGCAGCCGAGAAGCAGTTCACTTACAATTGGCTTTGTGCTTCGTTGTGAGGAGAAGAGAAATGAGCGGAAAGGCCAAACACACTCAGTTCACTGCACCCTTCAACAGGCAGGGACCTCTATATTGTTTAAAGGTCCCATATTTTTTTTAAAGTGAGATTTCCTAGTCTTGTTTACTATGAAGCAGGTCGAGGTGTTGTATAAATGCTGTTAAAGTATTAAAACTCCCAATCCACAGATAAATGCTCACAGCTCGTATTCAGAAACGGTCTCTTTAAACGGTACAGTACCATACTACTCTATATAAAGGTAGAACGTGCTAGAACGTGCCACTACGGTGTCTTCACAGTGTTTCCTGGGTGCCATGACAGTGAAAAGCACACTGGGCTTTTTTGGAAGAGGGGCTTAAAGAGACAAACGCTGAAACAGAGCATTTCAGACAGAGTAGGAATCCAGGTATATTCAGACTGACAGTATGAGAAAAATGATGTGTTTTTGAATATTAAAGCATGTAAACATGTTCTAGTAGAAACCAGATGGCCCCTTTAACTAATATGGGTCTATAGACGTTATGATTTTTGCAATAATGGTGCTGATGTCGCTAAGCATTGCTATCAGTATTCAATTTAACTTTAATTTTGTCTGCTTGCATGAACAAAAAGTTTAAAATATTCATATCAATCAAAATCACCTTCCTTTTATACAGGATTTTCTAATCATTCCAAAACCTTTATGACATGTGAAAGTGTTCGTGAAGAGTGTGGACTGCCTATTTTTAGTAGCAAAACACTGTAAAACATGTTATTAATAGAAAATGTGTTTTCACCACCATGCCTTGCATGCCTTCCTTTGTTTACAGGCAAAACATTTAAAGTGGTTTTCCAGGGCCGGCGGGGTTAACTCACATAAGCAGCTTAAATTAGTCAATGTTAATGGGAACTTGGATTATCGTCCCTGCTTCCATGGTCATGTGAGTGCATACACTCTCCAAACTTCTCTCACATTAAACAGGACAAGTAAATCAAAGAACAAATCATAAAACACTGCTGATTTGGTTGTAATAATCTAATCATTATTCATGTGATCGGATGGACTGTCTGTCGTACATTTGTCCTATTCAAGATAAGATAAGATAGACATTATTAATCCAATTACAGCAGCTCAAAAGAACCATTCACACACATCGGAATAAATAATAACAAATATACAAAAAGTATTATATGATACAGAAAAAAATAGAATAGGAGTTTTAATAATAATAGTAATATGTACACTATAAACAGCCTTGTATAAACAGACAGTATATACAATACACACAGACATACAGATGAGTATGGTGCGGATTAATAGAAATGATGACATATTGTAGTAGTAGTAGTAGGACATGGGGTTATACATAAATAAATATGCATCACTGACTATTGTCAAGTGATGGCTAATGTTGCAGAATCAGCTAGTGCTACATTATAATCTAATAATAATAATGTAACAAAGATTAACGACATAGCACATTATCTAACTACACACTCTTTTCTCACACCAGGTTTTTGCACCAATACAGGTCAGTGCATTACTGTTTTTTTTAGTGTGGAGTTCACTTTATAATTCATCTTTATATTCTCACCAATTCATTAACTAAACCCAAATTAAAAGCAACAAAACAGCAACATCCGCCTTTATAGGTCTTTTTCACAGAATGTATTTTTAATATATTTATTATCTCGTTATCTACTGTCCTTTCCTAAGTGGCTTTGCCACTTGTCAGGCCGCCATTGTAAATAAGAACTTGTTCTTAATGACTGTAAAATAAAGGTGAAATAAAAAAGACACCAGTGTCTTTAAAAACAGCTAATCAACATGCCTCTACTCATGTTCCAAAGCCCCGGTGTTGGGCTTGCATTAGTCTGGATCAACGGAAGTACATGTCCAGGATAAAGCCTGACACCTGGCACAATGTCAGCCTGTACCTCTGACCTTCCACTCTCTGTGTGTTTCCGTCAAAATTCCTTTGTTCCGGGAAACAACATTATTTTCCTGTTTTTCATTTGTTTGAAATGGCCCTGATAATGAGTTTACTACTTTTACTTGCACAGATAGCTGTCTGTTTCACGGGTGGGCCGTAGCCAAGATGGGCCTATTGATGGTAAGACAACTTTAAATGAAACTGAGCCATCGTTATTAGTGACACCTATGCTTTTCCTGTTAAGTCAGATGTCTTTCATTAGAAAGGCCCGTTATTGGAGATGAGGGAGGGAGTAGTTCCTGGGTCCTGACAGACACTCCTAAATGGAATCAGGTCAGCGGTGATGCTATCAGTTACACCTGTGTTTCCTGCAGTGAGTCAAGGTGTCTGACGTGAAAAGGGCCTTTTTAAAGAGAGGTGCGGAGGACGCCAACTACAGTAATTATAAATGGTTTTATAATTCCTTATATATAGTAAGTCATTACTTACTAAGCTAAGAATGTAAAAAACAAACTTGCAAAAAACACATTTAGCTCTCAAGGAAACTCTCACTCTGGGCATCTGGTGAGGATGCCTCCTGGGGGCCTCCCTAGGGAGGTGTTCCAGGCACGTGCAGCTGGGAGGAGGCCTCGGGGAAGACCCAGGACTAGGTGGAGGGATTATATCTCCAACCTGGCCTGGGAACGCCTTGGGACCCCCCCAGTCTGAGCTGGTTGATGTGGCTAAGGAAAGAGAAGTTTTGGGGCCCCTGATGGAGCTGCTGCCCCCGCAACCCGATACCGGATAAGAGGACGAAGATGGATGGATGGATGGAAACTCACTCTTAAAAACTCATATTTTAAAAAGAGCTTGGACTTCTTAAACTGTGGAAATGGGAATGGGAGTACAGCGATGACAACAAATACATACATGGTTACAGTATTGGAATCTTTTTTTATTTTATTTAAAGAAGACAAACAGAAAACTTAAGGATGAAAGCAGACCAAGTGATTCAAAGTATAGAATAAATATTTTAATGTCAATGCTTAAACCTTAACCTCTACCCCCACCTAGTGGTCACTGGTGTTAACTACAACAACAACAATTTCACCAATCCTCACGTTTCAGAAGGGAACCGGCTAATGTTTTGTTTTTCCCCTGATTACTTGAATGGTGAGTCAATTATTAAAAATGTTCACAATCAATTTTCTGTCGATCCATTATTATAGTATATATAGTAGTGTTTCAGAGCTACTTCACAGCATAATTAGCCATTACTCTTTCTGTTGCTGCATATTTTCCTAATCACAGACAGGCCTACAGAAGCTCCGGCACTCTTTGCAGTGTTTTAGTGTAACCAAAGTCCAGACCTCTGTAATGGCGTTAGAAGTATAATACCAGTGATTACTTCCCTCATGTATACATTTACACTATTTTTTCAAACCATCATGTCAATTTCATTCCTCAAACATGACAAGTAAATCTTGTGTTGATGGTGTTTTTACTGACCATGAACAAAACCGTTGGTAATGTGCTGACTACCACTCAGTTTTGACTGATACCAACTTTCTATCCTCGCTTGTTCTGACCCACTTTGTCTTAGTCCACTGGGCTTTGTAAGATGGTCACTAACATAACCAGCTTGACTGGTCGTTACAGGTGGTGACATCATTCCAGCTAAGCATTGTGGGAAAGTTTAACACCTGAATAGAGTGAATGGTCAGTTACAACTTGAACTTTTATCTCCAATCCTAACCTTCCAATCCTTCTGGGAAAACATAGTGTCCTTTGCACAGGAATATGTGAATGTGTTTAGTGACCTCTAAAACCCTCGTTCCCATTCACCTCAGGGGTTTTGTGCTGACATGGTGCTGCACTGACTTACTCTGTGGTATATGGACAAACTCGTATGAGCTAATGTGAACTTGTAAAACCGCCTAAATACGTTCTTGACAAGCTCAAGTGAAAAAGCCACAGAGGACAGAAAACATTTACGCGTTGTTTAATGTGTTCTAATATTCAGCATAAGTCAAATGCAAACACAGCTACACAAATACTAGGAATAAAAAAGGTCTTAAATTCTACTATTGTCTGGCTTTCAGATGCAGAAATGTCCCAGACAAAGAGAGCCGAGGTTAACAGACGCAGCACCCCCCTCGTCCCCCTGGGTTCACCTCTGCTTAGTTCTTATCAATAAGCCTCTCGTCACATAACCACCTCTTCTACAAACAGGTATTTAACCTTGTAGCATTCCGCACCCCTTTTTTAGAGGGGTACGAGACAGGGGATGTTCAAGGGAAGATAAAAGATAGTAGAGAGAAGTAATAATATTAATATAAAAATTCATGATGTTATGTTATTACCCAAACCGGATTAATTTGGCATAAAGTGGGCATGTCTTTGAAGGGGAGACTCATGGGTCCCCATAACGGCCCTTTTCATTCAGGTATCTTGATGTGAGAGGTCTAGGGACCCCATGGAAAATGGCCAATGCCAGTTTTTCCCTCTCCAAAATGTAGCATAACATAGCGAGTTATTTAACCTCTTTCCTTAACAATCTAGCATAATGGTGGTAGCCTCCCAATGGATTGCCTAGATCTAGTTTTCATATGTTACCAATAGCCCGCTACAGCGTTGGGGATAGCTGAAGACAGGAAAGGGGGGGGGGGGGGGACATGCAGCAAAGGGCCGCGGGTTGGACTCAAACCTGGCCCGCTGCAGCAAGGCAAGGCAAGGCAGCTTTATCTGTACAGTTTATCTGGACAGTACGTGACAGTGCAGTACAATAAATGAAACATTAAAGAGCAGTTAAAAACAGTCAACAGAAAATATAAAAAATAAAATATACATTGCAGTATAAGAAATTAAACATTGAAGAGCAGTTAAAACAGTTAAACATATAAAAGCAGATAAAATAGCTGATTTTAGGCTGCTAGTATGGGACAGTGTATAAGCCGCCCCCCCCCCCCCCCACACACACACACACCACACACGTTATCAGAGCGCAATAACCATCTAGTGGAAACCCAAACTTTGTTGACCAATGAGGTCGCTCTATGCAAGCAGAACCACATGTCTTTACCTTCTCATCCACCCTCCACGGGCCCCGCAGGATCATGGGACTTTATCCTCTGGTTCCCATAACCAAGAGTGGAAGGACTTCTCTTCATACTACAATATAGTCGTCACTATAAGGCTTAGTTTACTCATGGCAAACTTTGCAAAATCCAGAACAGCTCCAACTGTATTTGTTGGAGAATTTACCATAAAATGCACAGGATATGTTGGAGAAATTGTCAGAAATATATATGTTTCCTCTTCAGAAATTGCCCCAGAATGGCCACAACCCTCTCCAAAAAGTACGAACATCCCAAAGGCACGGTTAAATAGTTCACTCAATATTTTTCAGCAACTGAATGTATAACAGATCACTGTCTAATCAAGTCATTTAGTTTTGATCTTCCCCTTGCTGATGGTTATACAGTTTCAACAAAAATCAACTTCAGTATAAGAAATGAGTCATCATTTAAATAATTTAAAGAAAGGCAACATCAAAAACAAAGGTCTTCAGCCTTGATTTAAAAGAGCTGAGAGTAGCAGCGGACCTGCAGTTCTCTGGGAGTTTGTTCCAGATATGTGGAGCAGAGAAACTGAACGCTGCTTCCCCCTGTTTAGTTCAGACTCTGGGGACAGAAAGTAGACCTGTCCCAGACACCTGAGAGGTCTGGGGGGGTCATAGTTAAATGGACTTTGAATTTTGAAATTAGTTCTTTGAGGCACAGGAAGCCAGTGCAAGGACTTCAGAACTGGACAGAGTCTTAGTATATGGGGCTCATGCCCAACCAGGTGAGCTACCAGGGCCCCCCCCCCACCAAGGCATTATTACTGTACCCGTCGTGATCATCCATGGGAGAATCATTGATGTGATATGTAAAGAGCAACCTTTTGTTTGTTCACACCAGTTCAACCGCCTGTTGAATTTAAAGTCAAGTCACAGTATGCAGTATAGGCCAATATGTTGTTTTGGATGTCTTATATATTGCAGTACAGGAAGCTGGAGAAACATGATTGATGCTAAACCAGGAGTTGTCTTGTTTTTTTAAATGAAGCAGCCTTTTGTATAAGTTTGTGTAACTGGCACATATCTGCCATTTACTAATACAAAAATGTATAAATGCCACAAATGAGTGCTGTGTTAAACTACTCCTGGCGGTGCACTTCTCAGTGTTTTTTCACTATATTTACTTTTTAATTATATAATTTGTTACAGCCCTTTAACCTACAGCCCTAATATGCCTACTGTAAAATACTTTGACACAGAAGTGTTGGTCTTTTAGATTTAATTATTTTCATTTTTTTTTTATATAGCTTTAGATAAACTAATTATTATTCTGTATCCTAAAACTAGGGTTTTATCTCAGTATCAGTATTTCAATATGGATTTCTGTCCCACTTGTGTTGTTCACTTTCAAAATGAAGATTTTGCCAGTTATAAAATGTAAATATAGCTTTTTATAAAACTAGTATTTTCTATTTTAGCAGTGATTTACCAGTAGGGCTAGCCGGCGCACCATCCGGTGCAGGTGCAGCTTGTTAACCAGACAATAACTAAAGCTAGTATTATGTTTATGAAATTGGTATCGGTGAGCAATATTTTCTAGGTGGCAGCTTGTCGTAAAGTCTTACGTAGGCTACTATAATGTTAGTGTTCATAACTTGAATCAAACAGGTGCAGTCCGGTGAGTTCCCTTGGTAGTGAACGCATCACCCAGGCTTCCTTGTTTCCGTTTGGGCGGAGTTTCTGGTTGGAGCTGGGAATGTCCCCGGGTGAGGGAGACAGACAGACACACAGACAGACAGACACGTCGTTGGAAGAGAGAGGATACCCACCTGTTGAACAGCAGCGGTCTGGTTTAAATCGATCTTTATTTCACTCGTTTTTCCTCTGAGAGATTCCGGGTCTGAGCCTTCAGGATGACGGACGCTCTGTTACCAAACGGCATCAAAGACAGCGGAGGAGACGGCACTTATTTCAGAAAAGTGAGTTTTGCTTCTTCACTTCGGTAACAACATGAATCCGCCTGCGTCATGTTAACGGACAGGGACGTGCCAGCGCACATTTCAATAGTTCAAAATGGGCAAATAAGGACTTTAGCTTACTGTTTAGTTGCCGCTTGACTGGAGCATTTACATTTTCCTAATTCATCGGCCGTTTACCAGAAGGCATTTAACGGAGCCCTCTTCGCCATGTTAACTAGGTTAACGTTACTTGTCTTTAGGTCGTTTACCTAGCGTTATGTATGGTAGGCTAACCTCCATGTAGAAGTTAGCCTAACGGTACCCATGTTCAACTTTTAAGCTATAGCTAACGTACGTTAACTGGCGTTATAAATATATGTTTAACATGTGCTATGTAGCTGGGCTCTTACATTAAATAAAAAGGCAAAAACTTTGGTCTTAATTTTCACATACAGAGTACATTGTATTGACATTTTAGTTCTGCAGTTTAACCCATTCGTAGTAGTAGGAGCAGTGGTCAGCTAGCTAATGGCATCCGGGGAGCAACTTGGGGTTCAGCGACAAACCGCCAACCTTGTGGTTATGGGGCGACCACTCAGCCCATAGTTCAAATGTATATACAAAGCACCACATGGATAACACTTAAAGTAATACACTCTTTGAATTTTTCCTTTTTATTTTTTAAAATAGCGTGGTTTCAGTCTGACATTTAGCACAATTACTGCTGCACCTGATGTGTCACCAACAGAAGCAGAAACCACAGCGCTGTCAGCTTCGTGTGTGTGTGGTTGTGGTGTGTGTGTGTGTGTGTGTGTGTGTGTTGTGTGTTTTGTGTCGTGTGTGTGAGAGAGAGAGACTCTCATAATAACTTTATCTCATGCAGTTACTGATAGTGAGGGAGACTGAAAGGTCAGAGACCAAAAATCCCATAATTAACATCATTAGTTTCCTGCTGGTTGACAGAGGTGTGATGGTGATGGACATGTAACAGGAAGTGTAATGGATAAGGAATTCCTCAAAAGCTTTGTTGATACTCTGGTAATTTTAGGTCAGATTAGCCTCCTGCCCTTAGATAATTCGGGCAGACGTGTTGATTAACTGTATCTTACAGCTACACACATTGGATAACGGCATCAGCTAAAATATTTAGAGTACCAGGTTATCTAAATTAATAGATCAGATTAGGGTAGTTTTTACACTGCTGCTGTTTGTGTTGAAGTTGGCACCTTTCCATCTTGTAAATAAAATGATGTGCTCATTCATTATTAATCATTAAAGTTCTTCACAGTCACAGTTTAGATTGAGGCTATGAGAAAAGCGCCTGGCAGTGGTTGAGAGATTATCTAATGTGTTTTTCATGAGTTCCCTGTCTGCCATGCTGTGGTCAATGTCTCATTCATCCACATTTTTACTAGTGTCCTCAACCGGGGTGTTTTTATAGACGAGCTTGTTTAGATGGGCATCTGAACAGGGCCTTTGTGTCTTCCAATCCCCCGAATCCCCCTCTGAACGCTGTCTGGATTTAGGCTCAGTGCTGCACTTCCTGTGTCTATAAAAAGGTCAGTGGGAGCCAAGTTCTGGCAGCGCCACAGGACATGATGGGAGACCGTAGAGCCTAATACCTCAATCCCAAACTTTTTCCTTTATGGCTGGAACACACATTGTAGAGCCTTTCTCCATCGTTCTCACTTCTTTTCCTTTGTCCTCTGTATTTCTTAGTGTTGAACACCCAGGAGTCTCTGCTTTTATTGCAGAAACCTTTCTCAGTATGAAAAGGCTTGCACATTCGTGGAAACCACTTAGTATAAAAAGCCTTGCACATTCGTGGAAACCACACATCAATGAGTTCTGCATTCTCATTTTGTGATGTTAAAGAGATTTGCAATTTGGAAAGTTTTTGGTCAAATTTTAACCATGCGGAGCCAAGACAACCTTTGCTTCCATGTTCTGTGCCCCTCGTTCTTTTGGGTGAAAATGGGTTTAATGATTTACAAGGCCTCACTGGGTTCTGCTGATGCTTCAGGGAGCTCTTGTGGTTCAGGGCTGCCCTCCCACCCGTCCACTGTTTCACCTCCAGCTGGCTGAGGTCCGATTCGACGGCTGCAGGATGGAAAGATGGCAGAACAATCTCCTTATCCTCCACGGCCAACGAGAGCATTGACGTAGCATCTGGCCTCAGGCCGTCCTTCAGCCAGACCACAGACACAAATTGACAACATGTGTCCTCGTTCAAAAACCAGACAAGCTTTCTCGACCTGGAGACACTCTAGGATCCCTTAGCAGGGTTTGTATTTAAAAAAAGAAAAAGTTGCTGTGATCAAATATTGTCTTTTACATTATTTCACTAAATATAGAGATGTCTTTCTTTGGATTAAATGAAGTACATTCCCTTTTGAGCAGGACATTCTGGGTATTTAATGGTGAACAAGCAATTAAGAGTTGGTTATGCTGCCAAAATGGTTGGTGGCTGTAGCCAATTATCCCATGAACCATTGCTCTACATGTCCTTTTATGAAGCCTCGATTATACAACAGCAGAATGATTGGCTGTTTGATGGAAATGATAACGAACAGGACTTTCTTTGTTCTTCTGCAATGAAGTATGTTGTACGCTTGTAGAAAAAGGCTGTACTTCTTGAGTAAGCCAGTGGGTAGGAGGGGTTCCATTCCCTGTGTAGTTCAGTGGGTTAGGCAAGGCAGTAGCAAAGCCAGAGCTAGGGGTCAGTCCCATGTGTCATTTCCAGTTGATCCAGTTTTCATCCAAAAGGTCTGCGTTGTAAAGTGACAGTCAACAATGCCTAAGACAATCCAAAACACAAAAGTCTTAATGTCTCTAACTTAGCGTGCCAGGAGGTGTGGTATTAAATCGCCAATTTTATGGACTATCGGTAACTGACATGGTGTATTGGTCACTGATAGCTGATCAGAGCAGTGTTGCCACACAGGATCCGGATCATCACTTTGGAATGCATGGGTAGAAGTTTCATTGCATGCTTTGTATTAAATATGGAAACACTGCTATAGTTACTATCAACCACTAGCCACTCCTTTGTGCTTTAACAACATCTATCTCAGTTTTGATGTAATGATGCAGAAAGACTACGCCCCTCCAGTCATACGCTAACATCCTCGCCCTGCTGTCATTCTAAGAATAGCTGCTGCGACATCAGCATTTGGTAAATCATTACACTCTCAGGTCACCCAAGTCTGTGTACAGGAACACCCAAGTGACTACAGTGGAATGGTTGTAGAAAAAATGTTAAGTTAGATGTGACCTTTGTTGCAACCATTTGACCTGAGTTATGGAAATTTGTACTTACTGTTGTGGCTTACCCATTTTACAGGAAGTCTCTGTGGATCAGAGCATCAGACACATGATTCAGTAAATGTAAAAGATGTGACAGCAAAACACTCACACCGAGGCTTATTTGAAAATATGAAAATTAGATTTTTTGTTTTTTATACATCCCTAATTTTGCAAATCTATACATTCTTAGATTCTATCTTTGGTGCAGAGCGCTCATTGCTGTTGTGTTCATAGACTACCTGTCTCAGCAGTCTTTTCTCTAATAGTGATCCCTGACTTTGACATCCTTTAAAAGTCAATGCATTCTTCCTGTTGCTGATGTGTTTCAGATCACCTTGACATTTGGGCGCCTGGTTTAGCTCACCTGGGGGAGCGGGCGCCCATATATAGAGGTTTACTCCTCGATGCAGCGGCCGCCCTGCAGCCCTGTCCTGCATATCCTTCCCCCTCTCTCTCCCCTTTCAAGTCTAAGCTGTCCTATCCAAATAAAGGCCTAAAATGCCCAAAAAAGAAATCATAGAAATGAACATGTAATTACACTGTGTTGTTTTGGTGTCATTCATGGTTAGGGTCGGGTACCAAAACCCGGTTCCACTATGGAACTGGCTCTTACACAATTGGTAGGAATTAGACTGGATTAGAATGTAAATTCCACTTCTTTATTTCGGTTCAACTTAATATATCAACTGAAATATCTTCCCTCTGTCGCTCTGAAACAGATGTAAAATCATCACCGTTTCTCTGTGGTCTACCGTCGGCTAGCTGCTGTAAACGTAGGCTGATTTTAAAATGCCGTATTTTTCCTCTGGGCTCTGGCTAGCATACCAACTCAAATTTTTTTTAGTTTTAACTTGTTAATAGTGTTACTGTTATTAATTGTTAAACTATATTTAGTCGTGTGTTAGGCGACTTAGATCCCTTTCTTTGATGTCATTTTTCAGTTTTAAAGTTTTATTGTTTTAAAAGTACCGGTTCGGTAGCCTGACGTGGTCTTACTCAGAGAACTTCCCGACCTGGAATGTTGTGGGCGGGCTGAGTTCGGCTGGCATCCAGGCTACCGGTCCGACGTAGGAATCATAAAAATCCAAACGATACCCAACCAATTCATGGTTACATAAATATTTATTTTGTGCATGTAGAAACTGAAGCTGGTTTTGTTGCTGACCTCAGACAGTCAGATACATAAATACAATGTAAAAGTGTCCCAAGTTGAGGACTGTAAACCAACTGGTTTTTTACTAAGCTGACTGGTTTCTGTGCATCATGCTGTTTTTTGCCATCCGTAGTATAGTCAAGCCACACCTCTGTTGTGCTCTGAGTCAGTCAGTATGAATGTTTCAGGCCAGTTTATCTGTACTGGTGTAAGGGACAGCCTGTTGACTTAAGGCTGGGACGCTGGTGGTTGTGATAGGGACAAGGACACGCAGTACAGCTCCATACAGGCCATTAAGCTACATGTAAACATAAAGAGTGAGAGCATGTGTTTGTGTTGGGTACAGTATCACAAGGTGTAGCTTCTTCCACACCCAACTTAGGCTCATTTTTATTGTTACACTAATCAAATTAGTGTACAAAAAAAGTAATATTTAGACCAACTGATGTCTAGTAGGTTGGCATATTGATCAAATAATAACATATTGTCACCTCTGTAGTAGTGAGTAGATGTATGTGGGTGAAAGGTTTAATAACACCTGTGAACCTGGACAGTTTTGGCCCTGACTCAGCTGACATATTATATTTAGCAAGATGTATTCAAATGTAAACAAAATCCTTTTCTGAATGCTCTGAACATGAACAAAGACACTGGTTCAGTAGATTGTATAACCACTGTTCACAATTGTACGGCAACAAAATTTTATGGAAAGGAAAAACTTGTGACTGACTGCTATACATACTTAGGTTTGAATGACTTGAAGGAAATTGAAGTTCTATTTTGTGAATTGCAGTGTAAAAAACATCAATGAGGAAATCATCCTACCTTTTGCAGTATGCACATTTTTCTTGATGCCCATGCAGCAGTTTCCATCTACTTACAAAAAATATTATCTTCTGCTTACGTGTTTGTTCTTGCATCTCCGTGTCCCAGGGTTGTAACCCGTTCGCCCAGACTGGACGAAGCAAACTTCAGAATAAACGGGCCAGTGTGAACCAGCAGATCATCAAACAGATGAGGATGAGGGCTGGAGCTGAGAACCTGCTGAAGTAAGTAACTAAACTGATGACTTACAATACATGCATGCATACTATACATTTGTGTCTGCTTAATTTATTAAGTCCCTGCAGTGGGGATTCTTTTAGTAGGAAGTGCAGGATGGTTTAAACTCCCTATTCATTTTTATTTATGGCATAGGGAAAGCCAATGGTAAGTTTATCCCTCTCTGCTCACACCATTCATGCATGAATCATTCATTTGTCTGTATTGTTTGTCAGTTATGTCACTGTGGTATATTTGACCTCTAGTTAACTCCCGCTGGTCTGTTGAGACGTGTTGCCATCTCCTGTCCTCCTCCTTCCTTCTCTCTTGTTCATTGTTGTTCAGATTTAAAACAGCACAGGGGACAGATATTCTTAGGTAACAATCCTGAAGATGAGGATTCTATGTACCACGTAAACAAAGCGTGCGTGTGTGCAATGCAGTCTCGACACTTTACAGGTGTGTAGTTGAGTTCAACTATGAAGGAAGTCGGAAGTAGGGGGGGCAGGAAATAGGGAAAAGCCATTGGCCTTCCCACTTTACATCCCTAGCCCGATTTGGCTTTGTGGCTGTTGTGATCCCATCACAAGATGCAAAACTTGTGGGAAAACAACAGCCTCAAAAAGTTGAATCCACAGCTCTCTGACAAAGTGTGAACAGAAATGGAAAATTATAAGCTTTATAAAAGTAGTGTTTTATTGCTGGCTCACTGTATTGGATTGCATTAGACTATACAGTTCTTCCTATTACTGTGTCCAGCTTCTGTTCTGTGGCCTTTGATAAGAATAATGTGCCCCACAGTAGTCAGAATGGTGTTAAGTTAACTGAAATGTAAGGGCCTTCTGTTTAAATAAAAAAAAAAAAAAAAAAAAGGTGTGTTGTGGTATATTCTGTCACTAAGGCCCTGAGTCTAGGGAAACAAAAGGTACAGTGGTGCACATTTTCTCTGACAGTGTAGCCTCAATTTCTCCCACTGGGATTCTCGGATCAGCTCTCTTTTCACGTGCGCGTGCACGTGCGTGTGTGTGCGTGTGTGCTGCCTGTTTAAGCCCACTGTCAGCTAGGCCTGCACAATATTGGAAAAATCTGACATTGCGATATTTTTTCCCCTGCGATATAGAAAAAGTAATTTTTTTTAAAATGACATAAATATTTCTATTTGGAAATAATAATCATTCTCGATATCTGCTGTGATTTTGTAGGGGAGTGCATCTACAAGAAATAAAAAAAGTTTTTTTAATTTAACCCCTTTTTGTTGAAACTTTATTACTTTTCAAAAAACCCAAAGGAAAATAAGCGCTGTGACTAACGGGACCTTTTGAATTTATTTGGGGGGGAAATTAGTTTAAAATACGCTGGCGGGGGGCCCGGGCCCTTTGTTTGAAAATTGATCAGACCTGCACGTCACGCGGGATTTTGCCCCCACTCTGTGTTTTTAAAAACAGTTTAAAACAATGGAAATGACTTAGATCAGACACAGACTTTAAATAGTCAGGGGAGTTTCCCGGTCCTGGCTGAATCACTGTCAGCAGCAGCTGTGCCCACGGTCTTTTTACCACGGGAAAAAGTTAAATTCCCATAACCCAAAACCCCGTTGGGGCAACGTTTACACACACATACTTTCCCCCCATGGTACTTTTAAAGGGAAGGGGGAAAACGGTAATAATCATCTAAAAGGAGACGGGGGAAGTTCACTTTTCATAAGCAGCAAAAAAAAGGGTAACATAAAAATCGAAAGTTTCCCGCGTGGGGCTATTGGGGCAAAGCGCCCCATTGCGAGTGGGTTTAAAAAAACAATATTGTTCAGCCCGACTGTCAGCCCCAGAAAACCCCCCTTCCTCTAGAACTTCAAGGGGCGGCCCCGCCCAAAGGCCGGGGCAAATTTCCCGGTGTTTACCCAACCCCGCGCATTTATGAGTTAGGTATGCTCTTAGGCCCCTATGCAGTTGGGCGTGTTTACCTGGGGGGGGTGTGTGGATAACAGGGGTTTCCATGGCACTACCTTAAATTAGACATAAATTTTGGTTTTCATGTTAAAAAAAATTTGTTCAAAAAACAAACTACGTCTTTTTTAAATTTATAAAGGGCAGTTTTTGTTTGTTATAAGGCCCCTGAGAAATGTTGGGGGTGTGTTGTGTGTGTTGGGGGTGGTGTGTGTGTGTGTGTTGTTGTGTGTGTTGGGGTTTGGGGTGTGTGGGGTGGGTTTTTTGGGTGTGTGTGTGGGGGTGTGGTGTGTGTTTTGGTTTGTGTTGGGGTGTGGTGTGTGTGTGTGTGTGTGGGTGTGTGTGTGTGTGTGTGTGTGGTGGTGTGTGTGGGTGTTGGGGTTTTGTGTTGGGGTGTGTGTGGGGTGTGTGTGGTGTGGGGGTGTGTTGTGTGTGTGTGGGGTGGTGTGGCCCCGGTTTTTTTTATCCGGGGGGGGTCCTGACGACATATGACTCACCCCAGGGGGGCCAGTTTTTTCCCCTGGGGGGCCCCAACCCGGTCCCCAGAGGAAAAAGCATGGGAAACAATAGAAAACAGCCTGCGATAGCCCGGGGGCCCCCTTTTTTTGAAAAAAAAAAAGGGCCCAAACGGGTTTATTTTCAAAACAAAGTGTGTGTGCCCTGGGGCAGAGGGGGTATTACAGTGTGTGAAACTGCCCCTGGTGGGGGCTTTTACCCGGGAAAAATGTATAAAGGGGGTATATAATAAGCTTCATTTTTGGAAAATCCCTTTTGGGCCCTTTCACTTTAATTGATCAGAACTTTAAAGTTTTTAAATTACTTTTTTCCAAAAACCATTTTTAAACACCCAAAAGCCTTTGAAAAAAAAATTTTATTCTTTGAAAAAAAAAAACATAAAAATATCCAATTTTAATTTTTAATTTTGAAAATTATTTTTTTTAAAATGAGCTATTTATATTGGGTTTGGGAAACCTGTGTTTTAAAATTTTTAACCTATATAAATGTATTTAGGGGTTTTCTTTTAAAAAAAAACTAAGAATATCAAATTTAAAATTTTTTAAATATAAACCCTTTTTTTTAAAAAGGGAACTATTTATATTTGGGTTTCTTGGGCATATGGGGGTAACAAACAATTTAATTTTGTTTATGGTTTTTTTTTAATTACCCGTAGTTTTTTCTTTTATAATTGATTTCACTACCAGGAAAATTTAAAGGGAGCAGAAAAAAAAAACCATTTTAACAAGTAGTACTGGGGCAATGGTTAAGGTAAAGGGGGTTTAAAAAATTTAAAAAGAACCCAAAGTTTAAATTTTTGGGGAAACAGGTGAAAGTGAAAATTTAAAAAATTTGTTCCCCCAGCTAAAAATGCCGGAAGAAGATCAGGCCTAGTGTGTGGACGTCTGGTTGGCCGATGCAAACATGCGCGGTGTTACCTGGAGCAGAAATGGTGGGTTAACACCTAAACCCTGCAACCTTAGACATGTCCATACAGAGGGTTTACATGTTTATAATCTCAACTGAATCATATTACAATAGGTATTTGAAGGTAAGTTGGTCATTATTTGTACAACACTGTATTTAAGTGTTTAATTCGTATTTAGGGATCTAATTCCATAGACGCAGACTGTAAATTAACATGTTTGTGTTGCCCTCATTAAGATTCTCATCTGGCAGATTCCTGTCTTCACCATCTCGGAATGTAGTTTTAAAACTTACAGACAATGTATTAAATAGTTAGATTGTATTTGAGCTTGAGGCATAAATATCGTAAATATATACGGCAACACAACTGAAAATGCAGTAAGAAAAAATTATCTCCAGTTACTCATTATAAAGAATGGATCAGATCAGACTGCACGGAGAGGGGGACCAACCAGACTCTGAAAAGACGTTCATGCCCTTTCACAGCAGTGGCCCTTTCACCGCAGTGTGGCCCCAGATGGTTCATCCAATGCAACAGCCTAATTGCAGGTGTAAGGGGGAGACTGCGACTACGGCCTGCAAACTACTCATAACTAGTTAGAATAGGTTAAAGCTAAGCATAATTCTGTATCGGTACATGTACAGCGCTATTATTAATGCTATAGTATATTTTGTCGACAAACTAATATACTGTTTGTCAGTTAAAATATCTTAAAGCAAATATTTCAGTCCAAACCTTAAAGCAATTGAACAAAAAACCATAACCAGCATATAATTTTAACTAGTACAACAGCAAGCTGCTCAACTCACAGCTGTCAGCAGAATACATACGACAACAAAAAAATAGTCAGGATGTACCCTTGCTTGGGCAACTCTCTCGTTGTCTTAGCTTTCTCCCAGTGTATTTCTTCTGTCTCCCAGCTCTGCCAGGACTCTGAGAACTGAGAAGCTTCTGAACACGGTTCTGATGCTTGCTTGCATGGCTGGGTTCTGGCATGACAGGAGTGTTCTCTTGCACCAGAATTTTCCCCTATGCCCTGGCCCTAAACAACCTCTTCCTCACACCGAGAAATGTGAGGCAGGTGTTGGACTAACTCCGCTCCATTATCCGGGTTCGTCACTAGTATCAAAATCTCAGATGTGGATGTGTGAATCCAATTTGAACATAGGATATCTAGATACAAAATACAGAGTCAACCAAACACGGCCTCTACCCCAAATTTGTTGACTCTCTGCTCCTGGACCCATGGTCTTATTCACACGGGTGGGGTCTCTGGGCCCACAGTGGTGGTGTGTGTGTGTGCCATCGTATCTTTCAATGGAATGTGACTGAGGGTTTTTGACACTCATTTCAGGAAAAGATCAGTGGGGGGTAAAAGGGACTGAAACTAGACTCAGGACGCATCCCATAACAATCAATTCTGCGTTCTACAACATTTAGGAGAGCTGGATATAAAAAAATATACCAGAATTATCTTATATCATAAAACAGAAGATTGCAAAACATCTTAAACATAACAAAACAACAAACTATATACCTATGACACAAACCTTAATGCATGACAACATGTCTTCATTATGCTGAAATGATGCCTTTACTTTGGTTTAAAGTATAATGCCAACACACACAATGTTTAAGCACATATAACATTTAAATTCCAACACCAGGTAAACACAAACATTCCCCCATGCTTCAAACCTTTCAATTTGGCAGCATGGCCAACTGAGCTAAATATCTGGATGGTTAGCAGAGGTTCAGTTACATTGCAACAGAAAAGCTTTCTGTCACAGAAACTCTGTAATCAGAGGAGCCGAGGAAAAAACTGGAGGACATGAATTTACCAAATACTGACCTAATTGATCAGACTGCACAAACAATAACGGAGGCTGCTCCAGTTAGCAGTGCTCTCTAGCATATTACAAGGGAGGCAGCAGTTAGCAGTGCTCTGTAGGCCTTAGAACAAAGTTGAGGCAGCAGGTAGCAGGCTATGTGAGCCGATACAAAGTGACTTTGGCAGCGCACTCCCCCCCAGGATAGCGTGCGCTTGTAGCCTATACCCTCCTCTACAAGCGGAACTTTATGTGTGTCGGGTTGTCTTGCACGGCTTTAAAAAACAGGGCTATGGAACGTCATTAGACTAGACAAGCATGAGGTGGTCTTTGCAGTTAACAGGTGCTCTGTTACGACCTTTGATAACAAAGTGGTTTATAGACCTGTTATTACCATTTGGTGGTTTGTCTGCAGTAGGAACACGGCTCTTGTTGCCTATACAATATGTGTTGACTTGTGGCAAGCATGTTTTAGCACTGTGCTTTCTTGTTAGCTATTATCCTATACCAACGCCTCTGTGACGTCTCTGCACCCGTACGTAAACTGAGCAGTGCTCTGTTGCCTTCTCATACAATGGTGGATGGTGCAGTCTGCACGTTAACAGTTATTTGTCGGCAGGGTAAACACGTGATCCGTTAGCCTTTATAAAAGGGGCGTCGGCAAACCTGTGGCTCCGTATACAGCCCCTGCTGCCGTTGCCCCCCTAAGCGCCTCCGGATCCCAGCCGGCCCGCGGGCAGCCAGCCAGGCGGCTCTTTGATTTATCCATCTGATGCGGCTCAGCTATCAGGCTTTTAAACAAAAAAACTCTTGAATGATACTATTTTAAATTTAAATGTATTTTATTTTTATTCAACAGCAAACACATTAAAGACATTCAAGTTAGGGGTGGCTTTCTCCAATTGACTGTGATGAAATCTAAAGACTAGTAGGATGATATTAGATGACTACTTCTAAACCAAACCAGCCTTCGCCCGTTCCTGTTATGCCCGATTTTGGTGGTGTATATGTTAAACTCGACTGGGGCCACCAAGAAGAAAAAAAAAAAGAAAAGAAAAGATCCAGGGTGGTGGTGATACCACCTAAACAGGCCAAAAACCGGAGGAGGGGGGGTGTGGGGTGAGACGTGCCCGCCGCCGTATCCCTTCTGGCCCCCCGTTTTTTTTCCCTCGCACGGCCCGGTCGTTTCAGGGACATGTCTCTGGAGGCTTCCTGATCGATATTGTTTGTTTATTTACTTAGCAAGATAGCCCGGAATTATAACCCGCTCTTCTGAATTCCCATACGTTTGTTCTGTTTTGTTTTTTTATCAGTTTTTTGTTTTTTTTTTTAGTTATTTTTTCTTTTCTTACGTGTGTTGCTCTATGTTTTTTACTTTTTGTTTGATCTGGTGGATGAGTTCGCCCTTTTTCTTTTTCGTTTATTTTTCAAAATTTTTTAAACGTTAAAGTAAACAACATCTGATTTTTGGCGACGTGTCAGTAGTCAGAAAAGTATTTCATTTTCTCTCTTCTTGCCCTAGTCGTCTCTACATTGTTCATGGCATAAATCTGTTAAACCCCACCACATGTCCTCGTTTGTATGCCCCTTCCGGTCGTTTAACATTAGCAAAAGGGCAACAAAAAAAAACTCTAACTAACCCCTATAAATAAAATGATTTTAAACTTATAACTGCTTATATTAGTGCTTCTTTCATTTTAAATTTCAAAGTGAGTGTGTGGCGTCTCCCCAGGTGGTTAGCCGCTGTTTTTCTGTACTCGCCGTGTATATTGTGAATACGCGATGGAGCTAATTTGGGCTCTGTTGCCGCGTGGTCTAATTAGTCATCACCCACGTCGTTTATAAGGTGGTTTCAGGAATCTACTTTGTGGCACATGTTATTTTGATCCAATTTACGGGGACTTCCGTTTGCAGTTTTTTGTAAGCAGTGCTTGTCTTTAACCTCTACAAAGTGAGTTCTGATTTACCTTTTCTCTAGCATGTTTTGTGCCTTTTATAGCCCTCTACAAGTCGAAACGTTGAAGTGTTAGGATGGTGCTATGTTGTGAGACTATACAACGTGAAGGGTCTGTGACTGAGGGTCAGCTGTGATAGGTTAGCCATTAGTGCTTGTTAGCCTCTAGCAAAGTGTAGTTTGAATTAAGTCAGCTCACCCCGCCTAGTGCGATGTCCTGTTAGCCTTTTATACAAAGTGCCCCCCCTGGTGGGACGTCGTTTGCAATCAGCAGCTTGGAGAGTGCTCTGTTAGCATCCCCTGTATACAATAGTGCATCGTTGTTGATAAAGACAGAGGAGGCAGAGGGATTCTGTTAGCCATATAAGTGATTCTGCAGTTGCACACCGTGCTCGTTTTAGGGCTATACAACTGAAGACTTTCCAGAAGATGCCTGTTGGGCTGTTCGCCCTATACCGTAGCTATAATAGTTGTTGATTCTACGAGTGTTGGCAACACCATTTTCGATTCTGGGGTTTCTAAGCTTCAAAGCCATAATTGCTATCAGTCTGTCTTCTCTGTGCCCCTCCACACCCCAAACACACCAACCAGCCCATAAAGACCCCCGCCAACCCCCCGCAGAGCCACCCCCCCCCCCCCCCGAGCCCCCACCCTCCAGACGCCCCACGGCCCCGGCCTCTCCACTCCCCTCCTCCCCCTGCCACCCTCCCACACCCGACCCCTACCCCCTCCCTTAGCCCCATCGCCTCTACCCAAAACTCTGGCTCTGCCCCTTCCACCTCATCGCGCGTACACCCCCCCCCCCGCCCCCGACTCTCCCCCCTCCCTGTAGCCTCAACTGTTACTGAAGTCCACCATCATGCTCATTGGTCTCTCTACTCCTGGCCCCTTTGCTTTCCCTCTTTCTCCCTCGGCCCACCTCAGACCTCATGATTTATAAAGCGTTTTGAATCTGTTTTTAATGATATGCCGCTCCCTGCTGCGGCATCAATAACATTTACTTGCAACGGTTGCCAGCCAGTAGGTAACTTTGTGGTGGCTAACAGTCGTACTTCTATGACCCAGAGACAGGTAGATGCTTAAGCTTGCCCAAAGTTGTAACTGTAACTCAGTCAAGATTTTTCACATGTTTTGTTTATGTGTGCCATACAGGTTGTGGACTCTCTGTCATGCTGCACAGCACTTCTGGTTGTTAAACTTTGCAACTCATTGCACTCGTTAGGTGGAGCAGAAGCCAGAAGGGAATATAAGGGCAGCTTACATGGTTTGTTTGTATAAAGGGACTTGCTCCTTCGTCAGAGTACCTCCTATGCAGTTGCCTCGTATAGTATACAGGCCCCAAACAAAGCAGAAGTACCCCACCAAGCCTTATTACCCCGCACAACTTACGACCCAACCGGTCACAGTGGGTTGGTTTCTAGCAGCACCAGTATAAGCGTGTAGGTTCAACGCCTTATATCCCCCTACGTTGAGTGGATTGTTGAACATTTCCCGCGCTCGGTAGCTAAACGATCATGAAATATGCCTGCCTTTGGTTCGTTTGGCACCCGCCTCCTATACGAGGTGCGAACGTTGCGTTAGGACTTTAAATTCCTGTCCTGTAGTGTATCCCCACTTCGTACCAGTATTAGCACAGAGATTGGTGCTTGGTGTGCAATGAACCACTACGTCACATTCTAATAATTTTAAATTAATAATAGATTGTATATCGTCGACTAAAATACGGCCTCCTCCCGTTTGGTTTGCCTTTTATTGTGCTATCGTCCTTGCTGATTTTATACCCATTAATTGTCTTCGTGGCATGTTTTGCTTGTATCAGTTGTGATGGCACCGGCCCTGGAACATTATCCGTACCAGCAGCGAGCTCAGTAATACATTATTTTTGAATGCTATTGTGTAAGCCAGGAACAATAAAATACCCCCTACCCTTATACCCCCTGACCCCGGGACCCGAAGCTCCCCACGCGCAACTCGGTTTGGCAGTAAAATCCCCGTTTGCAGCCCAAAAAAAAGAGAACTGGCTTGAAAGAGCGCAGACGAATAAACGGCTCCCCCCCCCTTTCGTTTAGTCGGTTGTGTAATATGTGTTGTTTTTATTTCTGGTTTAGCACGTGCTGCCCACCATAGTTAAGTTATAGGGGGCTACATAGTTTCGATTTGCAATCTGTCCGTGTTCATGGCCCCCCCGCCCCCCCCCCCCGGCCAGGCTGCCCTGAAGGTTCGTCGCCTCACAGGCATCGATGGTATATGTTTTATTCAGGCTTTCGGTGTAAAGGACTAATAGATTAGTACTGGTCCTAGAAGCTTAAAATGATAAGTAACACCAGTGCTAGAACACTGCCACACAGGCCATCAATTCCCAATTCCTCTGTAACCTCTGGCAACAACATCCTCCCTATCATTAAGGATTTTTTACAGTGAATACCAATTTTTTTGGAGAGTCAACTCCCTTATATTGTGAACCAAGACCCCCCACCCCCTGCACCTCCCATACACTCATAGCCAGCTTTAATATACGCCACGTGGATCAAACGACCCCGGTACTGGAGGAAACACCTTGTAGTCACCCGGTCCCAGAACCACACACGGTCCTGCTCACCCTCAACGCCAGCAGGGAATCGGATTCTCACGAGACCCGTTCGACTCTCACGCGTCCACCACCTCACCTTGCCTCCCCCACCTCGCTGCGACTTGTATGTGGTAGGGGCGTCCCTGCGTCCGATGATCTCCCCCTTGACCGTCGATGTCTCCTCCCTTGTCCTTTCTTAGTCCACGTTTGAGTTATCTCCTCTCACAGAGGAAGCTAACTGTATCACCCCACTTATCAGGACTCATCTCTACCTCTTCACTTGGAATACGCTCACTGTATACCAGTACTCGCATTTCGCATTTATTACTTACCGATCAGACGTGTTCACTCGTTGGCCATCTATTTGTAGTTCTGTTTACCGAGTTAGACTTATCAACGTTTTTCGCCACGTTTCCATCCAAGAGTAGGTCCCGAGTCCAGTGTTTATCTCTTCGTTAGCCTTATGATACTTTGCACCACAATTCTTTTGAGAGTTATTTCTTCATCCGGGTGGTTGTCAAGCTCGAGTGTACCTGGTTTGTGTTCTACCATTTCAATTATATTCTTTCGAACATAGTAGCCGCCTCCGTCCTAACCATCTGTTATTTGTCTCTCAAGCACCCATAGCATATTAGTCCCCAAGTTTGACCCTAGTGGCACACCCCAGATGTCTATCCAGATTCCCATAGGATTGTCTTGGTCTTTTAAGTCTAGGGGAGGCCTGGTCTGGTGATTGTACACTCTAGTCAATTTGTTCGATATTTTCTGAAAGATCTCGCTTCATCCAGTCTATGCAACTAGATTCAGCTGGATGTTCTGTTGAGAATGTGGCTACATGTATGATAGTGGTGCTGGAGCTGCTTCGTAACGGCAGGTGGAATATATATTAGCTCATACGAGTGCATAAACGGTCAGTCAAGCCCTATATATCACTCTATAAGATTCCTAAGAAACTCAGGAATTTTTTTGCTTAAGCATTGGACTGATTTTGTTATCTCCACAAGCTGCAAAAATATACAGTGTTATGTCACTAAAGAAACTTAACTGTAGAGCCGGCTATGGCAACCGTCACATTCAAACCATATGAAAAGGAGTTGTAAAGAACAAGGGGATGTAGTAGTTACATGAACTTTTTTTTGCGTGCGAACATTTGCAGGTTAGAGTGCCTTTTCAATCAGCCTATGTCAGGCTAGGAAGGAAACGATTACAACACCTGAGAGTGCATCATAATGCCTACTTACCTGGGAAACATGGAGGACCTACACACACCAACACCAGGTAATAACAAGGGGAGAATTTTAAATGGACACAATAATGTATAATAATATTCATACAAAACATAAAATTCACATGTTGTTTCAAATGGGGCTCTTACACTTTAGGTTTAGTTTTAATAAAGAAAACAGGGTGTAGGAGGGTAGTGACCTGGCTCGTTAGCTTTTGTGAAATAAGGTGAACAGTAACTCAGTAGCATGAGTAACGGAGTTTAGACACTTTTTTTAAAAACATATGCACTATGAAGAATATGACAACAGCAAAGATTATGGGAGAGAATTAACAACCGCTTTATCTGATTTCATCTGTCTCACTTTCATTCTTAAATCGACTTTTTTAAAACAAGTCTGACGTTTAAAAGGTTATTCTGGATGTACGTAAGGGACCGTTCATGTGTACAGACATATTAATTGTTAATGTTGTTTGACATTTAATTGCATCGTGGTCTGGTTAGAGGCACAAAGGCTCTAAAACTTGCCCCGTTTCTGACTTTTTTAGCCAGTTGAGCGTGTACACATAGCTGTAGACTCAGTGTGGCCTCTGCACCATTCAGGTCGGGGGAGGGTTCAATCAAAAGTTTTTGCATATTTATAGAGATACAATTAACATAAAAAGTGTCTCCTCCTCTTAAGTACGGGATGACATAAGATTCCTCATAAACTAATCAGCCAAATCAGGTTTACAAACTAAATGCTAAATGCTAAATGTGGTGATGGCAGTATGGAATCCAGTCTACTACCTAAAGGCCGTTCTACAAAGTGGACCACACAAATACAATAGACACACGGTGATAGCAGCAGCTCTGCGAGACTACAAAGATGCCAGGAACTAAAGTAGAGCCCGGCTGACTGCTTCCCCTAAAGCACTGGGAAGGTTTTCATGAAGGTCTAGTTTGAATTCTCAGATTAGGTCGGACCGTGCTTAATTGTTGTACGGGGGATAATGATTTATAATAGTGGGGTGGAGATTGCAGGAACAATCTTCTCAGATCTGCGGCTTCCGGTTTCCCACAGTGTGAAACCTAAATGGTTTTCATTTCACAACGTTATTCGTTTTATAGGAACCTCAAGATCACAAACAGAGGACAGCGGATCTCTGATGAGCCTGGTAGTGTTGAACCTGCTCCACAGTAACCACCAGACTGAAACCTGACACATGATGGCACACGCCGCTTGGTATGTACCTTTGGTCACACACGATCTACTAACAGTATAGGAGGTTGGAAAAGTGAAAGCACAGTGGGGTGTTCAGGACCTTCGGGCTGCAGAGTTTTCCTGCGGAGATGTCTGTGTTTCGTCTGATTGTGTGATAGATATATTGAAGTAAGAATGTTGTACAAGTGAGATCCCATCAGCGGTTAGAGATGATGAGTTCCCCTGACGAGACTGGGACTCCTGGTCTAACCATTCCTTCAGGAACCCTAGATGTGCCCACTATAGATCCAAATGTGCAGCTAATTTTGGATAAAATTAACCACTAAATATAAATGACAGATGTGGCCCAAAAACAGGTATTTCATACAGGAAGTGCAGTGGAATATAGACCCAACAACTTTTAACAATTTAGGCCCTGTTTTAAAAAATATGTATGTAGTTAGTTTCTATGAGTATTATTCTCAAAGATGATAAACAATCGGTCTACACAGGAGCGAATAAATACACAAATAACTGACAAAGCAGCCAATAAGTAAATTATTGGCAGTTAACTGTCCATTTTTCAATTGATATTCTCATCTATAATTTTGGCAGAACCCTCAACATCAAAAAGAAAAAAGGAAACTGATTTAGACAGGACTTTAAAGCAGTATTTCATAAACTTAATGCCCTTCTTGCTGAGAGCTACTCCCTCAGCCCCTCCTTCCATACAGTAACCTGTATGAGAAACTAGGTCATTCACTCATTGCCATCTTGAGTATGATCCCCAAGACTCGTTATAGCTGTAATTAGAGGTTTTTAGAGAATGACAGTCCCGTTCTTTGTAAGCCCTTGATGACATTAGTGATACAAGGCTGAGCTAGCTACATTAAAATCGAACTCAAGTTAAGTTTGTATATGAAGAAACCGGCACCTCATTCAGATATAATGGTGAGAGAAAAATGTTGCTACGAAGAAAATCATTCCTACCCCTTTGCAATAAACACTTTTTTTACATTGTCATCACTGGGTGGGTGATAAGAACGTTTCGGGCACACACTACGACTGACACTAATGCAACCTGCACATTTGGTTTAGTTACATTTACAGGTAGCATACATTTTAAACATTTTAGAATATTATTAAGAGTTGTCATTTTTGTTTCCCCATCCTTGTACATATTCAAATATTTGTTTTTTACTGATTCATATAGTGCATGTGTATGTAGTAGTAGATTTTTCCTAGGTATTTCATTATTATGTATATCTCTGTGCTTTGTGGATTGATTTGCTGCTGGTGTCGGAACACCGGGCAATTTATCAATTTTTAGTGGGCAATCAATAACATTCCATCTATCTATCTATCTACATCTATCTATAATTCTATCTACGATCTAACTATATATCGATCGATCTAAGAGGTTTAGCCTTTCTGTAATTATAGCACATGTGGTTCTAAGAAGAAGAAGTACCAATAAGTCTCGAAGTTATATAATACACCTGGGGTGGCTTTGAATACTGAATAGCCAAAGTTGAAAATTGAGCATCAGCAGTAGTTTTGTCTGTTCCTTGACAGTAACATTAGGGGTACTGGCCAGTGTCGTGTTACTGACACTTGTAAAGGGGATCTTTCCATGAGAGAGAAACACAGTTGAAACCTGGTGATTAAGTGATTAAGTTCCCCACTGCCACAACGGATTTGCTTTTAGAAATGCCATATTGTAGATGAATGCAGATCTGGGGATGAGGGGGGGGGGTCGGTCGGCTGTCTGTCACTCTTGGATTTTGTAAGGCAACTACAAATATGGCTGTTGATTACTGATTTTGTTGATGTTTATGTTTAAGACAGAACATCGTGTTTGAGAACTTACTGTGTCTCAAACAATGACAGTCATAGAAGCTGCCACTAGCTGCACACTGTCTCATTAGCCTTTTTGCTACACAACAGGAGGACTTGAAAAGTTTGTGGATTATTAAAGGGAAACATCAAAGCCAGCTGATAGGCCGGCAATCTGTTGAAACTTTGGCGTTAGTTTTCATGGGCAATGTGAACCTATTAGTGAGGGGGGATCAGAAAGTGGACGGCCAGATATTTTTATTTTTATATTTTAAAAAATGTAACGGGCAAAACGCGAAACCAGACTAAAGCATTGTAAACCCCGAAATCATGAAGTTGCCCTTATTTCATTGTGCTTCCAATAATTGATGCTCTGGTTGGTGGACATGCTGCGGATTGTGAGGCGTTTGTGTTCTTGTATTCGATCCCCATAGTTTTCTGTATATTAATTGTCTGCTGGCACACCTATAATTAGAAAAATCAATCCACAAAGCGAAGAATAAAATAGTTGAAGCAATATAGAGGAGAGAAACATTATGGCGTATATTCCCTTATGTTTTCTAGGGGATTGTAATGATGTTTCCCTTACATAAAGATATTTCCAGCAAACATGTTCGAACAAGTTGAAATAGAACATCCCCAGAATGTAGGAAATTAAGTGTTTGGCCTTTGGGTTGCCAGTGTAGATCAGGTCAAATGTGGGTTCATTTACCCAACATCTACAAAAGGTGCAACTAAAAATCAGCACTGGATTCTTAACCAAGCTGGGCACGCCAGTCCTGTTTGGCATCGCTGTTCAGATTAGGTAAATTAGGGTCAGGTCGGGGCGAAGCCCCCACCTCCAGAAAGGCCCCTTGCAATCCCCCCCTATTACTCTGCTTTTGCATCTTGTTGTATCATCAAAAAACAAAAAGGGCGCGATAGTTGTCTGTATAGTAGATGTGAACAGATTATGACTTCTCAGTTAAACAATTGTTTCACTTTATCACTGTAATGTAGTCCGTGCTTGGTTCTTTGTTTCTGTGTAGCACTAAGCAGGACAGCTTACACATTTCACACATTAGGCAGTAAATGTCTGACGCTGATAGGAAATGACGTAACCTGGCTTTTTTATTTTTACAGGATTGAAGTGGTGCACAATATCATTTTAGGATATGTAAAAATCTACATGTGCTAATTGTCACTGTTATTAATATCTTTAACATCACCTGACTATTGTCACCTAATTGTCTTTTTTGTCTGGGTCTATAAAACCTCACCAGCAGAAGGAGTTGGTCGTGGGCAAGAGAAGTCCATCTGGTTAAAGTACATGGGAAACTCGGAGTGATGTTGCCGGTTATTAAGAACTCACAGAAGCACTTACAAATTAACATGATGTCGTGTTTTCCTTACACCGGCAGTACCGCTGCTAGGGTTTAGCAGCGACTTGTCGGTAAAAGATCCAGGTCAGTCAGAGTTTGGAAAAACTGTACTGATGTGTAGATGGACTTCACAGTGGTACTGTCATAGGCCACGATAATATAAAGTGTCACTAAATACTTCACTTGAAAATCAATTTTGTATATCCTGTGACTCACTATGGTGGGCATAGAATCAGCATTGGCCGCCTGGGATAGTCCACTTTCAAGCCCCCCCCCCCACCCCCCACGTGGAGATACCAGTCACCATTGGTTGACGCTTGGTACAGGAAGCCATTGGTTGGTGGACAGGCAGAAAGACCTGTGTTTCTGTCATTATTAATGATGAAAAAAAAAAGGGAACTTTTAGAGCGCGTTTGCCCCCAGTGACTCGGTAAAGCAAAGTTTGTAGGAATGACGGAAAACAACAAGTTTACTGTGCTTATCCACAGAGTTAGATATAAAAATAATGTATAAGATTCCCTTGACAGGGGCTGATCACACCATCTGGGGCCTGGACTCTGGTGCTGATACTACCAACTCGGGGATATCTGGACCAGATCGGTCCAGAGAAGCAGAGGAAAAGAGACAGTTGGCTCAGTGAGGAGACTAGTAGCAGAAAGATGTCGGTAGCTTGGTTCCAAAAATACATAAATCAAAAATAAGTACAACAATGCAAGAAGTGCAGTACCAACACAAAAAACGTGTTGGTATAAGACGAGTTTGTAACTCATCACATGATCTCTTGTAAGAGCTTTGGTGAAGTCTTAATACAGACAACAAACCCGGCTCAGGTCCTTCACCAGATTATGGGCTGTCCAAAGTTTAGCTTCTTGTAAAGTTAAATTAGAGGCAGAAGGAAGTTCTTGTAGGATGAATGGGTTAATAAAAACGTAAATAAATGCAAAGGTGTTTGACAGATTTTGGAAAATATGTTAAAAAACATACAGTAAAAAAGCACCTTTGTAAAGCAGGTATTGGGTTGGTCACGGAGATTGATGACAACCGTATTTCATTTAAAAATGATTTAATCTTGATATGGTTCAATGGAACTGGTACAACAGACAGTAAAAAAAGTATACAAGTGAAATCAAGCTTGGTTTAAAGTTTGGATATGAAAAGAATCTACTTTAACGGGGGTTCTCAACAAATACTTGTCATGATTTGTGCCAGTGCCAAACAGTGCTGTTGATGGTTGCCAAATGGTCACATAACATGATTGGTCCCCAGGACGGACAAAAGTTCAGGTTCGCCCCAGGGCGGCCGAACAAAAAATGCAGGTCTAAAACTATTGGGAGGTGATGTGATGTTTAAAGTAATTTTTGTGTTTACAAAAAATTAAAAAAATTCGCAGTTATAAAATGAGTTTCGAGTGCCCTCTAGAAAGGGTGGATCCCATTTCAGGTGCTGCCTGTCATTGGATCCACGAGTAACAAAACAAGGGTATGTGTGTGGTGTGTTGTGTGTGTTGTGTGTGTGGTGGGTGTGTTGTGCTGTGGTGTGTGTGTGTGTGTGTGTGTGTGTGTGTGTGTGTGTGTGTGTGTGTGTGTGTGTGGTGTGTGGCGTGTGTGTGTGTGGGGTGTTGTTGTGTGTGTTGTGGGGTGGGTGGTGTTGTGGGTGTTTTGGGGTGTGTGTGTGTGTTGTTGTTTTTTTTTCATTGTTCCCACCCTTATCCTCACTTTTTTTTTTTTTGTCGCTTCCATCTAAAGGTACATTGTCTGCCCAGCTCTTCTCTTCTCCCTTTTCTTTTCTCTTGCAACAGGGTTTTGTGGGCCGGGCCAGGGTCACCCTTGTATTTTGGGGCCCCACACTAAGTTTTTTGGAATAGAGAGAAAATTTCAGTCAACCCCAATCTTTATCAGTACCAGATATTTTTTTTCAGATTAAAGGTCCAAAGGAAAAATACATACCTGTCAATCCCCAAAAAACATAAAAAAAGCTTTTCCAGAAAGGGATTGGTAAACTTCAGTAAAACCACACTTACTGGTTTACGTACATTCCACGCTTGGGGAGTTTTTGGGTATTAAATTAGTTTAATAAGGCCCTCGGGCTGGCGAGCTGGCCTATCCGCCAAAAACCTTACCCGTTTTCCCCAGGCCCAAACCTCCCAAAAAATCCTTCAGGGGCCCAAACCATTTGTAGTGGGTGGCGCAAGTTAAGAGGGGGTCGCCGGTTTCCAATGTGTTGGGGGGGGGGGGAACTACGTCAGAAATTTAAGAGAGAATAAAGGGACCAAAGCAGAGTGAGCCAGTTTATATCATATAAAAATATATTTATTATTTTTTTTACCCCGCAGGGGACCCTTTGATGAAAAAGGTTTTTAAGAAACACCTTGCAAGGTCACGTTTATTTTTTGGTCTTGTTTTTTCCCTTTTAATTGTAAAAACTTTGTTGAAGTTGTAACTTTTAGAAATTTAGGGCAATGTTTCAAAGGGAAGAAAATAATTCATCATAAAAAACATGTTGGTTAAAAACTAGTTTATCTCTTTACTTTTACCCTTCAGTTAAGTGTTTGTTATTGTGTCCTGTCTGCAGCGTTTTTTGAAACCACCTTTTTGTTAAGAATGCTTTAAAATTTAAGGGTAGAGAAAAGGGAGGAGAAGATGACACGACAAACATTTAGAAGGGTTTGGGGGGTTTTTTCCCAATTATTTATGACTGACCGAGAAGTTTTATGTTTCCCCGTAAAAAGAGATAAGGTAAATTGG
This sequence comes from Etheostoma spectabile, assembly GCF_008692095.1. Classification (NCBI taxonomy): domain Eukaryota; kingdom Metazoa; phylum Chordata; class Actinopteri; order Perciformes; family Percidae; genus Etheostoma; species Etheostoma spectabile. The sequence continues at coordinate 20,623,254 of NC_045733.1, read as the reverse complement.
GGCCCACTGTGTTTGTTGTTCCTTCTGGATAATGAAATTGTAGTTTGCGTTTTTTACAAAAAACAAGATCATAAATTCTGCATTTCAAAAATCCAGCACTTTTCTTTTAAGTGACACACACACCAACCCCCACACAAACACCCACACAACACAAAACACACAAACAAAAACCAATTACAAACTTTTTTATTGGCGAAAAAAAAACTTGAGAGCCCCCCGTAACCCTTGGGCAAAACACCAACACACCACACACCCACATTACCCGTTTTGCTCTAAGCTTCCTACTCAACGCAAAAAGGATACTGACAATTTTTGTTTTGGTTTCCCTAAAGTACAGTAAAAAAGTACAAACAAAATATTTAAGGCCGACCTTGACTTCCCCCCTCTTAAATGGTAGCATGTTGAAAAATATTGGTCTTTTGTGTGATAACATTTGGTTTTTGATGGATTTGATTTAAAACAATGATTTTTACCATGGTTCAGCGTTTTTTTGGGTGGAGGGAAATCAAAGGGACGGAGTTTGAGAGGTCGGGGGTCCCGGAAAATTACCCGGGGGGGCCCACGATTACCCGTTTCTTTTTAAAACAGCAAGGTTGTAAATTTTTTTTTTATTATTTTAAACGTTTCCTGACCTTTTTGTCTCACTTTTTATGTCTTTTCATTTTTCGTTTTCCTTCAATCTGCCCTGTGTGCAGGGCTACACCTAACAACAAGGTCAAAGAGATGGTTCTGTTGGAGTTGAGCTATGTTAACTCCAACCTACAGCTACTGATGGGACGGCTTGAAGGACTCAACAGCTCAGTGGAGGTCTACCAGAACACCCAGTAAGTCCAAATAGTCCTGCTCTTCATCTTATACATTACTAATTCTACTACTGCCACAGCTAGTACAAGTGTTAACTACTTCTAAGTGACCAGTATCTTCACAAAAAGGAGGAAATATGAAGTTTTAGCAGTACAAAGTTGTCTACGCTAACATACAGATTTTTTAGGGCATTTGTTAAATGAAGATCAAATTCAACTAAGAAAATAAGACCAACTTATTTTGTGGGCTTGTTTGTTTGCCACACAGCTATTTTGTGTTGTGTTTGTTAAAAATTAGTTAAAATTGATGACTTCATCAATAAAAAAACTTTGGTTTTGTTGTCAGTTGCAATACATCGGCAGGCAACAAAAGGTAATTACTGACCGTTGTTCAGATTAATTTAAGGCTTAATTTCATGTTAACTGTCTGTGATGAGGCTATTAAATGGATTGCATGTTAAAATACACGCACAGCAGCTGGTTCTTTCCCGTGCAGACACAAATGACTTAGGCACGAGTCCTCATATAATAATAAGGACACCACTGACCCAAGCTCTTCAGTATTCTGTACAATTTGAACCTTACCTCCTTAAATTTATTCTGATCCTAATTTTTAATTTCCCAAACCTGCAAAAAATGAGGACTGGGTAGAATGATCTCCGTATGAAAATATGTCCTCAATTTGGAGATCTCAACATCACAGTACTCTTCATTCAGACACAGTGTTGATTGGCGGCCAGGAGACTGCTCTGGCTCTCATACTCTGTGGTTAAGTCATCATGCACTCTTTCAGATGAAAGCCACTTGATGACAGAGTAGCAGAGATAATTGATGTGTGGAGGAAGAGTGAGATGTGAAGACAAAGTGCAAGAGTTTTTTGTTGTCAAACTGGACCAGCTGGTTTTTGTCAATGCACAAAGCAACAAGGAAACTATGGGCTACACTTCTATGCAAATTGAGATAAGCATCTTGTCCGAAGCTTCTCTCAGTGGGTGATGATGTATGGGTATGGGTGTGTGTGACAGCGAGAGGCACTGGTGTTGTCTTTCTTTAAAAGACGAGCCAAGCTCGGTTGACTTAGAGCATTCTATATCAATGACATTTCATCTATGGTATTGTTACGTTGTCGCCAGAGGTTCCCTCGGATGTCCATAATTTCCTGCTGGATGTCCCTCACCTTCCAATTTCTATGTGTTTGCTTTCTAAACTGCTCCTCAGATTTCTGCAGGGTAAATCCAGACAGCTAGCTAAACTATCTGTCCAATCTGAGTTTTCTCTTTGAACGTTCACACGTTCCACCAAAACAAGTTCCTTCCCTAGAGGCACAGTGCTCTGTCCGGCGCTTAGGGCCGCACATGTCAATTGTGATCGGTTTAAAGAAATGCCAATAAACCAGAGCACGTTCTTCGACTATCCCAGAATGTTGTGTGGACTAGTCAGACCTTCCTAAGCAGTGCTGTGGAGGAAGGTCTGGCAATGCAAGACTTACTTAAAGAAAACACTTTGGTTGTATAAATGATGAACTGACGGCAATAAAGAATTTGTTGTGAAGCTTCCATCAGCTGTCCAACTGTGTCTGTTTGAAAAGAAAATTAAACTTGTCCAAAGTGTTTGCATCCTCACATTCACACCACCAGATCTACAAAAAATAGGTAATGTGCACAGGAATATTGGATATGTTGACAAAGTCTGAGCAGGTGTTTGAGTGGGATGTTGCTGTACAGCCATGATGGAGAGTCAGCCCCCTCCGCTCAGCATGAAATACAACCTCAGTCCTAAGTATGGAAATAAAAAAAAACCTCTTTGCCTTTCTAGGCTTTTCCTACCATTCCCACCCTCATCTGAATAGCATCCCTGCGGTTATTTCTCACTCACACCAGATTTAGCTGGTTTTTGTATGAGGTAATGCATAACAAAGGATGTGTATGTGACTGGTTCAGTATATGTGCTGTACATGATGTTTAGTGACCTCCTTAACCCACCCCATGAAAATGTTGCAGCTACTCACAGTATGTATGATAATCTTATCATTAACTCTTATTCATTCAGGTTTGTTCAGTTCCTCTGGGAAATGTTCTTCTCTGAACAACACACTGAACGTAGTTACAGACCTTCTGAATCAGCATAGCTAAAGTGATGACAAAGGAAAAGATAAAGATATCAGCACTACAGGATGCTTCATTGACTTTGCTGATAAGTAGACGGGGTAAAACAATAACTAGGTGCAAAGCAGACCACAACTGGCTCTAGCTTCATATTTAATCAACGGACATTACGGGTCCAATACGGGTACTTCCCTTTCATAACTATTATTTGAAAACAGACTCCCATTTCTCACTTATTATCTAGCGGGACTAACTTACACAGAACAAGACCTGAATCATATCAGTTTACTATGTAACAAACTAAAAGGATGTTTAGTGCAGGCCTATGTAGTGAATTTGCTGCACAGGATAGTTTTGATATGTAGTAAAGGGTTTAAGTTGTTGGGCTCTCTGTGGCTAAAACCACAGCTTTGCTTGACTGCTGTGCAAAGGTCATCTGTTCCATGTCTTGCACACTGGCACTTACTCTATGTGCACTGGCACTTACACTACGTGCACAGGCACTTACACTATGCGTGCATGTCATGCATGCGTGTGTGCATGCATGCGTGTGTGTAGGGAGTGAGCTTCTGAGAGGCTTTTAACATTCAGATTCTCTGCAGAACAGATATCCGCAGCCCCCACGCCCCTCCCTCTGCCAAACTAGAGAATAGACTGGAGTGATCTCATCTACAAGTACTGATGGATTACACTGCAGCCTCTATCTGCTCTCTCAGTGTTACTGATGAATTAGGTTTTCTGTGATTCACAGAGCCAGTTTACCAGAGGCATGCTGCCTTATCATCAAGTGATGAATGATTGTGAGGAGTTGTTATTCCAAATCTTGTGGTTTCAGCATCTTGTGCAATGAAAAGGCTGTACCGACTCTCTGATCCCTTCGATGGAAAGAACCCTCATTAAAATAGGTTTTGGATGACAACACCATGGTGACTTGTTCATGTTGGAACTGAAGTTTGTGCTAGTGTTGCCCTGATTGGAAGTTGTTAAGGATTATAAAATGCATAGCAAATCCGAAGCAGCCCAAGCTTGTTTTAAAAAAAGAAAAAAATTGGGAATTTATTTAGTAATACCTCATCCTACTGCTTTCAGTAGGGGGAGGTTTGGGGTTTAGACTGATGATCAGCAGCAGCAGGTATCTGTCAGGTTCTAAATCCTCTGCTCTGATAACAAGCTGAACCTGCTTTCCATCTGTCAGCAGCGAGCAACTCCAGAGTTCATACACCCAGAAAAACTCAAACAAACCCTTGAGATCAGAGCTGAGATCAGAAGGGAAGGTTAATCTGCTGTTTTATGGCCTCCTTTCACTTTTTGGTGGCTTAAAAATAATAGAAGTTAAAGAGCCTCTATAACAGAGGATAGAGGAAGGAATGGTTATTATTACTAAAGCAGGGCTGCAAATCCCGAATGATTTATCAACGAGAGATACAAGGCTGTACGATACGAGGAGAAGTGGGGGCCTCATTCACCTTTTAAGTCCTAACGCCTACAGCTTGTGCTTAAAGCACCATCTGCCTTATCCTGACTTCCCCTCTATGAAACTACACTATAGATTACACTAAAATTATAACTTTCTAATGTAGCAAAGCTGTCCCTGGTGGGATCAATCTGTTCCTGGCACTGTACATATTATTATTTACCAATAGTCAGTGTTATTGTCTTGATATCCCTAACAAGGCTTGGTCTGTTGTCAAAGGGAGTTTATTGTTCTTTGATATCTTGTACCACACCTTTAGAGCCTGCTTTGCTAACCTACAAATGTATCAGTGCTTTTCTGTTTGGCCTTGCGTACATTAATCACATTAAGATAAGAACTGCATTGTCCTTTTGCATGTAACGTCCTGCTGTGCCATGTTTTGTCAGCATTTACACAGGTATTGTACTTGATGCCAACATGTCAATGAGAAACTTTACATAACTATATTTCCTTAGTAAAATGACTAATCATGAAATCTCTATTTCTGTCTTTCTCTTTTGTTTACAGGGAGACAGCCAACATCCCCCTCATTGCTCTGGGTCTAAAGGAGACAAAAGACATTGACTTTTCCACTCTGTTCAAGGTATAGGAGCAACAACTAGAGCACCACCCCACCCTTTATTATAGCAGATGTGTATAAATAGGTGACATTCAGAATTTTCTATTTGTAATGCAGGCGTGTTGACAGCAATAGTTTAATAATACAAAAATAATCATCATTTATTTTGTTTATGTGCGCCTTTCATGTCACTCAAAGTAATGTAAAAGTCAGCAGTAAAACAGTAAAATAACAAAGTATACTATTATATTAGCATATATTGTTTAACTAAATTTTGGTGCAAAGACATACGTAATGTAAAACGTAATGTATGTAACGTGATGTTGGGTTTTACCATAACTTGAAGGCACATTCAGATGTGTGGATATTAAGATAGCACACAACTGGCATGTCACTGAGCTCCAAAGAGGTCACAGGATTGTCTCTCGCCTCAATCAAGCATAAACGCAGACTTTATGGACAAGGAGGAATAGCAAACTAACTAACCAAAACATAAAGACAGAATATTCATTCATAAGGTTACGAATACTGCTAATGTGCATGCAACAAATATGACCCACATTGACAGGAAGTGTTTTTTAATTGCTGCGACATTAAAGTCTCCTTTCATTTAGTATTTGGGTCACATTGTCCGCGCCCTGCTTCTACATTAGGTTTGCCGTTCATGCATTGAGAAACGATAAATCATCCGACCATAAAAATATTTGTCTGTTATCCAAAGAAGGTTAGTGATGGAGACTAGTAGTTATCATGTAGCAGTGTTCTACTGCGGCATTCTTACAGTGCTTTGCATCCTGTTCAGGTTTGTGGCAAGTGAGTACGTTAGGTCTGCTCTAATTATTGACTTTAATTAGGTGTTCTACCTCTGGCCGCCTCTGACAGAGTGATAGCTCACAGCAGCCCTGCTGGGGACATGATTTCTGTGGACAGTTAAGAATGATGTGACGGAGTGGATTAGTTGCAAGAGAGGCCTAAGCCCCAGAGCACTCCCCAGCAACTGGCCTGAATAATGTTGTATTTCAATGTTTAACTGTTGTTTTGGTCCTGACAGGACTTTATCTTGGAGCACTACAGTGAAGACGGGAACAGCTTCGAGATGAGATTGCTGACCTGATAGACCTGCGACAGGTAGTGTTCACACACATTACATGTTAAATAATAATAACAATAACTCAACATCCACACAGTTTACTACCACACAAAGCACTATGAAATCCTCAGTGAGTTGGAGGGTTTGTTTGCACCCCTATCACAAAACATATTTTGTCCCTCATGTCTAGTGCGCTCTAGCCATGCAGGTAGTTTTAGTTTTATTCCTGAGCTTGCCTCTAACAACCGCGCTGTGCATCTTCACTACAAGAGGTTCTCCATTATTACAGCCAGTATCAGATCTCTTTCCTTTCATGTCCTAGGCTTGCAGAACGCCAAGTCGAGATGAGGCTGGGGTGGAACTGCTGGCGAAATACTTCAGCCATCTCCCTCTGATGGAGAGCCGGTTCTTCTCCCCATCCCGCCAGACTGGCATCTTCTTTACCTGGTACACACCCATTTTTTCTACTAATTGGTACAAATTAAAAATTATAATAAATAATTATTTTCCAAATGTACTTTATGAAATTATTCATAGGATATTGTTAAAAAAAAATTGAAAAAATAGAACAAATGCAATTGTTTACAAAACGCATAACATAAATATTAATATTAGTACATTCCTTGAGACAGAAGGTAAACAGGTGAGGTTACAGCAGTGATGAAACAAATAATATTATAAAGAAAGGTATCTTGCTCTTTACTGTAACTGCCTGGAGCCCTTACACCACGGTTTTCCCGAAGCCTTTGAGCTTAAAGTGTCTGAAGAGCATCTGACCCCTGCTGACTCCATACTAAATACACTGCATTCATTCATGCAGCAGATAGAGGGAGATTAGCTTAAAGGACTAAACCCTCAACCTTTAAAGGTCCGATATGTAATACTGACAGCTAGCGTTTAAAGTAGATACTCCAGTCCAAATTCAAAATACCGGCCAGAGTTGTCTCGCTTGCCCCCCTTCTCCCCAGACTCTAAGTTTATGAAAGTTGCCAGGTTAAGAACACAGCATTAATGTTGCTAGACATTACTTCTTATTCCCACAGGCTGCACAAATCTTAACACAAATGTTAAAATGAGTTTTTTTTTTTTAGGTTGGGTAGAATCTATCTCCACTGATCCCGTTGTTTGTTTGTTGCCTGTCCTACAGCTGTAGCGTGCTGGGTTTGTGTTTTTACAGACCATGTGGCAACCCGGCCGGCCGTCAGACCGGCCACACACGCCAAAACACAAACAGACATTCTGTCACGGAACGGAAATCTCAAAGGAGAAAATACTGGTTTTAACATTGGTGTCAGAAAAGATAATATTTCAGCTTAGCATGTTAACTTAATATCTGATGACATATTGTAATCATTTTTGTATTTAGTAAGGTAAATATATTACATATTGCACATTTTAAGTAAGTTACAACACATTGTGGCAAACAGGCTATTATTCTGGCTGTAAATGTACCTGTTTAATTCCTACAGAGAACATGCTTTTTAGTCCAAATCCCATATTCTATATTACTAGATGTATATCTTACATTGTTTATCTTTTGGGCTTTTATTACATAATTTATTCTCAATAAGGCACTTTGTGGTTATTTTTCTGGTGTATTGCTGTCCAGATATCTATTAACAATAAGATGTTTACTATCCTGAATGTATACACACCATATGAGTCACATCAAAATGAAGATGAATACTTTAATAGACTGGCTTTCATTAACTCTTTTATTTCTGATAACCATTCCAGTAGTGTTTATGTGGTGGGAGATATGAATGCTGATATTTCAGACAAGAGTTCGTTATTTGCTAGGCATTTGCTACAGTTCTGTGATGATAATAATTTTATATTATCCAGCCAAATGCTCTTACCTGCAGATAGCTACTCTTATATAAGTGAGGCCTGGCACACTACATCATGGCTTGATCACTGCATCAGTACATCTGATGCCCATTCTAGCCTAAGTTCAATAGAGATTGTGTATGAGGCATCCATGTCTGATCACATTCCTTTTATTATGTCACTTGACTGTATATACTTCTTTCCTTCAGGTACGACTCTTTTACAGGAGTGCCCCTATGCCAACAGAACCTCTCACTGGAGAAAGCCAGTGTCCTCTTCAACATGGCCGCCCTCTACTCTCAGATTGGTACCCGTAGTGACCGACAGACAATAGCTGGCCTGGAGGAGGCCATCTCTTCCTTCCAGAAAAGTTCAGGTAGGAACAGATAGGAGTCATAAACTGGTTTAACCAGTCACCTACTCTCTCACCAGGAAAAACACTGACATCAACATTGTCTCAACATGTAAAACAGCCCATCACAGCCACAAAATAGCCAGGTGTAGTGGTTTATTCAAACTAGAAATGTTGCCGACACTTCCTAATGACCTTCACACGCACTGTTCAGAAAAAAATGCACAAATACTTATTTTCAGAGTATGTGCCAGCCTCCACCCTCTGACTTCTGCACCATGACGGAGAATGAATGCTCTTAATGTTTCTCTGGCTTCTTGTCATGTGGCTAAGGTCCAGAGAAGCACCCATCATATGAACTGGTTTGCCAACCCACTGAGGTTTCAGGAAGCTAAGACAAGTCTTGAAAAAATTATGACTTGGCAGCATGAGTATTGCACTATAATTACAGTTCTGAACAGGCCACAGCTTTGGTTTTGTTGCTTTGATGGCTATAATTTAGGCTTGTACTAAGTTAAACAATTATGTTGTGAGTAACATTGTCACCAGTATAAAGAGCCAGCAATAAACTAAGCTGGGAGGTGAAATGCAGGGATGCTTTCTGTAGCAGGGCTGCTGCAGTGCCCTCTGGCCAGGGACACGAGGAGGTTTCAAGAATGGGAGGAGCCAGCCAACAATGGCAGAACCTTATATGAAGACTAGCAAGACAGTGCTCTGTTATTAAGTTGTCTACATCTCTCTGCTGCTGGGTTATTAATCTGTAAAATAAGAGGGAAGCACTCTGAGTTGGAATGCAGATGGTCTTATTGCTTCCATCGAACATAAAAAAGTAATTTAGGAAGGTTTGCGTCTTGGCTCAACTTTAAAGAAGAACATTGACGTTGATCTCAGTGCTAGCAATGGATGCTGTAGTAACATCAACAGACCTTAGGAAAGGAAGAAGTAGATGCTCAGACAAAGAGAATGTACCAGCACGCTGAAGTCATTCTGTGGACCCGCAAACTATATGCCTCTCCCAAATGGACTGTTTGAGTTTTGCATAAATATTCACTGTTGCCCAAAACTACTACTAATATTACTAACTACCACTGTCAGAATAGTCTATATCCTTGACGTTCCACTTCCGGGATTGCTCCGTTGCAGCCGGGAAAATCCGCTGGATTTCACTCATTTAGGCTGGATATCTGTTGCCTTGGGCTACCTTTGTGTTGGCCGTCTAAACTAATATATGAGGACTATGGTTACCTGGTCCTCAGGTCTCTGCAGGGTAAATCCAGACAGCTAGCTAGACTATCTGTCCAATCTGAGGACTATGGTTACCTGGTCCTCAGATCTCTGCAGGGTAAATCCAGACAGCTAGCTAGACTATCTGTCCAGTCTGAGGACTATGGTTACCTGGTCCTCAGATCTCTGCAGGGTAAATCCAGACAGCTAGCTAGACTATCTGTCCAATCTGAGGACTATGGTTACCTGGTCCTCAGATCTCTGCAGGGTAAATCCAGACAGCTAGCTAGACTATCTGTCCAATCTGAGGACTATGGTTACCTGGTCCTCAGATCTCTGCAGGGTAAATCCAGACAGCTAGCTAGACTATCTGTCCAGTCCGAGGACTATGGTTACCTGGTCCTCAGATCTCTGCAGGGTAAATCCAGACAGCTAGCTAGACTATCTGTCCAATCTGAGGACTATGGTTACCTGGTCTTCAGATCTCTGCAGGGTAAATCCAGACAGCTAGCTAGACTATCTGTCCAATCTGAGGACTATGGTTACCTGGTCCTCAGATCTCTGCAGGGTAAATCCAGACAGCTAGCTAGACTATCTGTCCAATCTGAGGACTATGGTTACCTGGTCCTCAGATCTCTGCAGGGTAAATCCAGACAGCTAGCTAGACTATCTGTCCAATCTGAGGACTATGGTTACCTGGTCCTCAGATCTCTGCAGGGTAAATCCAGACAGCTAGCTAGACTATCTGTCCAATCTGAGTTTAACACCTATATATGGCTAGACAGAATATAAGGATACAATCTATTTCTGTCTTTTCCCCATTCAGCTCCCATTCACACACAAGACCCAAACTCGAGGGGTTCACTGTGGACATGAGAAAGAGAGAAAAAATAATGAATTTCCTATGGTCAATAAAATGGATTTACAAACAAAATACAAAACAATATCTTAGTCTGCATTAATCAAATCCCATAAATCAAATTGTTTTTGTTATCACAAAGCTAAATAGGATCTTGATTATCCAGGGTCACATGCTTGTCTCTTAAATAACTGACCAAAAGAACTTTATTCAGATTACAAGACTAGAAAGACTAAGGTACAGAATAAGAAGAAGCCTTTCTTCTTTTACCATTGTTTTTTGGCACAGTGCCTCCCAACTGACCTAAATTATTATTGTTATTATTGTTGTTGGAATAGTTAGGTTTCAAGCTGTGCTGATCGCTCATTCTCACCCAGGTATCCTGAACCACCTGAAAGAGACACACACCCACACTCCCAGCTACGACATGAGCCCAGCCATGCTCAGTATGTTGATTCGGATGATGCTTGCTCAGGCTCAGGAGTGCCTGTTTGAGAAGACTGCACTGCCTGGGATCCGAAACCAGTTCTCTTCCCTGATGAAAATGGCCCAGGAGGCTGCAAAGGTAAATATCCGCAAAAACACACACTCCTGACATTATTTAGGCACAGTATTCTTTCTTTCGCTGTGGACTTAGTAGGGTATACTGTAGGTAAAGTGAATGTAAAGTAATAATGTTGCCACAGTCCAATTCCTTACTTCTATCAGCAATTGTATCCAGATCAGAGCTTCTCATGTGCTACCAGTAACTCTATCCTTCTTTTCCTGCCAGGTCTCAGAAATCTACGACCAACTCCATCAGTCCATGATCCAGACGCCAATCAAAGACAATGTCCCGTTCTTCTGGTCCACCATGTCGCAAGTCAAAACCAACCACTATAGCTCCATGGCACATTACTTTGCAGCCTCAGCGCTCCTGGACCACCAGTGTAAGAATAACTGAGAGATGAGACATTTTAATAATTTTCACACACATGTGTTTAAGGGATGCCAGAGCATGGTTTAACAAAATTCTGAATTTATAGAAAATCAGAAGAGAAAAAAAAAATCTATTTGCTAGTTATTTTAGATTCAAGCTCTATTACATAAGCATGCAAGCTATTTTTTCACGCTTATGAAAAGCACTACTGTCAGTAGTAGTAGTAGTAGTAGTAGTAGTAGTATTTGTAGTATTTTTGTAGTGGCAAAATTAACACCAGTCAATTAGCTCTTCTAACAACAACACAGGTAGAGTTTATCAGCAAAGTTTTATTCTTATGATTAACAACCTCCACCCCTCACTCGGTATGGTATTAGCCTGTCTGTTTTGAAACCGGATCTTTCTGGGTAGTCAATGTCAGATGGCTGGACTCAACTACAGTGCTACAATGCTATTGCACAACAGCTATTTAGAAAGACCCACACACTCAACCAGTGGTAAAGAGAGGCCAACTTTCCAGAAACTGGCAGGATGGGCATAGAGTGAGAATGAAGAAAAAAAAGAGATGGTTGGAATGAGCGTAATTGAGTGGATGTGCTGTAGACTGCTGGGGGATTAAAGTTACGTAGCCTCTTAATGCTGCCTGCATAATCAAGTGGCAGAGAGCAAGTGAGAGAGCCAGCACCAGTGGCTGAGGTTGTTGTGGTCTTGTTTTTATCCTTTTTCATTCTTACTACACGTTAAAATTACAATTTAGGGGAGATAAAAACAAACTGAAAATTTAAAAAAGGAAAATAAAAATACAGGAGATTATGTCAAGTTCTCCATGGATATTATGATGTTATAGTTTCAGCCAGTGCTATGAATGGGGCAGGACTGAAAAGAGGAACAACAGAGCGAAGCAGCTTTGAGTTTGGCAGCTCATTAGCAGATTCCTGTGAATCAGGAGAATAAAGCAATTAACCACAGGACTGCAGAGATAGGACACAAAAACAGGACAGAAGGAAGATTGCTTTAGTACACGGATCAACTGCAAACACTAGAACTTTATGCCATTGCTTAGATGCAGACTAGCCAGAGGAAGCCTACAAAAGTTCAGATGCTTTAAATTTACCTTTTTAAATCCTGTGAACCAGGAGATGAAGGAAATGAGAAGACAGTGTAAAGTGTGCAACAATGTATGTATGCTTTGCACACTGATTCATCTATATCCAATGTCCTGTCTACCTCAAATTCAATTCAAATTCATATTTCCTACAATTAAAGCAATCATGGCATCCCGTGTTAGCCCTTTGTTTTTATCATTCACCTCAATCTGGGTGTTACACAACATTCAATTCTGTTAACACCGATTCTTTTTGCGGCCTGTGTGTTTAGTGAGTCTCAGCGACGATGAGGACCAGCAGGAGAAGACCTTGTCACAGGTCTATGATCGCCTTCCTGAGGGACGTTCTCCTCTCGACATCCTGAAAAAGAAAGATGAACGTGAACGCATTGGTAAGAGCGAGCACTTTAGGCTGAGCACATCTCCTTTTCTCTTCATTTTCCATTCACTCCTCTTCTTTGCTACCCACTTCTCCTTATCGGTCCCATGGCAAATTCTCCATCCTCTCCCCAGGTAAAGCACACATTCGTCGGGCCATACTGGGTCATGAGGAGGCTCTAAGGATCTTTGGTTTGTGCCAGCACTTAAACAAGCTGGAGGCCCTGCAGGAGATTTTAAAAGCCAGCCACCAGCGCTCGCTCAACAAGTGCAGTGAATATGAAGATGAGGAAGAGTTTGCGGACTACACGGAGGCCCCAGACATCATCTGTGAGTCTTACTTGTTTTATAGTGAAGACAACAATTGGAACAATCGCAATGTTTATTTAAGTCTCTTAGGTGACAGCTATTCTTCCTGTGGTCGACATGGAAACTAACCAGTCACCTTAGTGTCACCACAACAAACACTCCACTAATGACACTCATGTCAAGCAGAACCAATGTGTTCATTTGTGAGCTTTGTCTCTCAGGGAACTGTTCGTAAAAAGGCTGCAGGGTCGTGTACCACACCTGCTGCATTCAGCTGTGATAAGTGACATTTATTTTCAGGGACAGATGATGTAATGTTTACACTGCTCCCTGCCTGCCTCTCTACAGGGTGACAGTTGAAATGTGGTAATGACACTGAACATTGTATGACGACAGCTTTGTTTTTCTCCCTTCCAAAGCTAAAACAGAGCACAAAGCAGAGATGGAGGTTCCTGCAACCACAAAGGTGAAAGTCACAGACTTCTTCCAGAGGCTGGTATGTGGGTACTAATATTCTTCCACTCACATTGCTGTTTTTTTCTATAAATGATGGTTGGTTTATTCATCAAGTTACATGAAATGGCTCTGGACTTGTGTTTTAGATATTGCAAGTGTATTTATTTTTACACCCAGAGTGTATTTTCTGTTATTTCTGAATACAACCAACCAAGGTGAGTCTCCTGGAAGCTTTGGCACATTTTAGCAGCAGGCAATCCAAAGTCCTATTTTGTTCCCAAAGCCTCCTGGACTTTCATCTATATTAACAAATGCAAAACTAACACTAACCATGGACAGAGGTGCTCTGACCCTGGCTGGATTTTCATTGTGGTGACTGGGAGGGGGGGACTGGCATCCGCTGTCATTGGAACTGGAATCTTCTGTATATGTCCTCTGACTTAAAGAGGCATTCAATTATGAGTCATGTATTTCAATTTTCAATTTCAAGACAAACAACCGTAGAAGCAAATGACTGGAAAGGACAGACATCAGGTGTAAGCAGTGTCCGTGAATAAGTACCTCTTAGGTTCCTGTTGTAAAATCCAACCTGTCTCTTCATTAACAGTCTCCGCAGCAACAAGACTCAAATCAGATTAATGAATAATTAGAATGACATGGTAATTGCAGCCATACTTGTGTCATGTAAGTTGTTTTGTTAAAATAGTTACAAAATGGTACCTATTTTTCCATTATAACGGTTTTATTTGTATTGTATATTGTTCACACTCATTGTGTGTTTGTGTGTGTGTGTGTGTGTGTGTGTGGTGCGTGTGTAAAAAAAAAAAATATTAATCTTAATATACACATACAGTATATTATCATACATCCCAACATTGAAGTAGACATAAGTGACATGTTCAGTATGGGATAAGGATTGTGTGTCTTTTCAAAAGGAAATGTGACTGTTTTTTGTTTTTTTTTAATAAGTTTTATCTTATTTAGTATAGGAAATAATAAATCTGCTATTTGCACAGGCCCTCGAGTAGCCCATATGTTGACTGTATATTTATTTTTTAATTGTTTTTTAACCCTGTGCTGTCGTTGTGTCTGTAACTCTTGCAGCTAAGTTGCTCAGTGTCCAATGCAAATTTCTCCTTAGGGAGACCAATAAAAGTACTTTGACTTTTTCACTTTGGTTTAAGAGGGATTGATCATTTCAATATATACTCAGTGGCCACATGCCTTTTGTGTACCCCCTGGGTGTACATAGTATATGTACAGATGTACTAACAGTATACCGATGTGGACTTATCATGTTTAACTAGCATGTAAGGACACAAAAAAAAGATTATTTTTCTGTATTTTCAGTTTCCCCCAGGCTGTCACCAAATCTTTGAGTTCTAAAACTCTTAAAGGAGAGGATATTAGCCACTTAAGTTAAAAAAAAGAAGCCATATTGACCCCAGCATTCCCCCACTGTCTCCACTCAGGGCCCTCTGTCAGTCTTCTCAGCCAAGCAGCGGTGGACAGCCCCACGGACAATACATCTTTGCCCTAAAGACCGAGACCTGGGCTTCACCCTGAAAGGGGAAACACCAGTCCAGGTGGTTTCGTTGGACCCCCTCTGCACAGCTGCTGTGAGTCAACCTATAGTCCTTACCTTTGGCTGAACATGGGATCTCCTGTTTTGCAGCCAGCCTTTGTTTCAATAAATGTCAGTATGATATTCAAATCAGCTTGCAGAGACTTGAAATGATCCTAATTTAAACTAGAATCCATCACAGCCAACATCATCCCCAGATTGATTTCTATCAACGTTCTGTAACTAATTTTTTAGTTATGGAAAAAAAATGCAAATCAATCTGTGAATGCCATTTTTTTCCCCCTGTTTTCCTTAGGATGA
The DNA here is from genome assembly GCF_008692095.1 of Etheostoma spectabile. NCBI lineage: Eukaryota > Metazoa > Chordata > Actinopteri > Perciformes > Percidae > Etheostoma > Etheostoma spectabile. The sequence goes on along the minus strand of NC_045733.1, from coordinate 20,607,906 downwards.
TCAATTTATGATGACCTACTGAAGGTCATTGTTTTCTCTCATCTTTATTAACCGAGGAGTCATCAGATACATCTGTATTTCACACCTAGGACAGGGGAAGTGTTTTCATCTTCTGCAGGCTGTAAGACATAAGTAAACAAACAGAAAACTATATTATTGCAGGGGCCATGTCCAGTAATGTCTTCTGTTAAACTTCAACAAAAGCCAGAAGCATATGTAACTCCATATTATTGCAACAGGATTAACTAGCAGGGAGTGACTTTGTCTATCGAGATAGAACTAACAGCGTTTGCAATTTCATGCATGCTTTCCCCCTGAATGACAAATAAGTTCACACAACGTCTTATTTGCTCAGAGAACCTTTTGAATAAATAAATTAATTCTCGGAAACCTAACCAGCCTCAAAGAATGTTGGGAGAATGTTTGGAGGATGTTTGGAGGCGCTCCCTCCCCCTCCACAGCCACTCTGGCTACTAATTTAATTAAGAATCCGAGAGTATTTTCTTTCTGACAGCTCATTAGGAGGTGCTGACAAAGAGCAGACTTTTATAAGGCCCTGCAGGCTTTGCAGAGATTAGTAGTATTACATAAGTCTAACTTGGCCAAACTCTTTATAATGTTTAATACTGCATTCAACAGGATTATTTAGGAACCAACTGAGTTTGTAACCTGCCTCTGGTGAACACAGATCAAGTTATCAGACAGAAATAGCTGAACTCATGTTGATAAGACAGATTTCCCACAGCTATGAAGTAATGTGCTCTGGTACACATAGACACTTTGGACAATGTTTGAGCTGCTTAAAAAAAGCTTTGTTTGGGACTTAACCTCCGTGTTTTCTCTGCTGATCGCAGGGTGTTGATGGAAAGTAGGGGAACATGACTTTGTTGCCATTTAAACAAACCCTCAGCTGTAAATATGTGATCTGCCTGCTGCAGCATCAGGGCATTTCACTGGCCCTCCTCTCTGACTCCTGTTCCCCCCAATGTCCTTTCTAGGCTGATGGTCTGAAAGAGAGTGACTACATTGTTGCCGTGGGCGACACAGATTGCAAATGGATGGGCGTGAGCGATGTGATGCGGCTGCTGAAGGATGTGGATGAGGAAGGGATTGACATCCAGGTGATCAGCATCATGGACAGCAACCCACCAATGGTATGCCATGCTCTCTTTCCTTCCTATTGGCTGAGAAAAAAGCCATTGGATTTTGTATCCAATGACTAAACACTATAGTTGTTGTCTATACACTTTCCCATAAGAAATCTTTGGATATGACCTACATGTAGTGCATAAAACAGATTCCAGCTGTATGACTTTTGAAATTATCTGACAAATTCACAACAAGTTATCAGGACAAAGAGCTCAAATCATTTAGTTTTAGGCTCATTCTCAGTGGGACATGCAGTTGTTAGAAAGTAACAATATGTGAGAAAGCAATTTATTTAATTCTACAGGGTTTTATAAGTTGGTACAATTTGATTTTATTGTATGTTGTTTCTGTTATTTTGTCCAGCACTTTTCATTTTAGGCACAGCTGCTCCTCAATAGTCTGTTTAGGATTCTGGGTATTTATTGACCTCTGTTGAGAAAATAATAACTTATTGACCCCACATATTAATTGAGACTGTACGGCGTCCAGGGCAACTCTTTGATTAAACAGTCGTTGCCTTCTCTGTCCAGCCTACCAAGAGTGCCACCTTCTGCGGAAACCTGCCTAAAACCTACTCCATGATTTGTCTGGCCTATGATGATGACGACAAGAACCCCAAGTCCCGCAAAGTAACCAAGAAGCCATCCTTCCTCAGCTGGGGTCTGAAGAACAAGCTGAAGAGCGCCAGCACCCTCAGCCTTCCCACTGCTGACCACTCCGGGGGGCTTCCCTGGAATAAACCCTGTCCCACGTTCCCCAGCTCCAGCACCTACAACGACAGTGCCCTCTACTGAGCTAGCTGCAGACTTCTTACTGTCTGCAAGCAGCGTTCAGTATGCGTATTAGGCCTAGTATGGCTGTATACCGTACCATGTTGTACCCATACTGGACCTGCTATGGTACAGTACCAGTGCCCTTTGGTGTTTCCACTGGAATACTGAACAGTAGTGTATGTAGTTGTTTGTCACCAGTGCATTGATGACATTTCTGCCAGCTACTTTAGAAAGTGGCTGTGACATGTACTGTATATAGGTGCCTTTGTTAAACATGGACACCTTCCCAGCACAGTTCAGTATCTGAAGTAAACTAGGCTGCACACCAAACACAATGGGAAATCCTTCTGTACCATACATACCAGCATGTGTACAGCACATGACAACTGCACTCTGGGAAAAACATACCAGTTATCATTCCAGTCTATATATATCTACACAGCACTGAGATAGGCCTCTAAGCTAAACTGTCATCTCAGAATGTTTTCTGGAAGGAAACCTCCAGACGAATTGAAGGACGAAAACAAAGTTGTACAAACACACCCAGTGTCGGTTTCTACTTGACTGCAACAGGGATCATTTTATTGTGGTTTACACAGTCCCTTGTTAGTTCCATTGTGTACGGATGTAGCTGTGCAGTTATGTTCCATGTGTGTCCTCAATACATGTCATGTTTCATACTGTATATGTGAAGGATTAGGTCATTGCCACGATATTTGTTGCAGTCGGTAGATACTGATCAGTTGTTGGGGTTTGAAATGCATACATTTTCTAACTAGATGTTCTAATCCTTGTTGCAGTATGTTAAACAATGATTGAGGGAAAAACAAATAGTGCCGTTGTTTTTTTGTCTAGGGAGAGTTGATGAATGCAATGTTTTGTAAGCTGCTAAAAATCACAAACTGTATATATATCTTGGTTGTGTATTATTGTCACTTTTGTAGTTGTAAGACAGCCTTTGAGGATTATTATTTCTGCTAAGTGTCATGCCTGGGACAAAGTGTAAATGGAAAATATTGGTATTTTAGGTTTGCTTAATATACCGGATATGCCACAGACCAAAATGCCTCCATGTCCCTAATATGCCAGGATGTACCATTTCCTATCCTGACTCATCTAACCCAGTCCTGGCCCTCTTTGATCAGTGCTGTTGCTGTCTGGCAGTTTGTCAATTTGTAAGAAGAGCATGAGCTACGTGTCTCTCAGTTAATGTGAATCTTGATGTAGTTAACAGGTTATTTTGTGTCCAGAAGGGAAGAATGTGGTTAGACTGCATCGTACCTCGACAGCCGGTCAACTAACTACTACATGGATCAAAGTCCGCCGTCAGGTTTCTTCTACCTGTCCTAATCCTAGTCACATCCCCCATTTTACTGACACTTTGCAGTGTTGGACTATCTCTTTATCTACAAAGTAGATTCCTATACACATTTGATAATCAAATTATTTATGTAATAAAAAACAAATACTCAAAAAAATATATGTATTTATATATACACCTTTACATTGTAGGTTTCAGAACAGTTTAGTAATGGTCAAGTTGTGAATTTTTGCACGTTGGATTTTTTTAAAGAATGTATTTTACTAGCTTTGCTTAATCCTTTGGTGAACTTATATACTGGTACGTTTTGTCTATGTAAAGATATTTTAAGCGTTTTTAAACGGTAACACTGAGAAGATGTAACACTCTTTACTGTCTCTGTTTACCTAATTGGTGTTTTAAGTGCCATGTATGCTTAATCATGAAGGAAAATGCCAAGTGTATTACAAGACTGTGCAGTAATTGATTAATATTAATAAGTACTAACATCTCTTAGTGCATTCCACCATGCATAGTGATTCTAAATGCCTTGGTCTATATGCAGAGTTATTGTACTGGACCTATTCTTCTAAAAGGTCTCAGGTTGCATTTACTACTTTCTCTGTATTTTGTGTTGCATGACACCTGTGGCGTGAATACCTTGTCCGTAAGTCTTTGTGTCATTTGTATGAACTCAAATCTCAATAAAAAAGGGGAACTAAACAAATTTCCTGGATGTTATTGAATATATGTGTGTGTGTGTGTATATATATATATATATATATATATATATATATATATATATATATATATACACACACACACACACATGTGGTTCAGTGTATCTCTGCGATTGAACCCACCAGGCAGGTTAGGAATGACTGGAATGAAGTTTGAACACAGCCCTCAGTAAGCCGACATACACCACGTCAACACTCATGAGTTAGCAACAGTCTGGCCCGGGATCACATGGCCTCCTAATCTGCCATCAGGCCTTTCTTCACACATACCAACATGCTCTCTGTGCAATATATGGGCACTTGTTTGGGGTTTTACTAAAATACAATAGCTGACTGTTTAATCTATTAGCTTTGAAATTTGAAAATGAATTCCCATATCAAATTCTCTTCAGTATTTAGATTTATTTTAAGAGGAAAAGTTGATATTGCAGGAACCAAATCTGTTGACTTTTGGTTATAGGATTCACACTTCCACCATTTCTAAGGGCAAAGGGCAGCACTGGGTAAAACCTTTTTTCAGCTGATTTATAGCCAAAAGAAGACTAAAAATACATGTGTTTTTTGTAGTAAAATATGACAATCACCCTGCACAGTGCAGGTGGATATTATGACAAAATGTCTTTTAGCTATCTGTTCATGCTTGAAAGTAGGGGGATATTCAGAAAAGTTTGAAAGGTATCACCCACAAACATCTTTATTTAACTTTATATGCCAAGTTCTGCAGCAAACTGTTTTAAAAATGTCAAGGATAAAGTGGACTGGATGGAAGACACATTTAAATAGTCTGTCTCAAGGTATTACTGAAACGTTATTTTAAGGGACATATTCAATTGTAATTTTTACTGTACATTAAAAATAATATAGTTAAGAAAAAAAATAAAGGAATTTACAACTTGTGCTGAGGGACAGTAAATGACAGTTGATCATCAGATGGAACGACATCGCCCTCTGTTGGCCAGTCCGCTGGTTTGTGAGGACGTCGTTGCTAGGTAAATCATACTAGTCACTGATTGGCTTCTCTTCTCACGTTTAGCCAATCAGCACTACTTTTGTAGCAAGGTGCTTCTTGTAGAGAAGCGTCTAGATACGACAAATCTGCACAGAGCCAGCCTGTTGAATATAGTTAGCTAGCTCGCTTATTTAGGGTAAAAGAGGACATATCATTTTAAATACATGACAAGTAACGTTAAACTTTCTTAATGCCATTTGACTGAAGAAATACTGTTGTTGAATCCAACTGTTCGCCTAAACAGAGACATTAAGCTAGCTAGTAAAGCAAAGGTCACAAAACCTTGTTTCACTATGTTGAAACTGAGCTTCAGAAGGGAGAAAGACAAGGAGTTTGTAAGTTTCTCGTCTTTTTCTAAAATATATTATCTTTGTCCTTTTTCCAACTAGGCACACGTCTGGCTTAAATGCTTCTTTTTTAATCTTTCAACGTTAGCTAGCTAACACTAACGTTAACCTAGCGCAAGATAACGTTAACTTCGGTGGACGTTGCTAAACGTTAGCAAGATATTTCAGAGATGTTTAAGCTAGCTAGCTAGCTAGCTAACGTTCGGCAACACCAGCTTTGTAACGTTACGTCTAGTGGTGTATTCATTTTTTTTTTTTTACCAAACTTAAAGCAGGTAACGTTATGTATTGTTTGCCAATTTGCATTTATTTAGAAAGGCAGCTCAAGTATAACTGAATGACAAATTGCCGAAAGAATAAGTCCACAGCTGTTACAGGCTGTTGTCAATGTTTGGTTTCTCATTTATGAAGTGTTGGATTTTGTAATGATCCTTTCCACCTTCCCACACACATCCCCTCTTTCTTTCCCCTCGGTTTGGGTGTTATTTGTTGTGCTAGCTAACTTTCGTCACAGGACCTACATCGTGTGTGTTAATTGTCTATGTGATGCTAATCTTCTTCCCTAACCTTCCTTGTGCGTGTTGTGCAGAAGCATATAGCTCATGGTTTGATCCCTGCCGCCTCCATTGCTCCCAAGCCTGCTGTGCCTCGTACCCCGCCCCCACGCAGCCCAGACCCCTCACCTGAGAGACCCAGGTACCTAAAGGGCCATCAGTCCATCAGCTCCAGCACCAGCCTCCTTTTATCCTGCTGTGTTTCCTCCGGCACGGTTTCCTTTTAAACCACTGTTTTGTCATATTATTTCTCTCTTTATTTCCCACCACAGTCCTTCAGAGGTTACGTTATGGGAAAATTATAGGCAACATACTCTACAAGTTACCTTAGTAACATCTTTTTGCAAGATTGTAACAGATTATTGACCCATTTGCTCAAGTTGATGCCTCTACATTTCTCAAAAATGTATTCTCTTGTATCAACAGCCTGCGCATGACTTCATGCTGTCCTCAGACATAGACTTAGGGCTTAGAATCATCATTTTTAATGTTGATTATTTTCTTGATTAATCGTTTAGTTGTTTGAAATGTCAGAAAATGAAGAAAAAAAAATGACTCTCTGTGTTTTCCAAAGCCCAAGATGACGTCCTCTAATGTCTTGTTTTGTCCACTATTTAAATATATTCAGTTTACTGTCACAAAGGAGTAAAGAAATAAGAAAATATTCACATTTAAGAAGCTGGAATCACAGAATTTAAAAAAATAACTGAACTTTGCAGCTCTAATTGAAATGTGGTAGAAAAGTTGAATTCTGGTCTCATCCTTTAAGAACTTTCACTGCTATTGTCACTGTAATGCAGAAGAGGTTTGCCATTCTGTATTTAATCATCTCTAAGCATCATCATACATTTACCTTTCTTTACCCCAGGTTCATTCTTTTTCTTTGCTCAACATACTGCATCTGGTCAACCATACAATATAATATGTATCTATATTCATGGTGGATTTAAAACAATGCTTTCAAATTAATTTAGGGAAACTAAATGAGATGTTTGTGCTCCCTTTTCTAACAATGAATCACATCAATAACATTAAAAATAATGAATGATTGGAAACTATGACTTGAAAAATGACAAGCCATCATGCATGCATACATATTATGTAAAGTATAAAAGTCACCTCATATGAATTACGTCTTTCAATCTACAGATCCGCCTTAGCAGCAGCCATCTTGTCTTCTTCGCTCACTGGACAGACATGGGCCATCCCCCCTGTCTGGCCAAGGTCTTTGTCTGAGAGTGGCCAATCAGAGTCCTTCATATCTGAACCAAACATCAGCACCGAACTTTTCCTCAGGTAAACCCCCTCTGGCAAGTACACTAGTATTATCACACTAGTACCAAGTGTGTCCCAGTAAAAAAAAAAAAAAGGGCCAAAATAGTACACAATAGTACTACTTTAAGGTATAGCAGTAAAAGGAAATAAGTAAGTCAGTTCTCTCAAATAGGAAATTCCAGGTTCTCCACCAGGATTTAAATGTACAAAAGAGCTATCCATAGAATTTGATATTTAACTTTGAAAAATAAAATCCTTTTAATGTAAAAGATTTCTCTCAGTATCTTTGAAATATACTGTAGGCCTTCTGGTTTTAATAATCTGTATCAATGAACGGGTGCCGCAGTACACAGCATGTTTAGACAGAGAATATCTGTCTCAGGAAGCCCTCTAAACTAATCTAAAAAAATTCAAGGCAATTTTCTAAATAAGGCTTTTTAGTAGAAGACAGTACGCAAAACACAGTTGTAAAATAAAATTAATGATTGGCTGAATTCCATTTGGCCGTTTTGGTTACAGGGTTCTTACATTGGGCATGCAGGCACACTGTCCCACTGATATGGCTTACTGGAATACAAAGCCATCGTTAATGTTATCAGGTCCATCGGGGCTTTTCCTACTATGAAAAGTCAAAAAAAAGTCAAAAGAAGAAATGTCTTCTGTGAAAAAGGCCTTTTATGGAAGTTAAGTAGTTTGTGTTACGTTTTTATTCCAATGAATAAGATACAGCAAACTTTCTTACCTTCCTCAGAGATAGATGGTCAGAAGATGCGGCTAGCCGACCACGCCTGTCCTCCCCTGACCACTCAGAGGAGGAGTTAGAAGACAAGGAAGAAGAGGAGGTGGAGAGTGAAGAGGACAGGGAAGAACATGTTTACCACACTCTTGGCAGACCGGAGAATTGTTCAATCACAGAACCTGTCTACTCCCTGCCACTAAAAGCTAAGGTGAGATTCTACAGGACAATTTCATTGTTATTGGGTGTAAGCAAGTTTCCAAATAGAGTGTCGCTAGTTCTAATCCCAATTGGAAAAAAATGTTTTTTCATTAAAAGCAAACGAGAAACATTCTCCCCTCCATAAATAACTGCGGCCATAGAGCTGTTTTAGCAAATTAGTTATTCTCTATCTAGAGTTTCTGAGCAGATGACTACAGCCAATAGACCAGTTTTATGTCAGATTTTTAACAGAGAGTAATAGCAGGAACAGTGCAGGTTTAATTAATAGCCTTTATAACAACATGCATCACATTCAAATCTGCCAGTTTTGGAATGGCCTACTGAGTTATTGTTATTGTTATTAGTTACACCTGTGCCTTTTTGAAGTCAGAATATCTACATTTGAATGTTTATAAGGGAGGATATTTATTCATTCTCAATTATACTTTATACTTGGTTTAGTTTGTGATGTCTATAAAGTTGTGTTTGTATTGTGATACCAATCTGATCCACTGAGAGGCGCTGTTGTCCACAGAATAAAGGTAAAGTAATGTATTGACTCCATTACTGTAGAGAAGGGATTTGTGTAGATTACTGTCACAGCTTTTGGTCAAGTCAAGTCAGTTTTCATCAAGAATGAATTACGTGCTCACACTCCATACCCATAAAATAGAGAAAAATACAATTTACACACATACCTCAATTATACATAACACATATAAAAAAAAATAAAAAAAGTAAACATTATTTAAAGCTAGGCGTTAATAGCCTGAGGAATAAAAAAGAGCATACGTTGTTTCACAGAGTTACTATCACGGCTAAACCGCGTCAATACCACAAAAAATCAGTCAATAATTTTAAAGATTGTGGTGTTTTCGGTGTTCCTGATCCGTGCTTGGCTATGTCCCTGCATCAAAAGTGGATTAGTCTGTACATTGCGGTTTTCTACATTTGGCATGCTTTATTCCTAGATTCCCGCTGCATAATAAAAACTTGCCTCGAGTTCAGCATTAGTCCAATTAATCAACCTGAAAGTTGCTTGTTTTTTTGTAATTATGTCACTGTGAAAGGTACTAGAAGTAGCCACACGTCTGAAATGTCTTTCTGTCTGCGTCTGAAATGTCTTTCTTTACCTACTCATAGTTAAAGGGGAACTACTCCCATTTTCCAAATTCATACATGGTATTCCTGTGATCTAAGACAGACCAAAAATATTAGTAAAAATTAGGGGGGATCACCAGACGCCTCCCGATACAATATCATCACAATACTTATGCCACAATATGATATTATTGCGATTTTAAACATATTGCAATATTCAATTCGATTTTATTTACACTTTCAAATCCAACAGAAGTTATCTTAGGACACTTCACAGCTAGAGTAGGTCTAGACCACACTCTAACTTACAGAGACCAAACAATTCAGAGAAGCTGTCTTTAGATAATAATAATATAATAAATCTTTTGAGGTGTTTGGGGCCAAGCACAATAACTTCAGTTTTGTCAAACATCAGGAAATTGTTGTTCATCTAGGATTTTATGTCCTTAAAGCGGGCTTGAAGTTTAAGAGTGTGATCTCATCAAGTACAAAAAGTCTGGAAGGGCTACATGGACTATGAATTTGGAAAAAAAATTATAGAGGACACAGAGCACCCAGGGGAATGTTCTGAGTATATGGGGAACATTTTGTTTCTCAGAACTGAGAACACTACAATAGAACAAAGCTCATTTTGGTGTTAAAAACAAGGCAAAATCAGTCTCCTATTCATTGTCTATGGAGCAGCTCCAGACTTTACACTTGATGACATCACAAGTTTGAGACTTCTCTGGTTTTTGGCTTTAAAATTTCTTCCCAAAATCCCAATGGTTATATCTCAAGAGTCTGCTCTTCTCTCACGGTATATTGGTCTATTCTATTCATGTTCTTGTCCTTTATGCTGCTACATTGGGTTGTTGCTAACCTATAGAGGTCCCAATGGGCTCTGTTTCCCCATGTCACTTGTCTTTCCAGGCTATCAGAGTCTAGCTGCCTGCTTCTTTATTCACCAGTTAAAGTTAGCTGAAAACCTTTGAGCAACAGAGGAAATAATGTTTCTTTTCCTTGTACTATAAACTAAGCATAAATAGTGGATTTGTAGCATTACAAAAATGGGATCCATAAGAAGCATCAGTCTATATCCTCATAAATCGACAGGACCGTTAACAGACAACCACATTACTTTTTTATATTCAGAAATTAACAGATACAAACATTACACTGAGATATGGAACACGTTCCAGAGCCAAAAAACACAGAGAGGAAAGCTGGGAGGGAGGGAGACAAAACAACACATGCAGAAACAGACACACACACACACACACACACACACACACACACACACACACACACACACACACCACACACACACCACACAGACACAAGACAAGAGCCCAATCACACGTGCAGGTTGAGGTAATTAGATATTACCAAGTGTCCAGGGTCTTTTCCGGCGCTCCATGGATGTGCGCTGTTGGTAGCAGACAACCACATTCTTTCTCGTTTAGGGTGAGGAGTTATTGTAAGGAATATACTCAGTTGGCAGTTTATAAGGTAAACCTTGCTTATACTAATAGGTGTTGTATAAAATGCAACACAGTTCAACAGCATCTTGAACTACAGCCTCCAAAATGAGCATACGGTAAAATCAACCCTTAACTAAAACATTTTCAACAAAAACTGGATAAAAGTTATAACCTTCATAAAGTTAGAATTTATTGCAGGAAGGTTGTTTTTACACTGCGTTTCAATCAGGAGAGACATGTTTGCAGATATGCAAATAAGGTTTATTGTACAGCTGAATAAAATGTACAACGTCTTTGGCGATTAGACTCCATCACTATAGGACTATTTCGTATCCATATATAGGGGTAGAGAACCATCAGTCACCCCTATGGACCGGCGGTGGCAACGAAGAAGCCCGAAGACCAGAGCGAAGGAGGCTCCGGACCGGTCTGCTGGAGTATATGAGGAGGAAGGGGGGGTGGAGGGTTGCACTCTTTGCCTGAAACGACAGCAAAGAGAGAAACTGATTTTTTTTTTAAAGGTTTGTGACTCTGTGATTGGCCCTTGAAATTTGTGTACGATTCTGATTGGTTTAGCAGGAAGGTGAACACCTCCAACAGCTGATTGGAGTTAGGTAGAGCATTGAATAAGAGTAAGGGCTTCCTGATAGGTCTTACGCTGAGCTACATTTCAATCAGGAGAGACGAGTTGCAGATATGCAACAGTTGATAATACATAGCATTATCATAGCATGATATGATAATAGCGTAACATAGCATGATAAAATATACATTTATTTGCATAACAGCTGAATTGATTTAGGAGAGCATCTATAAAAGTTAGGTCTTGCCTGAAAGAATTTACGCTGACCTACATTAGATGTACCTAACAAACTGCCAACCTGTGGTTATAATGGCTTATTTTCTATTCAGGATAGTTGTGCATCCAGCCATTAGACCTAAGATTGTGGTGTAAAATAAACAGGTAATAGTGAGCGGTTGACATTCAGTCTTTCCCACACATTGATGTATTTAATTCTTTCTTTGCTTCTATTTCGCTCTTCTGTTTTAACTGTGACTCTTCCCTCCACTAAACTCCCCACTGTGACTCATTATTGTTGCTTAAATGTGTCTCTGAATACAATGCACTGGCAAGATCTTATTTTCCACATTTTGACAATGGCCATAAAAGCAGCGGCCTCTGAAATGGCCTGGCACAAAAGGGATCCAGGCAGCGCAGCTTTGGAAATCTCTCTGACTGTATGTTGGTTTGATCTGCCTCTCTTCCAGACCAGTACACCCCATCTGAATCAGATGTCTGGCAAAAGAGGGCCTTCTCCAGGTAAAAGAATATGAAAACAATACTTACTAACTCAATCTGTCAGTAGTGAAAAAATACCCCCCCCTATAGGATGAATGCTGCAAGCTGATGCTCCTGCTGGTTGTAACCACTGATGTGAAGAGAAGGTGGTAGCATTTACAATATTGTGTTAGGTGTATACAGCAATATTTCTTAGCAGCCACCAGTAGTGTATATATAGCAGTTGAAGTGCAATCTCTCAAACATCATGCAGCAAAATACATGTTATGATGTTGGTGGTGTATTGTTAATGAACTTTAAAATAACTGTGGTTTTGAATTCAGAAAGAACAAAGCTATGGAACTCTCAGTAAGAATACATTATGATTTATACCTCCATTAACCTAACAGAGACTTTTCTGTTTAGAGGCTAATACATTCTTTTAACCCATGCAAATAATAGGAAAGAATGGCCGAGAGACTTTGCTACACTTCATATGACTTCTCAGACATTTTCAGTGAAAGGTTAAGATACTTCTCTTATTTAACCAAGCGTTAGATTCACAGCAGACATGGTATAGCCTTACAACAATAGAGCTAATTGGAAAGCCTCATTATTGCTGTTATTACCAGAGCTGGCTTCAGGCTTTTGAAAGTGCTAAATTAAAAAATGTATGTCCCTGAAATGCTGCTACCTTAAATATAATAATAATAATAAATAATTTTTCCTACATACAGGCTGACTGTGTTCTTAAGTAACAGGTTCAAGCTATGGAGAAAGTCACTTTTACAGAGCAACACACAAGACCCAATGCTACTTCTGCAAATGATTTTTTTCTCAATCTCTCAGATTTCCCTGAGGAAACCAGTGTCCAGTCTCCTGAAGCCATCGGTGCTTCTTCCAAGAAGAAAGCCTCTGTCAGGAAAAGCCGTGGAAGTTGGAGAGAAGATGTACAATGTAGGTGGATGTCCTTAAGTAGCCTGCTGTGTCTGCTTTTCATTTTGACTTATATTTTTATACCATACTAAACCATTTTTTATACCACACAATTCCATGATATTCCCTTTGTTGGTTAGGTTATTACTAATGTATATGATATATTCTCATACAGTTGTTAGTTTAAGTCACTTAGTATATTCCAAGACATTGGCCAAGTGACTGTCAAATTACTTATATACAACTAATATATAACAGTTCAAGAAAGTTTCAACTTCACACACAAATTTCTTTGTTGATGTAATGGCCATATTACATATGTGCATATTCCCATACGTTTTGTTTACAATATTTATGTTTATCTTTCCTATTACAGCCCAACTATCCATCCTAACCACCGATCAACCCAGCCAAGCCAAAAACCCTAAACAACCCACCCAACTGTCTCCAGAGCCCAGCAGGGCATGCAGTGAGGCGCAGAGGGACGTATTGTGGGCCCCGCCAGAGAAGAGTACAAGGATGGTAGATGAACAAAAGTTACTGGAGGAGAGACTGCAACGGCTTGAACAGGAGATCAGTCACAGCCAAGCCTCCTCAAACCTGAGGTTATCTGCAGGTAGAGTGGAGGAGCCGTTAAAGATGTACAGAGAGACAGAAAGAGAAACATTAGGGGTGGGGAAGGGAATGATCAGAGAGAAATAAAGAGTAACTAGCAAAAGAATGATGGTAGTGGGACTGAAGCAGTGAGTCACAGCAGACAGATGGATGTGTAGAGTGTATATGAGGGAAATGGTGCTGTGAGTAGGTGTGGCTCTGATCCTTGAACTCTGCAGTAACATTTTCGGCATGATGAGAAGCAGAGGGTGAGGGAGTAATGAAAAAGAAACGCGAAATGGAAAAAAAAATCTAAAAGAGTTTAATGAAGGTTTGAAAATTGACAGTTTGAATGGGTAGCGGGTTGTCTTGGTAATAGGGACTCTGACTTCCTGGTGGGCAGAAAGACGCAGCATGGAAAAGTACTACTGTTATTCTCTGCTGGTGAAGCATTAATTATGTTCTCCTTATTATACCCCAAGGGTTAAATTCTGTCCAAGCCAGCAGACCACATGGGGAGTCAAAGCTATGTTGAAGAAAGACCAAAGCCATCTTGCCATCTCTGTTCTTTCCTTTTGAAACTATGATAATAAATATGGCTATTGCATTGTATATTGTTAGGCCACTTAGCCCTTGACTTTGACAAGTCTTGTTTAGAAAATGTTTATAACCTGATCTGCTGTGCTTACAGGCAGCCAGGCAGAGCTACTGAATTTGAGGCAACATGCTCAGGAGCTAGTGGATGAAAATGATGCCCTCAAATTGACAGTGCACCGTCTGAATGTGGAGCTGAGCCGCTACCAAACCCACTTCAGACCACTGTCCAAACAGGAGGTAGGACTAGCTACAAGGTAACACCTCTGCTTTTTGAGTTGCACCTCTTGTATCTTGAATATTGCCGAAGCTCTAGGTTTAACTCTCTGCTGTGTTTCTGGTACAGAATATATAATATTTTGAATAAGAGCTTCTGTATTCTGAAGGATAATGTAAGCAGCCTTAAAACGCTTACCTGTAGATGAGTTCCTAATATCAGGGAAATACACCAGGACCCTTTCTCTTATCATTCAGCCAGTCTCATTCCAGCTCATGTTGCCAGAATTAAATGAAAGGTGTATGTGTTGTAGTGTACTCTCCTCCTCTGCTTTCTTCACGCAGGAGGCAGGAGTCTGTGTGTGGGAGTGAGTGAATGCGTGAGGGAGTCTTTTGAATGAGGTGACCTGCATCCAATCCAAATATATGTACAAAGCACATTTAAAAACAACAGCAGTTGACCAAAGTGCTGTACAATCAAAGATAACAAAGAAAACACAGAAAGACAAATTTACCCAGGCAACTATCAAGTGTGTTATAAGCCTGAGAATAAAGATGTGTTCCATGACAGGATTAAAAAACAGGCAGTGTAGGGGCCAGCCTAGTCTCGCTTTTTCAGACCTTTCTCTATGGCTAGTCCACCTGTCATTCCGTTATGAGAAAAAAACGTGCTGTGGTTTAATGGCATTTCTTTAAACCAATCACAAAAGTCTTGGGCGGTGCTAAACACTGGACAGAGCCTCGATGCCGCTGCAAAAAAGCCTGGGGAAGGAACTTTTTTGGGTGAAACATGTACATTCAAAAGTAGTTTTAGTCGTCAACAGAAAACTCCGATTGGACAGATAGTCTAGCTAGCTGTCTGGATTTACCCTGCAGAGATCTGAGGACCAGGTAACCATAGTCCTCAGATTGGACAGATAGTCTAGCTAGCTGTCTGGATTTACCCTGCAGAGATCTGAGGACCAGGTAACCATAGTCCTCAGATTGGACAGATAGTCTAGCTAGCTGTCTGGATTTACCCTGCAGAGATCTGAGGACCAGGTAACCATAGTCCTCAGATTGGACAGATAGTCTAGCTAGCTGTCTGGATTTACCCTGCAGAGATCTGAGGACCAGGTAACCATAGTCCTCAGAAATCCACCGGAATTTAAAATTCCAACACAAAGAAAGCTGAATGTAACGGTCATCCGCCCAAAAAGAGGGACAGCCTGCGGAATTTTCTGTGGCACCGGAGCAATCCCAGCAGTGGAACTTCATAAATATAGAATAGGGCCAGCCTAACATGTAGAGGCAACTCATTCCTGAGTTTGGGGGGCTACAACTGTAGCCATGTTTCTATCTAATTGCAAAGTGAATTTTAAGCAAACTTTTAAAATGTCACAAAAAAGAAAATAAAGAAAATGCAAATTAGAAACGTTTCCATCAACTGGCTAGCCACAGCAACGCTTCTCACTGCTGGCCGTGCTGCCAGTATTACCTTTTTGAAATGTTTCCCTTAACCTAAACCAAACCTTATGCCCTAACCTATATAACCTTGACAACAGAGGCACACTATATTTTAACTAAAAACTAAGTAAAACTAAAATTTTAAACTAAAACTATACTTTTCGACACACCAGCTTGGCTTGCCTGCATCTCAATGACCAGTTCCTCGAGCAAAAAATTCAACATGGCTGCTCTGTGTGTCTTTATTCAGTGAAACAGTCGTGAAAGCTGTAGCACTTCTGTGTTATTAGTGTCTCACTAAAACAGTCCCTAAAGTATTGATCTTATTACACTGCTATTGATCAATATCAATACCAACGTTGGTATTGATATTATCAATATTTGGATTGATCCACCCACCACTACTTGCTGCTGAATGCAAACCATGCCCACACCCACAAATACGCCACCTCCTCTAAAGACTCTGATTAACTGCAGAGCTTCAATCGTAATCATTTCACCGTGGTTTAACTGGGCCGGAACGACCTGGAACTGTTCCGATTATTAAATGAATTAATCCAACAGGCCCGTACTGCACCATTTTTTTTTAATTCTGTAGTGCAATTCTTTCCTTTCAGTCTAATTGAATAAGCTTTTATACAGAACATATTATCAGTACATAACTTTATTTCCATGGCAAGCCTTTAAGATACAAATCCACCTTTGATCCAGAACCCTGCTAAGCAAAAATAAGGTTTATATTTGTCTTCTATCTGATTTGTTGTACCAAAGGAGTTACTGGTTTTGGTCTGTGGCCGTCTGTCCATTCTGGTTTGTTGTGTGTTTTACACTGCAGCAGAAAGCTGGCCTATGGTTTTAATAGTGGCTACCTCATGCTGTGTGTTCTCACTAAGAGATCTCCTGTTCTCATTACATCTCTGCTCGACCTCATTACTGAAGTGTGGCTGGTGGAAGGAAGAGATAGAAAAAGATTTTATATATATATATTTCCGGAGGACTATGGGTAACTGCTCCTCAGATCTCTGCAGGATAAATCCAGACAGCTAGCTAGACTATCTGTCCAATCTGAGTTTTCTGACTAAAACAACTTTTAAACGCACATGTTTGACCCCAAAAAGTGGTGTGTGTGTGTGGTGTGTGTGTGTGTGTGTGTATATTATTATATATATATATATATATATATATATATATAGATTATTATATGTATATGTGTGGTATATATATATATATATATGTGTGTGTGTTATATATTATAGTGTGTGTGTATATATATATATTATATATATATATATATGTGTGTGTGTGTATATATATATATATATAATATATATGTGTGTGTATATATATATATATATATGTGTGTGTGTGTGTGTGTATATATATATATATGTGTGTGTGTGATATATATATATATGGTGTGTGTGTGTATTATATATATATATATATGTATATATGTGTGTGTATATATATATATATATGAATGATACAGTAATAGGTAAGGATGAGTCTGATTGGTTTGATTTGCCAAGCTATAATTTAACTTTGTGTGTAAATCACATAAACATAGTAATTTAATTTTAATCACTAATTATAGAGCCTTGCATGGTCAAGCTCCCTCTTACATCCAGGATCTTTTGCATGCATACATACACTTCTGGTCGTTCTCTGAGGTCTTCAGGCCTTTTAACTGTCCCCAGAACATGTTTTAAAACCAGAGGTGATTGAGCCTTTTCTGTGGTGGCTCCAAGGCTCTGGAACTCTCTCCCTTTAGCCTTGAGAGCTTTGAATTCTCTGCTATATAAATAAAGTTTACTTACTTACTTACTTACTTACTTACTGTAAATAAGAAGCAGCAAATCAACATATTTTTTACTTTGTGTGAAGGACAATGTTTAAAGCACATTACCATGGTTATGATGGTATGAGACTTACTTTACTTTCTTTCTCTTTCTTACTATGTCTCATCCAGAGCTCCAAAGTCAATGGCTTACCAAAGACGGGGTCTCCTCCTCCCTGGCTGGTCAGTATCTACATATAGCTGTACAATACATTGATTTAATATGGCAGGGCAGTAGTCTAGCAGATTAATGTAGATTGACTGTATATGTGAAATCATATATTCTTGCTCTGCTGACATAACTTGTCTGATAGTTTGAAAACTCAGGCCCAAGGCTACTAAAACCTCGCTTAAGGAAGAGTTTGCTTTTTCTCTCAAATGACCAAATCAGAATGCCAGGTTGTTCACTATCTGGAACCCTGCTGGATAGATCAAGAGAAGGATAGATGAATGGGTTTGATGATGTAGCTAATTTGGATAATTTCTAATTGTCCTTTTTTGTAGCTTGACATGAAGTATTTATCTCCTTTGTTGCTGGCCTATGAAGACAGGATGAACGAGAAAGATGCACTTCTGCAAACCACTGAGGTAAAGGGATTGTGAGAGACTATATGCATGTGTGTGACTTTCTTCTGATTGAGGGTATAATAATAACAAAGTCACACACACAGTCATCTGATCAATCAGGAGAATGTTACATGTTATGGAAGACATAAGCAGCGAACAGTTAATTTGCATATTTGGATGTATGCAATGCGTGGTATAAAAAACCTTCAACAAAGGTTTATCTGACTGAAATGTTACATTTAAAACAGAAGCCAATTTAGAGTGTACAGATTAGTTTTCCAGTAAAACATATGGTATAGTTTTTATTTTCAGTTTTTACCACAAAGTTCCATCCATCCATCTTCGTCTGCTATCGGGTCGCGGGGGCAGCAGCTCCAGCAGGGGCCCCCAAACTTCCCTTTCTCGAGCCACATTAACCAGCTCCGACTGGGGGGTCGCGAGGCGTTCACAGGCCAGGTTGGAGATATAATCCCTCCACCTAGTCCTGGTCTTCTTGAGGCCAGAGATAGCTGGCTAACCAACAATCAAATGTTTAAGCGTAATTACAATTTTGTCTTCTAGATCACAAAAACAGAGTAATCGAGAAAAACAATTACTTTGCATATAATGTTTTGCAAGTAAACTCTGTTTTGTGTTCTGAATGGGATAAAAAGCTCACCTAGTTAAAGTACTCAGGGATGTTTCACTGTTTTTTTACTTTTTAACATCTTTCCAAAAGTCTATGAGTAATCATGTAATAATACAATAATTGTGATTTCAA
Organism: Etheostoma spectabile; assembly: GCF_008692095.1. Taxonomy (NCBI): domain Eukaryota; kingdom Metazoa; phylum Chordata; class Actinopteri; order Perciformes; family Percidae; genus Etheostoma; species Etheostoma spectabile. Next base: position 20,589,029 of record NC_045733.1, on the reverse strand, counting down.
TATTGGCCCCTGGAGAACTGATGCAGGACTTTTGTCTCAAGGGGGTGGTAGTATTAGTATTATTAGGTAGTGGTATATATTTCTCTTTTGTTTTTATTTAGCTGTCCTTGAAATGAGAGGTCCTTATGTGTTTTTGTCTGCTTGCCACAGGAAGAGGTGAAGAGATTGCGTGTTCATGTAGAGGAGGTGATCAAAGAAAATGAGACACTCCATGATGAAATCGCAAAGGCCGGAGGCATCAGCCAAAAGAACTGGTAAGAAGAAATATCCAATAATGTGTGTGTATTGATTCAGCATTTGCTTGGCCGTCATCATTCATTTCTCAGAAGAGAAAAATTAAGTACCTGTAGCTTTATTCTCTTCAGCGCTGCTTTTGTCTCTGGGACTTTTACTAAAGGTTATATTTTGTGAAATTATGAAATAAAAGCAGTTAAAGCATTACATCTTTTTCTGTGCTCTTCTGTCTTCCCCATCACTACTCTGTTATTTATCATCACTGTAGCTTGTAATGTTGCTGACTCCTACAAATTTGCAGTATGTAGTCATTGGGCTTAGCTCCGACAAGTGTACATTTACATGAAATGCATTTAGCAGGTGTCATGAAAGTTTCATTAATAATATCAAAGCATCAAAATAAAATTTGTCTAAATATTCTGATGGAACACAAATGGAAAGATTGATTGAATAGTTTGTGTGTGTGTGCCTAATTCTGATTGCTGTTTAATGAGCAGTGTTGTTGTGAGGCTGATCAGAGTATGCCCGAGAGGGGGCAGTAAGCCAGTATGTCAATCTCTCTCTCTCTCTCTCTCTCCTCTCTCTCTCTCTTCTCCTCTCTCTCTCCTCCTCTCTCTCTCTCTCTCTCTCTCTCTCTCTCTCTCTCTCTCTCCTCTCTCTCTCTCTCTCCCCCTCCCCCCAGTCATCAACTACAACAACAGGCCCTTCTGGTTTTGCAGGAGAACCAGGTCCTGATTGATCAGCTTGAGGCTCAGCATGTTAGGGCCAAGGCCAGCCACAGCAGACACTATTCTGAAGGTACAAACACAAAGTCAGAGACACACACACCGAAGGTGCAGAGTGGCACAATTTGAACAAATAGCTTTATATAAATCTGTAACCAAAGGCAGATAATGTGTTTTTTTTAAACAATTCATTAGAATCATAAAGACAAAAGCAAATAATACAAAATTCTTTGGTGAAAAGGTTTATATGATTGCATCAATCCAATTTCAGAAATCTTTATTAAGTATTTTATGTTTAAAATGGTTACTTCATATCTTAATTTTGACAAAGCAGCATTTGCTTCAATATGCATTTTAAGACAACCCCCCCTCCCCTTGCTGATTTTGATTTTTTTTTTTAAGTTGAAAAAGAGTCCGTAAAGCAAAGGATCAATGTAATCCAACTTGTCCCACATAAACAAGCAGAATATCGAGTTATAATGGACCAATTTGATGTGTGTAGAGGTGTGTGTTGGTATTCTGTAGCAGCCTGGTGTTATGTCAGATGGATGCACTGCAAGGATTTAATGTACTGAAGGAGAAGCTTTTCATAGTCTAAAGCAGCTGTGGACAACAGATACTGTACAAATCACTTATAGTAATTTATTGATAAATCCAGAGTGGTTTCCAGACATTCCTGCATTTGTCCACATTAAAAATTATTTTTTCATGCAGATTTAAAAGCATCTACTGGTTGGGGAATGTTTAATTAAAAATGTTAATTGGAATTGTTTTAGGCATTAATGTTAATTGCTGCACATTTGCACCAAGTTAGTTTGCTCAGTGGTAGATGAGTGACAATGTGTAAGACATATTTACCACCAAAATATTACTAACCTGCTCTGCACTGCCTCATTTGAATGGATCTCCCACCTCTCTGTGCCTCCACTCCCACCTGTGCTGGGTGCCTAAATACCACACAGACGAGCAAAATCAATTTCACGGTCAGGAAAATACCAAATATATGGAGTGCCAAGTGTAAAAATTAAAGGGATTCTTAAACCATATGTACAAGGGAAAACTATATGTGGTTAAAATTAAAGAGGAAATCTTCAAATCCAAACTAAAAGAAAACTTAAAACTTTTAGCATAATTCTTTTATTGTGGCCCTGCATCCTTTTCTGTTACTTTCATTCTGACTGTTTATTTTATTCAGTTTCACTTCTTCACCTCTCTTTCCTGTCTCATCCCTATCTTTATAGTTTCCAAGCTGTCTAAGCAACTGATGTTGTTAGAGGCGGAAAAGCAGCGTTTGCTGGAGGACCTGGAAGAGAGCAGGACAGAGGTGCAGAAGAATAAGAGGGAGTTACAAGTCTGCAGGCCCACCTGAAGGATGCCATCACCTGGGACGAACACTGCAATGTTTCTGGGAAACTCAGACGGTATAGCCACAATATCTTATGTAATCAAATATTTATTTCTCTAAAAGATGAATCAGTCAGTATTAAAGACAGTTCTGCTCCTGAAGTGGGAGACCCCTTTTGTGTGAAGTAAGAAGAAAAAGAAGAACTGAACACAGAATAGTTCATATTTGAGGCACATTCTCGCTTGCTGTATGTAAGGAAAGGGTGTACAGTTCCCTTCATATTGTCATCCAAAAATGCCAAATGCCAATCTTCTTTCCAACAGGTTTGCTGAGAGTTCTGTTCAATTCAGTTTAGGTTTAGTTTATTATGAATTAAGTCTACAATTGATATGTAGCAGAGGAAACTAGAGTAGCAGCTGAAGTATTGCATTGTTAATTGCAATAGAGAGGGGCACTGGGATGTGACGAATGCATTGATGTGGTCGAGCAGAATCCTAGCTGTAATTGCTTTAGCTATGTTTAATAGACTTGGGAAAGAGAGCCAGTAGGATTTAACCGAAAACTCAAAAAAATAATCAAAATAAGTAGTGTAAGGATTCAAGTTAGCAGGATTATTAAAACACAGACATTTCTTTAGATTTGTACATTTTATACTGATGGGACGCACTTTGTTAAAGAGTGTTTACCAAGTTCTAGATGTTTTGTCATAATGTGCTGTATAATCTGCCCTTGGCTCTCAGGCAACTGGAACAGCAGGAGAGTAAGAATAAGAGTGAGAAGGAAGAGTTGCTTCTCAGACTGTCCAGCCTGCAAGAGGAGAATAGGAGTCTAGCTCTGGAAAAAGCCAATCTGGCGGCTGATATAAGGAGAATGGAGGCTGAGCAGGAGCTCGCCAAACAAGCCAACAGGTACTAAATATACTGCTTCCTTTGTCTGGTATCATCCTACACATGAAACCTATGACATGCTAGTTGGGTTACAGTTGGCAACGTTTATAAAAAAACTTGTTGTTTGCTCAAACTGTCACTATATCTGCCTAGTACCTAACAGTACTACATGAATCAAGTAATCTATGAAAACAAGCATCTGCCTCCTCCTGGCGCTTCTAATTGCACATGAAAAACAACCAATCAGAGTCGAGAAGTCTCTAACGCAGAGACACGTCAAACTAGGCAACGCTGATCAAATATGAATCAAGATTCTGTTACTACATTGCTGATTTCTCTACTCCGTTGTTTTGTAACTTAGTTTTGTTGTTTTGTTACTTTGTAAGTGTAAAATGAGAAATGTTACAATTGTTGTGTGCCATAGAGACTTGCAGACGCCCTTAGGAGCACTAGGGGGGAGGCAGGGAATTTTTTTTATTTATTCAGATTATCTGTCAAATGTGGTACTTATTTTTTTTTTATAAAAGATACCTACTGAACCCGTGAAGTTTGGCACTGAATCAACTGAAATTTTTGACACTGTATTTTATCCATAATAAACACCTTATTCAATTATGTTTATGTCCTATCCCCCCTTTAACCACGTTTTTAGTTATTTTGCTAGATAAGGGCTCTTTTCTCAGGAGTGTGCGTGCATGTACAAGCTGTGTTTGATTGATATCTCCCTCAATCTTCTGCCATTAGAATACCCAGTTATTCCTGAAGTGAGATTTTAGTTGGCAGCTTCATCCCTGGTTGCAAGAAAGGCCATGCTCATAACCACGTTTTTTTTTTTTTTTTTTAAAGATGAGGAGAATCTTCCCTCTTCAAACTTTTAGCCCGTGTTTAAAATGATGCTAACTCCACCCAAAAAGTACAATCAAAATTATTATGAAAGTTGTAGTGCGAGTGGCTTATTTAACACACTATTCAGGCATAAGCTAAAGTTGCAGAGTGGCTATTACATATCTTACCATAGTTCAGATCACGTAATTTCCCTACAGTACAGTACAGTTTATTTTGGTCAAGGTTTACAGCTGTTCTAAAATCTGTTCTGGTCTCTGGAACCTTCCTCTGCTCCCTGGAGACCTGAGTTGAGATCATTGTGGACTTTCTCATTCTGAAGTGTGAAGATTGTCAGAAGGTGTTTGATTAACCAACAGTGTTGTCAACCTGCTTGCATCAAGATGGCAGTGTCTCAAGCTATCATCCAGTTACTGTCTCTCTTTTATTGCCTGTTTTCAACCGTATTATTTGCTTTATTCTTTTCCCTTAACCCCTGATACATTTTTCTTCCCTACATAGTTTTTTTCTAAATATCATCCCTTGTGCACTTTATTTGTCCTATTTGCCTGATTTTGCCATCCTCCTCTTCCTTTTTGTCTCATTGTTTTTCCCATTTGTTTGACCTATTCTCTTCTTCTCTCCTGTCTCTCCATCATCCAGGAAGGCTGAGAGGAGGATGAGTGTATTGAAGAGACAGAAGGAGGAGTGTTTGCTGAAAGAGGAAAAAACTCGGCATTACATGGGAGCTGTGATTTCAGTGGCGGAGCACATTTCCCAGGAGAGAGACCAACTAATACAGATGGTACTACTAATACTGATTTTGTATATCCCACATGGTACACATATAGTAGCAGTACTACCACTGACAACTAGTGGAACTAAGTACTGTATATACATGCAGGTACATGTAATATCCCTGACACTTTTATCCCTGCAGGAAAACACAATATTAAATAGATCTAAGATAATATTAGCCCTTATTGATCAATTTCATTTATTTCAATATTTTCAACAGCACATAAACAGTAACAAACAAGAGCAGTTCAACTCAAAATTAAAAGCCAAGCAGTACAACTACAGTACTCATGACCAGTGTTGTACTTCAACTAATGCAGCGCGGTCTCAAGTGAAGTGACATAGTGGTGTGATGAGTAGCTGCAAAGTCAGCAAAGTATAATATATGCAAAAATGATATGATCTCATTTACTAAAACAGCACACATCAGAATAATATATAATATGATTAAGTGATGATACTCAGTGTTGTATCACTGTAGCAATATAAAACATACCGTAATGAAATAGCAACGTAATATACTTCAACTTCAACTTCAACTTTATTTATTTGTCATTTTATATGTACAGAGTGCTACAGAACGAAATTGCGTTGCATACAGCTTATAAATATTGCAATGATATTCCAGGTGCAATGGAATACATTTCCGGATTATTTACAAATAGTTATACAGAAGTGCAGCAGTGATCAAAGTGTAAAACAGTGCAGGGGATGAACAGTGTGCAAATTGAAGAGTAAAAAGAGAGGAACTGAAATGGCTAAAAGTTCAGCAGCATTTAATCCCGATGGCGTGCATAGGTGCAGAGTTCAGTTTATGGATCAGAAGTTCAACAGTCTGATGGCAGTGGGGAAAAAGCTGTTGCAGAACCTGGTGGACCTGCAGCGGATGCTGCGGAACCTCTTTCCAGAGGGCAGCAGGGTAAACAGTCCATGGTGGGGGTGTGTGGGGTCTTTGATTATATTTCGGGCTCGGGACACACAGCGCTGTGATGAAGTGTCCTTAATGGAGGGAAGAGGAGCCCCAATGATCCCTTCTGCTGTTCTCACCACCCTCCTCACGTTCTTCCAGTCAGAGGCTCTGCAGCCTCCACACCACACAGAGAGACAGCTGGTCAGAATGCTCTCTATGGTGCTTCTGTAGAAAGTCGTGAGGATGGGCGAGGGCAGGTGTTGGCTCTCTCATCCTCCGTAGAAGTACAGACGCTTCTGTGCCCTCTTCACCAGTGATGAAGTGTTTTCAGACCAGGTGAGATTGTCTGTAATGTGCACCCCAAGGAATTTGGTGCTGCTGACCACCTCCACAGCTGAGCTGTTGATGAGCAGTGGAGCGTGGTGAGGCCGTTCTTCCTGAAGTCGACGATGATCTCTTTCGTCTTCTCCACGTTCAGGATCAGGCTGTTGTCTCTGCACCAGCAAACCAGCTGCTCCACCTCCTCTCTGTAGTCCTGGTCGTTGTCATCCCTGATCAGGCCCACCACCGTTGTGTCGTCCGCAAACTTCACGATGTGATTAGTGGAGAACCTGGGGACGCAGTCGTGAGTCATCATAGTGAACAGCAGGGGGCTCAGGACGCAGCCCTGAGGGGAGCCCGTGCTGAGGGTGATGAAGTCAGAGGTGTTCTGTCCGACCCGGACCGACTGAGGTCTGTTGGTGAGGAAGTCCAACAGCCAGTTGCGAAGGGGTGTGTTGAAGCCCAGATGTTCCAGTTTTCCCACCAGGTGCTGTGGGATGATGGTATTGAACGCTGAACTAAAGTCCAGAACAGCATCCGCAACGTGGGTGTTCTTTACTCCAGGTGTGCAAGGCTCAGGTGAAGAGCGGAGGAGATGGCATCCTCAGTGGAGCGGTTTCGCCGGTAGGCAAACTGAAACGGGTTCGAATGTTGTGGAGACTGGAGACGATGTGGTTTCTCACCAGCCTTTCAAAACACTTCATAATGATGGGAGTCAGTGCAACAGGCCGGTAATCATTGAAACAGGTGACTTGGGGTTTCTTTGGCACCGGAATGATGGAGGCAGACTTGAAACATGCTGGCACTGTGGCTTGGTCCAGCGAGGTGTTAAAAATGTCTGTGAGCACACCAGCCAGCTGACCTGCACATCCTTTAACACCCGCCCAGGTATGTTGTCGGACCTGGTGCCTTCCGCGGGTTGACTCTCTCAGAGTCTTCCACACGTCGGCTGTGTCAGGCAGAGTACCTCCTCTTCCTGATGTGGAACAGCCTTCAACTGCTGGAGTGCTGTTTAGTGCCTCGAACCTCCCAAGAAGTTATTAAGTCCATTTAGGAAGTCAGCGTCAACTTCACCCACCGGGGCGGAAGGCGTGTTGTAGTCCGTGATCGCCCGTATGCCTTTCCACATGCTCCTGGTGTTGCTGGCGTCGTGTAACAGATGCTGGATTTTCTGGTTATGGTTTCGCTTCGCTAACCTGATGGCGCGGTTCAGGGTGGCTCTCGCTGTCCTCAGTGCCTCCTTGTCTCCACTCTTGAAGGCTGAGTTCCGTGCTTTAAGCGCTTGGCGGACCTCCCCAGTCATCCAGGGCCGTTGGTTGGCTCGGGTGGTGATGGTCTTTGTTGTGCTGACGTCCTCGATGCAGTGGTTGATGTAGGCTGAAACAGTCATGGCGTACTCATCAATGTTGATCTTGTTATCATATGTTGCTGCAGATTTGAACATGTCCCAATCAGAGCACTCAAAACAGTCCTGGAGTGCCTCCATGGCCCCCTCCTTCCAGGCCCTCACCTGCTTCACTGTAGGTTTTGCTCTGATCAGCAGGGGCCTGTATGCAGGGATAAGCATCACAGAAAGGTGGTCTGAGGAGCCGAGGTGGGGGCGGGGGGCTGCTTTGAATGCGTCTTTTATGTTTGTATAAACTAAGTCCAGAGTGTTCTCTCCCCGAGTAGCAAAATCCACATGTTGGTAGAAATGAGGGAGAACAGTTTTCATATTTGCCTGATTGAAATCCCCAGCAATGATGAAAACACCCTCTGTGTGTGCAGATTGCAACTATATATATAGAATTTATGGAGTTGATTATATTTTACATAGATAGATAGATAGATAGATAGATAGATAGATAGATAGATAGCCTTTATTATTAGACTCATGGTCCATAAAATACAACAGCAACAACAGAAAACATACAGATACACAAGACAGACACCAATTAAATAAGACAGCTATACCAGTAATCCCATAAGGGCGACTGGTATTGCAATACTATATTCTACAATAGAAATGTGTTATACTGTTTTATTTCCTGCAGTTTTCCAGATTTACAAATATTAAACACATTTTGAATGTAATGCAAACTGAGAAAAAAGGACAACATGTCAGTTGTTTTTGAACCTGCAGTGTTTGTTGAACCATTAGGCTGTTGCTAGCTTAGGTAGTTGGCAACAGATGATTGAATGCAAATGCAGACACCTACACTCAGCAGTTAGAGTTTAAAGGCAGTTTACCTGGTAATTTGTTTGGCTTGTAACTGGTGTGAAGACAGGTTGGATTAGAAAAACAACCACAGGAGAACTGTCGGTCACCCAGAACATAAACTAGCAGGCAGTAATCAGTCACATGCCACAGCAACAAGGCAGCACAGACAATCTGGCAAATGCCCGATAAAGCTTCCCTTTACATATACTGAGGGGCCATTGAGTAATAAGGATCTATGTGGCTGATGACAGTTGGTCCACAGAGGCAGAATAGAGAAGAGAGAGAGAGAGAGGAGAGAGAGAGAGAAAGTGCAGATTTCAGGAGTCGTGTGTCATTTATCAAACAGGCGCACTCTTTATGGAAGGATTGAGATGCAGGGATGATACTGAACAGCAGACCTTTTGGCATGTCACAGCAGGAACAGCACTGGGGTCCGTTTCAGAAAGCAGGTTTAGTGAAAACTCTGAGTTTGTTAACCCTGGAATGAGGGAAACTCTGGGATTTCTGTTTCAGAAAGGAGGTTAATCAAACCTGAGCGAGAGGGGTAACTCCAGCCCGTTTCAGAAAGAGAGGTAACTTAACCTCAGTCAGTTACTATGGTAACTGAGTCTGTGAACCTAACCTGGTCTGGAGCAGGTTTTCTTCTCTCAGTCTCCTCCCTCTTACACAGCGCTCCTTCATTTCCTCATTCAGTCGGTATCAGGCACATTTTAGCGCAGTTTGTTATCTGCATGAATAAGAAACAGTGTTGGTTTATTAACTGTGTTAGGCAGAATAAAACCTTTTTGTTCCGAACATGACATTTCCTTTTGTTGACGATCCCATTGATGAAGAAGCTGGATTACTTGCAGAGAGTTAAACATACAGTATGTCGGGAGATAATATTGAGGCCCCAACTATAGATGTATTTTCATTTCCACATAACTACCTATTTAAGTGGTATCGTTTTTCTTCCCAGTCTATAATTTATGTAGCCACATAACCTTGTTCGTCCTCATATTACTAACGACAACCAAGTATTATTAGTAAAACGGTATGGCAAAGCGCCGTCAGGAGAGTGTGACTAGCTTTGAAACATGTTTTAAACGTTTATGCAGAGTTTCTTGGACACAAACCAGTAAGAGACATTAAAAAGAAATAAATGATTGTAAATCATAATTCTGTTAATGATGGTGCTGCAACTTCAGAATGGGGTAGTAGAGTAGTAGTTTCCTTTTTTGCCCGCGGGATTGCACCTAAATAAAATGATAGGTTTAGCCTACTACCATTCCAGTTTTCACCAGTATTATTATAGGTTACTTGTAATTAAATATGAAATTGATACACTACATTAGAGCTTAAACATTGACTCAAGCAGCAATTTTCTCCCACACCAGTTCTCTCTGTTTTGCAGCAGCCGCTGTGATGCTTTTTTAACTAAATACATGTTCAAACTTGCTGTATGTGTGCATGAGTATTTCCCGCTGACCTATTTGTTTGTGGTTGTTACCATGGTGAATCGTAGTACCATGGCTCTATTCATGCTGCCCTTTCATTGGGGTGGGGCACGCGCCTAACTCTGAGGGAACATACTCGGAGTTGATTGAACAAACTTAAATCAGCTGTGCTGGAACAGAAAATTCAGAGTTTCCACCTCAGGGTAAATCAACTCAGAGTTACTTAGACTCAGAGTTTGTTAAACCTCCTTCCTGAAACGGACCCCAGGTGTAATTGATCCAGAGGGTCCTGGTAGTGTGCATGCTGGCTCACTGTCATGGCTTACTGGGACACTTGACAGAACTGAGCCATCCTTGAGTAAATGTGTACTGTATACCTGTACTTTTCCTGCTATGATTTGCTAAGTCAAAATTGAATGTGATGAAAAAGGTCTTATTCAGTTTTGCGTGGAAGTTCTCCACATGTCAAGAGCAGGTGTAAGTAGAGCAGGTTTAGAAACAAGAAAGGCTGTTGTTTGTAACAATAAAAATGAGTTCATCTTTCTAGCCTACAGTTATCTCAAAGACAGCAGACATGAAGGGAGTTAAGTGAGTGACTAAGTTCATTAAAAATAAAAAAGATAACCACAAACTAAAAGCATTGGTGAAGAAAAATTACAAGTGAAATATCTGTTTCACAACAACAAACAAACAGATGATGGGGATTTGAGGCTTTTTGTGAATTTTACATGATTTAAACTGGACATTCTAACAATTGCAAAGTCAATGCAGGCTAGCAATTTCACTTCTTAATAGGACATTTACAGTTTGCATTTGGCTGCATTTATCTCAGCATGTCAGTGAGACATCAACCATTCAGTTATTCCACCCTACCATCCAGGATAGCTGGTTAGAAGAAAGATGTATGGCTGAATAACATGCTTTTAATAATAACTCCTATTGAATAATTAAATTCAATTAACTTGAACTACATGTTGAATCAATGTTTTGGAATTAGCCAGCATGACATTTATTTTCTAAATTTTTAATCTCTGTGATAAACCCAGTACTGGAATATGTCTATAGTGCACTCTCCATTACTTGTAGAATGTGCCAGGCGGGTTTGTAAATCTGATGTGTCTAGTGGAGGTGTGGAAAGGCTAGGTTCAACATTCAAAATTTAGAGTTTGTCACACTGTACTGTAATTCTAACCAGCTTTTGAGAAGGCAATGCATTCACAATATGGTTAAAAATGACTTTATGTATACTCAAAGATGTCAGTTAACTACATTAGCTTACAATGCAATGCACAGGGTAAATGGAGGAGCTGCTTAAAGCTGCAAACAATAAAAACAAGGTCACAAAAAACAGAACATTTTATTTCTTTGACTAAGGCTTCAATTTTGTCAAAGCTTATAATCAATTACACGGCTTTTACTTATATTTGTAGTCTACAGTTAAGAGAGAAAGGAATTATGGGAACAAAGGAGATCACACACAATAACTATTTTAGATTCTGTTGCTTGTAAATTTTTTGTGATTTTTATCTATTTTTAGCAAGGAAAATACACAAGCATGAAAACATAGAAAATTGACTTTCAAACATGTTTTTTTTTTTTTTTTTGCTAGAGCATTGTGATGATTAACAGAAGACTCCTAGCATTCTATTAATAGCACCTTTTGTTCTTTCGGAGCCATGGTACCTGACTGGATTACTCATTTCTAATGATAATTCTAACATCATTTACTCTTTTTGGTACATATACTAACACTGTTTAGGCAGAGTACTTCTGGTAGAGGAGGTGCTTTTCAGTGTTGGTAGAAAATACCATCAGAGCGTTACAATATAGCATGTCAAACCATAAAATATAGAACTAATCTGAAACAATTATAATATATATTTGCCCAGTTGGCAGTTGAGTGTTTGGCGGAGGAACAGAAAAGGTTTTTCTGGTAAATGTTAATAGATTCAGCTTTGCCATAGCTTGCTTTTTAGAGCATAAGCAAGAGCCCATCATGTGTAGAAGGTCAGACTGACACCATTTAAGAGATAGCAGGTCTAAAGCTAACTAGTGAAATGTTCTCTAAATCAACACTTCAAAACATATACCATGGATGCAATTTAACACCTTTCCCTTCTTATGCCAAAGGAATTGGGATTTGCAGCAGGTATCAAATCTTATCAAGGACCATGACAAACATATCATTTTGACAGCACAACAACAGGAACAAACACAGAAACATTCCACAGCACCAATGAAACCAGGGTAAACCTGCCACACTGAACCAGAAGTAGTTTTATTATACTAAATGTGTCAATGTTTCTGCCTCACACAGGACTACTGTAAATTGGCAACAGTTAAGTCATTCCTTCTTTTCCTATATCCATCTCCCCTATTATCCCTGACTTCCTTCTTCCAATTGTGTGTTCTACCCCCGTCTGTGTTCCTCTCTTAGATCAGTAACCCCCAGTCTTCCCTCTCTACCTCCCCAGGCTTCAGTTCTTCAGCAGGAAAAGCAGGGATTCGTCAGCAGGATTCTAAATGGCACGGTTCAATTCGGAAAACTACAGGAAGCAGTCAAAGTAAGGTTCTTTATTTGGGGAGAGTCTTTGTCTAATCTATGCCCTGAAACTACCATGTTGAATGGCAGGCAGGTTAATCTGACATTGACCCCTGATACCACAGTAGCTTGTGAGGCTACACCTTTGGCTCAGCTGGTGCATCAACAGTCCACACCGAAACACAGTGTTTTACCTGAAGTTAATTTTGCTCAGGATAACCGTCCCCTAATCTATTTCCTGTTGATCAGCCCACTCACACTTTATAATAATCCTAATCCTACTACCAGTCTCCTCCACTCAGAAAGCATAAATGTACTGTATGTACACGGTTGTGTTTCTCAGATTGCCATCTGTCACTCATTGAGTTTCCACTTCATTTCCCATCTTTTACTTAGTGTAGAATCAACAGCACACACAGTCAGCCTGCTAAATGTAAAGAAAACACCAGCAGTGATAGCTGTTGCTGTTTGTGCTGGCCTCTTTGACTTTGATCCATCCCTGTGACACTGCTACTGCTTGTACTGTAGTTAGATTAGATTAGATTACATTCAACTTTATTGTCATTACACATGTACAGGTACAATGCAGCGAAAGGCAGTTTAGATAGAGCCTCAGGGCCACAGCTATTTAAAGCGCCGCCACAGTTATGGTGCTTACTTGCTTATAACTGTGGCAATGTTGTTTGATTACATCTACTGTATTTCTGCTGCTTAATTACTTCCTGTTGTCTGTTGCTAACTGATACCACTGATAATTTATCTGCAATCCACTGGCCATTGGTTACCACTATATTCTCATCTGGAAATGTACCTAAATACTGTTATTTTAAGATGTCCATGTATGGACTATATGTATGTGACACATATAAGCAGAACTTAGACATCTATCAGAATGCTGTACAATACAGATATAATTTAAAAACATAGTCATGCAAGCTTACAGTTGGAAATGTGTGGATCATAAATAGAAGGATTAGTTTCAGTTTGGGGAGAATGCTATGTACTGTATTTGTACAAAGAACTTTATGAGTAAAGTGATCCAAATGTGCAGACAGATAGCAGATCATAAGCAGGATGCAGCAGCTTGTTGTTGCCTAAAGTTTGGGTTTAAAGACAACATTATTATTACGTAGTAACATATAAAAGTTTCTATTTAGTTCAGACCTGCCATAACTTAACATACAAGCAATGCAAGACTTGTCTGTCTGTTTAAAATCACCTCATAAGTTTTTAATTCATACTACTCACTTTTGATGTATGCTTTTAAACATAAAAGTATAGATGGCTGTAATAGACAAGTAGGTTAATGACTGTGGACAGGAAGATGGAGGATCTTCTTCTGCTCATCCATTCTGTGACAAAAACAGCATGTATTCCATCCCTTTTTATAGAAACAACATGGATAATATTCTAGCAATCTAATCACCATGGTAAAAATTCTACATCTGCAATGCCACCTTAGTTTAAATCTCACTGCTGTGGTCGACAGTCGTCCTGCCATACCGGTTGGTACAGCCTTTCTTCCCTTGTTATGCCAAACATGAACATGACATTAGTCTGGCAGTATTAGTACCTTGCTCTAGAGCCAATGCTATGTTCCAGATGTCAGCAGCTTTTGTCATCCAAGCCACATAAGGAAAAAAACATCTCAGTGGTACTGAAAATGTTATTTGTGTCTCTATAGCAACAGCCCAGACAGAAAGAGGTATGCGTTTGTGTGTGAATGTGAGTTCTATTGGTGGTGATCTGACCATTGAAAGAGAATAGCTATTAATGTTAGGTAATTAAGGACATTATTCCCTTCCTCTTTTTATACTTAATTAGACTAATCCCTCATTCCCTGCCAACTAAACTAGATATTAACCAAGAATAATACTTCATACTTATCCTTTAAGGTGTTGCAGTGGTGTAGTATAAAATGCAAAAGAAATGGAAAAAATGCCCACTACAAGATAGTCATTTTGTTCAACCAAAAATTCAGAATCACATAACACAAAAAACAGCAAATCCCCACATTTGAGACGATAAAACCAGATATTTGTCCTGGTACAGACTGTTTACACTGCACTAGAGAACTTCACTTCTTTAACGTGCCCCTTGATTTATTTTAAATCTCATCATTTTTTTTAATCCTTGTTCTTCTTTTTTGTTGTTGAACATTGAAAATATACTACACAAAAAGTCAATTATGTCAGCCATTTACCCCACGTTTAAAATTCCACCAGTTAATCCCATGTATAGAATTTAGCCAAAAAGATTTTGGATCTGGCTCTCAAGTGCCAGATACAGCATCTTCCCACAAGCGCATTACCTCCCCCTCACCCCTATCTCCTCTCTATTTGATGACCTCAAATGAACTGTCAACTTGTATGAGGCGATAGATTCTGAGATTGGAATATAAATTTAAGTGACCAATAAAAACTCCAACTTTACACACTGTAGCTCTCATTTGACGCTTATCAACCTATTGTGATGCATGTTGCTACCTTATGAATTGAAAAAATAAGTATTGTGTGTTAAAGAAATTGGTGCCCCATGACCAGAGAAAACAGAGAAGCAAATCTGTTGTATTTCCTTTTCTAAAAAGGTGGAAAACCTACCTGAATTACTACCAACTACCGGAATGCACCAGTCAGTCACACCAGACCAATAATCCCTCCCGCTGCTGGGTAACGTAATGCGAGCACGTCAAACTTGTCCAGTAACAGAATCTTGAGTATTATTGGATTAGCACTGCCGAGGTTTTACAGTTTCATCTGAATTTTTCAGCCTCCGTTTTTGCAATACAGGATGGCGCCCACTTCCTGTTACCAAATCATATTTCAGCCAAACAGTGCACTTAAATATGTTTCTGAAAACAGTTGAATGAGAAATAGGAAATGTAGTAACCAAATTTTGGTTTATAATTGATCAGCACTGCCTAGTTTTACAGATTGAGTTTAAGGGAAAGAAGGGCGGCCGTCTCTCTCAATCCGCTCCTATTCTCTTTGTGTCCGGACGCGGAAGTAGAGGAACTAGGCCAGAAGCAAAAGAAAAGAGGTTTTTCTGCTGGCCTGTGAGAAGGATCTGGGCACTAGTAAGATGGAAGGAAGTTTACCATAGTTCATTTACACATAATACCAACATTATTATGATACAAAGTTGGTTGAATATTGGCAAAATATCCCTTTAAGTGTGTGCTATAAAGAGAAAGCAGATTGCAACTAAATTATTCATGGATAATTAAAATTCCTGCTCCTCTATCTCCTTAAAACACCTGAATATTTTAAATATTTTAGTGAATGCATGTATAAATATAGCTAGGTCACAGGATTGCGTGACCCATGTTGCTTGACTTCAATTTACAGATTTAAGATGACTTTTCTTCCCATTCAAAATTCTCATCCGCTCTTAGTTTAGTTTTAATTTCTTTTCCCAGAACCTTCACATAACAGTGGGTGCTGTGACCTCTGACCCGTAATCTTCCATCTTTAGTGCTTTAAGTGTTTGGGTTTAAGAATTGAAGATATAAATGGTTCTTCTACTCACCTTATGGCTAATTGTGTCAGCTAGAGAGTAAGTTTTTTTAAAGGCATTTTCTGGCTCCATTTGAAGGCTGAAAACCAGGAAGTGACTTAAATTCTCAAGGATTCTTTATCATCACAACTTGTCCTTGACCAACTACACTTGGCTACCCTACATATTGTGTACCATTTTTAAAAGGAGATATAGTCCGTACAGTAAGCTTAGTGGGTTAACCTGCGTATGAGACCAATTTGGTAATTCCCTTTTCAGATCTAGGGGATGAGAGTTTTCTTTTAATGTAACCTGCCACTCAACTCAGAAAGATGAAAGCAGGGTCCTGTAGATGTCAAACAGTACAACCAGCAGGGCAAATGATCCACTGACAAGAACTCTGTCCTACAGCTCTGCCAACTCAGGCAGAAAATGAAGTCTCTTTCTACTGTCTGACCTGCTGCTGTTGTCTGTCATCTCTTATGTCTTTTTTATTTTGTCTGTCTCTGGCCGGTTGTACAGTACTGTATAAACGAGTCTCAGCACTTTATTGCTTTATTATTCTGACCATCATAGTACTATTGAAAATGAGAGGCTAATAGACATTTGTCAGGTAAGTTAGAAATACTGTCATGCGCCATTCATTTTGTTCCTTTTTCTTTTGTTGACTCTCTCTTCCGAGCTATCACTATTTTAGTGACACCTAAAAGTAATCTTGTGCATCAATCTCTTGTTCTTGTTAGAAATTGGGTTAAGAGACTTTAGAAACGCAGTGGATGGACGATTAACATACCTCTCTGTTTTTTTCTGTAAAATTACAAATAAGCAATCACCTTTGTGGTTCTATTGGTTTGAGGTATAACATCAGTATCCTGTGTTGTTGTGCTTGATGAGACAGACTATGCCAGATTAATCTTTGATGACAGCAATGTTGATTGTTGACATTTATAACAGTGGACTAAATGAGCAGGCAGCAGACAAAAAAATTAGAACACAAGCAATATATAGAAAATAATTCTCCATTTATTTCATTGTCTAGTAGCTTCTGTAATCTGTGGGTGGCACTAGACTGAGAGCTGCAGTCAGTTAATCATAGATACAAACACAGAAAACAGAGGGTGTGGGTACAGAAACCGCAGTAGAAAGAAGCTGACAATGGAAAGGTAAGAAAAGAATATACAGAACCCCAACATCAGAGAATGAACAGGACTTACATTGTAGAGGAAGGGTTAAGCATCAAATATTCTTTTCAAAATACTACATACAGTATCCATTTTGATGAGAAATATCATTACCTGTTTATCATTAAATACTTTAAAAGTTATCAGTCCAGGGCTCTTGGTTGTCAACACTGTACAGAAAAGATTCTAAATTGACTTCTAGAAGATGATGAAATGCTTGTGAGTAAAAGAAAGTTGGTACTTGCTAAATGGACGTAATAGTTTCAACCTCTCCCAAAAGTGTTGTGAATTGTTAAAAAAACAAAAATTCTTAACCACCATGTTTATGAACAGAAAGTTCCACTTACGTAATGAAGCCCTCAATTTATGGTCTAAAGCTTTCCTTTAAGTAGTGCTGGGAATGTCACTCATTGCTGGGTAAGACTGCAGTTCACATGTTTTAAAAGACAATCTTTTGACCCACTAAATGTGTGTTTTGGTCACATACTTTTTGGAACCCATAGAAGAAGCCTAAATCTTCAGCAGACTTGATCAAAAATAACTTTTTTCTCTACATACATGTGCTGTACTCAGCAAAGCATTTGTCACATAAAAACAATTAAAATTGTTAAAACAACACATATGCATATAAATACACACAGTTCATTGTGACCTTTCTTTCAAGAGTTGATATGCCAGGATGGTACATGTAGGGGAGTGTTTGTCTTACATGTAAATGAAAATCAAAATGCCACATAAATAACGCTCACAACCGCCAAATCTGCATGGCTTAGTATAGCAGAATGTGCATGTGACTTACAGAATGAAAGACGGACTGAGGACTCCCATAGCCACAAATCGTGCTTTTGAGTTCTTTGAGCTTTTCACAACCAGTACCACAAAACAACAACAGAGCAGCCTTGCTATGTTCAACTCAACAAGAAGCTGAATGGAGAGTGTGTTGCTTAACATTAATAGAGTATCAAAAAACCTGAGATATGAGTCTGGTTTATACCTCCGATGCACCAAATCCATTTCACACAACTCTGTATGGTGTGTGTCTGTATTTGAGGCATTGAGAGAGAAAGACAGAGAGATGGAGAGAGTGACTGAGTGCAGCACATGCAGTAAGCGATCAGGGCTCAAACGTTCACGTTCTATAGTAAACAAGCCAAATTAGTCCTCCGAGCTAATACATGCTAACAACGTATCAGAAATGTGCACCAACATTTTTTGCAGACACTCAATATCAAACGCAAGAGACTATATCATATTAAGTTGCTGTGAGCTGTAAATACACCACTTCTAAGCAGGAGGCAGAAGATAATGTCATCTTGTAGTCTGATCGGGCTGCTTTTTGCATTAAGGTGAATTTTTTTTTTTAATATAAGAGAAAGTTTCCAAATTAGCTGTTGCTCTGTTTGAAATCAAGGAGCAGTAAGCAAGTGAAAGCACTTGTCTAATCAGGGTGTAGCCTGTATGTTTTCTTTGTTTGTTGGTAGTCATAGAGGGATGGAGGAAATAAGTATTTTTGGAGGCCAAACCGAAAGTTAGCATCGCCCTGATTCCCTCAACAAAAAACAAAAGGGTTTTTTAACTGGATTTGGGGTTATTGCAGAAAATAAGCGCTATGGCAAACAAAAGTTTATGATGTTAACACGTTTTGTTCAGCAAGATAATCTTCACAAATGGACACTACTTTCATGATTTTAGTGGCGTAAATGCAATCCAGAAGTGTAAAGCTAACATTAGGTTTTAAAGCAAACTCCATTACGGGTCCACGACAACGTCCCCACCACTAGCTTCCAACGGCTTCCAACTGATTTCAGCATTGCAAAAGACTTAATAAAAAAATAAAATAAAAAATGATCAATTAACATATATTACATTTTGATTCACCTGTAGCTTTAACAGAGGGAGGAAATGTTTGCCAGCATGTAGTTCTACCATAAATGCTGGCTTATAAATGTGAAGAACACTCACTAAAATAAAAGTAAACAAAAAATAAACATTTACAGTATTTGTAACTCTTTATAAATTAAGAGGTGACCAAAATCGCTTACAACATTGATTTTCCTCCCTTTCTGTTACTGGGAACTCAGAATCATTCAGTTATGCTTATATGTAATTGTTAACTAACTTAAGAAAAGCCTAAGAAAATCAAAGTAAGTACTCCTACTGTTAATGTAAATCCCACATTTCACTTTAAAAAGATTGAATGTCGGTAGACAGTGTTGATAAATGAGGGTCCAGGACTCACATCACTGCTGTCATTATTTAAGTCAAACGTTAAAGGTCTGCTTTCAAATGTTATGTTAGACTAGGTCACACACACAGCACAGAACAAAGAGAGGTTACATACATACATTATAGAAATGTATAGGCGCTGCTCCAACAAACACATCTTGTCAAGGGCTCTGTTCCTGTTTGCCAAACTGGTTCTGAGTTGCAGCGTTCAGCCTAACAAAAGCACGGACAAATACTAAAGGCAGTCTTAGGTCTCCGTACTGGCCTATTATATTGCATGAAGATAATTGATTGGTAGGCTTTTAAAGACCGTTTAGGAGGCGGCATCATCTTTACCTTTTGGCCCCCTATCTATTCACAAAACACATCAAATACCTGTTTACTGCCGCTGACTTTATCCCATCCTAGGACGACCAGTTTTGACGCAACATCCTATCAGCCCCTGGAGTAGCAGTCACACATGCCCTGGCACAGACACTGGCAGAACCCATAGACCAGGCAAACTGTCAGGCTTGATGGCACCAAGCTAACACATACAATACCCAGTGTCACTCTCTGGATCACCAACAAGTAGATTCCTAGAGGCAGTGAGCCAAAGTACAAGAATCCCAGCAGCCAGACCAGGATGCGTGGGACGTGATTACAGAACTTGGAAAGAGCGTCCTGATCAGCCTGTCCATTGGAGTCCATCGATACTGAGTCCAGGCTCTGCTCAGCATAGATGTCAGAGCTGCCGTTTCGGCTTGGGGAGTGCTGTGAGTCCCTCTGCACTTCCATTATAGTGATGACCAGGCAGTTGGAGGAATTGTGAGATGGGCTTGAGGAGCAGAAACCCGTTGGAGTCAAAACCACCTCCCTGTTGTGGTCTGAGCTCCAGGATTTGTCCCGCATTGCCAAGTGGGACATGATGATAGCATCATCAGGGAGGGCTGACACCTCGTACTCTGTGATCTCAGTTTGGTGTCGGCAAAAGGGGCAGGAGATGAAGCCTGCCCCGTCAGCGATGTCCAGGATCTTAATGAGGCAGCGGGCACAGACCCGGTGCAGGCAGTCCAAGATCTTAGGCTTGCGGTTGTGGGCATTGTACCGTTGGTAACAGATTTTACACTCTAATTCTTCTGGTGGAGGACAGTCCTTCTCCTCTAACTCAGCCTGAGAACCACTCATCTTCAAGTCATGGTCTGGGGAAAGTAAGATAAATATAGAGACACATTGAGAAAAAGAGAGATGGACAACAGAATTTATATAGTCCAACATTACATGCAAGGTTGGACCAGAATAGGTCTACATTGTTTAATTTTCAAAAAACACCATCTTTGTGTTGTACTGCACATTGCTGCAGATGCTCTTTTCACCCTGTGTGTTCAGGTTTTAGCTACAGAGTGAGACATCTCACTTCTGTACCATCTTTGTTGGGAGTTGCACATGTGCAGTAGTTAGGTAAGGGTCACATTAGTTAGCTTTCTGAAAATAATTTATAATAAGGTAAGAAGTTCCACTTTCTCGATACATCCGGCTTTTGAACTGGTTGCAGTTCCACCAGAGTTCTGCTGGGGGCGCTCACATGCAAGTGCGGAATGAATGGGACTCTATGGATATATTTTTTGTCTATTAATTTGAATGTTGCATTCGAAAGGGCAGGCTAAGACAATACACCCTGCTGGTTGTTGTATTTTTAAACTGGCTTTTATGTTCTAAAAACTCAAACATTATTGCTGCGCTTCGGATTAAGTGGGATCTCCGGTCGTAATCAGTCTGTTACTGACCAATCAGCATTCATTAGCAGAATGCTAGCGTGTTATGGTCAACAATGATTCAACCTGTCACAAATCAAAAGGACATAAGTACTCGTTCATTCAACTTTCAATCTATAATCTATGTAAAACTACAATCAAATCTTAGATTTCTCAACAACAATCAGGCGAAAGAGACCCATTCAGCTGTCTAGCTCTATACTGTGGCAGATAAGCTCACTGTCGTCTTCAGAGACATGGTCTTTTAGAATTTCAACATCGTCATAATATGAAAATACCATAAAGTCTCTACATGAGTACAATGATTAATTTAACTATTTGAATCATTTTATGAATGGCTTTTAACACATATTAATTGGCTTTTACATTGCCAACTCTTTGAATTTTTGGGGTTCAATTAAATAAGTGTTTCCCTCTTTATTATATTGTACTTTCATTAGCTCGGTTTATGGCCACACGTTATTGAAGCTTTTGAGGGTGAAACTGAATTTCATGGAGACGAGACGTTACTTGGTGTTCCTGATTCATCATGGCCATGTGTATAAAAACGTGTATTTTTAGAATTGGAAATTGGAAACAAACTTTGGGAATATGTAGTTTTAATAATTCAACTTAATGCTTTTTAGCATTCTTGTTAATAATAATAATTAAGGGTTGCGCGCTAAGTGGAGAAATATAATGAAGTACTAACACGTTGTGTTGGTAATGTTTTGTTGGTGACATTGTGGTCAGGTGGTAGTGTCTTGGTGTTTACTAGAGCCCGACCGATAAAGGATTTTTAAGTCCAATATCGATAAAATATTTGGTGATTTAAAAATCAAATATCGCGATATATCGGCCGATATATGTATATTTAAAAAAATATATCCAGAAACGCGTGACAAAACGAACAGATTTCCCTAACATTAAATATTTGTAGTTATTTATGAGTCCTCACTAAAATAATATGGTAATGCAGTTTAAATAATAAACTTGTTTGTTTGTTTCACAACAGAACAGAGGAACATCAAAATGTATTAACGTTCTGATAAATAAAATGTATAAAAATACAAACTTAAGATATGAAACTTAAAGACGCTTGAACAAATACACAAAACAACAACAAAATCAAAGATTTGCCAACAGGGACGTTGTACAGCGCCCTTTTGTGATTGTGACAAACAATTTTCATAATTTCTGTCACATTTTTGTTTCTTTTCAGTAAAAAATATATCTAAGCCTTGCTGTGTTCTCAGATAACTCACTGTAAGTGTGCAGTGGTGTCTGTATCCGCAGAGAACCTGCCCTCTGCATGTTTTTTCTGTTATTATCTTTTCCTGTGTGCAGGATGTTAATGGACATTAACAAATAGCCTTAACAATGGGCCCCACATGAGCATAGAAACTAGACCTGCACAATTAATCGTTATAAAATCACAATCACAATTCACCCTGTTTACTATTTAATTTTTAAATGACTTTGATTTGACAATCGTGATTTGTATTTCCCCCCAAATTGTGTAGGCCGAGTTGAAACCCCCAGCCAATAACAGCGTGCAGGGTGTGCAGCTCGTTCTCATTCCCAGTGACCGCCGCTTTGTCACACCCACCGGCGTCTCGTACCGACGCACGTTTAACTGAGACACACACACAGATATCATGTAGCATTCACACAACATCCAACAATTCACCTGGTGTTGTGTGTGTGGTGTGTGTGTGGTGTGTGGGTGGGTGGTGGTGGGTATATTTGCGCTTTAGAACTTTACTGCCGTGAAACGATCAGAAAATAACGATTTATTTCTCTGATTCACTGCTTTCTTCAGCGCTTCCTCTCTTCATGTACACTCTAGCTTGTCCAACCACCGCTGCACCAAAGACATGGCTGATTCTGCTCTCAACTCTCTCAGGTCGCAGGGTAACATTTTCATCCATCTGGATCATCTCCAGTCAAGATGACAACTATTAGCCCCCTATTAGGCATTAGCCCCTTCCACTTTCATGACAGATGGGGCTTGTTTACAGCTTTCTGCAGTGTGAGGATATGATTAGAACATTAGAACATGCTGACGTGGACAACCTGTACACAAAATACAATCAGTGTTCCCCTTTTTTTTAAGGTCTGCTTAGATGGTGACCGACTTGTGCATTCTGTTATTTATTCCCTGTACGTGACAATCCACAAGGACAAGTTCACAGCAGATTTTGAAACTGGACTTCCAGTCTTTGTTCAGATCTACGTATATTTTGTCAAATTATGTGTGATTCAATAAAGCTTTAAAAAGTGCTTGGGAAAGGTTTAGTGCATGCTTCTGTGAGCTATAGTTGCAAATACCTCATTACTGTTGTTACTTCTTACTTTACCTCTTTACTCTTTACTTACTTCCCCCCCCCCCCCGCTGGATTGATGCTAAATAAAGAAAAGCCAGTCACTCATTCATGGTCATGAAATATAGATTGAATAGGTGGATGTTGCACTGGCAATTGCCCAGCAGGCCTCTCTGTGACTTGCTGACTGTTAAATATTTCAGCTAGCAGGCTATTGCGTTTATAAGCCTTCTGAAAGATGTCAGAAAGAACCAGCTTGCAGCTGCAAAATCGCCCAGTTTTCCCCAGACTACCTAATACATGTTGTAAAGAAAGGGCGCTGCACTGGGAATGTGCAAGAGAAAATCCAGCTCCTGTTATCCCACGTGAACTTGAACATGAAGGTTACAATTGTTTGTGATTTTATCTGGTGAAGTTTACATTATAAACAAACATTCAGCTTTTTTACCAGAAGGAATTGTGTGTATTCTTAAGGCCTAACTATGTATTTCTTATCTAACTAGAGCGCAGCCCTCCGCCAAGGCATGCCCTATCTCACCATATTAATGCAGTGTGAATTTTCCCAATCGCGTACTCATTTTTAAGATTATTCTGAGCCCTCATGAATGCAGCACAAACATCCTATCCTATGATAACATGTTAACAAAAGTGAAAAGAAAAATCATGATGCAATAAATAAATCAAAGGCAGTGATAACCAGTGGAGGAAAGTGTGGTTACTGTCTGACAGACTAGTTAACAGGCTGACTTGACAGGTTGACTGACTCAATAGTTGGTCTCTAATGAGAATATGAAAGGTGAAACATTGATCTGAAAACAGCAGCTCCACTATGGAAGAGAAATAACACAGGGGAGGGCGCTGACATTTGACATTTAGGAACTGGTTGGATGATAGCTGAGGGAGTCTTGATGCTGGAAATGATGGAAAGTTTTTTTTTTTGCTCTCCAGAGTAATTATAGATCCAGTTACATCTTACTGTGGCGCATGACTGGGTTATTCTATTTTTCTCTGGAAAAAAATTGGAGAGTAACCCTTATTATATTTTTAGTAACGTATACTGTAAACAGCAGGCTGAGCCAGCGTGGGATGAATAGGGAGACTACTTAACACAGAGAGTGGTTTGAAGTGTCCGTGAACATGATACAGAGATACACCTTTTACTAAACCCCTCAGATACATCTAAAAATGTGTTATTTAGGCATACTAATCTGAAAGCTGATTTAAAAAGCACAATTTCCATTGTAAAAAATAAATAGATAATAACATAAAGAGTTTTCTATGCGTGTATTTGAATAGATATCCAGACGATGGAAGCCATACAGGACACTGCCAATACACTATTCATGACATTACACAGACTATATGGTCTGCATTTAAAAAAACACAAACCCCGACCCGATTCATGCTTGGGGAAATTTTGAGAGATTACAGCCCAAACTGGGTTCTTGTCCCCTAACCTTAACAAATTACTTTTTTTTTTAACCCAACCACCTAACAAGTCATTTTTGTGCCTATACCGCGAAAATATGTTTATTGATACTAAAAACAAATTCATTTTATTAACTGTGTTATTTGGCAATTTGGCAAGCACTGACACTTTATGTTGTACTGGCTGTTCTTAAGGGCAGTTACTAACAACACAATTTGTCATTTAATTTTAAGAACTTGTTGGTTAGAACATTACGTACCTCTGCCTCTGAATCCCTACCAAGGCAAGGCAGCTTTATCTGTATAGCACATTTCAGCAACAGGGCAATTCAAAGTGCTTTACACAAAATCAGTTAAACAGTTAAAAATCATAAGCATTAAAAACCAATAAAACACATGAATAGACCGTTTAAAACCAAATAGAAACATTAGGACACATAAAACACAAGAATAAAAGTTACAGTGTAGCATAAGAAATTTAAAGAAATGATTAGTCATTTAAAGAAAGGCAGCATCAAAAAGAAAGGTCTTCAGCCTTGATTTAAAAGAACTGAGAGTAGCAGCGGATCTGCAGGTTTCTGGGAGTTTGTTCCAGATATGAGGAGCATAGAAACTGAAAGCTGCTTCACCCTGTTTAGTTCTGACTCTGGGGACAGAAAGCAGACCTGTCCCAGATGACCTGAGAGGTCTGGGGGGGTCATAGTGTAGTAGCACCAGCTCCATTCATGCTGGTCTGTGGCTAACCCTGAGCTCTCATAAGAGGTTGAACCAGGGGACAATTTCCCCATGGGGAAAATCAATAATGTATCACTTTGAATTATTCTACAAACCACTATCAATAACAAGTCAATATTTTTAAAGCAAAAAGTACTTTGATCCTCATATTTTGTTGCATAATGGAAAATACTTTGATCATCAAGATAAAAGCAAGGTCTAAGCTGTCACACAGCTACAGAAGTCTGTTCAACACTAAGCTCCAGACGCTCTGTTGGATCTGCACATTTACAGCCAGAATTACACTGGAGTCAATATTCTGCATAGATCTTTGCAAGACGAACTAGATGAAACACTGTGTTTACCTGCATTTATAGCACTTGTGCAGTGCCTGTTGAAAATGTGCCTGTTTGGAACTGGCAGATTGCTGGGCCTGTGGTATTGTTGCTTCTAGAATTCATCAAAACCAAATTGTACCCCAAAATTACTTAGAGAAAGACCCCAAACCACTTCATTTGCAACTCCCCTGTATACGCTACTACTAACTTACTGATTTACCTGACAGAGAATGTTGCAGATTCAAAATGTAATCACAAAATTTCCCACTGACAATGTGGAGTACCGGTAATCACATAGACATTAGCCTCATGGACTCATGGCAGTGCGCTACCCACCCAGCCCGTTATGAGAGCTTATCAGCGCGTGTGTGTGTGTGTGTGTGTGTGTGTGTGTGTGTGTGTGTGTGTGTGTGTGTGTGTGTGTGTGTGTGTGTGTGTGTGTGTGTGTGTGTGTGTGTGTGTGTGTGTGTGTGTGTGGTGTGTGTGTGTGTGTGTGTGTGTGTGTGTGTGTGTGTGTGTGTGTGTGCGTGCGCGTGCCATTGGCAGAAATGCTGGTACTATATTCTTTTTCTGAAGTTTTTCAAACCAAGCAGACAAAGAGGCCTACTTATCTACTGTATGTCAGTACACTAACCCCTTGTCACTGCAAACTAACCTTCAACAAACACCACGTCCCCATACCACAAGAGCTTCAGCCCTCAGCAACGGTCAATGGTAGCAGAGCATGACTTGGGAGAGGTGGCCGTTTTATGCTGCACACCACTGGCTTATGGGAAGAATTACCATAATTTCTAACTTTTACTGAGTTGAGAAAAGTTAGCTGACCTGCAGGTAATTTCAGTTCATATCTTGGAGCTGCCAAGATACCCACAGAATTATATTGTTGGGCACTGGGAGATGCCCAGTACATTATTACGTGTATCTATCATACAGTTAGCCACTGGTACAACAAAATTGTTTTTCTGTTGGAGAATTGAAACCACAATCTTGCATTGTCTATCACTGGAAGCTGTCCAGTAAATATCTTACACTAGGAAACATACAGTATCTTGCTTGTTCCTTCAGCTACAACTCTACTTCCTCTTGCTCTACTGCATGCCTGCCATAGGTGAACCATGTTTCATCCATTCAATTCCTGTATTCTTTGTCTCACTATGTTCCCATTCAATGTATCTATTCTCTCATTACATGCAATAAGATCAGGTGTAGAGTAGAGTCTCATGTAGTTGCAGTCTGCCTGCCCTATGGAACTGCTTGATTACCTAATGACACCAGACAGCCGATTTCAACAGAAAAGGTCAATCTGTTCTGTTTACACATGCAAGGATGCTTTATAGCTGAGAGCATGGAGTTATTGCTGCAGGGAATTAAAACATTTGGATTTGTGAATAAATAATTGCATTTAAGAGTATAATGTTGTAAGTGAGGTTGTGAGATGTTAATTAGAATGATGGCAGTTTGGCAGATAAAAGAAAAGGGTGGTGTATATACAGCAGCCTTTAACACAAGATAAAGATTTACTCTGCATTCAGACTATTAGTAGCAGTTGTTGGCTCCAGCACAAATCATATTTCAGCATAAGGCAGGTCATATGGCCGCGCTGATACGTGATTGGCTTCAAACAGGTGGTAAGACCCAAAGGATCAACTTCAAGTGGAGTGAAGTCTGAGAAGCAGTTCAAGAAAGCCTGATTGTACTGCTTGGGACTGCAACACACCGTATATCAAATGCTTAACCACAACATCTAGTGTAGGTTCTAGATTGCTCCAGCGGGAAAGTTATTATTGTCAGGTCTGTGTCTGGACGCCATATACTGTACTTATTTTATATTCACATAAAAATCCATTAAACTTGAGTTGACTGATGGAAATGTACTTTCAACCATTTTGAAAGTTAATGTTCATGTAATGTAAAGCATAATACATGGGAAACTAATGCTCACATGCTAGATATAACAAAGTTGTGACTCTTAAGGTTTCAGACTGATATCAAATCAAATCTCAGTCCTTGCTAAAAACACAACACAACTGAGCAGTTATCAGGTGTGTGTGGTGCATTTTGCTTTGTGAAACTTGTCACAAAGTAGTGTAACAAAATAATAAAAAACATATTTAACTCAACTACAATCCCCCACTGGATTGTGGTATTAAAAAACACTTGCCTGCCCTGAATTTTTAGTATTTTTGTTCTTACTGTGTGGAGAAGGTCAGCCAGCCTCTGGGCTACAGCTAGGAGGGGGGGATATATTGGTTTGGCGCTGCTCAGCTCAGCTTGTTGTGAGGGCTAAATGTCACCGCTTCAGCTGGGCTGATGCTGTCGCCCTGCTGCCTCCCTGAGGGATTGATGGGGATTCAAGCCAAGGTTGGGAGACATTTTGCTTTCCAGGTTATAGTTCTCCAATGGAAAGTACCAATTCCATTCAATACTGAGCACAGCTGGGAGTTCACATGCTGGTTTGGGATAGAGCTAGGCCCATATTAATGGCTATGGTTCTAAACCAACTAAGCAGCTAGTATATGGGACTAGATTCAGACAAGTAGTAGACAAATATTTAGAATCCACTAGTCAGCAGGGTTTTGAAACCCCTGCTAAGACAATAAATATATTTATTGCTTTCGGTAACTAAATAGTTTAACATACCATTGTAGCATGGAGCTAAAAAAGGACAAACATCCCGGTTGCATATCTGGTCTATGTACAATATAAGGCAAGTGTTGCATAAGTGTTGGTAATAAAACAAGCTGCCTCATAGTTGAGAAGTTTTTGGGAATTATGAAATTCTATACATTCAAGAGACAGTGAGGTCATATATCTTGGACTGTGCCTGTAACCGATGATTCAATGGATGACATAGTTACAGTATGTAATGACAATGATGTCAATTAAATGCTCAGGGTAAAGGCCTGTACATGTATTTCACATCTGTTAATCATTGTCAGGGCCTGACTGTTCAGGACTTACTGTATGGACCTTGGTCAGAAAAATAATCCCAATATAAGCTCTGGGGCACATGCTAGTTCTATCAGTATTCAAACACCATGCATACAGTCATTTAACAGGCATTTTCCATTTGTTTACTGCTGAGCAAACGTTTCCACTACGTGCCAAACCATCCATACTGATGATGCGCTCATACACATCACATTAACTGTGTCATGGTTTTGTTTATATTATGTGCTCTGTCATTATGTATGTGTGGGTAGGATAAGGCAGAAAGCTATGTGTTATGGAGGATGGTCTGATTTTCTTCTCCATGGACTAGTTCCTCTATGGACTATTGGTCTGCATGTTGTGAAATATTTTTTACATCGTTTACACCTGTGTGCTGGAAACTTAACTTTTAATGACATTACAAAATTGACAGTCACATACAAATGCATACACTTAAAACCACAGCCATACACACAATCATAGGAAATATTATATATGATACATATATAGTCATTAAGGAGGTATTAAAGTTCTTCATGTATGTTCTTTTAAGGGTGTTTTAACAAGAAACTGTTGATTTTAGCTCCCTGCTGCATTATTGTTTGCGGTTCCTCTGCTTAGTGTTTTACTCAACCAGTAGCACTCAGTTATTACAAAGGCCAATTTTTCCATACCTATGCTATTTTTTACTTGTCTCCTTGGTCGTGATTGGCTAGCTATGGAGAAAGAATTTGACCTTTTTGATCTGTTTTTCTGAAAAAAGCTTTATAAAGAGAAGCCACATTTTCAGTACTTTGTGGTTGTTCCTTGTTGCTTGCTGTGTACAATAGGCCGGAGCAGTGGGGGGTAAAATGTGCTTTGTGGGAACACATGTTTAAATAATTATGACTTACCAGTCCTCTGATCTGGTATCATAATTACTAGATTTAAAGAAAGGATAGGGTAGCTTCAGAAGTACACCCATGTATACTGTATTAATAAGTATCAAATCTATCACCAGTATAGCACAAGACACTTTTCATAACTGCTCCTGTATAATACGGTATATCTCAGAATCAAATCCAGACAAGCCAGCTACTTGATAGTCCATCATTTTTTAAAGTGAAAGGGTCAAAACAACTTGTTTGTTATACCCTTTATCAAGCAGACAGAGTGATAAACTCCTATGCACACACACAAATAGAGGACATGCACACACACTGTTTGTCCTTACACAGACCTTGTTTTTCTCATCACTAACTACAGAGCAGCAACACACAGTATCCACCCTTTCTGTTTCTTTTTGTGCAATGATTTTTTTAATTGATTCTTTCTTTACTTTACTGGACCTCTTTTTGCTTCATTGCCAGTCCACTTAACAATAAACATGTATGCCACTTGTATGAGTGTGTGTGTGTGTGTGTGTGTATGTGTGTGTGTGCGTGCGTGCGTGCGTGTGCGTTCGTGCGCTGCACCATCTGCACCATCTGCAGTAATTCTGAACTGCCTGCAGCTCAACAGCTCCTAATCTGCTGATACAACAACTTAAATATAGGTCTAACACAGAACTATTATTTGCTGGACGCACACATCCAAACTAATAAACACCAGATGCACCCACACCATCCTCTCCCAAGAAGATCTGCAGGTTAGTGTGTGTGTTTTGTGTGTGTGTTGGTTCTCACCTTGTCCCAATGTGTGTGACTCCCCCTCCTCCATTCCAGTTGTCTCTGCTGCGCTGTCCTTCATGTAAATCTGCCTCCTTCATAGCAACACTCCACATATCATTCCTCTGTGTGTATTTGTCTGTGCAGGTGTACCGAAAGCAGGCGTCAACCAGACTGGCAGTGTTGGAGGAGGCAGCGGAGGGGAGGACAGCTTCTTACCAGAGGGAGATTCTTCACCTGCAGAGGCTGCTACGAGAAAGACAGGAGGCTGAGGAGAGACTGCTGCAATCCAAACGGTAGGAGGAGAGAGAGCGAGAGAGAGGCAAAGCGAGAAAGAGCGAGAGAGAGGCAAGCAGGCAGAAAATGTGTGAATGAAAAGAGGAGGAGAGAGGGGGGTGATGGTGTGTGTCGTGGGAGGGAGGGCTGAGACCGCAAGAAGCTGCAGTAAAGTGTGTATAAAGGCAGAGCTGGGCATATCAACAAAACAACTACTGACAAGAAACACATAGAGATTAGCCTTTTTGTAAATTGTCTGTCTATTTCTTACATTGTTTACCCCAAAAAGTCATGGCCAATTATTGTCGGATTTATTTCATCATGGTCTTCAATAACAAACTGTAAAAGAAATTTTCTTATATTAGGAGTAGGTGAAGGTTGGAGTACGGTTGAGGCTGTTTTTCTTTATCAAAACTGTTTGTCATGTGTTAAGTTCAATTAAGGATATCAACAGATTTATCTTTATTGGATTTTTTTAAACTTCAAATATCATTATCTGTATCAGTCTGATATATAGTAGAGTGTTTGCTTTACACAGCAGGACAACAATTCAGCAAGTAAGGGTACACAAAACACCACAACAAAACAACCTGGTAACGCAGCAACAACTCATTACGGCAGTATGGTTCTGTGTATGGTTCTTCCACCCGCTACTGACGCTCCTGTTTGTTAAATGAATAAATTGTAAAATTGCCAATATGTCTGGTTACTTTAATAGACTCCAATAACCCAATGCACCAAACAAGAGTCAACAAGGGAAAGCTGTTTGGCATTGTCAGAGAAGATTTGGGAAATGTTTCATGGGTGCAACCCACATGCTCAGTTCTGCCGCTCACCCCACAAACGCATGGTCCTTACAAATGTGGCACCATTTAAAAAAAAAAAAAATCCAATGGTATGAGATTTATTGTCAAGAAGCATTGTTACAACAAAGAGATAATCTACCAAACACAAATTTTCTTTTTGTACGTAGTTTATATCTGTACAGTGCAATTTCCACTCTCTATGCCAGGTTAAGGAGATACGTACAGTAGATGCTGATACCCTGTAAACCACTGGACCCAGCAGATCACACAGCTCACTTCTCAATTTTTCCACACTAAATCACTTAACCCCCACAGGACCATCCGATCCAATCCTCCAATCCAAAATGTATTCTCATTTCCAGGTGCTAGGTTGTTTGGGGGTGGAATAACCGTATTTGAACAGGATTTGCATATGTAGTGCCTGAAGCATTTTGTTTTAGAATGACAGGAAAGGCCTACTGTTGGGACAAACAACACCGGATGGTGGGCAATAATTGGTTTGGGTGAATGCAAAAATAGTTTTTTTCATATTGTATGTATTGTATTTGTGTATACTGTGTGTTTTCTTTTACATATATATTCTTAATTGTTTTGAAATACTCAAGCGCTCAGCAAAGTAGCAAATCAGAGGAATAAAAAGTTATTAACATCAATAACGTTCTAAATCCCAAATAAACACACCCACATATCCGTGGGAAGGTGCCACATTGCTGGATTACATGTGAGATGCAGAGGTTCATCCTGTTTGTGTCTGTGCGTCCGTTTAACTTGTGCGTCGTTATGAGATGTCGAGGGGCGACGTCGCGGTTGGGAATGAGAACCCCTGCCCACCCTGCACGCTGTTTATGCCGGGGCTTACACACCCACGTTGGGCCCAAAGGCTCTTTGCAGACGCCCATAATCATCCCGCACACAGAGAACAGGGTCTCTGCACAGACACCACGACACACTTTTAGTGGGTCATAAGTGATGATTAAAAGGACTTATTTTTGTATTAGTCTATGAACATTATTTTTAGGATAATACTGCATATTATACATTCAAGCTATATTAATTGTTCTGGTGAGGGAAGTAATGTCCATCCATCTTCATCCGCTTATCCGGTATCGGATCGCAATGTTTTCACCAAGATCCTTGAAATGACAGAGCAAGGCCCATGGTTATGGGAAACAAGAAGAATTGCATGTAGCCAATCATTTGAGTTGGGACTGATTTTCAGGAACAGAGTATTTCATGATATTCTTACTACTACAGTGTGATAGCCTTGAAACACTTGACTGGTACTTTGCTCCTCCTGAAACAATCTACCATATCATATAATGTCTGTTTTTAGCTTGGTCTCCGGGCCTGCTGCCGGCTACTATCAAATGAAAGCTAGCTAATCAGATTGTTAGAAGATCCTGTCCTGCTCTGCCCCGAGGGCATCGGAATGACAAATCACACGCGGTACACACATCCGTCATACCACTTGCACCGGCTTTAAGACACCACAAACTGCTGGCCTTATGAAACTGCATTCATCACCAGATTTACCAAACATGCACACTACCCTGGCCTGGAAACGGTTAGTCATTGGGATGCATGTGGGTGAAGACCTGGCCGACTAGGTCACGAGCCACAGCAAAATGGGAAACTATCATTGTAGTTGGTGGTGTGTCCTACTTGTGTTCCTGAGAAACCAGGTTTTCCCTGTTCTCAGCTAGAGTGTTAGGAGTTCAGATAAGTAGCAATCCACTCGTCTGAAGTCAAACCTCTCACCTCCACACTGAGGAAAATCTATCTCTGCCTCTCTCTGTTCTGTCTCTAATCCACTGCTTTGTGTTCTGCGTGTGCTGCAGCAGCGGCCTTGCTGATTGGTTGTGATTCCCGCCTTCCTGCTGGGATCCGTGTAGCCTCTAGAGAAGCAGCACCGCCTGAGACTTCCAGGAGCTCAGGAGGGGACTGAGTCTTTTTTTCAGTCACTTTTTCCTCTCTAAAAGCAGTCTTCCCCATGCCCAGCTACAAAAACATAGAAAGATCTGCCACATAGAAGCAAAGAGTGGTATTATTAAAGGTAGCTAAAGTGTCTAGTATATTCCCATTTCGACAAATAGTTCTGCTTTTATTTTATTTACGTGATTTTATAATTCTTTTGCACTACATTTGAATGGAGGATGCGTTATAAATGCTTGAAATTGATTAAGAAGGTACTGAGAATTGTTTGAAAATTGTTTTATTTAATCAGCATCTTGATATTCCACACCTGTGAGGTGGGTGGATTATCTCAGCAAAGGAGAAGTGCTCACTAACACAGATTTAGACAGATACTGTATGTGAACAATATTTGATAGAAATAAGCCTTTTGCGTACATAGAAAAAGTCTTAGAGCTTTGAGTTCAGCTCATCAAAAATGGGGGCAAAAACAAAAGGGTTGCGTTTATAATTTTGTTGAGTGTAAATTCTTGCTCCTTTCTGCAGTCTTAATCTCTACTGATTTCACACACTGGAAAACAAGCAAGTGCAAATAGCTGACCTTATTTTATGTTAATGGTGTAAACACTTGGAACCTCATGCATAATTAATGCTAAAGCACATGAATGCTGATAAACACATTTTAGTAGTATTTAATTATCCCTTGGTTTTCCATCAGCTTCAGGGGTGGCTGCATCCAGCAGAGAGAGGTGATTGTCTGTTCCTCTTGGGTTACTCGTTCCTTGGTAGCTGTCATTAGAGGTTCGAAGAAAGGCATATGTGCTGTATTTCTTTGTCAGGGTCATGTTGTGACCAAGTCTTTTATAACTTGTACTTCCTTGTAATGACTCAGTAGTTTCAAGAAAAAAAGAAGCATGGAATTGACAGTGATGGGTGGTGATTATATGGTGACCTTTGCACAAGTAGCTACTGTTTTTTATTCACATTGCTCTCCAGCGTTTCTCTCTAAGGTTTGTTTCACGCTTTAAAGCTTGGAGAGAGTGAAGATTGGCATTGGCGCACAGTTAATAGCAGCACTCTGCTCACATAGATGATCCATAATCTGTTAATAGAGCTAGCACCAAGATACCGTTTCACAATTTGACTGAAATAAACCACAGTGGCCATGTTAATTGCTTACCATAGTGTTACAATATAAGTTGCCTTGCAATTCATTAATGACATGTTTTTGTTCCATAAAAAGATGCCATAGTTGAACATATTATATAAGGAATCAGGGCTCAATATAGCACCATCCACCATATATTTTACAAATGCTTGTAAATTATGCAATTAGCTGGTAGATTTGCTACACTCACCAGCTAAAAAAGTAATGGCAATCTATTGAATATCTGGTAAATGTTACCATTCATTAGCCATTTGGCTGGCGGACGAAAAGGTTAATTTTTTAACCCTCTGGGGAATAAATCCAGGACAGTACACCTTTTATTAAAAAAAATAATAGTATAAGAAAGTAATTGTTATAGACTATTACATAGCCATAGCAGTATCTTTCTGCATCTAGGACTGTTAAATTATCCATTTTTATTTGTAAAATGAGACACTTCTCATCTGTTATATAACAGAAGGCTAAAGACTTTGTTGAAGTGATAACTAAGGACTGATTGTCTAATGCTTGTGCCTGTCTTGGTCCCTGTGGCTGTCTCCCAGCCAGATTGATAAACCCCACTGCTCAGAATAACATTGAATAATGTAAGTGTCTGGTAATGTTGTTGTGCTGCAGAGCGATAGACCGGATCCTGAGATGGCTGCAGCTTACTGGAGCTATAATTGTAATGGAGATGTACTGAGGTAGTGGAGCTGCTACGGAGCCTTTCTCTATTGGTCAGACTCCAGTTGTCTGGCCTCGGGGTCACCACAGCTATCCCACCAAGACTTTTACAGCTGCAATATGTGTCTTCATATTCTGTCCGAATAGCTCCTTAGGACGCAATGAATAGTGTGGTTGCCATGGGTAACGCATGTGTGCATGCTGTTTAGGTTGGAGGTAATTAGTTTGTGAGGGTCTTAACTCAAGGAAGAAAAATATTGTTAGTCCATGACTCAAAGAAACATCAATTAATCTTTACTTTAATAAGAATGATAGAATTCTTCTGCTTTTTTCCCCACATAGTTAAGTCAATGCTCTCAAGAAACGCTTGTGATCTCACCACTGTGTTTCAAACCCTGTCAACAGCCAATCCTGTATAATCAACATCAGATGTTTATATTAAACCAAAACTTCAAAATTTTGAGAGAAACGTATTTAAACAGATTTCAAACTGAACGCTCTGGTTGTAACAGTTTTGTGTACTCCTGGCCCTGGGTAAGACAGCAAAGCAACAGATGCTAAAGTGCATCTCCAATCCTCATCGACGCATCATCTGTGGTGTTTTGTACGTGTTAAATCCAGATAAACTGAGTCATCATTATTCATTAACAACAACTGTATCAACCCAACTTGCCCTCTTCTAGCTTTGACCTGGAATGAGGAGGTACAGTGTGTCATCCTCTTCAAAATACACAGATTATTCAGTGGTTTTCTTGGAAGACCAGGGTCTTTAGCCTGCCACTAAATTTTAAATCCACATGTACAACATTTGTGTTGTACAGTTATGCTGATGTTCCCTCAACTGTAATAAGTGGCTTACTGAGTTTAGACAGGGCAGCCGGTTGCTTCAGTTGCTGACGTATGAACAGCGTATGATGTAAGAGCTTTAATCCATCAGCCCTTATAGCAATAACAGCACACGGGTAATTATGTGCGGTTTCCTTGAAACAGTTATTCTTTTTCATTATAAGTATCCTTTTGTCTCTGTGTGTGACATAGTAGGTTGTTAGTTGGTTCATGAAGCCAATAAGCATAAATATAATGAGAGGCACATAGCCAGAATAATGGAATGTCATTTGAATGAT
Organism: Etheostoma spectabile; assembly: GCF_008692095.1. Classification (NCBI taxonomy): domain Eukaryota; kingdom Metazoa; phylum Chordata; class Actinopteri; order Perciformes; family Percidae; genus Etheostoma; species Etheostoma spectabile. The sequence goes on along the minus strand of NC_045733.1, from coordinate 20,552,845 downwards.
TTGAATCATAAACCGTATAAGCAGAGAGGAACTTCAACTTTTACATGGAAATATTTCATAAATATGCAAGTTTAAATGAGAATGCTCATGTGTGTTGGACATCTGTGAGAGAAAAAAAAAGTAATAAGGATAAGTAATAATGACAATATAAATTTTAAATGATGTGAATGGTGACAGTGAGTGGTTTCAGTGCTACTCTGCTGTCCTTGGCCTGGAAATGGATTAATTGCACAGCCTAAGCCACACGTTTTTGCAAAACACAATTGATTTGGAATGGATGAAAGTCAACTAACTGTACTCAGACTTTTATTGGAAATGAGTTCAATTGACGGTATATAGAATAAATAATAATACTGGACATTGACATAATTTTCCAGCATTACTGTATCAAATGGTGTCACTATAGACTAAAAATAATGGACGGAGCAGCAGTGACATCACCCATTGGTTTTTAGATTGCTGTTTAAGACTTGCTCATTTTATAATCAAATTGGGATCAGAATTGGTTTTTAGATTGCTGTTTTAAGACATGCTCATTTGTGTGATTAGAATCAAATGTCATCACATCTCTTATTGTGCAGATTATGCTGAAATAGCCTCAGCCCTCCGAGTATTAAACCGCTGTTCTGAAAGAAAACTCCAGAAAACACTTTAATGGCATCAGTTGAGTTTGAATATGTGTACCCAATTCCAAGTCAGAGCCTTCAGCGATCTTACCACTCTGACAGTTATTCCCATAAGATCTGAATGCAGCACCCTGTAACACCCTGGCAGAGCCCAGTGATTGCTGCTTTATGTAGAAACACTCCACTTTTTTCAGCCTTGTGCCTCGTGAGGTCATTTGATGAAAAAGTATGCCTGCGTGCAAGAGAGAAGGGGGGGGGGGGGGGGGGGGGTGAATGTATGATGTTTAATTCAGTCCTAAAGTGGTTTGTTTTACCAGGTTTGAACACTGTCAATCAAAGTGATTTGCAAGTTTTAGGACTGTGTTTGCACGGTTGCAGCTCTATTACAGTGACAAAATGTGGCAGCAGACAGACATACTGTATACTCAACATCTGGCAAATTATTCCAAGCTGCCTCTGTGGTAGTTCCTGCTGCAGTAGATGTCTCTAGGAAAACATTTTGCCATGATGACACACAGACTCATGGTGAAAACAAAACCAACGTCGCTGTCGCGGCTGGTAAACATCTGTTAAATGTCACTCGGGTCCCAGTCTTCTGATCGTCGTTACCATCTCTAAATTGAAATTAAGGCAGAGTTTGAAAATGTGTGTGGTCCAAGCAACGGCCTTGCCTTGTGATCCCATCGCAAGATGGTCTCTAGTATTCTGTCTATACTAATTTTAGTTTTCTATTCCCGCCATGCTACTACTCACTAACACCACCAATGTGTAGCACCCACCTGGGTGATGCACAGCAGCCTTATGACACCAGACGCTCACTACACATCAGCTTGGTAGAGGGAGGGGAACATGTTTTTAGTGGTGGGGGAAACCGGAACACCCGGAGAAAACCCACCGGGACACGGGGAGAACATTCAAACTCCACATAGAAAGGCCCGGGACGACCAGGGTTCAAACCGGTACCGTCCTGCTGGGAGGCCACAGTGCTGACCTCCGGGCCACCGTGCTGCTTTTGAAGAGTAGTTTAAGGCAAAGATGCAACTTTCCAACACAATCGTACTGCACACTCCCACATCCTCCATTATACTCATGTCTAAACTCTTCAATTTGTAGCCCCACCACTGTGAAATGTGACAAGCCAACTACAGCCGTGATTCTACACTATCCCATTCTGATGTTCATTGCTGCCTAGGGCCTTTATCTCCCGCATTTACAAAATACAATGCTTCAGGCACTACTTTAGAAATAATTGGGAAAGGAGATGACATGCAATCGTATTCCCAGCAGCCCAGTGTTTTTGATGAAAGAGGAGTGAGGAGAACTAGGCATTGCTGAGGTAATTTTGTTTTGCTCAATGCAGATACAAGTTTGAAATGGAGCTGTGTGAGCTACTGCAGTGAGTGTGTCCCCGGGGTGTCACCATTGTCTGCTGTAGACTTGATGGTGGAAAAAACAGCAGATACCCTGACACTGGTTTAAAGGACATGATACACTGAAAATGAATCAGCTATTTGTGGCTGCAGATGGTTTCCATTGAATAAGAAAGTAGAGCTCCACCTTTCAGTCCTCTTGTGGTCAGCCTGATCACGTACTGCAGCCACAGGGACGTGTGAATGAGCTTCCTGACCACAGCAAGGTTGCATGTCACCCGTTATTCATGTAAAAGCACCTTTCCTCACTACCACACACACACACACACACACACACACACACACACACACACACACACACACACACACACACACACACACACACACACACACACACACACACACACACACACACACACACATGCACACTACCCCAGCCTGTTCACCTTCTTGTTCTTCATTCTTCTGCATTTCATTTCTTTGCTAATCATTTAGGTTCAGTAAAGTTTATCAGCCTACATGTTATTTGTATTATTTTCTCTCTTTCTTGTTTTGTAAAATTAAATTTCATTTTGTTTTTAAATTTCCTTTATGTCACCCTATTAGCTTCCACTTGACTGACTGACTGTCTTGTCTTCTCTCCTCTCTTTACTCCTCCAGGGAAGTAGAGGAAGAGTTGGAGGTGGTGTGGCAGGCAGCAACCAGGGAGAACCAGCAGATGAGGGAGACTCTTTTGGACTCAGGGCTCAGTGCGAACCTCCACAGTCGGGTCGTTGCTCGCCCTGCCTCTCCTGGCTGGCTTTCTTAGGCTCCAGTATCCCATCAGCATTAACCACACAGCTCTGGCCTCTCTTCTTCACCTCTCATCAAAGCCCTGGGCTCCAGAGAAGGTCCATAATTAAATCTGACTCAGATAACCAAAGCAACTACTTGGAGGTGAAGCTTAAGCATTGGCTGGATTTCTATTGAGCTCTTTATCCAAAAACCATAGGTGTTTTAACTCATAATGGAAAGATAGACTGGGTACATTAGTTACAGTCCTAGACATGTCAGCTTACAGGCATCTGCCAGATTGACTTTGTAATGCAGATAAAACTTTAAACTAACAAACTCATATTTGTATGTAACTTTAAGTCTCATTTGTACAACGAAGGGGAAGCAATAGTAGTCTGGGTAAATTCACTTCTTACTTTTTTTCCGGTAAGGTAAACTTGGTTTGGACAAAAGGAATTCAGTAAAACATATAAACCATTGGAGTGGAAAATGAATAATAATAATGAAACAGCTGACAGTTTTGACAGCATGGCCAAATATACCTGACATCAGTTTGGGTAGTCAGAAAGACTGCACTTTTTATAAAGATTTATAAAAAGATTGTTTTATTTATTTATCTTTTTAAATTTGTCTCAGGGTTTTATAGACCATGCCAAGAATAAAAGATTAACAAGTATACCAAAGACTGGAAAAAGTTGCATTATTTAGCTTGATTAAGGCTATTATCCTAAACATAAAGGACCCAACCATTGTTGCCATCTGCTGGGCACATATGATAATGCTATGCTCATTGTTGACAGTGGCAGAGTTAAGTTAAGGAAGACATGGAAATACAGACATAACACCATTGACAAAGATACGTGTGATGACAACAAATTTTTCTGTGACTGAGACACTACAACATCACCTCTTTGGCACGCCACAGCTGGATTAGACTGATGCCACAAGGCGGAGTCGTGTCTGTGTAGAGACGTACCACAAATCCCTGCTGACGAACACAGAGCAGCGTGACGGCTGTGCAGTGGCTCAGACATGTAGCATAGCTTTTAAGTGAAGAGGGATACGCCTAATACCTGGTGTAATGGCACAATGTGCAGTTTACAAACAAATCCAAACAACCAAATTATGGCGTTGAGTCTTTTAGCCACAGTGTCATCAGCAAAAAAATGTGCTAATAGACAGCAATAAAAACACTACTCAACATGCATATACTGTATATATTCATGGGAATAATTCACGTTTTCTAGCCCAAACAAAAGTGGTGTTGCATACCATACACATATTCTATTTAGACATATTGGCATGCCAGGCAAAGTATGCATCAAGACTCCTTCTGGCTGTATGCCCTGAATTCCTGAGGGAAAACGCAAAACAGAAGACACGATAGTTTACCTCCATTAGAATTCCTAAAATGTAATCCAACATGTGGACTACCCTTTACAGCCGGCTGTATTTCAATCAGGAGATACTTGTTTGCAGACATGCAAGGTTTATTGAACATAAGCATAACAAAATGTACATGTCTTTGGAGCTTTAGACTCCATGGTTATAGAATCATTTTTAAAAGGGGTAAGGAAGCCAAACATTCCCCCCCAATGGAGTCTAGACACTGGTTGTGGCGGCGAAGGAGCACGAAGACCAGACCGGAGGAGTCGACATAGCATCCAGCAGGAGGAAGACCCAGGATGCATTTGGGTGAGGATGACTGGAGGTGGGAGGGGAGGTGGAATGACAGCTGACAGCAGCAGGGACAGAAACAGATTTAAAGCAGGGTTGGGACGTTGTGATTGGCCCTTGGAATTTGGTTTAGCAGGAAGGTGAACGCCTCCAACAGCTGATTTGATTTAGGAAGAGAGCCGTGATTAAGTGTTAGGTCTTCCTGAAAGGATTTACGGTGAGCTACATTAGACTGTACATGCCATTACATTTATTTGGCAGACACTTGTGTCCAAAGCAACAATTAATGCATTCAAATCAGTTATAGCTGCTCCGCAGAGCTGTGTGGGGCGAGCGCTTTAAACTCACACGGAAGATGTGACATTGTAACCGTAGAGCTTGAATTCTTCAATTCCAAAGACAAACACTGATCTAAGTGAGCTACTGTAGTGCATGATTTTCCTAAACAGCAACTGGACTGATTTTTAATCAGCATCAGGTGTGTTAATGCAAACACATGTAAACTATGCAGGGCAGTTGTCCACAGCCCCATGCCTGATCAGATGATCATCTTCCAACACCAGGTCCTCGAACTCAGAACCTTTGACGCCATCGTCAGATTCTGATCTCAGGACGCCATTATCTGGGTGACGTCACAAGTGGCGTCGCAGCACCTAGTAGACAAGGAGCAGGCTTGCGTGAAAATGCAGAATTTTCAGCTACCGTAACAAATTAATTTCTTATTACAAAATTCTGAGAATTTGTGTACTGGGTTAAGACAACATAGAGATGCCTATAATTTATTTTCACAAGGATTAATAAACTGATGAAGATATTGTATTTTGAATTGACTGCAATGCGTAGATGAGAAAACAATTCAGATTTATCTTTTTAATTCACTTTTTGAGGTAAAATTCTCAAATTTTGCACACCAAATCTGCAATGGTCTTCAGATGTTTTTTCCAACATCAAAACATTTATTTTGGAAGAAAGTGTAGGACTTGTTTATACTACTATATGCAGTGAAATGTTTTAAAGCACTGTGGGCTCAATTTATGAAGCATTAAATTGAGAGGGTACTCTCTTGAATGGATAGGTGGATAGAGAAATAAGATTCAGCCTGCCTACAGTAAAAGGCCACTCTAAAATGGGCCGTTTTACTGTCCTGCTATTGTGGCAGGTTTTTATCAAATTGTGTAAATAAGTATGTGTAAATACAACTATGTAAAAATTGTGTGGAAATCTTTGAATTTTTTTCAATAAGTAAAGAGAAAAGAAAAAAAACATACAAAATGATGTATGTGTCATTTAATTTTTTAATTAGTTTTTTTTTTATTATATGGGGGGAGAGATGTTATGATATTAATTAGTGTTCTGGTAGTGGACATGGTCAGACTGAAGAGACAGGAGGTCATGTGCTGATTTGACCGGGACAGTCAGAGGTCTGTGGGAGGGTAGCAGAGGTCGCTAGATGAAGAACACTGATGACCTGCTTGTTCCCCCACCACAAAATCTCAACTGAGACAACAGAGGAGGAGCGGGGCTGTCCCCCCCCCCAGGCTGACCCAGTCTGGTACGTCTCACACACTCTCACACTGAATGCAACACAAAGGGAGGTAGATTTGGTTTGTCTCGTTACCGGCTAGGCTAACCAGTAGCCGTGATCTTTGTGGTTTTGACAAGCACGGTTAGTTTAACGCATATGTAATAGCTCACACACATATATGTAATGTTTACATAATTTAACTTAAAGTGTGTAATTTTTTATATAATTTAACTGAAGTGCTTAAAGCATTTATGTTGTATTTACATGATAAGACTGAAATGCGTGGAATAGAAATGATGTGTCTACATGATTTAACTGAAGTGCTTAAAGCAGACATGAGTTATGGTTACATGATTTTAAAGTTGTTTAATAAAACAAGCAAGAAGCAATCTGAAATTACACAGGACCTGTCTCATCTTTAATATGATCTCTTGTTCGTAGCTGTTTATATATTGAATCTCTAATCTGTTACTGGTGGACAGAAGTTTTCTCGTTAGGTATTTTATGTGAATAATGGTAGCTTGCTCACGGGAGTTCCAACTAGCTTGCCTAAATTAGGAAAACTCTCAGGTAGGAAGTTGGTTTGGAGGTAACATGTACGTTCAGGGAAGTAGTAGTTTTAGCGTCAACAGGAAACTTCAGATTGGACAGATAGTCTAGCTAGCTGTCTGGATTTACCCTGCAGAGATCTGAGGACCAGGTAACCATAGTCCTCAGATTGGACAGATAGTCTAGCTAGCTGTCTGGATTACCCTGCAGAGATCTGAGGACCAGGTACCATAGTCCTCAGATTGGACAGATAGTCTAGCTAGCTGTCTGGATTTACCCGCAGAGATCTGAGGACCAGGTAACCATAGTCCTCAGATTGGACAGATAGTCTAGCTAGCTGTCTGGAGTTACCCTGCAGAGATCTGAGGACCAGGTAACCATAGTCCTCAGAAATCCTCCAGAGGTTAGAATGCCAACACAGAGACAAAGGAAAGGGACGGACATCCGGCCGAAACGTGGGTCATCCGGCGGAGTTTCTGGCAGCACCAGAGCAATCCTGAAGTGGAAGGTCGTGGATATAGAGTATTCATTATTTCATTCATTTATAAACTCATTGCACGATAAACGTCATGGCTCAGATGTGCATTACTGCCCCCAAACAGTCTGGAGTCGCTACATTCTCATCATGGGTCTCTCATCAGCGGGAGACAGATGCCACACTCTGTTTTGCTTGATATCAAACCGGTTTGAAAATGTTTAGGGTGGGCCCAAGCCTACGTCCAACCAGAGCCCGTCTGGCAGACTGAGCACGTTGTCCTCTGAGGAGAGAGGAGAGCATCCGCTGGACCTCTGAACAGGCCAACCTTTGATCTCCATAAAACCACTTGTGTAAGAGTGAATGCTGCTCCGCTGCTGCTGTAGACTCACCGTCAACAAGCTGCAGGGAGCCTTCCTCGTCTTCCTCGTCCTCCACAGACAGGTATTGTTTCATTTCAATACAGTTATTTAAATTTAGGTTTTTTGTTTTGTCACTTTATTTAAGAAGTTGTTCAGTTAACTTTGAGTTTAGTTTATTTAAATCAGTTTTTTTTTTATTTTGCAACAATATCACTCACGTTTTTGATGGCACAGCAGGAAGGAGGGCTGTGGTCTGAGCTTAGTCACTAGGACATTCTGGATGTTTTTAGGTGCTATTTATGTTATTTATAACTGTTACTACTGACTGGTGCTGAGAGAGTCTTTACTAAGGTGCATATGAAAAACTTGAACTTGGACTTGCCAAAGATGATTGATTGTGTGCTGTTAAATGTCTTTCAGAGGACTACTTTGTATTTTTAAAGGTCTTACATGCTTTCAACACAAAATGGTGTGCAATGGTTCAACCAGACTGACAACTAAAAGAGACAAAGATACTTCTAAACAACAGTTAAATAAGAATAGAAGAAATCAGCGGTCATTGGTAAAAGAAACTGGAAGCTTGGCATCAAATGTGTGCCGATTTAAAGAGGACCAGCTTCCTCTTTCAGTGTTAATGCCTATAACAAGCTGTTGTTTAGCAAAGCTGTCCTTCAAACTAAAATAGAGCAATAGAATAGAAAATACAATAGAAATATTGGAATATCAGATGAACATACTGAGAAATCCCAGTCCCAATCCCTTTAATTTCTGAATGGACTGTAGAGTGGCCAAAGTAAAAGAGCCGTTGATGAGGAAGAGGAAAATTGCACCATGGTGGTTTAATAAAGATTGATGGCCACTTACCTTTTCTGGTCTGAAAAATAATATCACAATCAAACTTCTAAGAATATTCTCCCCTGTTACACAACACTGTGTGGACCAATGCTGGGCAAGTTACTCAGTAAGTGGAATGTGTTACTTTTTACTAATTACTCCTTAGTAAACTCCCTTAGTAATGCATTTATGACGTTTAAAAAAAAAAAAAAAGTTACAGTTGGAAACTTAGGTTGGACCCCCCCTTACAGGAGGAGTCAACAATTAGCTGTAAAACCTTCTCCATTTAGCCTTCATTATGTGATGAAGACTATCGCACACCACATTCTCATGTTGTGTCAAGTTTCACATTTTTTTACGAGAAGGACCAACGCAGACTCCCATCACCATAGTAACTCGCTGTGCCTCCTGTTCCATGTTCCCAAAGCCTTTCTATAGTGACAGTACTTTGAGCTGTTTAAAGTAGCCTATTGCCCTCTCCATCAACCTCCAACCTTTGCTTATCTTTTTGGCTAGCAGCCGGCGTGACCTGCCCCCGCTTACATGTCATGTCATCAGAAAGGCTTCCTAAAACAAATCCCGTTTTGGTAATGCAGCGTTACTTGGATTTATAATTGGAACTCTTTTGGAAATTGTAATCCCTTACACTACTTGTTACTGGGGAAAGTAATAGGCTAATATTACAGAAATATTATTCGTCTTCTTTTGGGGCCAAATTATTTTGAATGTAAATAATACATGTGGTGTCTGAATTCTACATCTATGTGAAAATAGCCATTATTGAAGGAAAGAACAACATTGTCAATATGACAGCATTTATGAACAGCTGATCCTAAACATTAGACCAGTAGTGTATGCTACAGGAGCAATATGCCATTCAGGATGTGGGCCTGGATGGCCTCACATGGCTCTCCCCTCTTCTTCTGGTTTTACTGCAGTCAAGCAGCTTTCAGGCATTGGGGAATAAAAAAATAACCCCTCAGAAATACTCCATACAGTACAATTTGCATGTAAGGTTGTAAAGAATTGCTTTTTCAGCGCTTTTTGTATTTTACTGTGCAGTAAGGGTCATGTGGACTCATCTTTATGAATGTGCATTTCATTTGACTGTGGGAACTTTGACACAGTATGAATGGAGGTGAGAGGCGATATCCTGTAATTCATTGACACATTGGATTTGATGTTATTTATGAAGCATGAAAGACTGGAATTCAACTTTCAAGTTATGTTTTGTCATATGTTAATTATAATAACAATAAAAACAAGTTAAAAAGAGGCATGTGTACATTTGTGATACTGGAACAAGTCAAGTATCTGGACCGCACTTGTAATGCCTTGAGACTTGTCACAACGTGTAATTCAGTTTAAATACATATATAACACGTCCTAAAACATCCTGAATGCCTACCCCAGCGCTTCTGATTACTGATGACTCTGTTGTGATGTATTATGAAGTTTCAAACACATACATGTAATAATCGTGGTGTTGTTACACATGTTACATAGAAGAATGACTCCAGCCTCCTAGATGCTGTTAAAAAATATCTGGTAAATTATTCTTCAAGCTATGTTATTTGTTGACCGAGCCCTTGTTGGCCTGTGCATGTTGCTTCCCTCAGTACGGGGCACTATGATGAAAGGCTTTACTTTGGAGAAGATGGATACTCGAGGAGTCTCTTTTGTAAGTACAGAACAAACAGCAGCTTCCACCAGAACAATCCATCTCTTCACATGTTGCTTTCACTGCCGGAGACCTTTTTCCTCTCCTATTGTTTCTCCTACATCCTGTGTTTGATTCACTTTTTGAGACTCTTTAGCTGGAATATAGACCAAAGGCACCCTCTCTTTCTAGCTACTACTCTGTTTTTACTTGTTTAACTCAGCCTTTTCTCGGTCTGATTCTTTCACTCGGTCTCTTTGTGTTTATGACTCTTAAGAACGAAGATAGTTTCCGACGGAGAACTGGATCTGAGGCCTCCGGTCCAGAACATACTGACTCGGACAACAGCACAATAGCCTCCCCTACCCTATTTGGAAAATACGACCGGAGCCTTCAGACCCTCAAACCCTTCCGCCGGTCCTCATCCCAGTCAGTGTCATTGTTGAAATAATTTGTCGGTTTTAATAAACTTATACAATATATATTATGATACATCATTTTAAGATAACCTGTCTGATTGACTGATTCTACATATTTTTACCCATTGCATTTTGGGTGATGTTTTCATGTACAGGTCCCACCCACTGGACAATGCAGGTTTCCTGTCCTTTACGACCTTTGCCTGGATGACCCCCATGATGTGGGCCTTGTTCAGGAATAAGCTGGACATGAGCGCTCTCAACCTGTCTGCTTTGGATGTAGCCGAAGTCAGCAGAGAAAGGTCGGACATTCTTCACCACATTTCATCCAGTTACAGTACCGGTTATGTATAGACATAAGACCTGGCCTAGTTCCTTGGAAATGATCAACAATGGGGAACCTGTGTTGAGTGCTTCATGAGTGGCCCTGTTAATTAACAAGGCTGATTGTGTGTGTTGTGCACAGGCTCCACAGACTCTGGGAGGAAGAAGTGGCCAAGGTGGGCCTGGACAAGGCCTCTGTGTTCCGAGTGGTCCTTCGCTTTCAAAAAACAAGGCTGATTCTGTCTATCATTGTTGCTATCCTTGCCATGATGGCAGCGTTTCTGGGCCCGGTAATTTTCTTTGAATTTCAATATTAATAGTACCAGTGCTTCCTCTGTTGGCAGGATCCAGTGGCCTTTTGTGAAGTTTGTCATAATATCACATTCATTATATGTTGGAAGAAGTGTTGAGATTTTTTTAACAGTAAAGTGTTTTACTGGTGGTCCCCTAATACTGTATGTGAAGTCTCTTTTATATAGACCTTAGTGGTCCCTAATACTGTATCTGAAGTCTCTTTTATATAGACCTTAGTGGTCCCTAATACTGTATCTGAAGTCTCTTTTATATAGACCTTAGTGGTCCCCTAATACTGTATCTGAAGTCTCTTTTATATAGACCTTAGTGGTCCCCTAATACTGTATCTGAAGTCTCTTTATATAGACCTTAGTGGTCCCCTAATACTGTATCTGAAGTCTCTTTATATAGACCTTAGTGGTCCCTAATACTGTATCTGAAGTCTCTTTTATATAGACCTTAGTGGTCCCTAATACTGTATCTGAAGTCTCTTTTATATAGACCTTAGTGGTCACCTAATACTGTATCTAATGTGGTGGTCCCACAATGAGCTTTCCTTAGTATGTGCCATTTCTGAGTCTGTAGCTTTTGAGGAGGAGAGAAGGGGGGCAAGGTGGACCAACTGCCACTTTGCTCGTTTGAAATCCATGATGTCTCTCTCTCATGGGGGGGGCAAATTATCTGAGCGGACAAAGCAGAGAAAGGGGAAGTAACCTTGCCCCTTATGATGTCATAAGGGGAAGTTCCAGATCGGCCCATCTGAGTTTTCATTTTCTCAAAGGCAGAGCAGGATACCCACGGCTTGGTTTAGACCTATCACCATTTATAGCGCTTGGAGGTACCATAGGCAGGCTGGGGGAACGCATATTAATGTAAAACAAACTAATAAAGTGACATTTTCATGCCATGGGACCTTTAAAAATCTCTCTGTCCTCCCAGGCGGTTCTGGTCAATGAGATCCTAAACTATGTCGACGGCCCGGAGAAGTCCACCGTGATCCATGGGGTTGGTCTGTGCTTCGCTTTGTTCACATCAGAGTTCTTGAAAGCCTTCTTCATATCCTCGATGTGGGCGTTGAACCTGCGCACTGCAGTCAGACTGAAAGGTGCCTACTCTGCCTTGGCCTTTCGAAAGGGCCACTCTTGGGGGGGCTGCACAGCGGCTTTCAATGGAAGGGAAGTAATTGGGTTACCAAACATAAGGTAAAACATAATAATGATTAATAATGCAGGATGCCTCCATGTTTACATCAATGCTTTGTCCTCATCGCTCTGTAATTGATTGTCTCCAACAGTATGTAAAGTAAAACGAGCTATTTCCAACAAGAACTTTTCAGTTTTCCCTCAGCAGAAACATCTTTTGAAGGAATATACAGAGTTTTTTCTGCATTTGCTCATAAATCATAAATCATACTACCCCGAGCATCATACGTGCAAATGTAATCAGTGCTTCTATTATTGTCATAAAACTCTTCTTGAGTAATGCATTTTGTTATCAAACATTTAATTTGATATTACTGCATTTGTCTTCTGGTTTCCCGTCTAGTTGTTAGAGCTGTTTTATAAAGCCAGAAATATCTTGTGGAGTTCTCCTACTCTGACAGTTGGTGCAAGCAACTTTCCTTGCCAATGCAGTCTTGGCAGATGTGGTTTACGGTCTCTCTCTCTCTCTCTCTCTCTCTCCTCTCCAGATTATTAGTGTTTTGACCAACGATGGCCACAAATTGTTTGAGGCAGTGTTGTTTGCGAGCTTTCTAATTGCCACCCCAGTGCTCTTAATTGTGTGTACCATTTACGCCTGCTACATCCTGGGCTACACCGCACTGACTGGAGTCTTCATCTACTTCATCTTCCTCCCTTTACAGGTCTGTACGTTACAAACTGCACATAGTTCACAAAGAGACATATTTTCATAAGCAGTGTAAACTAAATCACAATCAAAGCTGAAGGCAAATCAAGAAATACATAGAATTTTTCATAATGGTCTATATCATGTATATCATGTGTGATTCTCAATCCTCAATGTCAACCTTATTTTCTACTAGTACAAATATTTAAGTTTTCCATGTTACCTGTGAGGTATTTTCCTCAACTAATTTAGCCCCAAGGACAACCCTCTTTTGCAACTTGTTTTCCATTGTCACTAATTTTAATACATGGATTTCTGCTTTCAGTTTGGCATGGCAAAGCTCATTAACATGTTCCGATGGAAAAGCATATTGATAACAGACTGCCGTGTTCGTACAATGAATGAGATTCTCAGCAGCATCAAACTCATCAAGATGTACGCCTGGGAAGATTCCTTTGAGAAGAACATCGCAGGTATGAAGTTAAGCAGCTGCATGTTAACTTTGGCTCCCAGTCAAACATGTTTTTAAACTCTCTTGTATACCACATACCAGGGAGTGTCCTTATACTGTCCCATTCATGAAAACACTAAACCAATCTCTAAAGATGTGTATGCTCCTTTCTATGGTCCAAAAGTTGGGATTTCTAAAAGCAAAGTTGAAGGGAGATTGTGTGCACCTTTACAGGAATCTGGAGATGGTGGACAATGGCAACACAGACGGCAAAGTAGTGAAGCTGTATGTTTTCATTAGTTTTTTTATTAGTTTTTGATGGAAAAAGTACAATCTGCCAGGCTGTAGGAACCAGGCTGGAGATGAGGCTGCAGCTGCCGCATACTCACCACCACCTTCCTACTGTAGCTACCACATAGACCCATACACATATAGAATGGTCTGCTATGTAGATTGAAAACGCAGGCTCCGTGGGTGTGCAGCACTGTGCTTCTTGAAATGTAGCTTCATCTTAACACTTTATTTAAATGTCAGGAACTCTTTGCATTAGAAGTCGCTCTTACACCTTTGTTTGTTAGTGAGACAAAGCCACAAGTATGGGGCTTATCCATGTGTGCACATTGTGTAGTTGATAAAAATTTGCAAAATTGCATGTTTCTCTCCATGCAACTTTTTAAATCTGATCTTTTGGAATGGACTCAACACAGCTGTGTTCACACATTCAAATGCTTTAAAGTGAAATTACATATTATTTAAAATTCTATTCTAAATTCCTATTCTACAATAAAATACTTTTGAGGAAATAACTTATCCTAAGATCAGAAACAAAACAATTTTCCCAGACATATGTATGTGATATTGCCTTTCTTACAGGCTTAAGGAAAAAGGAGAAGAAGGAACTGCAGAGGGCCAGTTACGTCCAGAATGTCAATAGCAGCATCACCAGCATCGTCCCCGCCCTGGCCTGTATCGCCACCTTCATTGTACACACTATGTTGGGCTTAAAGCTAGACACGTCTGATGTGAGTGCCACAGTAGTACAGCACATACTATAAAACAACCTTTGCCAATCTGAGGCATAAAATAAATGTGTTGAGATGATAATCTTTCAGTTTTGTTGCCACTGATTCATGATGACTAAACCGAACAGGCTACCAACAAGTGCTGGACCCTAGAGCATTGTGATCCATTTAAAACAAATGTCCAACCAGTACATCGCTGTTGTATTGTGTTTGAGCATTGTTTTTTGTTGTTGCCAGGCCTTTACCACCATCGGAGTCTTCAACGCTATGAGGTTCGCCCTCGCTCTACTGCCCCTGATTGTGAAGTCCTTGGCTGAGGCGGCTGTATCACTAACAAGACTCAGGGTAAACGGCTTTCTTTGTGTCACGCTCAGCAGTTATGGTATCGGTTGGTTACTAGTTACTAGTAATAGTACTCATTACTGCTCGGATTACATAACACATTTTCAACTAGGAGAGACTCATCGTAGGGAACAATTACTTATTAACTCGGTCTCGGTCCTAAGCACTGGAAATGATGAAGGGGAAAGGAAAGTGTTGGCGGAGGGTTGTGAATGACAGCTGACTGCAACAGAGAGAAGAGCATGTTTAAATATCGACAGCAGGAATATGATTGGCTGAAAGAGATGGGGGCTAAATCTGATTGGTGTAACTAAAAGTGTAAACGCCCTTTATTAGCAGGCAGAGGAACCAGGAGATGAGGGAGAGAGTTTGTGAATGAGTGACTTACATAAGCTAGTCTTCCTAGTTGAATGTATGCTAAGCTTTATTTTGCTGCAATACAAACTGCGATGTTGTATTAGAATGATATGTAAATATGGCTTCACTTCTCCAAAGCTCATCATCTGCCAAACAAGATGGAGTTGTAATAATTTTCAGATTGTATTGAGTTTGAACATGTAATGCCAAGCTGCAATGCAAAGTTGGCTTCAATGCTTCAGATCTCATTGACTTAGTTTTACACTTGCCTTCAAAGTTGACTACTAACTGTTTCTTTTCTAAAAGCAGATGAACATTATTTATGTAATTTGCAATTTGGTATCGTGGTGGTGTGTGTGTGTGTGTGTGTGTGTGTGTGTGTGTGTGTGTGTGTGTGTGTGTGTGTGTGTGGTGTGTGTGTGTGTGTGTGTGTGTGTGTGTGTGTGTGTGTGTGTGTGTGTGTGGAAATTAAAATGCCAGCATTCGTTTTGTTAATCACTGTTGCGGCTCTCATTTGAATTAACATTGTCTTTTTAAATACTTTTAAGCTTTCAAATGCAATGTGTGTTTCAGAAAATATTGGTGATCCAGAATCCAGAGAGCTACCTGATCCAGAGAAAAGACAGTGACTCAGCCATAGTGATGAAAAATGCTACATTTTCCTGGAGCCAGCCAGAGTCCCCACCTAGCTCAGCCAATGGGGTGAAGGGACACACAGTGGAGGAGTTGTCCCAGAATGGGAGGACTGAAACC
The DNA here is from genome assembly GCF_008692095.1 of Etheostoma spectabile. NCBI lineage: Eukaryota > Metazoa > Chordata > Actinopteri > Perciformes > Percidae > Etheostoma > Etheostoma spectabile. The sequence continues at coordinate 20,537,183 of NC_045733.1, read as the reverse complement.
TTGTCAACCCTGAGGAACATCTCCTTCACACTGCCTAAGGTGGGCTTTACCACTGATCCATACATACATAAAGTGAAAGAGATTAGGTTAAAGATAAACCCATACTCATGGCATTGGTGTGATTCATACTTGTGAAAAATGTTTTAAAAAAATAGAACACTGAATCATAAAAGTTTTGAACATGAGCAGAAGTCTTGCTGAAACTCATGTGAGCTATTCAGGTTCAGGGGTTTACAAATTGATTAAGAAACGTTAATTTATCATCATGTGAACAGATGCATTTAAAGAAGTTACTTGCACAAACAACAGACAAGAGGAGAGAAGAGTAAATCATGTGTGTCGTATATTTCATTATATTTTTATATTTTGAATTGGCCTCTGTTGCATGAATTGTTTTCCTTGACATAAATAAAGACATTTACAACATACAGTTTAGAATCAATATTCACCAGAATGCAGGAAATAGTGTCTAATGATAAAAATGTGCATTTTTTCCCATCCTGCCGTAACTATCTACTCTAACACATACAAACATGTGTTGTCCCCTGATGTCCCCTGTGTGTTGTCTCCTGCAGGGCGGCCTGCTCGGGGTCTGTGGGAACGTGGGGAGTGGAAAGACGTCACTGATTTCCAGCATTTTGGAACAGGTGTGCTCCTCCTTTTGTCTTTTTGTCATTGATTCGCTTTTAAAATATTTGCAAGTTTGACATTTTTATTGGCTGTTCATTTTCAACACTTTGTTGTCTGTCACTCTGTTACTCATTGGTTACGCTTCTTATTTACATTGTGTTACCTCGAAACCTGATTTAACTGATGCTATGTAACACACCGCATTTCTCATGGTTGTCTGCTTGTTTCCATTTCTTAGATGCACCTCATTCGGGGCTCCCTCACAGCTGATGGGACGTTTGCCTACGTTTCCCAGCAGGCTTGGATATTCCATGGAACTGTTCAAGAGAACATCCTGATGGGGGAACCCTTTGACAAATCCAAGTATTCAATCACTTAACCCACATACACTGTTACTTAGTATTTGTGATGTTACTACATTCCTACTGTTTCTCATTACTGTAGTTACACAGACCCCTAAAACCAAGTCAAATAGGTCGTTTATGAGGTTATCTGTAAAGATAAAGTTCTTCTTATCTCTGTTAGTTTGCATCTGGCAAGGTAGTCAAACAAGAACAGAGTTCATCTCTGTAATCTGACAGGATGATTGTTTGGAAATCCCCCAAGCTGCCAGCATGGGAAGAAGTGACACTGCTGACATGTGCCCAGAGTCACGTCATTCAGCTGATGTTTATTATTATTGTTGTTATGTCTATATTTATCATTTGAATGTATGAAGTAAATACTGTAGGAACTATCAAGATGCAGTACATCAGACCCTGAAACTACATACTGTTGAGCCCTGTATTTTCTTATGTACTCTGTTTCATGTGCATTGTGTCTTCTTCTGCAGAAATATCCAGTTTGTTTTTATATCACTGTTCATAAACTGCCAGGGACAGTATGTCGGATCAATTCCAAATATTGTTAATGTGCCTATCATTATTAGGCAGTAAACTAAGTTAACGAGTGCTCAAAATAAAGGGTTGGTTTCAAAACAATAAAAGTATGTTAAAGCAATGGTGAACGTTGCCTATACATTTCTGACATGTTATTTTTAATATAGATTCATAAGTAAAGACACTGCATGCAAAAGTTACTGAAGACAGAATCATGTTTTTCAAATCTTTATTATGTATTTTAGACAAACATTTTTTTCAAATTGCTATATCCAGTTGAAGTTGCTTTTACTAGTAAGTAAACAGACCCATATTGTCATGTCTTAAATGGCTCTATGAACACACTATACGTGACCTTCCTCCACAGATACAACAGAGTTGTGGATGTCTGTAGCCTCAGAGCTGACCTGACTATCCTCCCATATGGTGATCAAACTGAGGTAGGAGCTCTCTGCTGAACTCTCACCTCTCCAAACTAATTGTTTGTGTATGCTTTGCAATGGATTCTTACACTTACACCCTCCGATGTGTGATTAAAAGAACACTTGTGGACATGTGGAGTCACAAAAGATTGATAAAGATAAAAACCACCTAACTCTGTTAGTACAGCATTTCTCTGTGGTTGTGAAGTTAGTAATTTTCAGCAGCCATTCGATGATGTCCTAAACATGAATCATCATCATCAGAGATATTTTCCCCTTGCTCGCCAAGCAGCTAGCGCTAGTGACCATACACAACATTTCACAAAACAACATTTAAGGAAATACATGAACAAAATCCCCCCCCAACATTTCACAAAAAGAGAAAACACAACAGCATTTGGTGAGATAGCACAGTAAGGCGTTACTACAAAACCGGTGGCGATAAACTTCCCTGTTTACTCCAAACTGCAATATAAAATATAATTATAATACTTTTATGTTTCCACACTTTGTATCTTGCAACTGCTGCACAGAAATTTCTTATAAATTGAATTTGTATTTATCTCATAATCCCGACCTGTGAGAAGAAGCAATGTGCAGCAAGGCATCCAGTCCGCCAGAAATCTGGAAGAAGAAGATGATGATGATGATGATGAAGAATCGTATTGTTCACATCTGAGTCATAACTTATTAATTACAAGTTGAATACCAGGCCTCTTTATTTAGGCAGCTTGAATCCGATTTGCAACTAAATTTGGGATAAAGTCCAAGTCTGACTGGTGGTCCTGGGTTTATTTGAAGCTGGGAGTACTTTGCTGTCTCCACCGCCAGTTTCTTTGCACTTGCACTATCTTTTTTTGTAGGTATGTTCTATCTTTATTTATTGTACATTGTTGTAAATGAGTAAAAGTTGATTTTGGGATGTACCAGAGCCTGTCGCCAGTGTTCTTAGCAGCTTTCTGCTGTGCTGTTTTGTTGGCAGATTGGAGAGCGAGGGCTGAATCTGTCGGGGGGGCAGAAGCAGAGGATCAGCCTGGCCAGAGCGGTCTACTCCAATAAGGACATCTTCCTGTTTGACGATCCACTATCTGCTGTCGATGCCCATGTGGGGAAACACATTTTTGAAGAATGCATTAAGAAGGAGCTCCAGGGGAAATCTATCATACTGATCACACACCAGCTCCAGGTGGGGAAATGCATTTAGCAGATAATGAATCCTAAACAACCTATTATTTGGCATTACTCATTCAAATATGCACACTTGTTTATACTTAAAGTACATTCTGTCTATGTTTTAACATTAACAGATTCAAAAATCATTTTACATTAGAAGATCTATAGCATCCTACTGTGGTAATCCCCAAGGTAAAAGTTAATTACGCACCAGGAAGTGGAGTCTGTTTGCTGCCAGTAGTATTTCCTTCATCCTGACTTGGGAGCAGTATTACCACTCTCCCACTCTGGATAAGAGCGCCTGCCAAATGCCATGGATGTACAGCATGTGTACACGGCCACGGCGCTGGGATGGCGTTGTTGACCTGGTTGTCCTCGCTTGTGTTGCAGTATCTAGAGTACTGTGATGACATTTTAGTTCTGGAGGACGGCGAGGTGCTGGAGGCTGGGAACCACCGCGCCCTGATGAAAGCCAACGGGCGCTACGCTGAGCTCATCATCAACTACCAGATGGAGCAGACCCAAGTAAAAAAGCTGCAATACAAAAGTCAGATGTACTGTTGGCTTTGCTATTATGTGTCTTTCCTTATTGTTTTACTAGCTGTGAACACGTTTTCCCAGTTATTTATTGTTTTACCAGCTCAAACTGCTACATGTTTATTGAGATGCCAGAGGTTGATAGAAGGGAAGAACGTCATGTCTTCTTAATGGGCTCAAGGTAACGGTTCGTCTGCTTTAAGGTCAAAGGGAGTTATTTTCAACTTACGTAAAGACATAAAAGCGGTCACATGCATAGAGTATATATTCCTGTTTCCGCACAGCTCTGCTGTCAAACTAAAATAGTTGTTGAATAAAACAATCTCCACATTGGTATGCAAATGATGCATCACCTTTTTAAAATGTGCTCATTTGCATACATATGACAAGGCACAGCAGGTGAACAGGATAAACAAAATAACTCAAACATATGAGCAGAGAACGTCCCTGGTAAACGACTTACATCAAGAGTCTTTTCCCCTGAAATGTTATGTTAAAATATGCAGAATAGATTGTTCTTTTAATATAAGAGAAATCTGTATCTGCAAACAGTAAAACAAACATCTAAATGTGTTTTGGGATCTTTCTTTCTATTTGATTAAAAGAAGGCATGGAAGCAAAATTGACCAAAATCACAAATTTGACGACAACATGACAATAGTATAATTTGCAAAAAACAGTAATTGTAGGCTCCTGTTATATTTATTGAATAATATATTCATTTTTTTGCAATGTTTTTTTTTTGCTTTAAAATTAACAAAATAGCAGCAACAGCCCTTTTTAGTTTTCTGTGAATATTCATATTGATTTTGAGGTGTTATTTATTCCAATAACGCCAAAAGAATTAAAATGATTTATTGCCATGTGCAAAATAAACCAATTGACTATGACGGAGTTATTGCTTGGTGTCTACAGACTCAGAATGAGGAGGAGGAGGAAGTGTCACCCAGAGACGCTGCCCAGCTGAAGGTTGTGGGGCTGAGAGAAGGCCCCGACAGCGGCTTAGTGAACCCAGGTATGGAAACAGGAAAGGATGTTTGTGTAATGACCTAAAAGAGATTAAATGGGCTAATCCATGATGCCTCAATTCATCAGGAGAAATCTTAAAGCTATAGTGCAGAGTTTCTGTCGGCCAATGAGGAATTTGAAATGACGAAACAGTCGACAATAGCACACCATTTAGTCAGAGTAAATGAAACTGCAATAATTCCTACTCCTCATACGTTACAAACCCATTACTAACAGCAGTAAGGCGACATCCATGTCTGACCCCAGTCCCTTTTCCTTTTTTAGCACTCCACCCAGGAAAAGCCACACCAATGGTTTTCCGCGTTTTGGGGGATTTTAGTCCTTCTGCTGAACGTGTAGGTCTTTTCTAAGCAACACAACCACTGACTGAAACCTTTTGTGGGTGCTTCTCTGGGTTTTCAGCCATGCCGTGGCCTGTTGCAGCCGTCCTCTTCATCTCTAAAGATGAATGCGGCTGTTATTGTTTCTATCACTCGAGCCTCTGCACCCGAAAGTCACCGGACTACACCATGTTGTACACATAGCCATACTGACAAATCCAGAGAGAGTTATGTGGAGCTGATAGGCTTAATTAGCTTTGTATCAACTCATTTGGCAATAGATGAATGTGACAGATGTTCATTCATATAAAATAGTCACAGGTTATAGCTGTAAAATGAATGAAAACAAGACTGGATTTCAATATAGAGTTTAGTTTTGAGACATGTGTAGCACATTCAATCATAACTGGTGGAAATGGTTGCCTAAAAGCAGGGTAGAACCAAGGAAAGGAAATGAACTTTGTAAAAGCTTTGTGAAACAACAGCAGATAGGGCAACACTCCTAAACTCAATATTCTGTTGTTGTTGCATTATTTGGGCATTTATGTCTTTATTATCTACACAGTGTGGAGATGACAGGACTTTCTTCTTTATTCATTTGTACATTTCCCCCCCACATCTGTGCTTCCTTTCAGCATTTGACATGTCAGACGAAAAGGATGATGGGACAACAGCTGACCAAAAATGTAAGTCCACACTGTCCACTCGTTAAATCATAATTCTGATTTTGGAGCAGGGTCAGCCAGTTCAGATGTAATATATCAACATTCAACAAAGGTTTATCTTATCTTATCTTGAACTAATCTTATATTATCTTGTCTTATCCAGTCTCTGCACTGGTATGAGACCTATGGCGCTTACCCACTGGCATGACTGGTTGTCATAGCAACTTAAGAACTAACGCGACACACACACAGAACGTGGAAAGTGTGTTGTGTTTGATTCTCGGCATGTGGCTGTTTACCAGAAGACACATTTAGTTTCTAAGAATGTACTTTTATTACTACTATTTTTGTCACCTTTAGTGCCACACTATGAATGCCTTCAGTGTGTGGTGCTATTTCCATACAGTCTTTCAACAATGATCATGTCACAGCGCTTTCTACGATGGAGTGTAGCTGTTCTGAAGAGCCATGAACACTTTTGCCTTCTGACATGTCATTCATTCTATATCTTTTTTAAGCATATGAATTTTGAGAATTATTGAGTGCAGCAGATTTAAAATCCAGACAGATAGGTTGTTTTTATCATCCTAGAGTGTGTGTATAAATATAATGTAATTATAATACCTACGTAGTTTATGTGAATTCTAGACATTTTGCATTTACACTATTGTGAACTTACCAAATGTCGCTAGTGTACATTTACACATTAAAAAAAAAAAAAAAGAAATCCTTATATCCAATCAGGCAGGACACAGGCTGACGCAAAAGAAAAATACTTTGATCTGCTATCGTTCTACAAAATCCTTTCCTTCCTCTTCAGCTGTTGTCAGTGATCAGCTGGTCAGTCAGGAGTCTACCACAGAAGGTGCTATCTCCTGGAGAGTCTACCATCAATACTGCAAAGCTGCTGGAGGTCTGATACAACACACCACACACACACACACACACACACACACACACACACACACACCACACACACACACACACACACACACACACACAGTGCGTCTCACTATCTTTGTGGAGACCCATCATTGACATAATGCATTCCCTAACCCCTTACCCCAACCCTAACCATCCCAACCTAATGCCTAACCTGAACCCTAACCCCACCACTAACCATAACCAAGTCTTAACCTTCAAACAGCCCTTTAAAGTTGTGGGGTCCAGCATTTTGCTTAACGTAGTTAAACGCAAAGACACACACACACACACACACACACACACACACACACACGCATTGGCATGATTCTATGCAATACACAATGGACACGTGGCCAACCCGGTTGATGATGGTGGATGTGCTGCTACAGGCTACATCATCTGCTTCCTCGCCATCCTGAACGTTGTCCTGATGATCGGCTCCACAGCCTTCACCAACTGGTGGCTCAGCTTCTGGCTGGGGCAGGGGGATGGGGTGAGAACCTTGTCTCTCTCTCTCTCTCTCTCTCTCTCTCTCTCTCTCACACACACACACAGTTATAATGTTAATTTTTTCTCAGTGAGTGCGTGACTTTACCACAGCTGAAAACAATGCAAATTCTAATAAGCTCCAACAAGCACGTTTTTGTTTGACAGTAGTAAATAGTTCTCTTCACACAGTCTGTGTTACCCAATCTTTTTTTTGTTTTTAACTGTCTATGTTTACGGCTGAGCCACACCAGTTTGGTCTGTGTTAGCAGCGATGGAGGTGGTGGGCCTTTAGAGAACAGACAGAACTAAACGGTCTGTGACTAGTTTAAAGTTTTATTTGCATTTTACAAATGCAGCGCTATTTATATGCATGTAAAAGAGGATTAAAGGAGGACTAAAATCATGAACACGTTTTGTACGCCAGCCAGGACCGATGTAAACTCTTTCTAAACAATACCTTACCTTTGTTTGTTTAATGGCCCAACCCCTATGATAATGACCACTAATGAAGAAATTAAAACTGTTGACGTTAACTTATGAACTAAGAATAAATGGTGGTCAGTCAGATCAAGACAATCTACGTGGTTGAGTGGACTGGGGCTCCTGTGATTCCTGCAGAGGGAGACAGGAAGTCATTTTCCATCCCTGAGCACAGACAGGGCCATCTCCTCCCCTGAACGTTGGCCAATGCTGTCCTCTGCCTGCCAGTCCTCTGCAACACAGCCACTTAATGAAATCCCCAACTAACACAACTGGTGGGCCACTTAATAACGGTGTGAGATGGTAATATTTATTCATAACGAATATCTGAAGAGAACAGTGTATTGACTAGTCAGACATGAGCAGATATATTTTAGGATGAAGTATTTGTTGTTACCACATCTTTGAACACTATTCATAATAGGATAAGAAATGATTTATGTAGATGTAAAATGTAATGTGTCTCTGGTCCTCGTCTCGTCTAACATCATAAATCCCTCTGAGGGTCACACGCTTCTAGTTAAAGGTGCTCTAAGTGATGTCACACGTGTTTTAGGCTACAACATCTGTTGTCACATACAGCAAACATCTCCTCACTATCTGCTAGCTGCCTGTCCCCAGAACACACTGTAAAAAACATCTCATCACTATCTGCTAGCTGCCTGTCCCCAGAACACACTGTAAAAAACATCTCCTCACTATCTGCTAGCTGCGTGTCCCCAGAACACACTGTAAAAAACATCTCCTCACTATCTGCTAGCTGCCTGTCCCCAGAACACACTGTAAAAAACATCTCCTCACTATCTGCTAGCTGCGTGTCCCCAGAACACACTGTAAAAAACATCTCCTCACTATCTGCTAGCTGCCTTTCCCCAGAACACACTGTAAAAAACATCTCCTCACTATCTGCTAGCTGCGTGCCCCTTGAACACACTGTAAAAAACATCTCCTCACTATCTGCTAGCTGCCTGTCCCCTGAACACACTGTAAAAAACATCTCATCACTATGTGCTAGCTGCCTGTCCCCAGAACACACTGTAAAAAACATCTCCTCACTATCTGCTAGCTGCCTGTCCCCAGAACACACTGTAAAAACATCTCCTCACTATCTGCTAGCTGCCTGTCCCCAGAACACACTGTAAAAAACATCTCCTCACTATCTGCTAGCTGTCTGTCCCCAGAACACACTGTAAAAAACATCTCCTCACTATCTGCTAGCTGCCTGTCCCCAGAACACACTGTAAAAACATCTCCTCACTATCTGCTAGCTGCCTGTCCCCAGAACACACTGTAAAAACATCTCCTCACTATCTGCTAGCTGCCTGTCCCCAGAACACACTGTAAAAACATCTCCTCACTATCTGCTAGCTGCCTGTCTGCTACTTGTATTCATATTTTACACTGCACTACAATACAGTTTGTGCAATCCAGTGAAACAACCTTTTTTACCTAATCCCACTTACTTCTACTTCTGTTTTGTATTTTTGTCTGTAAATACTTGTATTTGTTGTAGAGATGTTACTTATTTACTGTATATACTTATTGACTTGCTCTTTCCTTACTCTCATTTTACCTTGAATCATTTCCCCGAGGGGGAAATTCTGATGTGTTCTCTGTTTTCCCAGTCATCCAATGGGACAACTTCAAACCAGGGCAACATCTCAGAAAACCCTGACCTGCACTTCTACCAACTTATTTATGGAATTATGGCGGTTGTCATGGTGACACTGGCCCTCATCAAATGCTTCTTCTACACTTGGGTCACCTTGAAAGCATCCTGTAAACTCCACGACACCATGTTCACAAAGGTACTGTTGAATGGCTGACATCAGACATAGATAACCGTGTTTACTCATTGTGAGTAAATTATATAAAATAAATATGATCACATAAAAAATCTGTTTAAAAAAAGTCTAACCATATAACAATTTGGTTGAGGTTTAAAAAGGATTACTTCTTTCAGACCTGGTAAAAACTCTATTGTTGTCCTTTTTTCAGATATTCTCGAGTCCCATGAGTTTCTTCGACACGACGCCAACGGGCCGCATTCTCAACCGCTTCTCCAAAGACCAGGAGGAGGTGGACCTCCAGCTTCCCCAACAAATGGACCCTTTCTTTCAGTTCTGTCTCCTGGTCACCTGTACCGTTATCATCATCTCGTCTGTCTTCCCCGCCATGCTGGTAGCTGTGGTTGTTATGGGAGCTTTGTTCACCCTCATCCTCTTGTGAGTTGATACCAGTAACATCTTAACATGATGAAAATAGATTTTTACAGCGACTATTGGAAATAACAATTCATAATCTGGTATCTGCTAATTATACATGCAGTTAACTTAGTAACTCATATTCATGGCATTTGCAATTATTTAGATTTTGTTCCACGTCCTAAAGCAGGCGTAGCTCACTGGGTAGGCTGTGTACCATTAAGGCTCAGTGGTAATCGAAGTCGCAGGTTTGAGTCCAGCCCTGGGCCCTTTGCTGCATGTCTTCCCTTCTTTTCCCTCTGTTTCCATTGAAATAGAAGCATAAAATGCCTAGAAAATATATTTACAATTTTTAAAAAGATATTTGAGATATATTGAATATCAGTTGTTATTCGTCTGCAGTATATTCCAGAGGAGTATCCGTCAGATGAAGAAGATGGAGAACATCAGTCGCTCTCCCTGCATCTCTCTCACCACCTCTACCCTGCAGGGCCTTAGCACCATCCATGCCTACAACATAGAAGATAACCACATTAAATTGTAAGATACCAGAGTTCCTTAGCACAAAATACTTTCTATTTTTGCTTTTTGTTTGAGGCTTGCTGAGGATGTTCGGCTCTCCATGCAGTGGCTTGTTTTAGCAGCAGTGGTTCAGATCCTGGTCTACATTACAAACACAGAGTGTTGTGTTTAGGCAGTGGGATGTTCACTAACCCTTGCATGTCCTTTATCATTTTGTAGGTTCAAGTCACTGAATGACATAAACTCCAACTACTTTTTGCTGTTTTGCTCCGGGACACGTTGGCTCTCCTTCTGGCTGGATTTCATGGCTGCGACCATGACCTTGTTGGTGTCTCTGTTCGTAGTGCTCAGCAGTAACGACCTCATCAATCCTGCTTTGAAAGGCTTGGCCATGTCCTACACCACACAGGTACATTTGGACAGCAAATGATGAACATTTGGTTTATTTTTCTAAATATCCATTGCATGTGACTGCAACATGTGTGTGTTACAGACTGTTTATGTGTTGTCCAGCTGACAGGCATGCTTCAGTACGTAGTGAGGCAGTCGACGGAGGTGGAGGCCAGATTCAACTCGGTGGAGCGGCTGCAGGAATACATCACGGTCAGTCTTTAGACTTCTCTGCTGTAAAAAATAACTGTTTATACACAGCAGTGTTGTAGTCAAGACGTCCTAGACCGAGACCATCACCAAGACCAGAGTGCATCGAGACTTTGAGGGCTTGAGACCATGTCAAGGCCAAGACCAAGGCAGGGTGAGACAGAGTCAAGAAGATCAAGACCAGTGACACCCACAGAACACAAAAGATCTCCTTATGGTTTAGGGAGCCAAATGTTACTACTGACAATCTGGCTCCTCCTGTCTCCTGCATTCACTTTCTTGGGAGTGCGTGTTAAGGGAACTGGGTGAGGGGGTTAACAGTTACAATTTTCAAGTTTGAAATTAGTCAATTATTGGTTGCATTTGAAGCAGGAAGATTTACATCCAATCACAGCAATGATGTTAACACATACAATTAGACAATGCACAGGCAGTTCAGTGATATCCCTCCAGTTGTGGTCTTGACCGGTCTTAAATTCAAATACAGAGTCCTTTTTATCTGAGACCGGATAAAAGATTTGATTCCGAGCCTTAAAAAGTGGTCTCAAAACCAAGACTGATCTCGGTACTCCAACACTGATGCACAGGTTCCTTGGCTCCATTCATCTGTTCTGGTCTTCTTGAAACTGTCCTTAAAACTCAAGAAGGGTAAATTCTGAAGCAATGTGTGCTTCCACTATGCAGGAAGTTATCAAGTGACACATATGTTGTTATTGATTGTGTACAGGATTGTAAGCCTGAGGCCCCCAGACACCTAAAGAAGGCTCCGGTCCCAAAGGACTGGCCAAAGAGTGGAACCATCGCCTTCCAGGACTATAAGATGAGGTACAGAGAGAACACACCCATTGTCCTGAACGGGCTCAATTTTCTCATCCGAGCTGGAGAGAAGCTGGGCATTGTGGGAAGGACAGGCTCTGGTAGGACACTGACTCCAGTTCTTTTTAATCATAACTTTGTATTTCATACAGCTTAAGTTTGGTTTTCATAGGCAATTCAGAAAATGTCAAGATAAATATAGATGAGTGATTGATTTAAGAAATGATTACTAATTCTCATAGAGTGGAATCTTGAACAGTCCTAAACACACAATTTGTATTTGTATCACCTTTAAATATGTCATATTACATAATAAACATACACACGTGCAGTAAATCACACAACCTACAGTCTATATTGCTCAATGTATCTAATACAAATGTTGATAACTCTGTGTTGCAGCAGCATCTTTGGATTTAAAGTGTAAATGAAATAATTACCTAGGGTTAAGGTGTTGTTTTGTTAAGCCATTGTTTTAGGGTGCTGAGGGAAAATGTACCTCTGTAAACCGTGAAGGTTACTATTCTTAGGTCCTCTATGCTTTGTGACTGCAGGGAAGTCGTCTTTAGGAGTGGCCCTGTTCAGGCTGGTGGAGCCAGCAGCCGGGACCATCCTGATAGATGGCGTGGACATTATGGACATTGGTCTGCACGATCTGCGCAGCAAATTGTCTATCATCCCCCAGGATCCTGTGCTATTTATTGGAACAGTCCGGTAACTATGGCTGACCGCTAACTCCACAGAGCTCCATGTAAAATCAATGGGCGTAGCGTAGCATCACCCATTGGTTTGTGGACCCCCTTTTTTTGTGCGCCCCTAAAGCTTCCCCCACTTTATCAGAGGATAAAATAAATGGGACCTTTATTTACTGAATGAACACCATATTGTATTGAAGAGGACTTTAAAGTGGAGATTTAGGCAATAAACTCATTATGATAATGTTTAGTGAAGATTTTCCCATAGACTTCTGTAAAAACTGACTTTTTTCAGTGCCCCCTGCTGGAAATTATTGCGGGTTTAGGGAACTTCCACGATGGCTTCACCATTCAGGCCCAAAGCTTTGTCCAGTACTTTTTACAGTCTAACACACTCAATGTCTCCGCTGTGGGGGGTTAGTCACTGACTTACCAACTGTCATACTGCATGTGTGTGCCTACAGATACAACTTAGACCCCTTCAATAGCTTCAATGATGAGGAGCTCTGGAAGGCACTGGAGAAGACCTACATGAATGACTCGGTATGTTCTCCGTACTCTATGAACCACAGTACATTTACAGTTTAATTACACTGTGTGGTCATTTATCCAGAGTACCTCAAATGTAAAGGCTGTACCTAAAGAAATGTATAGTTGTATTCCACCACTGAACTAATGTATTAATGGATATTTTTATCTAACTCTCAGGTCATGAGTGTATTTCTCAAAATGTCAATCTATACCTTTAATGCGCTGTTTATCTAGGTTGCTTTTAGAAGTAATAATAGCCGTAGTATTATGAGTATTATTTTGTTTCCTCAGATCTCCAGACTGGAGGGGAAACTACAAGCACCGGTGCTGGAGAATGGAGAGAACTTCTCCGTAGGTGAAAGACAACTAATGTGTATGGCTAGAGCACTACTCCGCAACTCCAAGGTTTGCATCCGCCTCTCCTGACTTCTTTTTCTTTACACACTTTACACTTTTACTGCTACTGAACAGCCACTGGATTAGTACTCCTACATATCTACATGTGGCAGTACTCCAATCAAACAGGTAACTGCTTGCCATTTCCCTATTCACATTTGCATCAATGAACCCACCATGATCCGAATCTTTGGCCAGTCTTTTACTCATACAGTATTTTATTCTAAATTGTGTTCTTTTGTTCTGTATGCCTGTTGTCCAACAGATCATTATATTGGATGAGGCCACGGCATCCATCGATTCAGAGACAGACACCTTGATCCAGAACACCATCAAAGAAGCCTTCCAGGACTGCACCGTGCTCACCATCGCCCATCGTATCAACACTGTGCTGCACGCAGATCGCATTCTGGTCATGGACAACGGAGAGGTAACAAACAAACCCTAATACACAAATATAAAGATTGTGTGATCAAAAACCTAGACTTACAGTAGGTGTTCTATCTGACAGGTGGCGGAGTTAGACCATCCAGATGTGCTGAGGCAAAGACCAGACTCTCTGTTCTCCTCACTCCTCACTGCTGCTAACACTGTGAACACTTGAACTTAAGAGGCCCTATGGCAACACAGCACAACGACACACTAATAACTGTAACATAAGAACGCTTTCCTTTTTAATCTGGACCGGTGTGTTTATATCAGGAGTAACTGAGCAGCAGAGATGGGGTTTAACATTCATGCAGAAAAAGACAACATTTCTATTTTAATGCCTCCGTGGCAGCGACAGCCGTGGCCGGAGACATTTTGGTTTTGGGTTGTCTGTCTGTCCCGTTCTTGTGAATGCGATATCTCAGGAACGCCTGATCAGAATTTCATGAAATTTGGCCCAAACGTCCACTTTGACTCAACGATGAACTGATTAAAGTGATCAGAAGTCACTGTGACTCAACATAAAACATTTTAGCCCATAACTCAAGAATCCCTACACTAATAATGACAACCTTTCACGCAGATGTCTTCTATGATAGAATAATGACATTTTGTACCAAAAAGGGCAAAGGTGAACTTCACTGTGAAATCATGATTTTCTTCAAAAACGCTTTTCCGGCCATTATTTAATACCATAACTCAGGAACAGAAGGGGAGACATTGGGTCTGATACTGACTTGGTGACACTTAATGTGTGTCCACGGTGAAACTGTGGTGACGTATGGAGCTTCTGTGCTGCCGGGTTAAAGCTCTCTGTGAAGCATTTATGTTTAGGATATGTAGCTTATTTTCAGCAACATCCATGTTTGAAGCAATGTCTTCGGTCATGGCTACAGCGTTGTGTTCTGTCAGAATCAGCTTTATTGGCCGTCATGGAAACACATACAGGGAATATACATCTGTTTTTGTTTCTCTGAATAAACTGACACACTAATAGACATACAGCAGAACAAGAACAACAAAGTTAAATAAAACTGGTCTCAATCGCTAGTCCTCTTTATATAGCATGATTTTAATTTTTGGAGCCATTGTGACAAGTCGATACCACAGCGGTGTCTTCAGGTTCTCGTCAGATCCAAGGCTCGCTCCTCCCTAGCTCCACCCTCTCTTCCAAATATGGTCACTTTTGGCTCCATAAAACCAAGACGGTAATGGCAAAAAAAAACAAAAAACTTGAGGTTTCCAAATGGAAGTCTACAAACCAATGGGTGCCGTCACAGAGACTACATCCACTTCTTTTAATACAGAGTATGATATATCCCTATAACACAAATCCAACATTCTTTACAGAAAACATCCTCGATCCTGAGAACTCCCAGGATTTGACCTTGTCCTTCTGTGAAGACTTTATGTTTAATTATTCTCTGGAATCATACATGTCAATATAGTGATAACTTCCTTTCACCAAGAAATAAATGTAACCCTTTCATTAAATACCTTCAAAGTCTTTACTACTTATGAGCCTGGACAGATATGGATGTAAAATACAACTTGACTGGTTGGCGGAGGCATTCAAGGCATTCAGGACGCTAATCCTAAAACAAATACATGGACAATGTTATTTTATAAGATTTTTACAGGAGTGAATATGATTGTATGTTTAAAACATTATTTATTGTTTTTTATGAATTTGTTTGCTGCATCTTTGCTAACTTCTGCATGTGAAGTTTCAATCTGCTGGGTGAATATGCCCTACATATTCAATACATTTTGAAATGATGATGATACTCATGTAACAAAGTGACTACAGACAATGCTGCAATAAATTATGGAAATGTGTGAGTTTCAGTTGCACTGTGTGCTGTTTGCAGTAATCAGTGACAACTTCTTCTACCTTGTCTTTTTTGCATTTAGAATGTGTTCAAAAACATTATAAGCTTTTTTTAAGGGCTGCCTATTTTCCATTAAGAGTTTTTTTTTCACCAGTTGAACCACCCCCCACTTTCCTCTTTAGTGAAACCATTAGGAGATGCAGAGTGATGGGATGACGGGTCTGATGCTCCATACTTTTGACGAAGTCAGGGAATTTGCTTGAGGGTCAGTTCATAGAGAAAGTTTGCTACTACACTTCTTTAAAGAGAATTTCACACACACAGTATGGGCATCAAATCCAGCCAGTGTGTTATGAGGAAGAGGGTTTTCTGCTGTGAAATCCTGTTAAGGCATGACATTCCTTTCATCTGTGGTTATTGTGTTTCAGTGGTAAGGCCTCGTCCCCAGCCTGCTCTTTCAATCCCCGCTTTATCTCTCCACTCTCCATCCTCTCACCTTCCACTCATGATAAAAAAAAAACCGATGGGGATACACAATATACACACTGAGATATAATCCTTACACATGAAGATGAAAAATGTGTGCATGTTAAGAGCTAATCTAATGAGCACTTCAAACTCAGACCGGTTTCTTGCTCCATATAAATCCAACTGAGTGAGATGGGAAAAATATCCTCCATTATATCGGAGTTAATTGCTTAGTTTGAACTGTTTTCACAGATTGTAACATTGATTAAAACATGCATGAAGTTCACTTCGGCTGATGTGAACACAAGAACCTTTAGCTGCAAAACAGGGAACCCTTTAACCATGGAGGGGGACTAATTCAATTCAATTTATTTTTTTTATAGTATCAAATCATAACAAGAGTAATCTGAAGACACTTTACAGATAGAGTAGGCAGATGTTTTGAACCAGTGCTTCAGCTGTCATCTGACCCAAGGACACATGATGGCACCAGAGCTTGTTGCCTCTCCTCCTGAGGGCCCGATGATGCAATTAAAATGTGTTTGTTCGAAGGCTTTAGTTTCAAAAACACAATCACCCAATCATACGTTTAGCAAAGAACCTTTCCTTATGTACTCTGATATCCTCTGTGGGCATATTATATTTTACACATTGCTTTCCAAAAGTAGTCTCTTGCTTTTAAACAAATGCACAGTTTGAAGGACGATACATATTTGCCCCTTCTCTGCTTCTTTGATTGTAGCATGGTGTGTATTGCTCATGTATGCTATATGCTGGTTGTGTTTAACAGTGTTGTAAAGGTAAGAGAGTAGCACTGCACTGACTGCTCCGAGCCCCCCCTCCTCAGCTCAATCAGAAACTTAAATCTGTGGCGTTTCAGTCACAAGTTTTCTTCTTCTTCCTTCTGGGCGGGGATAAATATAATATCAATGGATCAGTTATTCCGCTAGGCTTGTGTCTGGGTTGACACTATGCTGGAGGCTATGTAGGCTGCCAGCTAAAAAAGTCTGGTATCAATCTATAATATCTGGAATCATCTTATAATAAAATGATCTCAGGCTTTATTTGATCACATCACAGGTTTATACTCTCTTTACAAAGAGAGTGGTTCACAAACATTTTCATGCCAAGGCACAAATTAGACCACAGACTCCATTTTGTCCCAGGGTCCCCATCTGACAGGACTTCTGCTAATAGATGTTTTATTACAGAAAGTGTATGAAACCAATGACCAAAATGGTCATGCATTCTGTCATTGTGTTACTTATGGATGTAATCATAGTTCAAACTCTTTTTATCGTGGACCCCCTGGAACTCCCTCAAGGACCCCTGGGTTGTCTGCCCCCCCACCCCCACTGAGCTACAGTATGTAAGGACTTGTATCTGAAGGATTAGTTAGCTACTCCCACAGACCAATTCAGAACATACTGGCAACGTAATATTCACACAATTACTTACACACTATGATACACAAAAACATGCACGTATAGGCCTACTCGTGCTCATGTGATCCAAACACGCGCACACGCGCGCGCAGACGTAGCTGCACACACACTCTGGTGGGAGGAGCTAAAGCTCGCGCTGCTCCCTGAGTTCGGCAGTTTCCTAAATACAGCGGACGAGGACCTGTCTGCCGAAGACACTTCAAATAAAAAGTAACTTTTTACAGAAGCTGACCAAGTGGTAAGTCTTCTGTCTTTCTATGTGACGAAGTCCGTTTACTGTCTGTCTTCTCTGCTGTAGAGACAGAGGGAGACAGTCTGTCTTCTCTGCTGTAGAGACTGAGGGAGACCGTAGAGACTGAGGGAGACTGTCTTCTGTGCTGTAGAGACTGAGGGAGACTGTAGAGACTGAGGGAGACTGTAGAGACTGAGGGAGACCGTAGAGACTGAGGGAGACTGTCTTCTGTGCTGTAGAGACTGTGGGAGACTGTAGAGACTGAGGGGGACAGGGGAGCCGCTAGCAACCCTTTAGCTGTTTCCTTGGTCCGTTACAGTTTCCTTTCCTAACTACCTTCACTAATGACTGCTTTATACAACTTACCGTAGCCTACGTGTGTGTTCAGTGCCGCTTTGTGGTGCTAATGTGTCCTGCTGTGATTGTGTGGCTTAGTGTGTCGCTGCCTGGGAGGACCGTGCGTGGACAGTGGACAGTAGGACGCGTTGTGATGGACCGTGATGGAGAGCCTCGACACTTTGATTCACTTTGCAACGCTGGGCAACCACTCACCGTTAGCTGCTTTTAGCTTTTCAGTGTAGTATTTGGATGATAGTTCTAAGAGGCATACCAGTAGAGGTGCTGGTGGAGAACCACAGGCTAATACCAAAAAAGTGGATGACAGTTCAGCAGCACAGTCATATCGGAAGTCGTACCGGAATGGTCGAGTCCCAGTATTTCCAGTGACACCGTAGCAGTAGAACATGAAGCGTGGTGGAGCCTGTGTTCACACAGCCGAGCACAGTGCTGCAGGGACAGCTGGGTGGGGAGTTAAAACGCTGTCCGTGTAGTACCTCAAAAACACCAAACCACACTTCATGTCTGCTCAAGGACCTGAGACAACATCCTGTAGGAAATCACCAACAAGCAGGACAAGAAGAGACATCACAGGCAGTCTGTGGTGAAGTTATAGAGACTACAATTCAGATTTGTGTTAATGCCAGGTCAGAACTGATGTCATTTTGTATTAAAATGGCAGTGTGAACATTTGGAGAACGTAATCTGGGTTTAAAGGATAGCTTCACATTTACTCAAGTCTATCCTAATACAGGCCTACGTACAGTATATGCCCATATTCATATTGAAAGGGTTTATGCCTCGTGTCCACACTGGCTGCAAAGAGACCCCCTTCCTAAAGCGATTACAGTGCTTCAGTGACACAATTCACAGCCTTCGTTTTGTGTTAAAAAACCTTCTGGAGTCCAGCTAAAGCTAACATGATGCTTCAGCAGCCCAGCTCATCGTGGCCAGTATTGACAGGAGGACTGATCACAGCATTTAAAAGTCCATCAATGACATGTGAGTAATGCTTTAAGACGGCATTTAAAAGATGTGAATCTACAGCATGCCTTGATGTGCCTCCTCCCTGTTGGCACAGGTTTTGAGTTCTAAACTTTAATGCATGGTTCTGTTTTAAAATGAATCGCATTAATGCATGTCATGCTTTCTAAGAAAAATAAGAACACTTAAACGTAGAAGGGAAGTAATAATGCTTTGTCAGGAAATCTTAACTCCAGACGTGTCATGTTGATAATACATCAACAAAGTGTTTGGAACATTAGATTCAGTGGAATTCATCACCATTTTGAATACATTTAAGACCACTGCTGATGATAATGTTTATGTATTGTTCATAATTTTAAAAACATAACAAATGTGAAATTAATGAATGTGACTTTTGTGATGTGGCAGTAATAAAATGGGGAACTACAACAAAGCATGGCTGACCGGAGAAAAATATTTTAAGATGAAAAGTACTTTGGAAGCAACAAATTAATTAGGACTTTTTAAGTTTTTTTAACATTTGCTTCAAATCGGCCCTTTTCAAGCTGTTTGGAGCTTTTTGGCAGGTAAATTAAAAAACACTAAATGTGGTGTGTGGTGTGTGGGCTGTGGTTTACAAATGTCCCTTGATAAAGCAAACAGTTGAACCTATTAAGATAAGCGATACGCATTGGGACGGGAACTTGACCAAATGACGGGTGGGTGAACTGAGGTTCCAACACACTTTGTGCCTCAAGGCAAATATAGTTTTAGCATTTCTGAATGTTATTCTCCAGTTAAATATGATACATGTTGGCTCCCATAGAGCATCTCCCTCTGTCACAAACCTGTATTTAAAAACCAAGATGGTCTTACTTGTTCTTCTAACTTTCTCAAGAAGTGTATAGTTGGAATGAGTTGGGAAATGTCCTCCAACTTGTTTAAAAAAAATAATTCTGTATTTGTTTTTACAAGAGGCTGTTAAGAACATAATCATGTTTGTGTGGCATATGTTTGCTGATGTAAGAAAGGTGGAACAGTTAGCCAGTACATCCATGCAAAAAAAGGTACAAGCTGCTGGTGAATATTCAGAAAATGTCCTGCTCTGGAATTCGGGGCTCTTTGGTGCCCTGCTGCCTTGTCCCTGCTCTTTGTTTTCATATTTCATTAGCAGGGCTAGCGGCATGTAGCATCACCTTCAATTATCCTCCCTGTCAGCGGACTGGCGGTGCCTGTCTGCTGGCTTTAGTGATTACAGGCTTCAGGGGACAGGTAATCAGGTCATGGTTACACTGTCACCCTGTCAGAGGGCTGGGACCACAGGGAGCATACGGGATGAAAGAACTTTCCCATCTCCACTCAGTTAGCTCTCAGCAGGCTTAGAGATCTTGGATGCTGTCTAGTCCGGAGCAGATGTACAGTACTTTCAATTTGTTGCAGTGCACTGTCATGTGTTGATGTTTCTCTTCTTTAGGAGTTCAATTACCATGTGAATAGTATAATATAATGAATCAAAAATCAGCCTGGGTTAGCACATATTTTCCATTGTTGTTACCCATTAACTCTATGTAACTGTTACACACTTCAGATTATTAACTTAATAGTACAGCGCAAGATATTTCAATTTCTCTTCCAGTTTGTGACTTTGAACTCAACATTGTCAATGTGAGCATGCTGACATTAGCATTTAGCTCAAAGCAGCGCTGGGTCATTCCATTTCAAATCCGGTTTTTGTGCAGATTTGAGATTTTGTTCAAACCTTATGTATAGTAAATGTGTGTTTAAATAGGCAACTGTTTGCTAACACGTTAGACATATCAACTTTAAAGTATTTGCCCATATGTAGTGTTTATAGCTTGTTTCTGCTGCTCCAAATGGCCAAAATGTCAGTGCAGTTTAAAAGCGGAGACATCGTAATTAGTTAGGAGCTGTCACCAATAAATGTCAAGGCACTGCTAACAGCTCGTGGCCTGTCAGTTCCTGATTGATGGATCATGTTCCTGGAGCTGAGGCTTCATAACATAATTCAGCTTAAGGCTGAAATGTCCCATGATCAAATATTCATTTAGGGTCCTGAAGTTTAAAAATGCTTTAAACCTTAAATGTGGCCAAGTTACATACACTTTATCACATTTTTTGTGGGAGGTACTGCAAATTATTTAAGGTATATCACTGTATGTGGTATATGTTAGGACTATTTCAGTGAGAACTGCTGTTCCTAATGGCTACATGCATACAACGATTAATGTAAATGTGATTAAGATGTCTAAGTTAAGTATTTTCAAGTGTTTACATTTAAAGGAATTTAACTTCCATCTTCTCTTGATAGCTGTGACACAGAGAGACCCGACCCTCGGTCCTCTCCGGATGGCGGTCACAGTGTCAGGATTGTGAGCATATTACATAATAGAACATATTTTAAACATGAATAGACATGTCATTTCGTCTGCCAAGATGAAACAGGACACCCTCCAAAACCTGGTTATAATGCTCTACAGTGGTGTGCTGGATGTTTGATATAGTTTCATGAGAATGACAGTCAAAACTTTGCTGTCTCCTAATGTAATTTCACTGGAAACACTTCTGGGATCCCGGCCCATTTTATCAAATGCACTTGGTCGTTATGCACGAGATGATTGCATGAGTATAGATTTGACGCATTAACTGCTGCTGAGTGTGTCAGTTCAGTATTTTGTCATTGTGGTTACTGGTAGGGGTAACAGTGTCTGAAATTTGCATATTACTTCATTCATGTCCGCTAGTTGGTTGGAGCTTGATAGAGTTTCAGCTCTATTTGTACAAGGTATATAGTGAAGAAATTCAGACATCACAGAAGGAGATCAATCTATCAATGGACCTCGGAAACCAGACAACAGGAGTCCTCAATAAGAAAGCTTGGTGCTTAAGGAAAGGTCGGTGATGGTGATGTTACCCACAGGATGAAGAACTGCAGCGTGCGTTTAGTCACCTCACATAAGGGTATTAAGTTTATAACAAGGGTTCTTTGTCCGTTCTGAGTATTTAGCTGCAGAGTTTAGATTTTATTATCTCTACAAATGATGCACTTTGCATTCTGATTGAATCTCTTATTTTCATTGTTTCCACCACCGTTTGATTTTGGCATGCGAAGACTTGTGAAAACAATATTCACCCTTATCTATGAGTGATTTCTGTCTCTCTATCCGGGACTCACCACACCACTCACCTCACCACACATGCTCAGTTTCTTTTCTTTCTTTTTTGTTTTGTATTGTATTTTTCCCATGAAAGTTACACTAAAATCTGCATATTTACAACTGTATGTTAAAACTTTAATGATGAGAAAAGAAAAAGCTGATGATTTCTTACAAAAAGTTAAGCGGCATCTCAACATGAATATGCATACAGTGGAAATGATATGTGTTACCAGGAACATGACAGTCTTTGACCATTTGGCCACTGTGGCAGTTGGGTTCCTTTGCGGGCTGTATGGAGTCCATGTGTCCCCCCGTGGTATTTCCTTTCCCTCCTAGTTTCCCTAATGAGAGAATATTTGGGGCCTTGTGGTAAACAGAAATAGCAACACTTCTGAAGGACAGGCTTCTCTTTTTGCACCACACGTTGAAGAAATAGAAACTGCAGTGTGTGTGTGTGTGTGTGTGTGTGTGTGTGTGTATATGTATTTTATTGAGAGGCTATTTCGAGTCCGCCCTGACTGACTGACTGACTGACTGACTGACTGACTGACTTGGTTTTTTTTTCTAGTCCATTACATTGCTCTCTTTAGCGTGCCCAAGCTAATGCAGGCTGCTCCTGTGGGGGCTAATGCATTTCTTACCCACTCTGATTGGCTGTGGCGGTGCCTGGCTGAAGCAGTGACGGGCTGTATCACACACAGCCGGGAAGACGAGAGGTTTAGATGACTCTTGTTGCTGTGGAGGCTTCTTG
This sequence comes from Etheostoma spectabile, assembly GCF_008692095.1. Lineage (NCBI taxonomy): Eukaryota > Metazoa > Chordata > Actinopteri > Perciformes > Percidae > Etheostoma > Etheostoma spectabile. The sequence goes on along the minus strand of NC_045733.1, from coordinate 20,514,237 downwards.
TGTGCTTGCTACCTCTCTTTTGATAATGCTAACATCCAGACTGATGTGATTAAGGAACAGCACAGGCTCATATTAATTCTCTCTACTGCACTTCAGGTTTCTTCAAGTTTTTATGACACACATGGAATATCCTTTTTCTATTTGACGTGATTATACAGGCATCATATCTGCATAAAGAATTATGCTTGTACTGTTTAATGGTGATTTCATCGCATCCAGAAGTATGGCTTTATTAATTACAGATGTTGTTCTTCACACATGTTGATGGGGATGCCTCATTTAGCGGAAAATCTTAGGAACAAATAATTGTGTTCTCAATGAGAAGTGCAGTTAAGAAGTGGATTACCTCATAATTGAAATGTCATAATAACAGAAGGGAGCATCACTTTCCTTCTTTGCCAGTGAAAACAGAAACAATTAAATTAAATTACAATATAAATGTCAAATTACGCCAGCCACTTTTTCTGTTTTACTTAGAAATAAAAAAGCAAGAAATTAAGAAACTGCGTTTTTTTTGTTCTTTCAGAGTCTCAGAGCTGAAGGAAGAATTGCCGTCTGTTAAATCGTCTCCCCATTTTTGCCTAGCACATACCAAACAACACAAGGTAAAATCTGATACTTCTTTATGAATTCACATATTCCTTTCTTAAATTTCTTGCAACAGCTCTGTCAAAATCCAACCCAAGTGTCTGTCATTCATCTCCAAAATAACTTTATTGATTGGTCCACCTTTTCTACCTCATTTATTTATTCATCTGTTTATTTAAAAGGGACAATGCACATCAATTAACTTTTTTGTTGTTTACACTCAAAATGTAAATGTGCCAGAGTTAGCAGAAAAGCTCATTTTCATTGGCCGGTCAACACATTATCAAATTACTCTAATGAAGAAAGATAGAAAGCAAATTGATTAAAGAAGAAGAGAAAATAGAGGGGGGGGGGGATAAACAAAAAGTAAGTCCAATACAAAGAAGGGCCGTACCTAGGCTGAGGTAAAGCAGCTGTAGATGAGTGCAGGTGTGATTGTGTTAACCCTTCTCTGGAGTGAGACTGTGAATGCCAGACAGCTGCTCCTTTCTCTGGGTTCAACAGGAAGGCCCTTCCAATAGTCTGGGGCCCGTACTGAGAAGACTGTTTGGCCAAACTTACTACGTCTAAGTTCTAGTTGCCCTGCCACTGCTCTTCTTCTGCTGTATAAAGTCACCCAGTGGTGGAGGGGCGAGCCCATGTAATACTTTGAAAATGAGGCAGGCATCTAGATAATGTGAAAAACTCTCAGAATTAATGAAGTTGTATTTATTAGTGATATGGCTGTGGTGATAGCTGATCTAGTGTTTTAAAGGGTTTCTATTGGTTTAAGAGTTGTCATGTTTACTTGCGACCAGCTTGTGGAACAGTATGATATGTGGGAAAAGATCATGGCATGCCTCTGTGGTTCGATATGGCCTGATGTGTCTAAAGGTAGCCTGATTATATCTGATGGTATCTTGTCTTTGGAGGTGGCTATGACAAATTAACACAACTGTTTGGGTTTTAATATTATAACACAATTTCAGTTAACTGAAATTAGCTACAGTGAGCCCAGCACATAATATTTACTGAAATGTTCAGAACTGCATTATGCAACTCTGGTTGTGCTGACTCACATTACTTGCAGACAGGGTTTAGGGGTAAGGCGAAATATAAAATGTGTTTTATGTGTATCTTTATAGGGAAGTCAAATTGCAGTCATGTTTTCTGTGTTAAGCCATACCTTCTAGTGGATGCTTTGGTTGATGTTCTCTCCTCTCGCTGTGGTCTCTGGAAGAGCTCCTAATCTATTGGCCGTGAGAACTCTTCCTGCAGGGACGCCCCGGTAATCAGGCCTGAGCTGCTCCTTCCAAACCAGCAAACCTCTGGCTGCCTGCCGTCTGACTGCTGGGCCACACACCCGCACTTTTGATGCTAAAAATGCCACAGGGGAGCTCAGAAATTACACTCAATAAATACAGAAATCAAATAAAACAATTTCTCAATATTAGCCTTGCAATCTACTTTCCTCCAGTCATATAAAACGGCCTTTGTTGCTCACAGTAAATAGGTTTCCCTCCGCCCTGCCAAGTTAAACAGTAATGTTGGGTCAAAGGCAGCGTGGCTTGGCTTAATTAAACTCTGTGTTGATTTGCAGAGACAGGGTCCAGACCAGAGCCCTGACGCTGTTCTTAATGGTGCCAACATTCATTAATGCTGGTCCTACATGAAGAGTGACTGATGCTGAGTTAAGGACTAGGTTATTATAACAGCAACTTCCCTGTTACCTTATTCTAACTGCTACACTTCTGACTATTATTATAAAAATGAATATCTCCCTGTAACCGGTCATAGTTTTACTAAAATACAACAGCTAAAAGGCCACTGTGGTTAAATCCAGTCCCTGGCTTATTTTGCTTATGCTATTTTGGTAGCTTTGACATTAAATAATTATTTTGTTCAGCTTGACATACCTCTAGTTTACTGGTAGTGGTATTTTAAGGTCTGCCAGGACATCCTCATACCTAAGCGACAGAATAGGTTAATTTCCAGTGACAACATAGACTATACTAGGAGCGTGCTACGTGTTTAACATATAGCCGCATCACGTGGTCATGGTGCCAGTTTTAATCACATGACTGTTCTATTTGCTGTAACGGTGGCCATTTTAAACACATAGTTAACGTTGTGAAAACTTTTCAATTGATTGATATGGAATTCAGATGATCAAACATTTTAGTGTTGATATACACTCACCGGCCACTTTATTAGGTACCCCATGCTAGTAACGGGTTGGACCCCCTTTTGCCTTCAGAACTGCCTCAATTCTTCGTGGCATAGATTCAACAAGGTGCTGGAAGCATTCCTCAGGGAGTTTGGTCCATATTGACATGATGGCATCACACAGTTGCCGCAGATTTGTCGGCTGCACATCCATGATGCGAATCTCCCGTTCCACCACATCCCAAAGATGCTCTATTGGATTGAGATCTGGTGACTGTGGAGGCCATTTGAGTACAGCGAACTCATTCTCATGTTCAAGAAACCAGTCTGTGATGATTCCAGCTTTATGACATGGCGCATCATCCTGCTGAAAGTAGCCATCAGAAGTTGGGTACATTATGGTCATAAAGGGATGGACATGGTCAGCAACATACTCAGGTAGGCTGTGGCGTTGCAACGATGCTCAATTGGTACCAAGGGGCCCAAAGAGTGCCAAGAAAATATTCCCCACACCATGACACCACCACCACCAGCCTGAACCGTTGATACAAGGCAGGATGGATCCATGCTTTCATGTTGTAGACGCCAAATTCTGACCCTACCATCCGACTGTCGCAGCAGAAATCGAGACTCATCAGACCAGGCAACGTTTTTCCAATCTTCTATTGTCCAATTTCGATGAGCTTGTGCAAATTGTAGTCTCAGTTTCCTGTTCTTAGCTGAAGGAGTGGCACCCGATGTGGTCTTCTGCTGCTGTAGCCCATCTGCCTCAAAGTTGGACGTACTGTGGCGTTCAGAGATGCTCTTCTGCCCACCTTGGTTGTAACGGGTGGTTATTTGAGTCACTGTTGCCCTTCTATCAGCTCGAACCAGTCTGGCCATTCTCCTCTGACCTCTGGCATCAACAAGGCATTTCCGCCCACAGAACTGCCGCTCACTGGATGTTTTTTCTTTTTCGGACCATTCTCTGTAAACCCTAGAGATGGTTGTGCGTGAAAATCCCAGTAGATTAGCAGTTTCTGAAATACTCAGACCAGCCCTTCTGGCACCAACAATCATGCCACGTTCAAAGTCACTCAAATCACCTTTCTTCCCCATACTGATGCTCGGTTTGAACTGCAGGAGATTCTCTTGACCATGTCTACATGCCTAAATGCACTGAGTTGCCGCCATGTGATTGGCTGCTTAGAAATTAAGTGTTAACGAGCAGTTGGACAGGTGTACCTAATAAAGTGGCCGGTGAGTGTAGTACATTTAGGTCAGTAAGAATTCATAATGTCAATAATAATCTGGTGACTACTGGTGTACAGATTGCAGTCAGCTTGCCCGGCTGTAGCCTGGCTGTTCAGGCTGATGTTCGTTTCCCACAGAAGCTCCCGGTGTGATTTTATGGCGTTAAGCAATTATACACCCTAATCCCAGGTGGCCCATCTGATACCAGATGTAATATTTCTTCTCATGCCAGCCATTCAGTAAAATTGTGCACATTTGCTCAGAGCCTAATAATCCCTTCCCAGAACAGTCTGCTGTCAGTTTGAAGGCTGGATGAGCTATGACTGCTGCTAACAAAATCTAACCAATTCTAAAATCACACAAACATGTTATTAAGGAAAGGAAGTTTACATTATAATAAGGTTATATTATAATGTTAACATTAGTTGCATTTACAAACACTTAAAACTACATTCTCACCTATAATGAGAGGAAGGCTTCATTCTGATTTTGTGCAGTACTTGTGTTCCATTAAATGATACTCAAACACTGTAGGCTTGAATAATGGCAGGTAAAAGTTAGTAGTTTCACAGCGCAGTGGAAGCACCTTCTTCCCTCTCTATTGATCAGGAGAAGTGTAAGTAACACTTTATTTATATAGCATAAAAGACGTGGTTACATAGTTCTTCACTCACGCATGCACAGACATTTAAATAAATAAGTAAAAAGAAACATGAGTTACAAAATACAAATTAGTTTAAAAGACAGTATAATTGGGGTGCACGAAGGCTAAAGTTTGAAGGTGGGTTTTTCTCCTAAAATGTAAGCTGTCAGCAGTGAATGTCTTGGGTGTCGAACACTACACGTTTCTAGAAGTAGCTTCCCAAAAAAACGTTCAGCCATTTGAAATGTATGCCAAAGTCTTGAGATTGTGTCAGTTCTTCATCTCCATTATCCACTCACACTCCACCTAAAATGTTGCTGTAAAATGCATTAGTGGCACACTTACTTGATGTTCCATTTGCCAGGAGCAATCTTTGATACTTGTGTATGCTATGCACCACTGATGTGAGACTGATACAGGATGAATGTACATGGAAGGACTTGTGTAATGGTTCCAACTGAACTTTACTTGTCCTGTATATACCCCAACTTGAAAAAAGGCCACTGTTTACCCAGTAATTTCAAAGAGATGGTAGTGTTGGTGTGTGTGTCCTCAGGATAGAGGCCTCAGATCTACTTACCACCTCCGCACAACATTAAAAGGATGCTATTACTTTGCTGAAAGCGCAGAATTTCAATGAGAGCAGGAACAAACCAAAATGTTAAAGAATTCATTATAATATCATTTAGTAGATCAGAGGCTAGAGAGACGAAGTTCTGAGGATGAGATGAAAAGACTGTCTGTGCAGATCTATGCTATATACTGTATATGTGGTGTTTCTGTGACTACTGTATGATTAGAAAGCGCTTCACTTACTACTTATTCTATGGATATTATACTGTAGATCTATTTGTAGACAGCACGGTGGTGAAGTGGTTAGCAGTTCTGCCTTACAGCAAGAAGGTTCTTGGTTCGAATCCAGGTCGTTCCGGGCCTTTCTGTGTGGAGTTTGTGTGTTCTCCCTGTGTTTGCGTGGGTTTCCTCCGGGTGCTCTGGTTTCTTCCCACCATAAAAGACATGCATGCTAGGTAGGACGCGTTTACAGAAATGTTCATTAATGTGCATTGTCCTAATCAAATAAATACATTTATCAACTTTGTCTTTAGCCCTGTTCTCAAGACACTTATTTCTGAATATGACTGTTCCCAAAGTGGGGTGTAGTGGAGCGGGAACCCCAAGGCGGTATTAAGACATTGTTGGGGGCCCCACACGACTAAGGTGGAGTGGAGCTAAGGTTGAGTTGCGGTATCGAAGTCCGTCTGACCAAATGGAAGTCAATCATAGCTCTCAATCATGTCGCCCTGTTTTTATAGCATCAAATAACTAATAAAAACCAAACTTATCAGAAAGTTGGACACTTGAACAAAAATTTGTGTGATCACAACTTAGTAAAATGACTTTTGGAAAAATGTATTTGACGCATACTTACATTTTTTTAGTCTGGCCCATATCCCATCTGCTAACATGAAGGGGATGGGCTTCATGACCTAGGACAGTGTCACTTCACCTCAGTGTTACAGCTGATAGCTTGACCCATGGAAACATGACAATGGAAGAGAGCAAAAATAAACACATTTTAGTATTGAAAGTCTAGCTGAAGACCAATTACTGTTTTTATGAAAGGAACTGAGAGTGTGGAAGCGTAGCTGTATTTTACAGGGCAGCTTGTGTTTCCATCTGTGTTGCAGGCATGACATCAGTGTCTCTGTGTTGAGACAGGAAAATCTTATCCCACTGTCATAAAAGCAACACAATAATGAAATGACATCACAGTGGGGCCAGTAAATGAGTAGACTGCTGTCTTGGAGATTTTATAAGGCTGGGAGATTGTGAGTAACAGTGTTGCATGCTGGAGAATAGGGTGTCAGTAGCCATGTTTTCATTCACATACTGTATTTTATGTACATTTTTAAATTATTGTAGTAGAAAAGCTGAAAAACAGAAAAAACTGAAATGATGAAAACAGAAAAGTCTATAAAAGTTTAACTAACATAAAAAAATGTGATGTGGAAACACCTTTGCCTTCTGTCGTAGTGAAAAAAAAAAACTTTATCAATCAGCTGTTTCTGCTGTTTGCGTCTTCCGGATATCCCCATAAAGTGTCTTTGTCCCAGTATAGCATGAAACATCGCCAATAGTTACTGACATAAAAGAACAACTAAAACTTGTCCAACCGAACCAAATTCTTCTTCTTTAAGTTGACGACTAAAACAACTATTGACCGTACACATGTCCCAGAACAAGTTCCGCAACTTTCCTCGGTGCTTGGCACCGCCCAAGACGATTTGTGATTGGTTTAAAGAAATGCCAATATTTCTTTAAACCAAAGAATCCCAATAAATCCCAAACAATTAGAAGCAGAGTAAGACGGGTCATGCCTTCGCCATCCACAGAAAAGAAATATTGCATGTGGTCAGATGGCCAAGGCAACTTGTTTTGTTTCAGTTAGCTTTTACTGTTTCCTGGCGGATGACAGCCATGCGAAGCCTATAGCGCCAGCTTCTGATGAAACTATGCTTTGTATGTGTATTTGTTCCAAACACATTTTGCCTTGACATGAATGTATATTCACACTCACAGAGCATTTTCTATACTCTTATCTCCTCATAGATACATAGCCACAGCATCTTCTGGTTTGCTAACTGACCGGGGGGGCCGGGTGGAGTGACAGATGACACTTAGAGCCATCTGATCTCCCTGGCCTTCAGCCTGGCATTAAATGGCTGGGCTGCTGGTGGAGGGAGATGCGTTTAATTATAACATTTCAGGCAAAAAACACATTAGCTTAGTGACCTGCAAAGCAGCAGAGGCCAGAGTGGATACTCAGGCTGCATAAAACCAGAGGCTAGCCTGTGTTAATGAGGATGATGAATTAATCACAGTCCGTGCTCTTGCTGTGCTTGGCAGCAGACAATAGCATGACTTTGTTTCCTTGCTCCTGTCTTGCTATAAAAGACATAATAGGCCATAGAAAAAGCGTGAAATGAAATTTTTTGAAATTGATTGTACTGAATCTCAGGTTTTGTCATTGGGCGGATTTACAACGAGACTCATATGCTGCTGTCGTTGCTGGTTGTGACGCTTATTCAAAGATTGTGTAGTGTGCCAGTCAGAGCATCATTTGCATAAGAAAATGCTAATTTCATCGCTGATTCTTTTAAGTGGCCGCAACTCTATTATGTTTTTACATAAATTGTCATTCGCTTTCCTTACATCAAAGAAAACTCGTATTCACAACTAGGCATGTAGGGAGGGGCGGCACATTGAATGCTACTCTGAACAGGGAAGTGTTAAACACTTCAGCCAGTAAACAAGCCTGATCTCACTCCATCTCCCCCGGGAAGCAGGTCCACCACATGGCCTGCCTGTTTACCATGTATAAGTTACCCTCAAGAACTTTTGTAAAAACTCCACTTGTTGTGAGAACTTCAAAGTCCGGGCTAGCGGGGAGAAGAATCTTCTAACAGTCTGCCTAGTTATGCCTCGAGCAAGAGAGCCTTGCTCTCCGTGCTGATGGATACGATGCAAATAAGATGCTCGAGGAGGAAGGACAAGATTGAGCAAAAAGAGAAGTATAGCAGAGCATGGAGATGAGCAAGCTGCAGGGAAGGTTAAGCCGTGAATAAGGAATGCAATATGTGTCATCAGTGCTTAACACTCCTGCAAACAGTGATGAAACAAAAACTCTTTCATCTTCCAGCGAATGACCATGAATCTGGCCACGGCTGCTTCCTCACTGGCAACCAGGCCCAGCTCTATACAGTAATCTACCAAACCAAGAGGAGTCTCCACTCTTGAACATATTGAACACTCGGGGTGGGGGGAAAAAACGAAAATCGCATGAATTGTGATTTCTTTTGCAACGATTTTTAAAAATGGGATTCTAATGATCTAATTATTTTGTGTTTATATGCTGACGGTGACTATATCATATCTGCTTCCAGGAAAATAGAGCGAAAGCAGAAAATGCACAAAATCCATGTTATGTACAGTAATTTCTTACAAATGAAATGTCAGACTGACTGACTGACTGACTGGTGATGTGCATTCTTCTTAGAAAACAATTAGTTTTTAGAAATGTCATATAATATATTGTCTCTAGAAGAGTATTATTCAACATTTGTTTTAGTTAAAGAAGGAAAAGAAAATTGCAATACTCAATACTATTGAATTGCAATAAATGACAATCGCGATACAAATGGAATCGGCACCCATGTATCATGAAAGAATCGGATCGGGAAAAAAGCATATCATCCCAGCCCTATTGGACACAGTGGTTACTTTATTCTACTGGTAGCAGAAAAAGGGGGGGGGGGGTTACCTAGTGATGCATGCTGGGTAGCATCAGCTTGACACCTTATTGATTCACTGTTGGAGGGACTAGAGCAGAGGTCACGGTGGGGCCAACACAATTAGAGATGAATGCATGGTCTTTAATGAGGACGGATGAAAGGGTTGATAATTACTCTGTGCTGCTTTGTACGGAAAACAACCTGGTGCTGTTAAGACCCAGCATGATTAACCTTCAGCAGCTCTGAATGTGTTTATTCTTTACATGAGACGATGTTAAAAGAAGGGGGGAGCTGTTAATTAGTGCTGCGTTTTCTTTTAGAATTTGATATTTTTACATGTATTGTTAACCCTCTTTACTGGTCTTTATAGGGGTCAACAGACCAGTGTTAAAGGGACCCTGTCATGGTCTTTTGCACACTGGATGCTAAAAGATGTAATGTGTGTGTGTGTGTGTGTGTGTGTGTGTGTGTGTGTGTGTGTGTGTGCGCACAGGCAAACACACATGGGGGATAAAAGTAAGTTTCAAAACCAAGAACAATTTAAAGAATAATTGCCAGAGTGTTAACTTTAACACTTTAATACATAGTGAAGGATGAAAACAACCCTCAGTTTGTGTCAAAGTGTTAAAAAGACAAATTAGGAACAATCAATGTCTAGAGGAAACCGCGTAAAAAGGCCCCAGCAGACTCTGGTTCGACCCCAGAACACTCTTCCTGGTGACAGAACTAAACTGCCCTGCCACTGCACCGCTGTGCCCCCCCCACTCCCACTGCGTACACTTCATATACTTCAGTACAGTCATAGGCCATGGTCTTCATATACTTCAGTACAGTCATAGGCCATGGTCTTCTACTGTCACCAACACGATTTTGTAGTAGTATTGAGTTAGGTGCCTTACATATGGTGGCTATTTAGGGATCCTGTAAATTAACAATGTATCAATCAGTCAATTATCAATTTTATTACCATTATATCAATTAGTTACTAGGTTGAAATCTAGGAATATTTTAAAGTAGCTTATAGTTAAACATTTTCAGAAATACGCTTATTCACTTTCTTGCCAATAGTTTGCGGAGAAGATCGATACCTCAAATCTACACTGTGCAGAGCAAGGCTAGCTGTTTTCCTTCTGTTTCCAGTCTTTATGCTACGCTAAGATAGCCATCTCATGACTCCAGCTTCATATTTATCCTTCAGATATAGAAGTGGTATTGATCCCGTCTATCTTCTAACAAAAAAAGCCAATAAGTCGGTTTCCCAAAATTTCAAACTGTTCCTTTAAGCCTGTCATAACCATGCCGTATGTTCATGAGAGCAAACACTTGAAACTGCACTTTTTAGAGTGACGGAAAATCATTAGTGAATTTATTGTTAGCTATATTAGCCGTTAGAAATACTGTTTCTAGAAAACAGAGAAAATTATATTATTAAAAACCTATATGTAGAAAAACCTATTTGTGTTCTGCTCATCATGCAGTCATGTCCAGTATACTTTATGTGTATACTGCTAGATGAAAAATCAGCTCCATTTACCGAAACAACAATAAGTGGCATTCTGCTAATGTATAGGCATAACCGAAATGAAATCCTTTGCAATCCAACCTTGTGTGTTTCACACCCTCACAAAGCATTGTCACACTTCCAAAGATCCACAGGAATTGGATTTCATGGGTGACATAAAGAGGAGAGCATTTGGCTGTGAGGTTCGCTCGGGGGGCTTAGCATTTCTTGTTAAGGATACATCCAGACAACGGGGGTATATTTGAAGTGAAAGAGAGGCGGTGAGAAGGTCAGAGACAAGTACAAATTAGAAACAGCTGTTTCATTGATTTCGATTTTCAGGTCTTACAGGAAATTAATAAACACATTTAAAATTCTAAATATGCACAAAATAAATAATCATGTGCAATAACCATTATTTAAAATTGTTTTTATTTTGCAAGCTGAGGACCTGAGACACCAAAAAATACACCCCATGATCGAAGGAAAATCCTACAGATTCAGCAGCATGTGACTCAGCTGTGTTATTCATTTTGAAAATGTATAACCAGTGGTTTTATATATATATGTATGTATGTATGTATGTACAGTATATATGTGTGTAATTGCTACATAAGTTTTTATTATATCATATGAAGACACTTTTTTATAAGTTACTGATTCAAAAGAGACAAGATAATTCGGTCCTGTGTTGCCATACAACTTTTTTAAATTGTGCTGCTGTTTGTAGCAGATAAGGTGTGACTGTTCTTTTGGATGTAATTAAAACATATAGCTCGGCCTTGTAAATGTTTGTGTGAGTGCTGGTTGCTGCAGCCCGTTGGCTCATCCCGTGGGTTGGATTGATTTTTACGTCAGCAAGATAGAGTTTCTGCCACAGTGACATATTACATCTGCATTGATCAGGACAACTTGTCTGGGACATGGGATGTAAATGTAGAACAAGCTCCCTTGTTGCTCTGCAGACTCTGCAGCCTGAGACTGACATTTATTGTCAAAGAGAGAACATTGTCTATAAGCATTTGGTAAATTTGTATTTTATTTGTATTGTATGAACTTTATATTCAAGCCTCCATTTATCACCAATATTACATATAAAGCAGGACAACACACTAGATATCGATTGTCAGTGCGAACTGGAAGATCTTCACATCTAAATGTTTAATGTCATCTAAGTTATGGCATAAAGAGTAGTAGCCATAATATTTAACACTGGCATTGATAGCAATAACCGAAGGAAGAAGGCGAGAACCTCTCCAGTCGTCTCTCCATCAGCTCCGCAAATTGTATGCTAAATTGTCTATTTTACAAATATTAGTTGTGCTAATCATGGAAGAAAAGGTGGAGAAGATAAGTTCAAGCTAGCAAGACTAGCAAGAGGAGTCTCTGATCAACTCACCAGTCTCATGTTGACTCTGCTTGCCTGGCTGGTTAGAGTTTTCAAATGTAAACAGAGCAAACTCAGAGGAAAGGGGGAAGATGGCTATTTGCCACGGCCTATGGCTACGATCCAGACTACATGGACAAGCAAGACCATCTCTGCATCCATCCCTATCTCTAAATAAGAGGGGACACCGATGCAAGCATGGAGGAATTGCACACTGACTGTGACTGGTAGCCAGTGTGCAGGCGTCGGTCAGTGAGCTGGCCTCCGTGCCTGTGTACCTGTGATGTTTTTCAGCCGGATGTCGGGAGCTGTGGTGTCCTTCCACTGAGACTTGGCTGGATCCCGCAGTCCTGGTGCCATTCAACCGGGTCACTGTTGGGTTGATCTCACAGCCACGTTCTGCTTTATGATGAATCATGCACACGTTTAAGGAGCTGATGGCATAACATTTCACAGGAATTGTATTTTGTACAATTTCATGTGGCAATTGAAAATTGATTGATTGATTGAGAATATAGTGTCAGTCCCAGTTTCATCTACTCTAAAGAGTAGTTTTTATTCAGCTTGATTATTGTGATTCAGTATATTTCAAAGTGATTATTACTGAAATCAATGCATTATGTCTGTTAGCAGATCAACGCATTATTATCAACACAATAACACAACTATTGCAAGTGCTAGAACATGCCTTCTGCTTTTCAGAGATTTTCCCAGAGAGCATTATAAAGTGACTGTACACTGCTACAGAGTTTAGCTAATTTAATTCAATTAAACTGAACAATCACTGAAGAAGACATGCTGAAAGAAATGTCTCTTCTCATGGAAATAGCAGCACAGGAGTGTAGAGGAAAGGATTTTTTCCTTCTATTTTCAAGATATATGTGTCTTGCCATCAAATCATCCAGATTGTAAAACGGATAAATCCTTGTGACCCTTAAATCCCAAATATGCAAGGAGTCTTTGTTTGTTGCCGTGTGTACCCTGAACTGACTGGGCTCTGAGCTGGTGGTGAATTGGATGGGTTAGTTGATAGCCTGCAGTCTCCTGCAAACCAATTTCACTTACAATGTAGCTCTTAAATGTTCAAGGACAAATAAATATGAAATGTAAGGGTGTATCCTCAATAGGAAGCTTTTAAAAAATCACTCAAAGGGAGAAGACACAATACCATAAACAACTAGCTTTTAAATGCATTTCAAATTCTTCATTTATCTGCTTTATGGGGTATTTGCGTGACCGGCATTCCATTATAATATATTTTATTAAATATAGAGGTCATTTAAATCAGCAAATAATCACCAATACATTTATAGTGGTGCATGACAAATGCATTTCTCCCATCTCCCAAGCCTGTGAAATGGGTCTAGAGTGGGTGGGTATGGTGGCTCAGCTCTAGGATCCACATGCTGCAGTAATCCAGAGAGGGTTAGAATAAAGCCTGGCTTCGCCTCACTCTCTGCCCCCTCCCAGATCAGATGAGATTAGGAGAGAGCTAAGGAGCTCTGGGGGAAGGCAGGGCTCAGAAACGCTAAGGCGGAGCAGAGGAGGGACAGAGCAAGGCAGGTGGGCACTCCTGCAGGAGGAGAGACTGGGAGAGCAGAGCCGAGTTCACTCAAGACTGCGGGGCTGAATATTTATGTTGGTGCACGTGAAGAAGTGTTGCTGTGGAGGAGAGTTTGGAGCCAGCTAGGCAAGGTGTGTGATGAATTAGATGAACTGGATTTAACTCTGGTGTTAGTGTGTTTCTGAGTCTTTTGTGATGTGTTTAATGTAAATACAATGTTTAAAGATTAAATTCCAAGGGGCCAAAAAAGACTTTGAAGAGACTGTGAAGAATGGCAGGGAATAGCACTCCTGCTGGAGCACTCCTCTGTAACAGCGCCTTTGGCTTGGTTGTGCGTTTTTGGGTTGGAAACCTGAGAGATCATGTCCCGGACTAGCACATACTGCTGGTTGTTCAGGGAACCTTGGTTTTACTTGATGTCCTCCTGATGAAGCTTCTTGCTGTCAGGTGGGAAGAAGCAGCTGGTGTATTCATCCTCCCTGGGACAAAAGTGAGGAAAGCCTGATGACACAGGGCAAGAATGATCCATCTGGTCGAGCCTAGAAAACAGTTTTCTAGATGGTTGCACAGTTATGTTTGTACAGAATCATTTGAAATACTGTGTAACAATGTCTCCAGAATCAGCCTGTAGTAAACTATGTAGATGTACTCTATTCATCCGTCATTATGAAACTAGGGACAGGGTCTGTTAAGTCCATCCCAAAGTGCAAAGATGTTCCGCCCAAGTACTAACTGGAAGTTGTTGTCCAGTGATGCTCTTGTGAACATTCACTGTATGATTTGTGCAAGAATCTCAGTGCATTTGCTGAACATAACGGTTTTTGCCATTGTTAATGTTAACACTGTCTCTATCTCGCTTTTTTTCAGCAAGACATGAAACACTGACACTGGTGGAACACAGCTGACAGTGGAGATATGTATTAAGGATTGTCTGTTGAACTCTTGACTACCTGAAGTCCGCTGATCTTCTTCTTCAGCTGTTGGAGGAATTTTTTTTTGCAATGGGGAGGAAGAAGATTCAGATCACCCGGATTGTAGATGAAAGGAACCGACAGGTCAGTATCTTATCCTTTTGTCATTTCATTTTACACCTTAGCTAAACATCTTACGGTGGCAGTAGCTCAGTCCGTAGGGAGTTAGACTGGGAACCGGAGGGTCCCCGGTTCAAGTCCCAAAGTACGGAGTGTGGGCTGGTAGCTGGAGAGATTCCAGTTCACCTCCTCTTGAGCAAGGCACCGAACCCCCCTCAGTGTGCTGGTCCAGCACTTGCTTACTCTCCATTTAGTGCATGTAAAAGACCTGAGCATGTGTGTGTACTTCAGGCTTGTGTGTGGTGTGTAATAATAACATAATGTATTTTTGCAACTTCCTGTAGGGGATCACTAAAGAGTATAAATTAAACAAATGTAGTTGTATACTTATTCCTCTGCACTTTCTCCTAACATTGCTCTGTAGATTCTTTCCTCAGTCTTCTGTATCACAACACACATCCATTCAAAACACAATATGTTTCTGCTGTGGTAAACAACATCTAGAGGCAGCTTTGGTTAGCTTTTATGATATGTGATGTGTTGATGTGTGGCCCTGAATGCTGCTTAAATCCCATCCTCACAACTAGTGATATAGCTGAGTTTGAAGATTCAGCGCAGCAACAAGCAGAGTGAAGTTGCCATTTTAACAATAGCCCTATTATAGTTTATATTAGACTGTCCTGTAGAAAGACCAAATATTATATAAATGTATTGACGGGTTCAAGGACAATTTACGAAGGGATCCCTCAGAGAGCCATCTTTGGAATACCTTTAGTTTTGATTAAAAAAACAACAACTCCTAAGCCATTTTACTTTTAAGAGTGCATTGGTCACAGCTGGTGGCGATGGCAGTAATTTGGGGTTAGCTGGGTCTGGACGGCACCGTGTGATTAGCAGGGTGGGTCAGTGTTAGGGACACACAGTGGCTTTCTCTCCTCACCGTCTCCTTGCGCAGCCACAGCGCTGCCCGCTGGAATCCCTCTCTGTCTGTCTCCTCTATATATATCACCCCCAACAGCACAACAAATACCAGCCTGTCTGAAAGGAAGGCGCAGGCGCTGGAAATAGGGATGTGGCTGGAAACTAAATATCTGGGATGATGTGTATATTTGATGTTTGGTTGTCTTGGCCAGAGCCTTTTCAGATAGACACTGCTTTAGCTGTCAGGTGTGCATCGCCGGAGCCTGCTGTATATTTAGCTTCTTGTACTCTATTTCGGGAAGGTGGCTTGTGTTCTTGGGTTATCTTTAAAGCGCATAAAGTGTTTTTAGCTGTTTTTCCTCTTTTTTAAACTATCACACTATTACACACTATACAGAGTGCTATGATAATGACAGTAGAAAGATGCACCAGTGATACACCAGTTATCAGCAGTCAAAAGTATATTCTAAAAGAGGAACAAGGTAATTCTTTATCTCTTTTTTATAGAAAACTATTTGCAAATCATGCTCAAGAAATAAAGAACATGATTTCAAACATCCTTTAGGATGTAAATATGAAAAAGATACCACAACTTTAACGGTAACTGCCCTTGGAATCATAGTGAGATTTATTGCGTCTATTTTCCCTCTATTATCTAATCCAATAACTGTAATGTGATGCAGCATTCATTCAGCGACTACTACTGTTCCAAATGCTTGTGGCATCAGTTTAAATGTTGAGCTTGGTTGAACATGAACTTGGTTGGCCATCTGATGCAGTCTTTACTCCCTAACTGGAACATGAGGTTGCAGGAGCTCCAACATCTTGGCTAAGGACATTTTGCTTCTCAGACATTTCAAAAACAAATTTAATTGCACTGGAGACCAAATGTGACATTATATCATCCCTCTTGAAAAAATATCCAAATGTTTTATAAAAAAAGACTTTTATGACTAAATACGAGACTAAATCACTTGTCAAAAGCACATGTCTAACTCTATCTGGCTTCCTGTGCTATAAAATATAAAAAAAAACACAATGCTATCATGCATACAGTATAATGGTACTCTTTGCAGTTCCCTAGGTAAAACCCTAGTGGAAGTAGAGAGCGGCTGTCATCAGATTCCACATAATTAACCCAACAACTGACATGCTTTGGCTTAGGAAGGCTATACCTTCCACTCTGCATATGTTCCTTATCTGACTTCCAGTGTTGCCCACCTTGGTAGAAGCATAAGTTCCTCCAAGGAGATCAAGGCTCAGAAGTTGCAGCAGATTGAGGGGATGTTTCTGTTTGTGTCTTCATTTCAAGGGGCAAGAAGAGTGGAAAAGTATGGGAGGGGTGTGGATGATTTCTGATGAACAGATTAAATATCTCTGAAATGCACACATGCTTGCTTGAAACACCACTGCCAGTCTGATTAGGAGATTCCTCCTCTTCCTAAACCCTCTTCAATGCCATGTTTATAGGAACATTTCAAATTACCGTCGGTGAACTGCAACCTCTGGCAGAACCCCAACTACAACGTTTAGAGAGACTGAAACTGGAAAACAAATGACAAACAATTTGCAAATTGCTCTGCTCTGCTTCCATGTGTCAGTACCAATGTGTTGTAGAATTTGACTTCAACTTGAGGTGAAATCGTAGTTGCTTTTAGTATTTATATTTGTTTTGGTACTATTGAAGAAGCAAGACTCTTCACTTCATCCACAACTTCTAACCACTCCAGCAGAACAGACGGTGTTTGAGCTGCAGAACTGTGAATGTGTAGAGATGTAAGAACATGAAGCAGGGAAACATGAGCTACATGCACGTGATGCTCTGCATTGCTGAAAATCTTGGAGGTGTGAGAAGGTGGGAAGACATGAGTCAGGATCCCAAGGCTCTGACGCAAGGAAGTCATCACCAGATACTGATGAGTCACTGCAGGTTACCTTCACACCAAAAAAAGGGATGAGAGGGTGATCCATGTGTGACCTGTGCACTCCAAACATTTCCCTTAAGTCTTATGGTTGAGATGCACGTGATGGTTTCAGGGAACATAAACATTTCAAGAGCGCTTATCATTTTGAGTCACAGTACAGTTAGGGGTGCACAATATTGGAAAATACGCAATATTGTTAAATATTACAATAACGCGATACTTGCCATAAATAATCAGATATTAAAGTAAACTAGGTTCTGCTGCTTTCAGTATTCTGCTAAAATACAACAAATACAACAGCAGACAAATTTAAAACAAATGAAAGGAAGTCATTTCCAACATGCTTTTATGGAACAAACTGAACATTGAATTTAACATAAGGCACCACTAAAAAAGAAAGACAGGTGAAATTGCATATTTTTACAGATATTATACTAAAACAAAAACTTGTTGTAGCCGTTCGCAAGTTGTTATCGCGATGACAATAAAAAATGCTGTTCTATTGTGCAGCCCTAAGTAAAATATAACACTGTATGCTTGGAATGTTTTTCAGTTTTTACATCTTCCATTAAGGTTTACTGACAGTATGAGGACTTTCAAGGAATATGATTACAATCAAGGCTGAATAACCGCTTGATAGTAATCATCAAGGGAGGGTTAACATTACTCAGTTGCTTTCTCCACCCTCACTCCCCACCCACTTAATCAGTAGCATTCCAGTAGAAGTCCATTTCCAGGTTATTGCCACCATATTTTGGGAAACCCCCTCCCCCCCCTATAAACCTCCTCCTTCCTGTATGACACAGACTCTTTATGAGTTATCAACTGTTCTGGGTAGTAGTAGCAGCAAAATAAAACCCCCCTTGGCCTCCACTTCCCTACACATATCCATTTAACATATAATATTGTGTGTCTTCTACAGTACAATTATGTATTAAGCGTACAAATAATGGAGTCTTCTTCTGCAAAGGACAGCTCAGAAAAATCATAGGTAATAGAAAAAGTAGAGAAAAATGGTAACGCAGACAAGCAGGTGATTCCAGCATGGAAATCATTTTTAAAAGTAATCCGTTAACTAATTCTAGTTTTTTTTTATCAGTGTTGTTCTCCCTGCATGTAAATTGGTTGTGCGTCTGAGTAAGCAAGAGTTGTATGATGCTCATAGGTTCCAAGGTTCCCCCTAGTGTATGGCAAGCCTGGTGGCCCACCGGCCCTAAGCATTGGAGAATTTTTTTTAAACTTAGACATATTTTCACATCTTCACTCAGCTTTTACCATTGACTTAAAGGTGCTCTAAGCAATGTTGGGTGACGGCACTTCTTCTTGACGTTCAAAGTATTTTCAAACAAAATGAGACTAGTTCGCCCCTCCCTCCTCCTCACCCCGTCCCCTCCCCCTCCCTCCCGTGCTTACGCGCACTAACCCCCCAAACCCCCACCCCCAAATCCTTCTTGTTGGTTATTGGCTGGAATGCTGGAACACTGTTAATGCTTAATGGTGCAGGTTGACCAGTTTGTTTTTGTTGCGGTTTGTAGACCTTGGGCTGTCTAAGGAGACCGCGTTTTTTACAGTGTGTTCAGGGGACAGGCAGCTAGCAGATAGTGAGGAGATGTTTTTTACAGTGTGTTCAGGGGACAGGCAGCTAGCAGATAGTGAGGAGATGTTTTTTACAGTGTGTTCAGGGGACAGGCAGCTAGCAGAAAGTGAGGAGATGTTTTTTACAGTGTGTTCAGGGGACAGGCAGCTAGCAGATAGTGAGGAGATGTTTTTTACAGTGTGTTCAGGGGACAGGCAGCTAGCAGATAGTGAGGAGATGTTTTTTACAGTGTGTTCAGGGGACAGGCAGCTAGCAGATAGTGAGGAGATGTTTTTTACAGTGTGTTCTGGGGACAGGCAGCTAGCAGATAGTGAGGAGATGTTTTTTACAGTGTGTTCAGGGGACAGGCAGCTAGCAGATAGTGAGGAGATGTTTTTTACAGTGTGTTCAGGGGACAGGCAGCTAGCAGATAGTGAGGAGATGTTTTTTACAGTGTGTTCTGGGGACAGGCAGCTAGCAGATAGTGAGATGTTTGCTGTATGTGAAAAAAAAAACCTTTAATGGACAGCCAAAGGACCAAAGTAACTACCATCAGTCTGTCACTGGCCCGCACCGTGCCCCGGTCAAAAAACACACTTCCCCACGGGTCTACCAACTTTTCTGGGAAAACACCAAACTTATCAAAGCCACATTCCTCGTAGTTCTTCCCTCGTCCCTTAATGTCAGTGGGCAGGGACGGATGCTTGAAGAAAACTAGATAAATCTTTGGTTTCTGTCTTTCTAGGTGACTTTCATGAAGAGGAAGTTTGGTCTGATGAAGAAGGCCTATGAGTTGAGCGTTCTGTGTGACTGTGAAATCGCCCTCATCATCTTTAACAGCTCCAACAAGCTGTTCCAGTATGCCAGCACTGACATGGATAAAGTCCTGCTGAAATACACTGAGTACAACGAACCCCACGAGAGCAGAACCAACTCTGACATTGTAGAGGTGAGTGCAGTGTAATTTAGTTCAAATGTTCTTTTCTGTCTCATGTCATAATGTCAGCGATAGTGTCGTCATCGGAGAGCTCTGACGAAATACAGTCCCCGGTACAGTCTTATTAATGTCCAGTGTGTTTGGAGAGAAAATCACTTTTAATGGGTGATCTATTGAAACCCATTATGCTGTTGCACCATGTAAATAGTGTTGTTGTGAGTGCCAGGTAAATGCCTAAATACAAATATAGATATATTTGATAGATTTTGTCATTTGATAGTTCAGAGTGCATTCATGTCTTGGGAATTGGTAGGTGATCCGAGACATTTGAAAGGCATTCAAAGTATTTTAGTAATTTGAGGGAACACAAAAGCTGAACTTTAGATACTGTACAACACAAACTACATTCCAAGATTAACTGTAACAGTGGAGAGGCAGGAGAGACTACCAGGATGTCCCTGTAATAATAGGATTGCAAGAGGTAATCAGGACTTAATTTGGTTATACTGGTTGCAAAACCCTGAGGGACAATTAAGTCCTAATATCTTAAAAAAATAATTACAAATTAAAACACCAACATGGGTTTCTTAGAGTTTTTAGAATGACTAAATTTGGCCCAACTTCCCCAAAATGTGAGAAAAGGTTTAGTGCAAAAATAATAGTTCTCTGGTAGGTAGCCGTTTACAGTATGCATGCTAACCCTTTGACATGGTTTATGGGTGATGAAGAGTAATTGTAAGCGATAGTTTAGTTGTTAAAAGAGAGCTAAAGTTAATTTGTATGAACTGTAAGTCTTGGATGGTTTGCTCATTTTAGTGACCAAACTTGTCAGGTAGAGTGAGTGAAGAGATGTAAATAGTTAATGACAGAACATCTGCCCTGTCAGACTTACAGTGCATCTTGTTTTGTTTGCTCAGAAAGTGCTAGACAGCAAGATTTTGCATTGCTGGTACAAAATGGATTTATCCAATAATGGAGACTGAGATTTGCTGCAGGAAATAGATAAAAGACTACTTATAGGTTGGTCTTCCAATTTTGTATAATGTTGTGTGGGACCGTGCTGTTGCTTCTAGGTCCCTGAGCAGCGCTGTCCTGCCTCTCACAGCACGTACTCATTGCAGCTGCCATTAAAAATGAATGGCCACCGTGACTCACGTTCTGGCTGTTTATCTAAGCTTCTACTGCGTGTTTGCCTTGCTGAGAGCCTGAATTTACTGCACGCAGACACACACACACACACACACACACACACACACACACACACACACACACACACACACACACACACACACACACATACACACATACACATACATACACACACACACACACACACACACTATTAAATATAAAGGAAGCTAAACTTCCCAAACTGTGTTTATTTTCAAAGTGCTTCTTCCCCCTTCCTAAATAAAAGAGAAGAGATTCAGTGTTCAAGTTTGTTTCAGGAGAGTCCAGGCATGTTTCCCAGCTGCTTTATGTCTTCACTTTATGTCTTCTATGTTACCAGAATCACAAACCAAACTTAACCTTCCCAAGTAAATCTTAGAAAACGTTGTTTCTACAGGGGAATACGACAGTTATAGGACTGCAAAGAACAAAAAACAAGCACAGGTTTTTGGGATAAACAGGAGCATGAATGTGTAACACTAAAGCCTGTCCAAAGACCACAACTGTTGAAAGGTGAATCCATCCTGTTAGATGTAAAGACAGTAGCAGTAGAAGTTGAGTTTATGTATTATTACATGGCAGGGTTCCAACCGTAGAGACAGGACGGGCTGTTTTCTTTAGGAGCCATGTAATAAGCAGCCCTTCAGGCTGATTTAAGTCCTGATCACCCTTTCAGGTTGTGTTAGCTATAACAACCGCCTCTCTCTACATTATTTCTTACTTATTACACAACTTGGTTGAATACTGGATTCTGATTGGTCAATCACGACATTCTACTTCTGTATAACAGATCATTCCCATTGACTGAGTTCTGATCATAGATTCTGGAGGACAATTTTTAAATCAAAACCATATTTTTTCATCCATATTACTGACAGAAACTGGGAGCGCTAACAGTGCTAATGGCGACAGTGCAGACAGAGCAGTAGCTAGCTGCATGGTTAGCTCACTCACTGGGGCGACCTGGCTTCTGCCAGATAACGGTGCTCTAAACGTTTTTTCATTATTATTTTATTAAGGTTGTTAATATGCATCATTAATGCCTATAATGATTCTAAATAGCATAACCACGTCCATTTGGCTGTAAACCACAAGCAGACACCTGTGTCGGCGCTCCTAGCCATTAGCCAAGCTCGATTTGCCTGCTTTAAACCCTTATTTGTTTTCTCCCACACATGTCACGCAGACAGACAAGCTAGTTAAAACAAAACCTGGAAAGTGAGAGGTTGATCTTTTACATATTGGTAGGTCCATTTGCAACATTCAAGCAGGTCATTTGACTATGTGTAAGTAATACGCCACTGGCTGCAACAGACTTCCCATGTTGTGACGGCCTAGCAGAAAGCTTCTTTGGATGCATTGTTGTTGTTTGATGGAACATTATGATGTTTGCTGATGATTATCTCTCTGGCACAAACTAACTAACAGCTTGCACACACACAGTCTACACATCCACCATAGGCTGCATCTCCTGACTTTGTTTGGCAGTTTAAGTCAGTTGAAATTTGAATACTGATCACTTATATAATAATATATCAGCTATTACTAGTTGATTTTTTTTTTTTTCATTTTCAAAGGAGGATGAATTCATTTTTGTAGAAACATCGGCTGGACCTTTCCATGGCATTGGCTGACTGACATGTTAGAGCCAATGATGCTTGCCGACGTGCTAGCTTCGTTAGCTGCTTAGCTGTTAACTCAGCTTTCATGGTGCTACACTGACCAGGGACACGTCACGCTGTGTAGCCTTAAAATGTTAATACAACCCTAGTGCTGCACGATATGACCGAAGATCTAAATCACGATTAATTGCACATTTTACCTTGAAAACAATTAATGAACAATTATTATCATTTTTTTGTGATTCTTTTTTTTCTCCTCATAGTTCATTGGCCAGGTTTGTACTGTAAATTGGCTCAAATATTGAAGCTTATTTTTGTTATATTAAAATATGTAAAAGAAACACACAAAGTGGGAACTATAGTGGTTATTTATTGAAAATGATTACAATTTAAATAAATAAAAGCACACATTGCTTGAAATGAAAATGTTTTGTGAAAAAAGTCACATTTTAGTCTCATAGAAATGATCAAAGTTACTGTCAAATTTGTCGATAACGGCTTCAGAATTTTGATGTCAATACACTTTTGATTATTGTCCAGCCCTATACAACATCATTTTCCTTTTTTTCCTTTTCAAGCCAACATAGTCAGCTATCCACCATTAGTTTTGTAAAAGAACAGTTTGAGATTTGGAGAAAGTGCTTATTTGCTTTCTGGCTGAGAGTTAGATGAGAAGATTGTTCCATCTATCATTTCTTGCTTGATGAAATAGAAATACCAGACAGAAATGTGAATGTACAAGCAATCATTGATCCCTATTATTTGTCTAGGAAATCTTGTTTCCTTTGCTTTGGCTGTTTAGATTTTTCTTTTTCTCTAAACACAGGCTTTCATTTTCTGGATTTTCTGATATTTCAGTTCCACAGTCTATACTCCACCATTCATAGAAAAAGGTTTTTAAATTAGAGGTATATTTAAATGAATATTGATGATTTGATAGCAGTAGTGTATAAAAATGGATATGTCATGATCTCATAGCAAAGCTGCATTTTAATTTCAGTTTTAACTTGAATTAAGCAATAAGTCAACTTTACAGATCTATCTACATAAAAGTGTAATTTCAGCCTAAAATGAAGATAAATGCCTGGAAGAATCTATTTTTTCATGATGATGGCCTGCCAGCTAAAACTGTTCAGCTAGTCTAACTGACCGATTACTTTTGTCATTATAATGAGACAGGTTTTTTTGTGCAGCAGAGTTGAGTTTCAACAACAACAGAGCAGCCGTCCAAGGTATGCAATGCAGTCATTTCAGGCTGCAGAGCCCAGAGATGTATCAGAACCATAACAGAAAGTCAGAAGTACAACACACTGAAACCTGACACTGTGGTATACAGCACAGCGGTTAGTTGATGTGGTTTACTGCAAGTCAAATAGGCTGCTTCATAAAAGAATGTATGTGCAGAAACTGCACATACATTCTGGCTTTTGAAAGTGTGTAAGGTTATCTGCCACAGATGTGTTGAATCACATCTCAGACATCTCCCTATTCATAGCCTGTAGGGCAATCACCCAACTGGAAAATACTCTCTCCAGGGAATACAGGGGGCCTTATTTTATCTTTGATGCAGTCCCAACAGCAACAAAACATCAACCTCACATGTTAAGATGCTTAGCGTTGCAGCTCGTGCCTCATGGTGGCAATGATCCACATGCCTTTGGAGATGCACTAAAGCTGACTTTGACATTTGAGATGATAAGGAGACACACACTCTCAGATCCTCTAACAGACACTTTAAGATAGTCGTCAGTTCCCAGACATGATGTAGTGGTTTAAAGCAGCTTCTGTGGAGCCACATATAGCCCGGTGGGTCTTGGACCAAATCCCATTAGACCCTTCGCTCCTGAGTCTACTCTGTGTCCCTCCATGCCATTATACTGTCCATTCTCTAAAGAAAACAACGGAATTCCTTCCCCATATTTAAAGATAAACTATTTGAGAATGGTTTAAAAACATTTGAAGAAACTGGAGTGATCACATGATTAGTAACAGCTGTCCTCTTTCCTCCTCTTTGGTTGTAAGGTCGTGCAGAGTTTACACCTGAATCATAGAAGGATGCTTAGCAAACAAAAACTTCCCATCTGTTGTAATTTGGCTCATTTCTCATCATTATGAATAATGACTGCTGAGTCATTATGCATTGAATATCAATGCTGGAATGCTGCAGTTTGCTCTGGAGCTCTGTCAGCTTACAGTAATGTTTACGATGTTCTTGCAGGTATATTACAAGTTATGATCAACAGTTGGAGCAGAATGCCAGAGTTTATTTTCACATGCCAGACATACATTTTAGCCCTTGTTAGAAGGGATGAATATTTAATCACACTACAGCACTTCTTGTTTACACTTCACTTACATTTCAGTGTTGGCAGACTTTTGTGTGATATCTACAAGTTATGTAATTCCCTGAGATAAACTTGATTCTGATACTTGATTCTGCAGTGCTTTAAAGTTATAGTGTGTACTTTCTGTCTCCCCCATCCCCCTTCCCCAATTCTAAGTAATGACAACAAAACTGTCGGCATGTCCACATGATACAAGCCTTACGTGATAGCCATGTCCCCCCACCCCTTCTTTATGCTGTTGCTAGTAGCCAAGGAGGACACGGAGGATTAAAAAAACATGATGGACTCCACTGAAGAGGTCGTTATCTTCACACAAGTTTTTGCGGGGGAAAGTCACCGGACGCTACAATCTTGTGAACATAGTCCCACTGAGACGTCCAGAGAGAGTTATGTGGAGCTGAGAGTCTTGATTAGCTTTGTAGCAACTCATTTGGATTTGAATGTAATGGACGTTCATTAATATCAAAACGTTACACGCTAAAGCTTTAATGTAGCAGGAGCAGGGCCTTAGCGCTTACTGAACCGTTGCAGGGAGTAAACATTGAATGTTAAACTCTACAAACTAATTAGTATATTGGAACATCAAACTTGCCTTTGGCATGTGGTGGCTGAAAGATTTTGTTAACACTCATTGCTGATGATAGAGATAAAGTTGTTGCTGGAGTTCTGCAAGAATGTAGTAAATGGGTGACAAGTGTACGTGTCAGAACCGTATTATCTGTAATTTACAGAATTTTCAAACCACTGATGGATAGTTCCTTTGCCCCTGCCATTTTGACTAATAACAAAAGCCACTGCTGGTACTGCAGCACAGTAACTCACATAATGTACCATAATGTAACATCTCATAAATAGACAAATGGCATACCTGTCAACCAAAGGGTCCACCAAACAGACTGATCGGTTTAACACATTAATTATTCAGTATATACCGTAATAACATTTGTCCATGTCACAAGCTAAAGTAAACACTGAGGCCTAGTTACATTTCTGCGAGTCTGCATTCAGGCTTTAGCCAAATATCATCTGCCTATACAGAACATGTATTACTCTTTTCTCAAGTGTCTGACAGTTTGTTTGCCTTTATGAGCTTTGAGGTGTCGTGACAGACCCAAAGCTTGTCTGAGTAGTGCACATATTAACGGTAGTCTGAGAGAGATGCTGCTCCACATCACAGACCTACTCATCTATATTCACAAATGGACTGGAGTAAGCAGATATTTTTATGGCGAGCCTGAAACAACTTTGGGTTCGGTTGGGTGTTTATAGTGGGGTAGGGTGGATAGACAGGGAAATAAAAGGCAAAACGTTGGCTGTTTATGCATCCCTGAGCACCGCAGAGACAAAGGCATCAAATGAGATTCATTAGCACAAACAAATCTGTAGAAGATCGTATTACTGTCAGCAGCACAGCTGGGACAAATATCTGCACAGCGCTAAAGAAAGCCGGTCCTGGTGAAGAACATTATGCTTCAAAGAAGGAAGAAACTGATCTTCACATCAGCTCAGGTTAGAATTAGGTTCTGCTTCAGGTAAAGGCTGGGTTTTAGGGTTAGCGAAGTTCTGATGGCAAGGTCTTTTAGGAACAGCCTTATGTTAGTGAGGGTCCTTTTATAGGTGTGTATTTGTTACCAATCATACAAATTATATCTTAATTATATTATTTAGAGGTGGGAATCACAGGGTACTTCACAATAAGATACAAACTGTTGGAAAACAGCAAAATTCTGCAGCACAAGTTTTTCATTCTGTAAATTAAAATGTAAGGAAGTCCATGGGTTCAGACTTAGGACTTAAATGTTGCTGGGGCATCTGATATTTTTCTCAAACTCTTGTCCCCCATCCCATTAAAAGACCTCTTCCCCTCATTCATGCTACATGCTCCACAATGTTCATTAGCCATTCGCTGACTTGGTCTATATGCCATGCTAACCAGGTGGTGTACAGTGTTTTTTTAGAGCTGTATACATTTAAAGAAAAAACATTTTCTGATGGTGACTTTCAAAAATTGAATTCAACATGTCTAATGTATCACATAAAAACATACTGTATGTAATTCCTATTGTAAACAGAAATGAAGCAAGAACTTGGCATTGTTGAGGAGGTTTAGAAAGTTTAGATAATTGGCTGGATTGATGGATGTTAATTTACAGCGCCTGGCCTTGAGTACAGGAGTCATTGTAAAAAATCAAATCATACCGGCATCATGTGAGCCAGTGAGATGACATCACTTCACTGGTATCCATCATCTCATCTCTGCTCATTGCATTACACGCCATAGCGTGAAAAGGACAGAACAACACACCAGCCAGCTGACTGTCTGTCCACCACATGTCCTCTGCATTCCCAGACACTGGGAGGTATTAGGAGCTTTAAACACACACTTGCAAGTCTATTTTCACCACCACAGGCCTGAAAGTACATTTTAACAACTGTTGACCACTTAGAAAAGTCACACGCTCAATTCCAACACAATTCAATGGGTGGTTATTTCCACACAACAGTAAACATCAAGCTGGCCAGTTTAAATTAAGACCCCGGCAGTGTTTGGCTTGTTCAACTTAGGACAAGCTTTCCCTAGAGCTGTCAGTCAGCTTTACTCTTTTTACATTTGTGAAGTGCTTACACTTTTAAGAGAAAACACTGAGTCCATGTGTGTCAAAGCTGGATGTTCTCTGTAAATTCTACTGTACATTTTAGGCTTTTATTTTTATAGGACAGCTTAGACTTGAAAGGGGCGAGATGGGGATGGGGGGGGGGTGACATGCAAAAAAGGGCCGCAGGTCGGAGTCAAACCTGCGGCCGCTGCGTTGAAGATTAAATCTCTATATATGGGTGCGCGCTCCACCAGGCGCTCACTACTAGTTATAGACATTGTGGTCTGTAATAAAGGACTTTTCCATCAAGAGGAATTCATAAAGAATTCAAAAAGAGTCGTAAATCATTTAAATAACAAACTTTTAAAATGTATTTAATGTGATTTATGAAGTGCTGTTGGCTCGCCACTCTCTGGGGAAATGTGGCTTTATAATGAATGCCAACCACAGGTCACTTTAATCTGTGTTGAAGAACTATTGATGTTGGTACTATTTCTACGTTTGAATCCATATTTCTCTGTTTCTTTCGGAACAGGCCCTGAACAAGAAGGAGCACAGAGGCTGCGACAGCCCCGATGCTGACTCCTCCTACGTCCTCACCCCCAATACTGAGGAGAAATACAAGAAGATTAATGAAGAGTTTGACAACATGATGAAGGGTCATAAAATTGTAAGTTACACTGTCATTTATTGTGTACAGAGTACACCCATCTTTCCCACTGGCTCTTACATCCTTTTGGTTTTGATGGGGAGTCTTCATGTCTTTCTTTTTGTTTCTACAACACAAAATGTCACATTTACGTCAGTCAGTCAGTTTGTGATCATATGCTGGACCCCTTTAAAGAAACAAAAAAACACAAGAAGGCATGATAAAAGACAAAAAAACAGATTGTGGCTAATTACAAGTATTGTGTTCTGATAGTGATCAAGCTCATTTTGACATGTCTCTGTCACTTCCTCCCCAGACCCCCGGGCTTCCCCAGCAGAACTTCATGCATGGCAGCATGTCGTACAGCCAAGGTGCAGGAGGAGGAGCAGCAACCTCCCAAGCTCTAGCTGCAGCCACAGCTGCTCTGGATGACAATGGGACCATCTCCTCACCACACACACACCTCCACAGAAACAACAACCCTTCACAAAGACCTCCCAGCACTGGAAATACAGGTGTGTGTGTCTGTGTGTGTCTGTGGGTGTCTGTGGGTGTCTGTGTCTGTGTGTGTCTGTGTGTGTCTATGTGTGTGTGTGTGTGCGCTTACCATAAGCATTTTTGCGTTGTCTGTAAATATTTGTCCCTGTAGTGAGTGCTTATTGGACACATTTGGTTTTATTTA
Organism: Etheostoma spectabile; assembly: GCF_008692095.1. Taxonomy (NCBI): domain Eukaryota; kingdom Metazoa; phylum Chordata; class Actinopteri; order Perciformes; family Percidae; genus Etheostoma; species Etheostoma spectabile. The sequence continues at coordinate 20,485,429 of NC_045733.1, read as the reverse complement.
GGATGATTAGGAAACAACAAAGACCAGGAAAAGACAGTTACAAACTGGTGGAAAAATAAAATAGCAATTTGTGTGTGTGTGTGTGTGTGTGTGTGGTGTGTGTGTGTGTGTGTGTGTGTGTGTGTGTGTGTGTGTGTGTGTGTGTGTGTGTTGTGTGTGTGTGTGTGTGTGTGTGTGTGTGTGTGTGTGTGTGTGTGTGGTGTGTGTGTGTGTGTGTGTGTGTGTGTGTGTGTGTGTGTGTGTGTGTGTGTGTGTGTGTGTGTGTGTGTGTGTGTGTGTGTGTGTGTGTGTGTGTGTGCATCCTCAGGTGGCTTGCAGGGCAGTTCTGATATGGCTCTGCATGTGTCTGGACCAGTTGGTATGTACAGTATTTCTCAGGAGTCATACAAAACCTCTCCTCGCCTCGCCTCGCCTCTCCTCTCCTCTCCTCTCCTCTCCTCTCCTCTCTTCTCTGTACTCTGCGTCCTCCCTGATGGGGGTTTACCTGCTTTAACCTCTCACTTTCCCTCCCTCCCTCCCTCTCTGTCGGTTTCAGCTTACGTAATTGCGAGTGGAGGCATTGTAGTGTTGTCCGTGTACTGTTTGTTGGCATCTGTGTTTTTAAGGAGTCTGGATGCACCTCAGTGTCTGTCTGTTACTGGTTGTCAACAGTATTTGTCCATCCTGCCTGTCGTCTCCATGCTCCCCCTCCCAGAACAGCATGTCTCATAAGAACACTGCCATTATGTAATGTCAAGAGCAGGAAAAGATCAATTATTCATTATTATCTACTATATAATATATAGCTGTACTTTGTCCACTCAGAGCCACGTGGGGCACAGGTGGATTTAATAGATCTAACACATGGGAATGGAACATGTAACCTCCCCCTTGTTTTTAACGCACTTCCAAATCTTCAAATATTTCACAATTCCGTTGCATTGTGCTTTTACACTAAAAATAAAACACTGTTAGACTCTCTAAAATTCTGGTTATTTAAACATATTGCACATACAAGGCTCCCGGTCCATGTATAAAGGCACATTCCACATGAAAGCTCACTCTTGTATTTCTTTGTTTCTGTGTTCAGTGAACGGTTTTGTGGGCTCACATGGTGGAGACAGCTTGGGGAAGATCATACCTTCCAAATCTCCTCCTCTTCCTCCTCCTGGGAACAACATGGTCCCTACCAGCCGCAAGACAGACCTCCGAGTGGTCATCCCTCAGTCCAAAGGAATGATGCAAACACTGGTAAGTGTGTGTGTGTGTGGTTCTAATATTTAGGACCTGTTTAATATGAAATCCAACATTGTTACATCATAGATATTACAGAAAATAAGGAAATACATAATAGGTCCCCTTTGATTGCAAAGACACATTTTTATGAAACCCTCACCCATTTTCCCCAAAACTGTAAAAACAAAAAACAATTTTGAAATAAATTCACAAAACACCTGACTCTGCTGACCAAATCCAACAATGCTTTCAGATCATACACACCAGTCAAATTAAACTCTACAGAGCCTTCAGTAGACGTGACCTCAAACATTTGAGAACAGTGTCTAGTGCATGTAGTTAGGGACTGTTCCTTATTTATTTAAGGGGCCACCAGAGGGGGTTTGGGATGTTTTATACCTGATATGAATACTGATATAATATACCTGACCCTTCCTTTGCCAGAGATTACTTTTTCTATGACCCTCCAAAATTATTCAGAAAAAAGGCATGCCCCTCCCTGACAATTATTGATTATGTACTGGTTAGTGCTTAGCAAATATGTACAGATATTCATTTTTTTTTTTTTTTTTTTTTACAACCATGACATACATGACTTAACTTCTGCTTTCTCATCTTACACATCACATCCACTGTTATGGTGGCCATTTCAGTAGCTTTAGCATTAACATTGTTATGGAAACAATAAGCGTGGAAACTAAATGCACACTTCCTGCTTTACACAAGTGCATCTCAGTGTGAAGTGTGTTTCAGCGAGTGAGAATGTGCCAAAAGAGTGATTGATTCAAAAAAAGGGTTTAGGCCGCTGAGCCTTTGGTTCAGAGAATGGGGTTTAGTGTTTTAGCAATTCAGAAAAATTGTACAGCTGCATTATTTCTTGTGGCCACTGGGGGGAAGCAAATCATGGAAACAAGTTGACCGATACCCCAGTACCACCTTTATGAAGTGTTGCACTTCTCAGCTGCTAAAGGCCTTAAGCCTTTTTAGTGCCTGAGTCTGAGGTTTATCAGGAACCAGAATGGAACACACTGTTTCTAAGCCTGATGGGTGTTGGACGCAGACAAGAACAGAGGAAACAAATGATCCCGCTTACCACAGAGTTTGGTCAGCAACTTTTCAGAACAATTGGTTGGACACCATCTGGACCAGATGGTTGTTGTGTGTACAGATGAAATCACTCCATCATCGTGTTAAAGAAGATCTCTCTTGCATGTCTGATGTAAAAAACAAAAAACAATAGAATTGACTTTAAGGCGTTAGTTCAAGCATCACACAGACAACCCCATGATCTTTTGAATTTGTCTCCATACTAGAGAACTTATATAAAACTCTAAAGTAAAATGATGCATTTTAATGAAAGACACACAAAGATACATAAATCCTGTCATTTACAATAACATTTGTTTTGGAAAGCACACGGCTGAACACACATAAAGAATGATGATATTTCAAGTAGGCTGCCAACTCCTCCACTTCTTGGAAAGGGAGTGCAGATTCTCTGTGGAGACTCAAGTCAGGTTTAGAAACAATAACACAAGAACTCGAACCAGAGATAATATGGTGTGACCTTCTACTCACATCTCAAATTGTGGCACAAATAAACCAGACAAGTGCACTGTACAAGAATTTGAAAGAAAGAGAGAGTCTTCACAGCGTCTCGAGTCTGTCTTTCTTCTTTCAGATTGTTCATTCAGCAGCTGAGCTGGCTTATTGAAGTTATTGATTTACCCTTAACTCCCTTACTGTTGCACTTCCCTCCCACACTATGCTCAAACATGATGTGATAATAAGTAAACAATGGGACAAAAATGTATTATTCAGTGTTTTTCTTTTCTTTACTATGGTGACTGAAAAGCTGCATCACTCTGCTGGCTGCGGGATCCAGGGGACTTTTACATTTTGCAGTGATCATCAGTAAAAGGACAGCATTTCTTATTCCTCCTGTTCACATTAATATGAACGCCTTTTGGGAGATGTGGTGTAATTATTTTGAACAGCATATGTATATAGAATAAAGAATTCAGATGCAACAAACTTACCACAGTTTTTGTGAATATAGAAAGATCATTTTATTGAGAATGTACAGATAAGTTAGAAACAGATTAGACATTGAAATCCCTTTATGGGTTACCTTTAAAGGAGCTGTACTGGACAACAGCAGGCTGGGACTGCCTCCACGTGGCTCCCACAGACCGTTCCCCTGCAAACCCACGCTGCACTACACACAACATTAGCACAGTATACTGCATACAAAGAACCTAGAAACTCAGATAACACACAGAGGAAGAGTTACTTCATGCTCTGCTCAGGAAGCCATTTATATCTTTACATAAATAATAATGCTGCTATATTAATATTCTAAATGTTGAGTACAGCCCTTTTAAAGCCTTCTGTTAAGACTCGTCTAGGGATCGTCATAGTATTAACAAAATACTGACTCAATTTCAGGTGAAAATATTACAATACACACCCTTACATCCCATATGTGTCGACAGAGATGAGTCAAATGTGATAATGTATAAGTTATTGTCAAAGTGTCTCATCATTCTGCTCTGTCTGAGATAATACTGTGGATCACTGGATGACATAATATATTGTCCATATATTTGCAGGAGCAGTCACCATGGTCTCTTTCAGTGGTGTGAGCGTGCTAAATACCAGCTTTTATGGGCTGACACTGGTGTGCAGTTGAAACCCTAAACAATGGCACGCTATTTTTACAATGCTTAAACCAACAGAAGATTATGACATCTGCTTGTTTCTGCTTTCCATGGACCGCTGTGAAAGATGTTGAGTTGTGGTCAGACAGCAACTCCTCTGTTTGATCATTTTGAAACTGCCTTTTACTTCCTCCTCTATGACATGTGTGCATGTAAGTGTGTATAGTATCTGCTTTATATGCAGACAAGAACTACTCTTTTTATATCTTCATTGTTCTTCATTCAAAGCAATACCCATAAATAATTTCTTCACCCATGTGTTAGCCATCATCACAACTTTGTTAGCTCAAACTTGAATTCTTTACTACAGCATTTGTTACTCTTTGTGACCGGGATACCAGATAACACAGGGCAAGAGGAAGGAAACCCTCTTAGTTTTAGGCAAGGATCGGTTGGTTAAACCTCCGCTGGTGTGGCTTCTATGTGAGTATGTGTTGTTGTGCGTGTGTTTAGCAATGAATTATTACCTCATTCAGGGTGATGTCATTGCTGACATTATCACACCGGGACGGCAACAGCCCAGAGAGGAACAACACAAAACTCCAAATGACTGAAACGTGTCAAATTAAAGAGCCAGCAGTTTTAAATAGCAGCAGCTCTACCAGCCAGGCACAAAGTGGACCAGAACAACGTGGTTTCTAGCTTCATTTGGGGCAGTTTATTCATTAAGAATAAATTGCCTGTTGGTATTTAGTGTTTTTTTTAATCAATTGTTAAAACACACACACAATTAAAAAGTAACAATAGTAATTTAGAGGATCTGACTGCATTTCAAGAAATGCCTCACAGACTTGGCGTCTGTGTTGTGAAACCCTGAGCAACCCGGATGGATGTGCAGGGATCGGGGGGGAACTGAAGACACTGGCACAGACATTCAGCATCCATCAACAGCCCTGTGTCCTGGTCAGCGTTCCCGTAGACTAGGAGGCTGAACCCCAGCAAGTTCAGACACACTCCCTTCAAGTTTGAGGCATTCTGGGAAATGTAGGACATTAGTAAAGAGTAAGTAAATGTTGCAGGTTATTACACAGTGTACACACCAGAAGGTATAATTTACATCATGCCAGGCAGGGGGAGAGTGTTTGAGGTTTGATTTTTTCCTCAAAAGGGAACTAGTTGTCCCCCGCTGCAAAAAGACTCATTACACTGACACCGTGTGGTTGAAGCGGGGCATCGCAAGCCACATTCAGCGCATGTCCCCCCCACTGTACAGTTTAACTGCAATCTAAGCACAGAAAGCAACAGACAGAACGGGGAGGATTTATATTATGTTTATTGAATAAACTTAGTGCGTCTTTGTGTATTTATGTGTTTCCAGAGTAACCAGAGGCAGAGCAGCAGTCAGTCCAGCCAGCCTCTGTCCACCCCAGTGGTCTCCATCACCACACCCAGCCTGCCTCACCAGAGTCTGGGCTACTCTGGCATCAGCTCTGCCTACAACAACGGTACCTGCTGCTTATCAGAAAGAAGACCAAGACATTGAAATGTTTTTTCTTCTTCTTTTTTTGCTTAATTTCATTTGATGGATAGATTGCATTACCATTTATGTGTCAAGTGTCAAATTCTTAGTATTAAGCTACATATGGACGGCAGCTCTTTTGGACATTTTGTTAGTGTTAGACTAACTATGTCTGTGTTTTAAAATAATACAAAGATTTAAAATGATGTATGAAGATAATCTGTATCTTTTAATATGATGATTTTTTTAATCCAAAATTACACATTTGTGCCTTCTGGGGAGTTAGTGAAAGTGAAAGAGTTTCAGGTGGTTTAGCAGCTGATTGTAGGAATGTAGACAAATAAAGTTGTATCACCGAAGGCCAAGATTGACTTGTTGTGTTGGTTTTGTGTGCTATCATTCTCACATGTCGTCTCTCTCTTTGTTAGATTACTCTCTGAACAGTGCAGAGCTGTCGGGCTTCGGCCCCCCTGGAGGGTCCTCTTTGGGCTCCATGGCAGCATGGCAGCAACACCAGCTGGGCTCGCTGGGGTAAGTACCTGCCACAGGTAACCTGTCTCTCTTTAAATAATAAAATAAATTAAACAACCTAACACCAAGGCTGAATTTTGGGAAAGAGACTTCAGACACAGTAATAGGGGACCGCTAAGGTCTATATAAATAAGACTTCAGATACAGTATTAGGGGACCACTAAGGTCTATATAAAAGAGACTTCAGATACAGTATTAGGGGACCACTAAGGTCTATATAAAAGAGACTTCAGATACAGTATTAGGGACCACTAAGGTCTATATAAAGAGACTTCAGATACAGTATTAGGGGACCACTAAGGTCTATATAAAGAGACTTCAGATACAGTATTAGGGGACCACTAAGGTCTATATAAAAGAGACTTCAGATACAGTATTAGGGGACCACTAAGGTCTATATAAAAGAGACTTCAGATACAGTATTAGGGGACCACTAAGGTCTATATAAAAGAGACTTCAGATACAGTATTAGGGGACCACTAAGGTCTATATAAAGAGACTTCAGATACAGTATTAGGGGACCACTAAGGTCTATATAAAAGAGACTTCAGATACAGTATTAGGGACCACTAAGGTCTATATAAAAGAGACTTCAGATACAGTATTAGGGGACCACTAAGGTCTATATAAAAGAGACTTCAGATACAGTATTAGGGGACCACTAAGGTCTATATAAAGAGACTTCAGATACAGTATTAGGGGACCACTAAGGTCTATATAAAAGAGACTTCAGATACAGTATTAGGGACCACTAAGGTCTATATAAAAGAGACTTCAGATACAGTATTAGGGACCACTAAGGTCTATATAAAGAGACTTCAGATACAGTATTAGGGGACCACTAAGGTCTATATAAAAGAGACTTTAGATACAGTATTAGGGACCACTAAGGTCTATATAAAAGAGACTTCAGATACAGTATTAGGGACCACTAAGGTCTATATAAAGAGACTTCAGATACAGTATTAGGGGACCACTAAGGTCTATATAAAGAGACTTCAGATACAGTATTAGGGGACCACTAAGGTCTATATAAAAGAGACTTTAGATACAGTATTAGGGACCACTAAGGTCTATATAAAAGAGACTTCAGATACAGTATTAGGGACCACTAAGGTCTATATAAAGAGACTTCAGATACAGTATTAGGGACCACTAAGGTCTATATAAAGAGACTTCAGATACAGTATTAGGGACCACTAAGGTCTATATAAAAGAGACTTCAGATACAGTATTAGGGACCACTAAGGTCTATATAAAAGAGAAAAGCATCCAAAGAGCAGCATGTCATAGGACCTATAAAACATGATTTATAAAACATGCCAACAATAATTAGGCTATTTTAATAGTTTAGTATTCTGTGCAAAAAAGGTATGTATAAAGGTTTTAGGCCGCTCTTCATGTTATTGAAGAACCAGTTTAATATGCAACTTCAGTTTATGCAATACATGTAGTGGGGGGGGGGGGTCCCTGCTCTTTTAGTTGAAGGGTCCTTTGCTTAAAAAAGGTTTTAGACCCCTGGGCTAGAGACCTGTTAGTTTCACCACTAGGTGGTGCCTTTGCTCTGCAGTCCCAGCCTCAAAGCGTCCTCTTCCTCTGTCCCTCCATCTGTAGGTCCATCAACACCAACCACAACGTCAACATCAAAGCCGAGCCGATCTCACCCCCCCGTGACCACCGCAGCCAATCAGGGTACATGACCCAGGTTCACGCCCCTCCCCATCCTCACCCATCCACCAGAGCAGAGATGGGGAGGTCTCCTGCAGACAGCGTCTGCTCCTCCTGCAGCTCCCACGAGGGGGGCAGCGACCGCGAGGAGCAGCAGCAGCGGCTGGACTTCCACATGAGTCGCTCAGAGGGCAGGGAGAGTCCCACGCTCAAACGCATGCGAATGGACAGCTGGGTGACATAGACACCCTCACCGGGGCGATCGCAGGAGGGACACTGTAATGCAAATGGAGTGTGGATTGTGTTGATGTGTTTCTGTTATTTTCACTTTCAGTTATCTTTGTTTTTTATGTTTCTTTGTGGACAGATTTCTGTGGTCGGAAGCGCAATTATGGATCTTCAGTGATCAGATAAAACACAACACGACGTCCTTTTTCAAATACAAATCATTTAAACATCAGAGACAATAATAATGTGGGTCCAAGTGCAGTACAATCTGTCATTTTCTTATTCAGTGGGATGGAGTACTTTACACAGAACAATCAGAAAAGTCTTGTGGCTTCATGTTTTGGGTAGCAAAGCAGTGAAGTGCTTCTGGGTGGGGGGGGGGGTGTCACCTAATTCATTTCTGATCTTCTCAGGGTTTGAAACATTGAACAAGTCCAACATGGAAGTAATACTCCCTGCACATCATCCCTGTTAGTCCTATTTATAAAAACACTTAATTTATATCAGCCAAAGCAATGTGCTGTTTATATGTTGTTTGTGTTTGTTTTTATATTGTGCACAGAATAAGACAATTTTCAGAGATTTAAAACTGAAAGCCATGGACACTTGTTCTGTATGTACTATACTATGAAATATGTCATTACTGTTTTGTATATACTATCTTTAATATATATCACTTTTGGTGTAACTATATATTGTTTATCTGTGTATTGTATCTGCTTGGGTGAGATATGATACACCTCCACCAGATTTGACAAAAGTATATTTTTGTGGATGATTGCCATATGCACATGACGTTGTCCTTTCCTTGAATCCAGGGTCTCCAATAATATACTGAAAGAGAAATGCTAGAAAACATTAGTTATTGAACAAAAGACATATAGCTCTTCAGAAATAGTTTTACAAAAGGGATTTACTATAACAGACACAGACAAGACAAATGGCATTAGAAAATTATAAAAGTTTCTGATTTTGTGCGATAGCCTCAGCAGGGCTACATCGGGCCAGGCTGGTAAGGTGAGGGGAGCATACGTGAGCTTACATAGGACGAGAGGAAAGCTACTTTATTAATATCAGAACAAATCTCCTGTCACAATAGTCACGGAGAAACACACAAGAACAACGTTGTACTTCTATTGTGTGTTTGGTTGTGTGTTTGTACATGAGGTAACTTTCTCTTAGATCATTTAGATCCCAATGAAGGAACTAAACTAATCTAAACTTATAATATATATGAATAAAATTTGATTAGAAGTTCAAACACTGATGAATATTTCAATTCAGTTTATTCTTTGTCCCAGTAGGGCATTGTGTATGCAGTAGAAAGACATACAACACAAACCACACAACGATTTACACAATACAAACAATAAAGACATCAGCCTGAGTTGAAGAATAAATAGTTGCAGAGTTGTGTTGGAGTCAACAGGTTATGATGGATTTTTTTTGTTGACTTTAATGCTTTGTTTTTATAAAAAAAAGTGCTATTACACACGAGTCTTATCCAGCCACAGATGAAGGTGGTTAACTGAGATGTTTACATGCACACATCACTGATGCTGCTTGTCATACAGGCGATGTACATTAGTCTGACCCTTCTTGAAGTCTTGGAGATGGGAATTCCACAGCTGTGTTCTGATCCGTTCATGATTAATGCCGAGAAAGTGGAACTTGTGGGTAAGCAGGAGGCAGCACATGTGGCGAGGAGTGCAAAAGCTGCAAGAGTTACCACAGTTTGATGCATGGATGGGAAGCAGCAGTCAACTTCTACATCAGTGATGGCCGCGAAAAGATAGAGACAAAAAGAGCTGAGAAAAAGTTTTGTAACATCTGGTGTGCTTTTTTTTTTGACAGAAGAAAGGAAACTTCTTGTGAGTTTGAACAAGTACAGTATGAAAGGAATGTCATCAGAATACTTCTAAAGCAATGGTGCATTTTAATGATCCCAGCCGTAAAAAAAAAAGGTTGTTAGGTATCTGGATGTGCCGGATGCAGAGGTGAACATAAATGCTACATGTGGTGACAAATACAGATGTGCCAATCAGATCTGTAGAGGAAGTCATGTTGCTTGGTTAACGGGAATGCAAGAATGCAGCAAGAAAGTAAAAACAGAAAAAAAATCTCTGCTGAGAGTCGATTTGGCGTTTCACAGGAAGGGCTGGCATCGATAACATCAGAATGTACTGGACTGTTGTGATTGCTGGATTACAACAGCCAGCAGCAGACAGACGGGAACTATGTAGTCCAGTCTGAGGATGTACTGGGCGCTTCAGTAAAGGCCTGTGGAAACCAGACCTGGTTTAAATCATGTGTGTTGTGTGGTAGAGAACTGGAACAAGAATGAAATGACTGGAAGTTATCAGGAGGTAAGATATGAATGAAGTGGAGGAAGTTGAGGATTCAGAACACAATGTGAGAGGTGTAAGGTAACACTTCTGCTTGGTGGCACACGTCACTGCTATGTGACTGGTCTGTTGTGTGGGAACAACAGTGTGTGTAGCGGTTACTTGTGAGCCTATGAGAAGAAAAAAGGTTTTTCTTTAGCATTATTGATGAAATAAATAGTCCAGCAGTTTATTAGTTGATACCATCTCAAGTCAGTTCCTCATTTGGAACTTTGGTCGGTGATTAAAGCATCACACCTGACAACAAGGTACAGCAACAGGATTCCACCAGTTCAGACAGGAGCAAAGCAGGATGCCAAGGCCTCACTGACTCAGCACACTGAGACCTGGAGCCTGGTTACATGTGCCAAGCCTAGTGGGAATGATGAGGCCAACAGCAGTTTGACAAAAGATTATGTCTCATGCGAGCCACAAAAGACTGCTCTAGACAAAAGTCTAGCAAATACAAAGAAGTATTTTTAGATTTATGGCATATGGGACTAATTAACTCATGACTGAGCTTCATGTGGACACATCTATGTCCAAGGAACTTCACACAGTAGACTTTCATGAATACACAATTGATTCTTTCGACCACAAAACATTTTAATCATACATCCGTTAGTCCAAAAGTGTGTGAAACACCAGATTTCCAACCTTTGAGTGAAGTCATAAAAGGAAAATGAATGTATTTGAATGATCTTTTGGTTTAAGGTGCCAGGAGTCAAATGACTCATGTAGGGGTTGGATTTGCTATGAGATGTGGAAACATGCTCCAGTTGAGTGACAGCCTAATCAGAAACTGCTTTTACTTTTAAAATAAATGTGGTAGTGTTGAATAGGACAGCCTTATTAATCATACAGCGCATCACCATAATTGTACATATAGTCTTATGATTTAAAGGCTGTTCAGGTGAACACGATGTGAAGACAGACGTCCTACACATGCACTCATAAATATCTAGATGCCTTCAACGCTTTCAATCTGCTACATTCATTTTCTCTAGGCCCCTTCTCCTGGGTCTTATTTGTTAAACGCGCTCGCGGCAGGGCTTTTATTTTGAAGGGTTAATCTAGCAGCGGTGTGTGGCTTCGTGCATCGACAGTTACAGCAGAGGAGGAAGTCTCCGGAGCCACAGGTCGCTCGGTGCTCTGAGTCCTCACCGATGTCCCCGAGGAGGAGGAGGAAAAGGTACAGCTCTACTTCTTACTGTCGTTTCTGGAGGAATAAACCGGAAGGTGGAGTTACCTGTGTGGGGGGGGTCTGTGTCGGGGGTCTGTTCCAGGTGAGCCTCCTTCCTGCCCCGTAAAATGTTAGTTCTGGCGGACAGGTGAGGACTTCCACCTGAACTCTTCCTCGTGGGAGTCTTCCTCCACAGCTTCCACCTGTAGATGGAATCTGACGGTAACGTCTACAGATGGAATGGAACGTTACATTAATCTAACGTTACATTACATCTGTAGGAATATAGGTAATGTAACGTTACATTACATCTGTATATGTAATGTAACGCTAGATTACATCTGTAAATGTAATCCAACGTTACAGAGGCTGCAGTCCAACTCTTCTTAAGGTCTAGCCTAATCTGCGGATCCGTTGTGTGCCACGGGGTTTTAACAAGAGTCAGTTCTGAAGACGGGATCGAAGTTTCTAGCTGTCATGATGAGAAGAAGAGCCAACTCCTCACAGCCTTGTTGTTCAGAGAACAGCACCAGCTGGGGGGGGGGGGGGGGGGGGGGGTTGGCTGCATGCGGAATGAGAGAGCAGGCCCCATTGTGTCACCTAAGGTGGTGAGATACATTATCATCTGTATACATGTCAATATTAGGCGGAGTGCTATTATTATTATTTGCTGGATTCTTTAAATGGAAATGGTCCCATCTTTGCTTGGACAGTCCCCTTTAGTGGACAGGCCACTGTGTCTTTTTCCTCCATGGAACCAGAACCTTTGTAGATGGTGTAAGTTAGTCCACTTTCTCTACCTCTGGATGTAAACTGGAACCTCTCTAGGTCAGGGCAGCCTATTTCCCACAAACCTCCAGCATCTAGACCCAAATGGCTGTGTTGTCACTCCCAAACCCTTGGAACCACTGAGCTGACACCTCAAAGTTTGAAATCTAATAGAACTACTGTGTATATATTTCATTAATGCATTTTCTTTTTTGTCTTTTTGTGTTTTATGCAGTAAGGTTTGGACATGTCCTGTATACAAACCGCAAAGGGTGAACTAGTTTCAGGAAATAGCTTCTAGCTCTAACAAGACTGGGCTCAGCACCCCCCCTTGACTGAGAAACGTCTGTAGGACTGCTGCCAAATCAGTTTTCACATGGTTATCTGGTATTTGCAATCACAATGGCAATTAATACCATTGATTTTTAAATCATTTTAGATTTCTAGAATCGGAGAATGCAGTCTGCGAAGTGCTTTCATGGTTAACTACAGAAGAAGAAGCCAGAATCGTTACATTCTATCAGGCGTTTTGGAAAACCATTGTCTCTGTTGATTCCAATAGTGGTGACCTTATTTTAAATGAAAGTAGGATTGCAGTAACTGTAGTTGTGCATCGTTTTCTTTCTATTCTGTTCCCATCTCCCAGAACAAATACTACGGGGAGGAAGGGAGCCCGGGTCCCTGCAGTCTGGCACACGTTATCATGTGTCTCTGTCCAAAGTTCCTGGACCTATTCACAGGACCATAGGAGATGACGTAATTGGCTGTCCTCTGTCTGACAACTATTTGGTGTATCTCTTAATCCAGGTGTAAGCAACCGGGGGGGGGGGGGAGCCAGTAGACGTGATGCATAGTCTGAAACTCAGTACAAAGGAATACCCCTTTCTCCTCATTTAACAGCAATTTACTGGTAAAATGAATTATTATTATTATTATTAGGGGCGTTGAAATCAATCATTCCATCGCGATGCCGACCTGCATGATTCTGCATCGATGCGTGACAGATCATAACCCATTATTACCTACTTATGCTACTTGTTGATTTTCTGGCCATTCATTCTTTTTTTTGTTGCCTTTTGTCGGCTGCGTTCAGACTCCGCTACAGTCAGGGTTCGGGTCTTTAATAAGAGCCGATACAACAAAAAGGAGCATTCATAAATATCTGACTGCTTGAATTTGTTGATGAAGACCATATTTAGCAGTATATAACATTGAGGAGATGATGCATCGTGATATTGATTTGAATCGCTGACAGGGTCATCGTAATCGAATGGTGAGACCCGTGAAGATTCACACCCCTAGTTATTATTGTTTTAAGTTATTGTTTTTCACATTTTCATTTAAATCATTTAAATTCCTCTCTTTCTTTGCGCTGATCTGAAAATTGATTTGATCCGTGACTCTGAACTGTGATCCGAGCCGTGAGTTTCTGATCCGTTGAACCCGTACTTGAAAGTGTATAAATACCCCCCCCGTGTAAGGCGTTTAAAGGGGCTTTCCCCACCCCCATTTTGAACATTAAATGTCAGACACCGCTACAGTAAGGTAGTCAGATGGGGGGGGGGTATATTCTAATGAGCCTGCATCTGATTGGCTTGTTGATCTCATTTTTGGATCCAGTCAGCCTACAAAAAACTGACTGTGTTGTTTCATTCCACAGTGGGGGGGGGGGGGGGGGGGGGGGGAGGTTGCTAGGCACTCCAGAAACCCAAATGTGTGTGCACAAGGACTGAAAACGTGAGTTTTTCATGATAGGTCCCTTGGGTAAGGTATTATAATTAGAAACATGTCCTAATATACAGAGTGGGGCTCGAATGTTTGGGCACCCCAGGTAAAAAATTGTATTCCTGTGCATAAAGAAGCCAAGAAAAGATGGAAAAATCTCCACAAGGCATCAAATGGCAGATTAGACATTGGTGTTGTATGTCACAAAAAATTGGATTTAATTTCATCATTTACACTTTCAAAATAACAGAAAAACAAAAAAAAGGCGTCTGCAAAAGTTTGGGCCCCCCGCAGAGTTTCTAGCAACCCCCCCCCCCCCCCACCTTTGATGCCTTTGGAGATTTTTCCTTTTTTTCTTGGCTCTTTATGCACGTTAATACATTTTTACCTGGGGTGCCCAAACTTTTGAGCCCCACTGTATATATTTCAACACATTATATGTGTTTTAATAAATAGAATTATAGGCTTATTTAATATAAGTTTAACACATATTTACATTTCTTTTTTACGTAGCCTACTTCGGAGCTCTAGTTTTTCCTCCATTGTGTCCGGGTTGCGGTTGCAGTTGGTCCGCTGCTGTGACATCTGACTTCTACTCCACTGGTTGCTTGTTCATCCGGATCTAGGACACCAATCTGTTTTTTGGCCCTCTAGCTGAATTTCTCTTAACGTAAGAGGGTCGGATAAATGACTCAAATGTGTTGACAGTGAAGTTTTTCAGGGTTTTTTGGACAAGGTTGTCTGCGCTGCAGAAAGGAAGGATGCTTGGGCAGAGGCACCTTGACCTGGGGGGCTCTGCGTCACGCAGGATGGGCTGGCTCTCAGAGCCATGCCATTTGCTTTAGAAAGTTGAACAGAAACATGTTTTTCAATCAGGACTTGATTAAAGTGGAGTTCTCCCCATTAGAAAATTGGAATGGAGGCAGGTCTGACCACATCTGGCCAGCTGTTTAGTCCAGGTTAAGTCTGGCTGACCCCTCTAGCTTGACTGGCAGTCCAAATGAATGTTATGGCCCACTCAGCTGTGTGGCAACTTGCTTGTATTACATAACACATACACACACACATATATTGTGTTACATAATTACTCCAGAGCACTGTTTACCGGCAATGGACTGTTACCTACGGTATTACACAATTTAAGTATTACTCACTTTAGTAGTACTGTATACATGGTTATCATGGTCATTTGGTTCTCCCATGATGCTCTCTGTTAACCCTTCCACCTTCCAAATTTGACACAGGTCATGTAAACAGCATATACCGTTTGGATATTCCGAATAAGGCCTTTTTCCAGTTTTGGCATATCTGATTAAGACGTGGACATCCATGTCTTAATCGGTATTATTCGGGTTTTGGAAGCATTCTTTGGACATGTAAACAGCGCAGTCAAGCCTAACCTTTTTTGAACGTCCCATCCATTCCAGCCTTTACCAGCTGAGTTTCTACAGAGCTGATCAAGACTCTCAGCTCCACACAACTCTCCCTGGATGTCTCAGTGGGACTATGTTCAGGAGATTGTGGCGTCCGGTGACTTTCCGTCGCAGAACCTCGAGTTAAGATGATGACCTCTTCTGGAGAGTCCATCATGTTCTTTAATCCTCCGTGTCCTCCTTGGCTACTAGTAACTGCGTGGAGGAGGGGTAGGAGAGCAATAACGGAAGTCTTGTATCATGTGGCTGTAACAGTGGTGTTGTCATTACTTAGAATTCCTCATGTAGAAAACAACACATTATAACTTTCCGAATGGCATCTCAGTCTTGGTTTTTACCGTAGTTTATAGCCTCTGGCCTGTGTCCGGCTTACGGTCAGCTCTGTGCACTTCTATGGCAACCAACAAACAGTTTGCAAGGCTGCAGTAGAGATGCATGCCCAGAAAAGAAGGAGAAACACACCTAAACCTTTTATGAAACAACTGAATATGAACATGTTTTAGATATCGCAGTGCCGACCCTTTCGTGCTGGTTGAAAAAATAAAAGAGGGAGGCTGTGTCGGGACAGTCGAATAAATCTGCCTGCAGTCAGTTACCAAAGTGTGCTTGAGACCAGTAGTGTCATGTAGATATTGGCTAGAATGACTTTGCTGCAACCATGTAAACATATTAGGCTAAAACATTTGCTAAATGCTACCAACCCATAAACCCTTGTCTCCTGGTTGCTTAGTTTCTGGGGTCATACACTTATCTGCCTCCTCCAGAAATCGGTTGTAAGATGCTCTGGCATGAGTGTCAAGTAGCGAAATACCAATCAGACCACCCCCCCCCCACTCTGACATCTCTCCATTAGTGCATGTATACAGGTACTGAGGTACTTCGTCACCTGACGCCTGTAATCTGAACATTCCCTCTGCTTTTACTGTTTTGTGTCTCCACTGTCTCCTGAGGATAATATCTGCTCCACTATGTTCCCAACTCTGACTCTGTGGACTCTGTCTGCCTGTAGTTCAGCGTGGACAGGTAGCGTCCAGTGGATTCTTGCAGAAAACCACTTCCTGCTGAAACAACACAATGAGTTGAAAAGGCTAAAACACGAGGTGGAGTTGGGTAATACTTCTCTCTTGGTTTGTCACTATGAGCAGCACTTTCACTTAACTGTTAACTCAAGCCGGAGCATGTCGAAACCATTTCAACACAAGTAATCTGTTGTCACACTCGTGGACCTGATTGTATAAAATTGTGTACCTGACATAAACTCATCCTCTCATTCAGCCGTCGCTCGAGTAATAGATGTGCAGTCGGCCTATCGGTGGCCGTCGTCCTGTCTTTCAGCCTGCCGTCTCACTCGCCCTCACACTGATCCAACGGTTAATCCTTGTATTTGGGTCAGGTTAGACAATTCTGAATGTAGGATATCTGAGTCTTTAGTTTACACATATTCTCCAAACTAGATATAGAGAAAAGTGAATGTAGACTACTTCCTGGGAAAACTACTTTTTATTTATTTAACCTTTATTTATCCAGGTAAACTGTTTGAGAACCAATTCTCATTTACAAACATGACCTGGCCAAGAGGCTACAGAAATAAATAGGAACATACTGTACAACTTTACATAGTTAAACACATGACACATAGAACAAGCAACCGAAGACTTCAGCCCACCTTTAGCTATAACTGGTGGAAAAATATTGATTGATTACCTGCTGCTATGGTTTATGTTGTAGTTAGGTATCGGTGTCAGAGATTAGATGTCACAATTTAGTATTCCACATTTTCAAGCTGTGTTTTTCAGCATCTTTTTAACGTCTCTGGAGATTTTGGAAACAGTGATTGTTGATCGGCCACCCCCCGCCCCGTCTTCCACCACTTCCCCTTACCAGCTGATACCGTGGCAGGTCATCTGTCACAATTAATGACAACACGAAGTATGAGCCCAGTAAGAGGCTTAGAGCTCAACGCATTAATGCTGCATCACTATGTACACCGGCTGCTTTATCTGTAAAGGGGGGGGGGGGGCGTGTTTTACATAATGAGAGTCACTGCAGTGGATGCTCTGTAAATGGGTGGTGGATGACTCGGCCAAATACACACCCGGGTTTCAGGACCAGGTCATTAAAGACACTGAAGTGGCTGTACTCCCGTCCCTCCATGTTCTTACTGACACTCACATTAGGCAAATCTCCAAAAGGTGGACAGGATACTTGTACAGTATAATGCAAAACAGTATGAAGGTGCAGAATATCATAAATACACTTCCTCCGTCACACTGCGTCAGAGGTGTGGTTTTAGGACATATACGTTTGTACTGTTATGTGCTGTTGAATTTATTTATTAATAATTATATCCCTAAGTGTTAACTGAACCTGTGTCTCCGACCTGTGTGTCCCTAACTCTGTTGTGGGACGAGGCTAACGTCTAGTGAGAGATGTTCTCGTGTGGCCACATAAAGCAACATTGACAATTTAAACTCAATCTGAAATATACTGAAGAACTTTCTAAATGCAACACTTTTGCCCCCATCTTTCTAACCCTAACCATCCCCCAGAGACTGAGCGGTGGATCAGGGATCTCTAGGCGTTTGCAGTTTGTCATTTTTGTGTGTTTTTACGCCTCTGTTCAGCGACAGCCAGGACCAGAGGCGTATTTTTCTTCTAAAGCACGCTTGACATCGCTTAGAGCACCTTTAAGACGTGATTTATAAAGTCGTGCCAACAACTATTAGGCTATTTTAATAGTTTAGTATTCTATGCAAAAAAAGGTACGTATGAAGGTTTTAGGCTGCTCTACACATTATTGTAGGCCCAGTTTAATTTAACTTCATTCCATACTATATATGTAGTAGGGGGTCCCTGATCTGTCTCTCTTTAAGTTAAGGGGGCCGTGGCTGGGAAAGGCCTTCTCTTAGCTTCTCTGCTTCATTTACCCGTGATGTTTTCCAGCTCATTTCCAGAAAAACTTTTAGAGTCTTGTTCAGTCAGGACAGTGTGTCCTTTAATCTAAGACAGTTTGACATGTCCCACAGTAGGAAACACAGGTGTAGATAATGAAATGAATGATGGGTTCCATTCTACTGCTTCAGTTTCAGGATGCTGCGTTGATGCTGGTTTCTTTCATTCGTACGTGTCTTTGGTTTTTTAACTGCATCGTTGCACAATTATGTAACTCTGGCACTTTTTTCATTGCTGTGAGTATTCCACTTTAGGTACTTTACTTTAGGTATGTTTCTTTTGGTTTCTTCAGGTTGCTTATTGCATGTGTTGTTTACTCTAGTGTTTTTTCTTTTTCATGAATTTCTTGCTCACAAAATAAAAAAAGTTCACAGAATAGAGAAATATTTTTATTATTAGCAACACGTGCTTTTCCTACAGTCCACATGCTGTGGTTTTATGGATGCATCAAATAAATATGGTAGAGGTCAAATTTCCTGCTAAAATCAGCTGACATTTGATCTTGAAGAATGACTTATTATTTTAAGATTATCGTGGGCAACATAGGTTATTCATCAACGTCCAGAAGGTGTAATGTTTGAACAGAATTTGCCTTTCTTTCCTTTGTCCGCTCCTCCTCCTTTGCTCCTTCTGTTCCATTCCAAAAAACTGATCTTGGATATTACTGATATCTGCTGTAATAAGCTATGGTCTCTGACATTACAGTAAACATGTGTAACTTAGACACCTGTTTCTAAAAGGAGAACTGGTGTGGACTGCTAAAACAATGAGATATGTTCTGTAAACACACTGAGAGCTCACGTTACAGGCAAGGCACCCCTGGGTGTTAGTGACCATTTGCCTTAGAATATATAATATAGTATGTATATTTTTGACTAGATAAGAGTTAGATGAGAACTCTTGATGTATGCTAACATATGAAGCTACAGCCAACAGATCGCATAAAGATGGAAATGAGGGCAATCGGCTAACGGAGCTCAATAATTAGCAGACATCTCATTTGTTTAACCACACGTTGTGATTTTATGGTGGGTTGTGTGCCTGTTTCTTGGCCCGAGACTCCAGGAAGTGACTATACCTGGGGAAGAAAAAGGTGATTTTGTGCACATCAGACAAACAAGATACATCTTGTTTAATTGAGGGCTTGAAAGGCGCTCCCTTAGTGCAGGGCCAGGACAGCTGCCTCCAGTGTTTATGCAACGCTAAGTCAACCGGCCGTGGCTGGAGCTTAGATAGATAGATAGATAGATAGATAGATAGATAGATATTTATTGATCCACAAAAAAATGGGAAATTACAGTGTTACAGCAGCACACAAAATATACATACATACAATATACATGAAATAATTATAATTATAATAACAAAATATAAGAATAAAAATATAAGAATGTAAGAACAAATATTTAAGTATATACAAGATGGGAAAAAACAAAACAAAAATGTGCAGCTTTTGTAAATATGACCCAGTCGTGCCGGTTGCCCTTATTGTAGTATTGTGTGTCTCAGAGTCTCATCTACCCCCAGGATGACGTGTTGAAGAGTTTTATTGTCTGAGGTAGGAATGATTTCCTGTAGCGGTCCGTGCGGCATTTAAACTGTCGGAGCCTCTTTGAGAAGCTGCTCATCTGTTGGACCAGTGTGGGGTGGAGAGGGTGGTCAGGGTTATCCATGATAGATAACAGTTTGTTCAGCGACCTCCTCTCCACCACAGCTTCAAATGTGTCCTGTTTGCAGCCGATCACGGAGCCAGCCTTCCTGATCAGTTTGTTCAGTCTGTTTGTATCGCTGGCTCCGATGCTGCTGCCCCAGCAGATGACGGAGGAGAACAGAGCACTGGCCACAACAGACTGGTAGAAGGTCTCCAACATCCTGCTGCACACGTTGAAGGATCTCAGCTTCCTCAGGAAATAGAGTCTGCTCATCCCCTTCTTGTAAACAGCAGTGCTGTTGACCCTCCAGTTCAGCCTGCTGTCGATGTTGACACCCAGGTATCTGTAATCCTCCACCATGTCCACGTCACTTCCCAGAATGCATAGGGGCTGCGGAGCCGTTCCCTTCCTCCTGAAGTCGATCACCATCTCTCTGGTCTTATCCACGTTCAGCAGCAGGTGGTTCTTACCAGACCACTCCACAAAGTCACCCACCAGTGCCCTGTACTCCCCCTCCTGTCCATCCCTTATACACCCAACAACTGCAGAGTCATCAGAAAACTTCTGTAGGTGACATGACTCTGAGTTGTACTGGAAGTCTGAGGTGTATAAGGTGAACAGAAAAGGAGACAGCACAGTCCCCTGTGGGGCCCCCGTCCCACTCACCACCACATCAGACAGAACACGGTCCAGGCGGACGAACTGTGGTCTGTCTGTCAGGTAGTCAGTGATCCAGGAGACTATGGACGCACCGACACCCATCACCCGCAGCTTCTCACCAAGTAGCTGAGGCTGGATGGTGTTGAATGCACTGGAGAAATCAAAAAATGTGATTCTTACAGTGCCGCCACCACCATCCAGGTGCAAATAAGCTCGCTGCAGAAGATAGATGACAGCGTCATCCACTCCCAGTCGAGGCTGGTAGGCAAACTGTAGAGGGTCCAGAGAAGAACTCACCTGCGGCCTCAGGTAGGCCAAGACCAGCCTCTCCAGCACCTTCATCACATGAGATGTGAGAGCCACTGGGCGGTAGTCCTTAAGGCCAGATGGAGTCGACTTCTTGGGGACCTTCAACAGATCTGAGAGAAACGTCAAGATACTTTATTGTCATCGTATGGATGCAACAAAATTACGTTGGTAGCAATTAATGCAGCAGTAAAAACAAGAAAAATACCAAAACATACAATACACAAAAGGCATTGCACATACAGAAGTGCCCATGAATGTTTGTAAAGTTTAGTTTAAAAGTGCAGAAAGCTTTTAGTTTTTCTAATCTAGCTCTCTGCAACTGAGCAAATACAGTGTTATTAGAAAGCATATGTCCCATAATGTCCAACTATTGCCTTAAATAACTTTCCCCATATTTTATGTCTCTCATTCCATGGGGGATTTAAGGGAAAATGGTTAGAGAGTAACAGTAATAGGAAATGGTTATTTGTTTCCACATATACACAGCCATCCTTTAATGGTTGCCATTATCTGGTGGATGATGGAGCTTTATTCATGTCAGTATTTTAGTCTGATCGCAGCCAGTTGGGATTGTTTGGAATTGTACGAACACTGAGGAGTCTGTCTGTAGATGTATCCCAGCGTCAGACTCTGATCTGTCTGTATTTTCTACTGTAGCTGTCGGTGATGTCCATCCAACCCTCTCTGACGCAGACTGACTGAAGCTCCCTCCCATCATGGACTCCAAGAAGCCTGGCATGCTGCGGCATCTCCGCGAGAAGATGATGCCACACCTCCGGAGAGACAAGACGAGCCTCGGCAAGCACCTGGTTCAGCTCGAGCACGCCATGGACCATAGGATGAGCTCCTCCGTGCCCGACATGAGGAACATGAGGCAGCAGGAGTATGCTCCTGTCTCCTCCAGCAGGCAGCCCCAGCAGTACGACTCTCCCAGCTACAGCAACCCCTCCTCCCCATTCGTCAGACCGGCCCAGGGTCTGGGAGTAGGTGGGAGTGGCCGGATAATGGGAGTAGTTGGTGGAGGAGCGGGGAGAAGCGTGCCTGCAGACTGCCCAGACTGGGCTTCCTCCCACGAGTCCTTCAGCAGTCTCTGTGACGAGGAGAAGAGCTCTCCAGAGATGACCTGCAGACCCCCCCGAGGCATGGAGCCTGAGGAGCTGGCCCTGCCCGAGATGATGACCGTCTACAGCCCAGACCCTCCCTCTGTGGAGGTGTCCCAGGACAGCTCACAGGTACACACTCATGCATTTGAAATGATGAATGTTGAAAGTGTAATAAAAAGAACTCATTAGTACTCCAAACACAAGCACATATCTTTATGGGTGGTGGCATGCAGGGAGAGATTTTAGTTTCCAATTATTGGCTCTTACTTTTAAGTTTAATTTAAAGCTTTTGTAAAATCATTAACTGTGAGAACGCCAGTAGAACAGGCTTGTGTTGTGTTTTGTTTACCTGGGACACACAAGTAATGAGATCACTTATTTCTAACGAATTGGCTGGTTTATTGTCCAATGGCGGGTGCGAGGTGTCAGGTGTATTTGCTCAGGACGTACTAAGTTTAACTTGGAGGAAGTGGATATTCCCGGTCCCTCCAGCGGCTCTGGGCTGACTCCGGCTGTCTGTGTGTTTACACCGCCATGCATGATGTGGAAGGACTCATGTCTCCGTCCTCATGGTCCCATGGCCTGTTCATATGTAGCACACAGTACACCTTAGTCATAGAGAATTAAACTTTCACTGTACTGTTAAGGGTAGAGATAAGAGCAAGGACACATCATCAGAAATACTTTCATATCTGAAATATGAAGAAAGTTTGAATGATGATCTGCAGCTGTTAATTTGTCAATCGTGATGTATAAAATCAGTAGAAATCAACGGGTAATATCAACTTTTGTTAAGGGTTTTTGTATAGTCCAAGGCTCCTATTGGTTTTGTGGTAATTTGCTGGTTCTGACAACTATATATATATATATATATATATATATATATATATATATATATATATATATATATATATATATATATATATAGAGAGAGAGAGAGTTGTCAGACACACATAAGGACATGACAAGTATTTCACACATTGTGTGTGACATTTCCTGTAACATTACGTCTACTTCTCACATCCTTTGCCAACTTCTTCCACAGATGCTTGAGCAATAAGTGTCCTCTCTCTGTCTGGATAGGGTCTAGATCTTTCTGTAGATAGGGTCTTGCTTGCTCATGGGCTACTGGTTTGTGAGTAGTAGCTTAATGAATTATTGACTGTTGGGCCCGAGAGGTAAAAGCAGCTGTGATAGCATCTCTATTATTACATTCAATGGATGTAGCACATTATGCAGAATGGCCTTGCATTCATTGGGACTCCCTGTTGGACAGGTTGTTTGGGATCACTCAGTTAACAAACCCCACCCAGGTGTCAGGTAGGTATCAGCATACCTGTCAATCATGTTTCTCACTTTGTGTAGAAGTCATTTTTAACAGTACTTGAATAACCCGCTTGCTAAATTGTGAAGCTGTCAGGAATCTGTCCCTGTTTTAATTATCCCTTATTCCAAAAAAGTTGAATCGCTGCGCAGCATCAAACTATCTTCTGTGAGTTTGGTCTTTCCCAAATAATGGATCGAAACTTGACACCGACTCAAAGAGACTGGCGAGGTCCGCGTCTGTATACCTTCATGATGTAACGTTGCCCTCGGTTACATACAGAACAAAGACTGACCGTCTTTTCATCATGTTTGCTACTGACGTAGATCAAAGTTCACAGTTCAGTAGATACCCGGTGAAGTGGATGACACTATGAATTAAGGAAACGATTGTCCCATATCATCTCCACCTATATTACATTCAGCCAGCAGCTGTCAGAGAGATTTCTGCTTCTGCCAAGTCGCCGTGTCCCTTCACCGTTCACAGCAGGATGGCAGTGCTTTCCTTACTTTAAAGGAGGAATAAATACGTCTTTAAAGAATAGTCTCTAATGTTAGATTTCTTTTTCTTTTTCTAAATGTTGTGTGCCTGGTGTGATGTGGGTGGAGTTTAGATGAGAATGGGTGTGGCCAGAGTTCTCCACACACGGAAATAGATGAACCAAATGTGTTGCTGACCAGTGACAGCAAACAGTGAATGTTGTTTCATGACTTTGCAGCCCACCCTTGATGGTCTTACATGACATTTGGTACAGTAAGATCTAACTTACTGAAGTTATGTACACACCAAATATTTACATCTCTTCTGAATCCTTTTTCACGAAATCAAGAAGAGTAACCTGAAACGTCATCACTTCTCCAGGGAAATATCTCACCAATTATTGGATGGATTGCCATGAAATATGTACAGATATCCATATCCCCACCTACAGTAGATAATAACTAATCCCTTTGGTTATCCCTAAGCTTTGCATCATCAGGTACTTCATGATCAAACACCTTTTTAAAATGACATTCTTATTAACTCTCAGCTCTACTTTGTGTTAAATGCTGATTAGCAAAGGTTAGCATCCCAACATAACATGCTCTAACAGGATAGGAATGATGACCTGCTAACCATCAGCATGTTAGCATTGTTATTGTGAGCATGTTACCATAGTGACATTAGCATGTAGCCTCACAGAGCTGCCAGCGGTTGACTTGTGTTCCCCTGAACAATAAACTGGACTGGACTGAAAATACAACACTACGACTGTATCTGAGGAGACTCGGTCCTTTGGGACACTCCTGAGGACATTCTGTGACAGCTGTCCTCTAGGGGTCTGCTGGGGTAGTGGCTGATTAAGAAGTTCTTGGTTGCCCCCTTGGCGCCGTGGAGGAGGAGGTGGGAGACAGGAGGATAGTGGCTAAATGATGCTCCATGATGGACGACGGTGGTCTTACCTTCCTGCTGCTGTCAGACTACAATCAGCACCGCTCCCAGTAGACCACATGGCACACACACACACACACACCACACACACACACACACACACCACACACACACACACACACACACACACACACACCAGACTGATAAAACGTGATTCTCTTTACTTTTTCATTTATTTATTATTTTACTCTCCCCCCCCCCCCCCCTATCCCTTGCCACTGCAACAGTGGGATTTTCCCATTGTGGGAATAATAAAACATTTTGAATATTTAAATCTTGAATAGGAATAATATAATCAAGTTGATTTGACTTACTGTACGTCATAGAACATTATGTGTGAACCAGGAAGTGAATCGGTTGGTTTTTCCCTTGGGGCCCCAGGGTTTGGTCTCTTGAAGTGGTTGAACTAATTGAGAGAATTTCAAAAACACGTTGCTACAAACAGGAAAATCTTTTTTGATACACTGACTTTTTGTAGATTCATATTTTACACACCGGACATAACCTTCCTACTGGTGGGGTGGCAGTAGCTCAGTCCATAGGGAGTTGGGTTGGGAACCGGAGGGTCTCTGGTTCAAATCCCCGTATGGACCCAAAAAGTTGGGAGCGTGGATTGGTGGCTGGAGAGATGCCAGTTCACCTCCTGGGCACTGCCAGGTGCCCTTGAGCAAGGCACCGTACCCCCCCGACCGCTCAGGGCGCTGGTTCAGCTGGCAGCCCACTCACTCTGACATCTCTCCATGTATAGTGCATGTATAGGTCCTGAGCATGTGTGTGTATTTCAGGCCTGTGTGTGAGTACTAACAAAAAGTGTGTACACAGAGTGCAGTGCAGTAATTTCCCCATTGGGGACTAATAAACAAATTATCAATTTTTTTTTTTTTTTTTTTATCTACTTAAGTGGCCAGTAATAATTCTGTACTTTTTATTTTTCCACGCTACTTTTTCAAACTCTAATTGAATTTCGTTCCTCATGGCAAAAGGCTCTGTCCCTCGAGGTTTAGAGTCCACATGGAGTTAAAGGCTCAGGATTGTAGTTGCTTTGAACTTAACAACAGGAAACACGAGAGAGCACAAAAGCAAATTCCTTTTTTTTTCCTTCTTCATTACTGCGGCCTGTAATGCGGGGCTGTCCCCAGGGGACAGGGGGTTTGATAAATGCTCAGAGGATTTGTGCTGGTGGTAGAAACACTAAAGAGTTCAGTTCCTATACCATCAACTGATTGAAAGCTCCCTCTTTTATCAACTGTGACTTTTTCATACATCACATGATAGATTGTTGAAATTGCATTTCTCCTTCTGTCTCCGCAGTATGATAACGATTCCAACAGTCACGGGTTAAAAGAAGGGGACAACCAAAATGTAAGTACCTCTATCCGATTTGAATGGGGGTTCTGTGTTGCTGAGCTGATATCATTTTAATATTCTGTACTTGGATGTCTTCTAAGGATTTTTCTCCCAGATAATAACATCATGCTCAACAGTTGAGTGTGGGTGGTTTTATCCTGATCTATGTGGTTGAAAGACAGTAGCAAAGTTTAATTCCAGATTATTGTGTATGCTCAGGACATGACGGGACAGCGGGCCGTGTGCTGTTCAGTGTGTCATGGCGTTTGGGACGCTGAGCCGGGTGATTCCAGGCGACAGGGGTTTATTCCCTGAAAGATGCTTGGTTTGGTAGAGAGGCTTAATAGTGATTAAATAATCCATTGCATAGACAGCATGCAACATTTCCATTGGGTTTGCTTTTCATAGTGTACCAACAGTAATACTTAATATATTTAGTCACGACAGTTGATCGAAAAAGACATAATGCAACAGGTGAATTCCAGTATGTGAAGATCCTGTGATTCTGAAATGAATAACTGAAAGTCAATAGGAAACAACAGAGCTTAAGTCATACGTAACAATATTGTGATAAAAAAAGCAGCTTTGGTTTACAGGATTGGTCAAAACATTTTTATTTGACCTCAATGATATCACTAGAACTGTCCCTGTGTGCTGCAACCTCAAACGACAGCTTGTTGGGACTTTAATAATTAGTAGCAAAATAATAAAATGAGACTAAGGACAAATATACTGAATGGTGAATTCTAAAAAAAACTAAACAAAATATATAACTAGTGAAATTACAGAAGTTGGAAATGAAATATAAAAACATGGAAATGTATCTTCCCTTTGGCCCTGGTATTTTTAAGAAAAACCTGTTACGGTCTAGTGGGCTATTAAAGAAAAAGTATGGTTGTAGAATCTGTACTAAAACACGAAGTCTGGACGTAATCAGATTCACTAATAGTAATATATCAACACTAATATTGTGTTGGTGTGTGCGTGTGTGTGTCCAGCGTGAGATGGGCAACGAGACTCTGAGTGTGTCGGAGAACATCAGGGATCCTCCCAGGTCCTTCCTGCTCACCATCCACCTGAAGGAGGGACGCAACCTGGTCATCAGGGACCGCTGTGGTAAGAGCCTCGTCCCTTCTAGTACTCTACACACATCACCTCACTGTCGACAAGAATGTATGTTGCATCACCTTTGTGCATGATGCATTAAAACAGGGAAGTTACAAAGGGAGAACAATTTACATATGATGAATTTCATAAAGGACATCTTGTGTGTAATCCTGTCGTGTAGTCTGCAGAAGCTGGCAGCCGGTCTGGAGCTCAGAGCTCAGAGCCGTGCAGTACAACAGTACAACAGTACAACAATACAACAGTACCCAACACAGTGCAGGTAGAATGGTAAGATGTACTGTAAGGCGATAGTATGCAAACAAACCTAAATCAACAGGATCTTCAGCAACCACAAGGAAACATGAGGAGTTACTGGTCAGGACAAGGAAGCTGGCTCAATGCAGAGCAAATAATACTTTACACTTTAAACACAATAGCGTGGGACGTTTTCAATCCATCACACCATCCTCCTGTCCTAAATGTGAAAGTGTTCGGTGAACACTGCCCTGCTAGTTTGTTCCATGTACTGTAGAGTAGAATCAAGAGTCTGGGTTTGTAGCTTTTTCCCATGATTCCTCTGCTCTGTCCTTTTCGAAGAGTGTTGTGATGTTTGAGCCGACCAGAAAGGCCATGTCCTCTGCTGGTGCCGCTTGCATTGACCTCACTTTGTGTGTTTAGCCTTGGCTCATTAATGAAGGCCAGGAGCGTTTGTTTGATTACACGCAATGTTGTCGGCTCCAGTGCTAAAGTCGCCCAGTGGTTGACTTCAGCAGCTGGGACAGGAATGCACACGGCATATTAGAACCTGCCTGAGCCCCACCCAGCACTCATTACTCCAGGCCTTTGACTGCTTGGAAAGTTTTGGGATTTCATTTCTCTCTCTCTCTCTCTCTCTCTCTCTCATGTGGCTTTGTATTTACACAACCATGCTCTGGGTGAGGCTAATGCAGAAAATGAAGTGGAGGATCAAGGCGCAGGAGGTTTTAGTTTCCCCTGCATTATTGTTAAGTTAGTCTTTTAAAAGCAGTGCGTAAACAACCTTTTCATTTTTTCTGTTTGATCAGAGATATACCCTGCATGCGTAGTGTATGCTGCCAGCTGTTTGCTGATGGACAACACTGGTTGGTTATGTAATAGGTTTGTAATGTGTTATATTGTAACAGCAGAGCCATAGAGAACCAGGCATGATCATAGAGGACAGGGAAGCAGAGGAGTGGATGCTGGTGGTCCATACGCTGTGTTTGGTGGACTGCTGCCCTCAGCTGGCTGATTGACAGAACAGCCAGATGTCACAGATCATAACTTGGAGTGAAAATAATTTGACAGTTTGACAGAGTATTATGCTGCATTCTGAATCCTGGTAGAGTCACGGTCACACACTGTTCTCTCCACGTACAGTAGTCATAAGATACAGACAAACACAAACGGTGTACAGCTGCTATCACTTTTCACATTTGAAGCTAAAATCTGATTGGCTGTTGATTCAGGAAGCTGTGGTCCCAGTTAGGTTGGGGGAGGAAACAAACCACATAACAAACCACATCCTCTGTGCAGACACATGAGCTGCTGGTCATAGCTTTTACTGGAAACCAGCACATTTCCTTAGAAGTTAAGAAACAGTGGTGCATCGCTATTAAAAACTAATTTGGAAATAAAATAAATATTATTATTCAGTTTATTTGTAATTGCAGAAAACAGAGGTAAAAAGTATGAGCTATGTCAAACTATGAATATAAGAAATCAGCTCAGTGGGTGGCCTATAAACTAAAACCACAACTTTTAAAAAGTTGTTTGCTATCGCTTAATTAAGGTCGGATTAATCAATTGATCTTATAAAATTCTTAAGCTTTATTTTCAGGCTAGATGAACAGCTGCAATGTGGTGTGTTTAATCCCCAGTAACAGAAACTATCTTCATCAAGAACACCACCCCCACTACCAGTCTTAGTCAGTGTGGTGGGAGCTTACAAACCCATGCTATGTGAGTATAGACAGTGGAACCCGGGTCTCATTCAGGTCAGTCTCCAACAAAACCTCATAGTAGTACTCCCCCTCTGTGTCTCCGTGGAAGACGGGAGACGTGACAGCATGATGTTCCTGTATGATGAACACAGCGCCGCCTCATCCTGCCGAGATCATGGAGGAAGTTTACACTTTCTGGCTGTTTTACAGAATTTAGAACTTGACCGGCCGCATATCTTAATTCACATCCAAAGGATCAGCTAACCTTAACGCCTCCAGCATGAGTTTGAACACATCGTTAGGAGGACAGGGACGGCACGACGCGATAACACGTGAAGTGTACTGCCGGCCTAAATGATCTGCTCACCTGAGAGTCCATTTAATGGTTCTGTATCATTCATCAAAGTCTCCCGAAACATCTTCACGTATGTGAAATGAGTTGTGCTCAAAAGTAACAAAGGAATTTCCCAGCTGTGGGATGAATAAAGTCTCATCTAATCTAACAGTCAGTGTAATGAAACACCAGCAAGAATGAAATGATCCGAACTGCATTGTTTTGTATTTGATATCCTTTTCAGGTACCAGCGACCCTTATGTGAAATTCAAAATGGACGGGAAATCCTTCTACAAAAGCAAAGTGGTTTATAAAGACCTCAACCCCAAATGGAACGAGACCTTCTCCCTACCTGTGAAGGATGTGAACCAGAAACTGTACATCAAGGTAACTTACTGTCACTTTTACGAGTCAAAAGTATTAATATGAGGTGAAAAGTTTATTACTGTTGAAGTCAGACTTACTGTAGGAAGAGTCTTGCAGTAGAAAGGGGATGATTATGTTAGGTGTGTCATGTAGAATGTTAGGCGTGTCATGTAGTATGTTAGGTGTGTCATGTAGTATGTTAGGTGTGTCATGTAGTATGTTAGGGGTGTCATGTTAGGTGTGTCATGTAGAATGTTAGGCGTGTCATGTAGTATGTTAGGTGTGTAATGTATTATGTTAGGTGTGTCATGTAGTATGTTAGGCGTTTGTTAGTGTAGTTAGTTAGTGTGATGTATATGTTAGGTTATGTAGTATTAGGTGTGTCATGTAGTATGTTAGGTGTGTCATGTAGTATGTTAGGTGTGTCATGTAGTATGTTAGGTGTGTCATGTATTATGTTAGGTGTGTCATGTAGTATGTTAGGTGTGTCATGTAGTATGTTAGGTGTGTCATGTAGTATGTTAGGGTGTGTCATGTTAGGTGTGTCATGTAGTATGTTAGGTGTGTCATGTAGTATGTTAGGTGTGTCATGTATTATGTTAGGGTCATGTAGGTGTCATGTAGTATGTTAGGTGTGTCATGTAGTATGTTAGTGTGTCATGTAGTATGTTAGGTGTGTATGTATGTTAGTGTGTCATGTATTATGTTAGGTGTCTCATGTAGTATGTTAGGTGTGTCATGTATTATGTTAGGTGTGTCATGTAGTATGTTAGGTGTGTCATGTAGTATGTTAGGTGTCTCATGTAGTATGTTAGGGGTGTCATGTTAGGTGTGTCATGTAGTATGTTAGGTGTGTCATGTAGTATGTTAGTGTGTCATGTAGTATGTTAGGGGTGTCATGTTAGGTGTGTCATGTAGTATGTTAGGTGTGTCATGTAGTATGTTAAGTGTGTCATGTAGTATGTTAGGGGTGTCATGTTAGGTGTGTCATGTAGTATGTTAGGTGTGTCATGTAGTATGTTAAGTGTGTCATGTAGTATGTTAGGTGTGTCATGTAGTATGTTAGGTGTGTCATGTAGTATGTTAGGTGTGTCATGTAGTATGTTAGGTGTGTCATGTAGTATGTTAGGTGTGTTATGTATTATGTTAGGTGTCTCATGTAGTATGTTAGGTGTGTCATGTATTCAGTCACAGCTCAATGTGTTTGGTGCGTAAGGGAAGTTTGATTTGCAGCTATATATTTGTATATATACTAATAATAATTTGTAAAATACTATAAATTGTCCGCATGATGCTGTCTGTATAAACACTGTCTTGGCGTTTGACATGGCACAGGTTTACGACCGGGATCTGACGACGGATGACTTCATGGGCTCCACCAGTGTCGCCCTGAGTGATCTGGAGATAGACAAGTGAGTGGCGTGAGAGTGTGGAGCTAAACTCTGAGTGGACGAGGATCTGTTGGAGTGTGCACCCTGAATGTGTAGCTTAGAACGTGCAATCTTGAAGCCAAAAAAAATCTGACGACAATATATAGCAACCGACATTTTCATGAACATATTGCATGTACCTTAAATTAAGTCTTTTTTTTAAGGAATTGTAACTATAATGTATACTAGGTAGACAGTAGCTTTCTCGTAAATGAACTATGTAATGGAGACACTTTTCAATAATTACCTGGAACATATCTTTGGTATTTCTATTCTATATTTTTGTTATGAGCTGATACATTGTTTGACAGTATCATTACATTGCAGTGGTTCCCAAACCTTCAGCTTAAAACAAAGCTACTGTCTGTCTGTTTGAAACCCCTTGTCACATTTTGCATTATGTTTTATGGTCCCAAACTGTTTTATTTTGGCCCCAAGATCTAAAATGATTCAGTATTTCACAAGCAAAAAAAAAGATTAGGAAAAAGTCTGAAAAAAATCAACGTGATTTGTTTTGCAGCATGAATATGTTTTTCTGGCTTCTACAACAGACATAATAAGCTAAAATTGCAAGGCTAAATGGTTTGTGAAGCTTATTTGAGCATTTTTGTGTGTTTTTAATTCAGCACGGACTTTGGTGCCCGCATCACTAGCTGCAGCCTTAACATTGACAGGTTTAACACCTCTCTGACACACGCTGGTCTCTTTGCTTGATGTTGTGCTGCTTAGTGAAATCACATTTTGTGTTTTGGGTCTTAAGACATCCACAACTGCCCATCTCTGATCTACATCTGTTTAACTTTGATTGAAGCTGAAATTCCCTTTTTATCAGGTTGACCGAGATGTCTTTGCCCCTGGACGACCCAAACAGCCTGGAGCAGGACATGGGGGTCGTGCTGGTGGACATGTGTCTGTCACTCAGAGACAGAGACAGCAAAAGAGGCAATGTACGAAGCAATATTCTGCAGTCTCACATATGTATATGTATATACTATATGTATGTATGTATGTATGTACTGTGTGTGTGTGTGTGTGTGTATGTATGTGTGTATATATATATATGTGTATGTACTGTATATGTGTATGTATTTATATACATACTGTATATGTATGTGTGTGTATGTATTTATATATACAGTATATAAAATGTATATGTGTGTGTGTGTGTGTGTACTGCATGTTATCTTTCTAAAGAGATACTTGTTGTGCATTGTGTTTATTGCATGCATGGTTTTTCCCATTGTTTCTGTCTTTGTCCTAATAACCACAGTGTCATCTTGTTTTGCCACTTAACATGCATGCTCCTGTCTGCAGCGGTGGGCCCCAAAAAGACGAAGTATTAGGGTAAGGCATGATGGAGGGAACACATGAGACATTAAGTAACAGTTACTTAGTTTGGTCAGTATTCTACAGATATCTGCCAAATGTAAAAAAGACTTCATTATATCAAGGTTGAAAACAAGTTCAGTGTAGATAGAGAGACATAGATATATATATATTTCTTTTGGCAGTTACCTGTACTTGACTTGTCTGAATAATGTTTGTCTCTTTGCTCAAGAGGGCAGCAAATCCCCGTGCTCTTTTGTAGCAAAAATAAAAGAATCAGACAAATGTCTTTAGTAATTCTAAGATCAGACATTAACAGGCAGTGCTTACTTAGGGGGTTCGGAGCAGAGTGCCACAGCCAGGGTTAGCGATGAGACTGTATATTAATATATCAATATACAGTATATAAACAGTCTATGGATCAGACGGACACTTTGTTTTTTGTTTTTTTTTATAGAATTTGTGCTGCCTTACAACATATTTTCAGTTGAAAAGTAATTAATATTTTGCATTGTTGCATTGCATTGTTTTATATTGCCGTCTTGTCATGACATCAATTCCAGTTTGGTAGTACTTCTGGTTCAGCCACTTCCTGTTCACAGCAGACAAGCCGTGCATGTTTGTCCTACATTCT
This sequence comes from Etheostoma spectabile, assembly GCF_008692095.1. NCBI lineage: Eukaryota > Metazoa > Chordata > Actinopteri > Perciformes > Percidae > Etheostoma > Etheostoma spectabile. The sequence continues at coordinate 20,452,179 of NC_045733.1, read as the reverse complement.
GGTTGCATCCACTCATACGATTTCTTAACAGTAACACAACAATGAATATTGATGGATAACCTTATCCAATACATGAGTCTGGTTGTTGTGTTCTGACTTCACACTGCCGAGGTGTTGACCCACAGAAGCTGCTGAATCCTTCTGGGTTTTTTTTGGTTATCGTGCCTTTTTCGGTTCACTCTGTCCTTTGTGGTGCATGGATCTATGACTCCGAGTCTCTGTGGGATGCTGGAACCTCATCTGGCATCTTCACTCATTCCAGGCCGTGTCTGCATGCTTACAGATTGAGTTGCAGCAGCATGACTCTGTGTTTGGAAATTTGCTTTCCTGAACCGTAATGTACCTAATAAAGTGGCCACTTGCTCCCCCTGCTACTTCAGATGCTAACTGACCTGTACTCTGCCAAGTGCAGTCACTGTTAATTGAAACATGATTTTCTGCCTGTTCATGTGGGTGAACAGACGCAGACAGACGGGACATGGCTGTCAGTTTGATCTGCATTAATTGAATCTGGGTTAAATATATCTGTCTTCATGTAAGCTCAGCTAATCATCTTAGAATATGGTTCCCTATTATATATGGCTGCTCTGCATGGTAGCTTCTGCAGGCTCTACTTAATCTCCCAGTGCACTGAAGGAACAATTTAATTCTCTTTTCACTGGAGAAGAGAGATAATGCTATTTCATTCAGCTGTCTTCCAAGCGTGCTTGTTGTAAAAGTACTGATATGGAGCGTGTTTCTATCAGATTTTTGTTGTAATAGGTGAAACTTTCTAAGTAGAATCCAACTTCTATTTACTGCACTGGTTTCTTTTATTTTCCTTTTTTCCTGCATGCATACATTGTTTTCAAAGAGATAAAGGATTGGTAATAAAGGAATCTGATTTAGTTTGATTTAACTATTATGTACCCTGATATTGCAATTGTTCTATTTGCATTCTGACTCTCTTTCTCCCCCCCCCCCCCTTCTCTACTTTGTTTCAAATCCCAGTCGGGAGGCTTTTCTCAGAGCTGCCGTCTGTCGGACACACTGAAGAAGAACCAGCTGTGGACTTCTGTGGTGTCAGTGACTCTGGTCGGGGGTCAGGAGCTGCCGCTGGACTCTCAGGGAGGCCAGCTCTTTGTCCGCTTCCGACTGGCAGAGCAGAGCTACAAAAGCAAGGTACTCTTCCTCCCCTTCCCTCCTCCTCCCTTTGAATTGGCCTTGTTCTTCTTAAACCCTGTCTATTCCTCTTCCCCCGCTACTCCTTTTTCAACTCGTTTCTACTCCTCACTCACCCCTTCCTCTGCTCCTTTCCCCTTATTCTTCTCCAAACACTTTTTTAATTTAAACTTTTTTAACCTAAACTCGTATTTTTCTTTTCTAATCTTTTCTCTCTCCTTTCACAAGTGTAGAATTATGCTAATCTGGTGATGAATCTGGTTACCACATGTCAAATGATTTTGATGTTTAAAATCAAATTTGGGAAATGTTGCGTTAAAACTAGACATTTTTGATTATTACACTTTTTAGTATTAGAATATGCTTACCTTGAGATTGGCATCATACGTTATGATGGTTTTATGTAGCAGTGTGTCTGTATCTCAGTGAACCCATCGGAGATTATAAAGGCATTAGACCTTAACGTTTGTAACAGAGGACTGGACTGTTCAAAATGACAGGGATTGCTTTTTATGCCTTCATGTGCGATGGGAATTTCTGATGCTGCTTAAGAAGAAAACATTCACACGCACTAATCTGTCTGAAAATCAAACTCGCATGTGGTAAAAAGTTCTGAACATGCTGCAAGTGTTTTTTCTCTCTAATAATGACTTTGCAGTTATCTGGCTGTAAAAGTTCATCTAGAACCTGTTATTTAAAGTGATGTTTTTATTAAAAATAGAATGAGCTTTAAAGTGCCCATATTATTAAAAAATCACTTTTCTGGGATTCGGGGTGTTATTTAGTGTCTCTGGTGATTCTACACACAGAGGGTTTTCACTGACATGACGTTCTGGGCGGTAACCCGGATGGGCGGCCACATTGGTGGCACCCGGTCTAACAACTGAATGGAGTACAATGGAGTATTGTGAACTTTGAATACTTTAAGTGAATGTAGCCATGTCTAAACAACAGAAAAGCATCAAAGATGCAAAAACATACATGGAAGGGCATTCCTCTCCCTGGATTTTTAATAACTTTTGGAAGTCGATAATATTCCAAATGTTTTTTTCTCAGTCTGACCTATTGGTACAGCCTCAAACACGGCAATAATTACCATTTTCTGACAGTAGTATCCAAAGTTGAATGGCTACTCTTAGTGTTCAATGTCTTGCATCTACATTTTTGAAAAGAAAATGATGTTATGTGTTCTGACCTGGTTTCTAAATCAGGACCGCTGCAGAGTGGCCAACCCTCAGTGGAGAGAGAGGTTCACTTTTAACCTGTTCGTGGACAGGCCTGTCATCCTGGAGATGGAGCTCTGGTCCAAGGAAGGACGCAGGAACGAGGAGTGTTTGGGAACGTGAGTCTGCATTCTGCGTGTGTGCTAAAACTAGTGATGTGTTTTGCCTTGCTGCAAACACCTGTACCCTTTAAAAAAAAAAAAATGACTGCCTTGGATTTTTGAGAAGAGACGTTTCCAAAGCAGCCTTGGTTTTCCCCTTGAAAATGGAAACAAAGACCACTGTCAGCCCGGTGAGCTCTGCGTTTGTCCTGTCAGGTGAAGACACGCTTCATGGTGGTGTCTAAGTGAACTGTCAGTTTTACAGTGTACAGCCTTCATAACGTTGCTTCAAAACAAATGCCTACTGATTCTTACCACACAGCAATGGGCAATAGGAAAGCTGTAGGCTGCTGCTGTGAGGATTAGCTGCATGTTGTACATGTGGGTGGGAATACTTGATTTTATTCCTGCATATGAGCATGCTATTATACATGTTTGGGAGCATGCATCTATGTGCATGACGTATAAATATTTACTGCACGTGTGTCCTGCAGTATGTGAAGGCCTGTGTGTTTGTGTGTACAGGTGTGAAGTTGACCTGTCCAAGGTCCCTTTTAATCAGAGACAGCTGTTTACACACACCCTGGACCAGGGGAGAGGACGCTTGGTCTTCCTGCTCACGCTGAACACGTGCAGCGGCGTCTCCATCTCGGACCTGTGTGCCGCGCCGCTCGATGAGGCTCACGAACAAAAGATCCTGCTGGACAGCTACGTCAGTACCCACCCTGCTGTACTGTATTTATTCTATGTGTACTGTATGGTTGCTTCACTTCACCACATACTGTCCATCTTCCAGGTGAAGTGTCAGCATATCTGACACTTTAGTGGATTGCCATATCTTTTTCTTTATTTTTTGAAATATGTATTTTATTTTGAAAAGCATCCGCCGACAGAGAGATACTGAGCTCTCGAGAATCTGCATCAGTCTAAAGATTTTAAATTAAGACAATCAAAAGGCTAAGAGTAAAGAGAAAGGCGTGTATAGTGGTGTTAGTGATTATGAAGTGAACATTGAATTCAAACTTAGTTATAGTCTGAAGTTGATAAATAATGCCTATACTTAAGTTGCAATTAGGGGTTAAAAGTGGACTCAGTTGGAGGTCATTTAAGACCAAACGCTACCCGGGATTCCTGCCGTACTTTCTGTGTTGAGAGGCCAAGAGATGGCAGTATCTGCCAGGTAATGTGCTGGGCGTCGGTAACAAGGACACCTGCTTTATCAGTGTTGACGTGATGTTTTTGACATCCAGTTTCAGATGTGGTCATGTAGCGAGAAGGTCTGGACGTCCATAAGATACTGCTGGGCTGCCTTGAGAAAGAATACCGGTCTTGCAGCCTCTGGTTTCAGTTCATGCAAGAAAAGTATGAAAATGAACTACAGCAACTTAAAACTTGCTTAAGCTGGGTAATCCATCATGGTATTGGCTATACAGTTATGACTGTTTGGAGTATATGTCTTCTTGGTCTAATTAGGTTATTGTGCCAAGTACTTAATATGAGATTTCCAAGTCAGTCACTGAAGATAAACCTTTCCACTACAGAACAATCACCTAAATTCCTCCAGGCCTTAATGAAGTACCTGGTCTAAACGCTGTTTTTGATTAAGTTAATGGCAAGATGGAACGTCGTGTGCAGGAGTCATTTCTTGTCCAGTCAGGCCGGGTTGGCTCAGCGCCTAGAACAGGCGCGCATATACTCATATGCAGAGGTGCAGGGTTTGAGTCCGACCTGTGACGCTTTCCTGCGTGTCTTCCCCCTCTTTCTCACCTAGCAGTCCTGTCCATTAAAAGCGGAAAAGCCCCCAAAAATAATAATAATAAAACAACATCATGTAGCTTGTCAAAGCACTGCTTTTTGGTGGCTGCCTGAGTGTTTTCTAATTTAAATGAATCCAAACCCTAATGCCTCCTGTTTCCCCCCCACAGAGTTTGAAAAGGTCCCTGAAAAACCTCAGCGATGTTGGGTTCCTTCAAATCAAAGTGATGAAGGCTGCAGATTTGCTGTCTGCTGATTTAAACGGTACTTCACACACTGGGATTTAAGGCCTTTCTTTGTTCTGCTGTTACATTGAAAGGGACAGAGGGAGCCCAGTGTGAAAGTGTTTTTTTGTTGTGTTCTGCAGGCAAGAGTGATCCCTTCTGTGTGTTGGAGCTGGGGAACGACAGACTGCAGACCCACACAGTCTACAAGAGCCTCCACCCAGAGTGGAATAAAGTCTTCACATTGTCAGTTTGAGTCTCTTTTAACTCACCACATTTTCTCATTAATGCTACAGTATGCATGGTGTATGTTGTATGCTGTTTACCATCCAAAATACATAATGCTGTTGTGTGTGCTGGTTTGAGAGGAGTACTGAATCTGCCCTTCTTGTTCATGTACACAGCCCTGTCAAAGACATCCATGAGGTTCTGGTGGTGACTATCTTTGATGAGGACGGAGACAAGGCGCCAGACTTCCTGGGAAAGGTTGCCATTCCCCTGCTCTCGGTACTACACACTACCTCACTAAGACTCTGTCATGCAGGCTATAGACTAATCTATTACGCTCTGTGGCTAAATAAAAGTGAAGAGGGTGATAACACGGCAGCGCGTTGAAGACTTGCTAAGATGTAATCCAGCATGACTGATGGTCAGGTTCATGGAGGAGTTCAGCACCTGATGCCCTTTCTGTCCCACAGATCCGCCGGGGACAGCAGATTGCCTACCCGCTGAAGAAAGAGGACTTAGGTGGGCTGTCGAAGGGGAGCATCACTCTGGAGCTGGAGGTTATTTTTAACCCTGTAAGTAAAAGTTCAGCCTGCAATGAGGAGAGGAGTGTGTGATGGCTATGAAAGATGGGCCTGATTCTGTCGGCTTCTCATTGCTTCATGGCTTTCTTTTTTTCTTTTTTTTTATCAGGTCAGAGCGGGCATAAAAACCTTCCAACCAATGGAGAGAAGATTCATAGCGGATAATCCCAAATTCTCTAAAAAGGTTTGACACGTCTGGTTGAGTTAATTTTGCATTAATAAAAAGAAACGTGTATTTTGTACGCACATGGTACATTTAGATTTGAAATGCTTTTTATTCACCCAGAGCACTGTGCTCTTACATATGAAGGGAAGAATATCCTTCATGCTGAATCCAGTTGTCGATAAATGAATTAGTTCATCGACAAAAAAATTATCTGCACATTTGCTGCTTTACTTTCTCTTATGATCTTAAGCTGAATATTTAAGGGCTTTCGACTGTTGGCAGGACAACGCCAGGGATTTGAGGAAATTGTGAAAAGTTGTAATTTTTCTAAATTGTTTTGACATTTTACAGACCAAACAAAGAATGATTTATTCAAGAAAAGTGTAGGCAGGCTAATCAATTAAAAAAATGATTGGCTGCAGCCCGAAACTTCACAGAATTAAACGTTACAAGCAACCAGCCGTAAAGAGGGCGAAGGTCAAAGGTCACTGCGCTTCTGAAAATGTTCATGTGATGCTAGGATACTTTGGGGCGGCTGTGGCTCAGTGGTGGAGCGGTTGCCTGCCAATCGGAAGGTTGGTGGTTCAATCCCTGGCCCTGCAGTCCCATGTCGAAGTGTCCTTGGGCAAGACCCTGAACCCCTGGTGCTGCTCCATCAGAGTGTGAATGTGTGTGAGTGTGTATCTGATGAGCAGGTGTGTGAATGTGTGTGAGTGTTTATCTGATGAGCAGGTGGCACCTTGTACGGCAGCCTTGGCCAAAGTGTGTGTGAATGGTGAATGTCTCCTGTATGATGTCAAAGCGCTTTGAGTAGTCGTTAAGACTAGAAAAGCGCTATATAAATACAGTACATTTAAATTATTAAGAAGAGGTGGAAGAAAAGGGGTACATGGTTACCATGTATGTTATCAATTAGCTCTATATGAACTGAACTTAAACATATTGTTGGTGCACGGGACATGTTGAACATTTTACATTTCTTTTCTCTGCAACCAACTGCAAAAGGAAAGGCTTTGTTTAGCCTGAATTGGTTGAATTGAGCTTTAATTGACCCCAACTGTGACGGAGGTTTTGTCCACCGCTCTGCTACATTAGTTTGATATACAGTGTGCAAGACAGGGTGCGAGACAGGGTGCCTGACTGTCTGTACTTCCCACAAAGACTCATTGTTGTCAGACAATACACTGCTCGCTAACGCCAAAATTGGCTTACACACAGAGGGCCGTAACGTGCCGGGGTTCCTTCTGGGTTTAATGTTTAAAGTCTGGGTTGACAAAATCAGGTCAGATTACTGACATGTTTGCCCCTTGACCACAATGGCTCATGCATGCCAGCTACTCACCATTAGCCAACTGGATGTTTCCTTGTTTAGTAAGAATGAACCTCTTACAAGATTAAACCTGTACACAATGAAAACATAATTAAGAGCATTTTTAAACACCTACTGTAATATTTATGTGTTTTGCATGTTTGTGATCTGTATCTTTCAGGTTCTGGCCAGGAACGTGCTCCGTGTTCAGACACTGTACAGGGCTATCATGTCGACTCTGCAGTACATCAAAAGCTGTTTCCAGTGGGAGAGCATCCAGAGAAGCCTGCTCGCCTTCCTGGTGAAGTGCTTTAACTGCTCATCAACACACTATCTGCATTTCTCTGTTTTCCCTCCAAGCAGCGGAAGACTACCGCAGTCTGGCTATCCCCTACTTGAACTCTCCCAGCAAGATCCTTAATCAATGTGGTGTTGGGCTCAGCAGAAACGCAGGCTTGGCCCTGCCTCTGTGTTGGAGTGGACGCTTTCAGTGTTGTGTGTCTCGTGGATGCAGAGTTAAGCCTCAGCTGGAGAGAGTAGAGTCCCAGTGGAGTCGAGATGGAGTCTATTTTTGTTCCACTTTCCCTGACAACTCATTAACCCTCTGTCCAATCTGTACTCGGTTTGATTTAGACCCCATTATGCAGGCAGAAGTCCAATTAAAAGACTCTTCAGAGATAAGGCTTATTCTCCGTCCTCCCATTGTTATATACAAGTGTGAAGACAGTAACACGAGAGAAGCCTCTCAGCCCCTGTCTTTAAACTGCAAAGTGGAGTGGGTGCTGATCTTTTTGACATCATTCTCTCTCCCACATCTAGCTCGATTTGAAATGGCATGCAGCACGAAGTTGTACATTAACTATTCAGGCAGTCAAGGTCATGGAAAGTTCTTTTCGTTTTTGCGGCATGCGTCCTGTAGATGGCACTAAAGTTTTGTTGAGCTTCTAAAGACTTTCTTATGAGACTTGTTAAGAGATACTGTACGCCAGCCAATAGTACAGTTTGTCCAATTTGCTGTGAAAAATGGGAGCTGCATCGCTGGGCTGTTATCTGAGCAGAAGGCTCTCTAGCTTTGAGTGGTGATTTAGATATGTCACATAGGATCACTTGGACCTCGAGAAACATCCAGCGCGGGGTGGGTTAGTGGACTTCAATCAGAAAGTGCTTGCAACGCAAATATTTAAACTATAGTTTATGCACAGGTACTCACAATGGAACAGCCACCCCCACATATATAGATTTAATTGATAGGGATAATATTGTTGTTTCTCCTGACAGATCCGACACACACACTCAAACACAAATCACACAAGCATGAACAAGCGCACCGCGTACACACATATCCTCCCACTGCATCTCTCATCTTTTGAAAGACAGTACCATCTGTACTCTTGTTTTCACACTAACTCTCCAATGCCATTTCAAGCCTCAGTAAGAAGGAATAAATGCCTGCTTAATACTTCCACATGAGTGGAACGCATCATAGCTTCACCCTTCATGACAGGATGGAGTGACAAACTACCTGCAACATCTGCAGCTTGTCAGACAGCTTTGTGCAGAGTGTCCAGGCAGTATACTGTAAATGCATGGCTTATCCCAGTGGGGAGCCTCCATCCCAGCATAGCATATGTGAACCATAACACATCACATACTGTTGCCCCTCAGTACTTTGGTTTGTAAAAGTAGGTGGGACTTTGTGTTTACCTTTTCTATAACTTGCAATTTTTATTTTGTAGTATAACATCTGTATTGTAAATCAGAAAAAAGATGCAGTCTATTTCAACATAGAATGTTTCCAATCCCACCAAAACACAGAAACAAGAGGGGGCACCCATGGGCGAAAGGGGAGGCCTGACAGGGAAAAAATGAAAAGAATAAAATATACATGATTCACAATCCTTTTTAAACATTAGCACATTAAAATAAAGAACTAATGGTTAATGCTGCTGATCTGGCAGATGAGGCTGCGACTGTACTCTGCGCTCCCACCTGACACACTGCATGTGAGCATGATTAGCAAAAAAAAAACCACAACCCTAAAACACTTAAGTATTTCTCTGTATTTTCAGTATGGATTCTGAAAAAAAAATTGTTGGATGGTCAGCAAAACACACACACACACACACACACACACACACACACACATACACACACACACACAGAGAAATAATAAGAACCGTGCGCCACAGACCACTACGTGTGCTCCAGTGCACAGAATTCCTGTGTGCGTGTGCGTGTGCGTGTGTGTGTGTGTGTGTGTGTGTGTGTGTGTGTGTGCTGTGTGTGTGTGTGTGTGTGTGTGTGTGTGTGTGTGTGTGTGTGTGTGTGTGTGTGTGTGTGTGTGTGTGTGTGTGTGTGTGTGTGTGTGTGTGTGTGTGTGTGTGTGTGTGTGTGTGTGTGTGTGTGTGTGTGTGTGTGTGTGTGTGTGGTGTGTGTGTGTGTGTGTGTGTGTGTGTGTGTGTGTGTGTGTGTTATGCAGTTTAGTGACACATCAACTATAGACCCAGTTTTCTAAAGATGAGATCATCCTCCAGGCCAGATGTGTTCATTAACACACTGGTTAATATTCCGTCTCTGCGGCCTTTTTTTTCTTCCCATGCCGAGTTTGAGTCTGTTTATCACTGAATATTTGGGCGGGGGGGGGGGGCTCAGTAATAGTTTTTAGAGGCATGTGATGACTGGTCATTAGAAATCTTGAGGGACAAGTCAAGACACTGAGGGTTTTGCTATGCTACAGCCTCACTTGGTCAGGTATGACATGTGGTAGCTAATGATGGAACTTTTGGTAGATAATATGGTTTATGACTCTTCTCCACTTTTATCGCTGTCTCATAAATATCCATAATAGTCAGGAGCTATTTTTCAGCGTAAGTGACACCTTCTCGCTTTGAAACAATGAATGGTGCGAACGATGCCAGTGATGTCCGTGCTCCTGGCTTACCGCTGTGCCATGCTAACCCTTCCCCGAGTATTAGTGTGGAAATCCTGCTTCATCCTGGAAATATGCTCCCCTCCAGTTCAGTAGCTCTCCCAACATTAAGTAGTCTTTCATGTTTTTTTTTCTTCTGTCTGATCTGATTGTATTTCCAGAGTGCTTTTTTTGCTGTTGAAGACTGTGTAATGCCTCTTAAGCTGAAATGGGCCACAGTTATCACGATCTTTATGGGCTGGGTATTCATTTCCACCAAAGCGTGACTTGGCTTTCCCCCTGTCCCCGCTCTCCCAGTCATTACAATGTCCTCTCTAATAAAACGTAACCCTTTCAGTGAGGAATCGGTTTCCTGTCCTCTCCCAGGCCCTGTTTTGGCTTGTGATACCATAGACAAGAGCATGCTTGGTTTTTTTTTTGCACATTAAACCTGATGGTGGTGGTAAGGGGGGGGGTGTTATCTGCCATCTTTTAAGTTAGTTGGTGCCTCAGAGTAGAGTGATGTCTTTACCAGATGTTCACTTGTATTTTTATTAGCATCTAAAAACCTGGTAACCCTTCCCCGCGCCTTGTGGCTCGCTGCCATGTTGGCCGGCGCTGCCTCTCTGACAGGATTATTTCATCGTTCCGTTTAGCCGTGCAATTGAGACATCACAAGCCATGTTTCTTTATCCTCTTTTTGCATTTTTACCTGAGCCACACACCGGTGGAATTACCATCACAAGTGCCTTTATGGACGTTAATGACGGGGCTCCCTGTGGCTGCAGTGAATCGCGTGGTCGGCTTTAATGTGCACAGAGATGAGAGAGGCAGATCAATTAAACTTACGTGGTTATTGTCAACGCATATACTGTACAGGGGGAGGAGGGGGAGTCGGTCCAGCTGAGCAGAGAAGTCGTCCTACACAGCATATGCATAATAACTGTACATACATGTGGGAAGCAAGGCCTTGTTAGTGCAGGGTAGCCTTCATCAGCTTGACCCCTTATTAAATCAATAGCAGATTGGATCAACCTTTAGCTAGCGGGGATTCTCTAACTATTGGAAATGTCTTTTGGATGGGACATAGTGGACAGCAGTTTGGTTTCATGTGTGCCCCTCTGCCTGCAGGTGTTTTTGGTGACCGTGTGGAACTTGGAGCTTTACATGCTGCCCCTCTTCCTGGTCCTACTCATCTCGTGGAACTACCTCCAGATCCAGTCGGGTCGGGTCAGTCAGGACATGGTGAGTCCAGAGTAGCTGCATCAGCCTCATCCGTCCTTTTCACACTCCTCCTTTTTTGGATTTAGTAGAAAACGGCTACCTCAACCCAGTTTTGTGCTCATAATTAAAAGCTGGTTTGTTTCCATAGCAACTAGCTGCACCTAGCTCCATAACAATAAAAAAAACACATAATACATAAGCATAGAGAACTCACTGAATAGACTGATGCAACATATCATTATAGCTGAAGCTAATTTGCGGCGCTTGTCCCCTTACTAAAACGGCTTACTTTTTCTTTTTTTTCAGTCCACTTCTAGTTATTGTCTTGAATCCTTCCTCTTCTTCACTGTAATTGGTCTGTTGCGACTGGTAAAATGAGACAGTCTTTTAGCACTATGCACTGAAAAGGTCACCATTCGCAGTGTTTCCCCCCCACTGGGACCACTCTCCGTTTGGCAGGAACCAGGGTGTGCTCCGTGTGGAGCAGCTGTATTTACTGTATACGGCCCAGCACAGACTTTATGTTATAGCTAATTACATACACAGTTCTCTGTTCAAACAACAATGCGCTTTATTGTATTATGAAATATGTGCTGCTTTACAACCATGCAGGGCTGCAACTGACTATTATTTTCATTAGCAATTCATCTGCTGGTTATTTCTTCCATTAATTACTCCATTTTTTAGACTTTAAATGTGACTCCGAGCCCAATATATCAACCTCTTTAGTTGGATCAACAACACATAAATATATTACATTTTTATATTTACATTATTGAAAGTCATGGTAAATAACTATTAACCATAATCAAAAATGTTTTCAATGAACAAAACAATAAATGAAGTCGTCGTGTCAGCTCTACAACAGTGTTAATGAATATACTGTACAGGCAGCATTACTACGGATTTACTATAACAAATAGATACATCATGTGACAAAGAAATCATTTTTCACGCATGACAGATAATGTGAGATTAAAAACTGATGCTAAGGTGTGAGTAAATATTAATAACTAAATATGCCACACTCAGAGTTTTAAATTTGTTAGCTATTATTTATAAAGAGCTTAACACTCTGGTAATTTGCTTCCTCAGGACGGTGTGGGAAATGTGCGTGTTTAAAATATGCATTCAAAAATGATTTTCAGGGCCTTTCATTTAGTAAACCATACAATGAGTGAACTAGAGCTAGAAGATGCTAAACTGCTGGGGGGGGGGGACTGTAGATCGGGTGATAACTCTCTGTGGGTTTGTCTCTTTGTGCGAATCCTTTCATATGCAAGTAATCATTTCATCCACAGTTCCACACACAGAAATATTGCTTATCGACGCTTTAGCATGTTGTGGTATGAAAGCGTGAGCTGCCGTGGTTTGGTGGGAACAAAGCCCCCATGGCCTGTCAGTCAGCTGACCTCAAGGTCACCGCTGAGCCCTGCACTTTGTCAGAGGAAGACCCCAGGAGCTCACTGGAGTTAATTCAGAGTCCCAGTATCAGAATGAGACTCAGCTTCATGATGTAGAACATCTCAACTCTATAACACAGTTCCTTTTTCTTTTCTTTTTTCAGGACAGTATGGATATGGGGGATGAGGACGAGGATGATGAAAAGGTATGTACCTGTGTTTCTTAAGTAGACATTTTGGGGATCTATGCTTTTTTTGGTGAAATTGTTTCACAGCAGACGTTTTACTTCTACCGTTTACATTTTCACGCAATTATCTGTACTGTCTTACATTTTAAAAATAGCCTCGTTACTCCTATTTCAGTTTGGCCTGTTTTCATTCCGGCTTGTCATTGTTCAGAAATACACAAAAAAAATTAAAAAACCCATCCAGATAAATCACACTATCCAGATAGAGGGAGTTTGATTTTGGTTGGATGAGAAGTATAAACATATACCATCCTGACACCCTATTGGTTTGTACATAATCCATCGCACCTGCACACAACACAAATCACATCACAACCCTTCTACATCCCTGGTCCTACCTGGACCAGGAGGTTGGGAGCCAAGAAGACCGGCCAACCCTTCTACACCGCTGGTCCTACCTGGACCACGAGGTTGGGAGCCAAGAAGACCGGCCAACCCTTATACATCCCTGGTCCTACCTGGACCAGGAGGTTGGGAGCCAAGAAGACCGGCCAACCCTTCTAAATCCCTGGTCCTACCTGGACCAGGAGGTTGGTAGCCAGGAAGACCAGTCAACCCTTCTACACCGCTGGTCCTACCTGGACCAGGAGGTTGGGAGCCAAGAAGACCGGCCAACCCTTCTACATCCCTGGTCCTACCTGGACCAGGAGGTTGGGAGCCAAGAAGACCGGCCAACCCTTCTAAATCCCTGGTCCTACCTGGACCAGGAGGTTGGTAGCCAGGAAGACCAGTCAACCCTTCTACACCGCTGGTCCTACCTGGACCAGGAGGTTGGGAGCCAAGAAGACCGGCCAACCCTTCTACATCCCTGGTCCTACCTGGACCAGGAGGTTGGGAGCCAAGAAGACCGGCCAACCCTTCTACATCCCTGGTCCTACCTATTTGAAAAAGCATATTGATATTATTTTTCCCCCTTACATTACTTTTATACTTTAAGTAGTTTTGAAACCAGTACCTTTACACTTTTACTTGAGTAAAAAGCTTGAGTTGATACTTTTTAAACCCTAGTATCAATACTTCTACCTGAGTAATGAATGCCTTTGACACCTCCAGCTTGTTTTATTTGCAATTCTTTGTTAACTAAGAGTCTGTATCTTTGCTATGCAATGAATAGACAATATGTTTATTTTGTCATATTGACAAAGGTATCTGCCTATGATCTATGATTTTATGCTGTTAAGCTCTTCATTCAGTACGAAATCTTCATTTTGATGCCTGCCAACCACGAGTTGGATTTTTTTGTGTTTTTGTGGTGAACTTACCAAAAGACATTTGGGCTTAATGAAGACCTCAGCGACCCGTTTCCACATGTCACAACACATTCATATGCTAATAGGGGGGTGGGGGAAAAGGTTCTGCCGCATTTGGGAAAGTCCCTGAGCTTAACACGCCACATAATACCATCAATATGGAACTAATGACAGCACTTAGACATGCTTTTTCAAAGCTCATTTTAAAAGTTGGCATTGGAAGTGTTACAATGCTTTTAGGCAATGAAATATTCCTTCAGAATGACAGCAGCTTATTGTAGACCTTTTGAATGACCGGCATCGGACTGGTGGAAAGTGGTTCTCATACTGGTTTCAGTGGGAACATGACCCTGCAACGACTGGAGTGGTTCAGGGCAGCGAAGAGGTTTGATGGATAATTGACTGAGGTGACAGTAAATCGGTTTGTGAGACTGCTGGTCACTGTGCATGTGGAATATCCCAGGTTAGACCCCCCCCCCCCCCACACACACACACACACACACCACACACACACACTTTTCTTTTCCCAGGCTTGTCCCGCATCTGGATGGCTTCAACCCAGAAATCCCCCACAGAAGCAGAAGCAAACATATATCACAGAGATCACCCCCCCCCCCAGCTCCTCCCTTCAGTCTCGTGTTTGGTGCACGCATGTGGCCGTGTCTCTGTCTGAAGTCTGGCTCTCTCTTCAGAGGGTCTGGTCTCCTCGGTTTACTTTAAAGCCATCCTTCCCTCCTGGGATCTGGACTAACACGACAACGGTGCCTCGTCTCTTTCACAACTCGGAAGAGCATTCATTTCAAAAAGCCATTTTTAAATTAGCTGTTAAAGCTTCAGAGCGTCTTATCTAGAGCGGTGTTGAATGTGTCTTTCTCAGAGACACTTGGACAGACATTATTATTATTATTATTATTATTATTATATCTGGTAGGGATGAAATCTGTGGCCTCGTGACAGTCCCAGATTATTCTGACCCGATAAAGTTGTCAAAGCTTATTGTGTAGCTGAGTTGTCAAATTGATGTATTTATATTTTTGCTATCAACCAAATCAAAATTGCAATATTCATGATAATCAGATATGATCTACTGTACTTCAGAATATTTGAAATTATCCGGTGTAATGAATAACTTTTTCATTTATTTATTTGTTTCAGGAAGTATTTCGTGATGTATCTCATTCAGTGTAAAACACAAAGCCATACACACACACACACACACACACACACACACACACACACACACACACACACACTGCAGAACATATTTTGTAATACAACTACATTTGATGTAACGGTCTGTCAGTAGTTGTTGTTGTTATAGCAACTATCTTCTTCAACCAGTACAAACCTTTAATTAGATTGATAAAGGCACAATAACATTATGTTTTAAATGTGTATTTCTTGTGAAATTATATTAAAATTAGCTGCCGAAAATGATCTACTTCCCCCTCAATAAAATGCCCCACCAATTCCATACCAAAATAGCAAATAAAGAAGTGACGCTCATTGTGGAGACTTGATTGTTTTGTTCTGCTGCAGGAGTCGGAGAGGAGAGGGCTGATGGAGAAAATCCACATGGTGCAAGAAACCATCATCAGCCTTCAAAACCTGCTGGATAGCATCGCCTGTTTTGGGGAGAGGATTAAAAAGTAAGAATTTAAGATCCATAGTGAATTACACAACATTATGTGTATTTGTACTGCAGCTAAAAGCATTTTCGCAGTTTTATGATCACTTTATGAAATGGATTGTAAGAATGAGATTTTCTTTAAATGTCCTGAATATGGTTTTATTGTCCTGCCCTGTAATTATCCAGCATAAAAGAAAAAGATCTGCATTAGAGGGGGCTCGGGTACATTTTCCATATGAGTATGATTGTAGGGTAGTTTATGTATAATCAGTAATTCTGCCTGACGGTTATGTTCTCTTCATTTGTCAGCACTTTCAACTGGTCGGTGCCGTTCCTGTCCAGCCTGGCTTTCCTGGTCTTTGTCATCGCAACAATCCTCACCTACTACGTCCCTGTTCGCTACCTGGTTTTAATCTGGGGTGAGTCGCTAACACTGTTTATAATGTCTCGGAAACAAGATGATACATCTCAAGGGGTTTGTCTTAATAACCAAATTAGCATATAATTAAATTTATTTTTTGAGTTCCTTATCACTCCATAAAACCCCTGTCCACAAACTATTTTTAATTTACCGTCATAGTAAAGACATAGTAAAGACTCTCCTTTCATTTGGACCTTGAGTCTGTAAATAAAGAAATATATTCTCCTTCCCCTAATCCTTATTTGTATTTATTTTTGCCCATGAAATTTACAACGTCACAGGAGAATTTGCTCCTGCTAAGAGTTCTTCCCCTTTATCTCCTTTAGCATAAGCCTCTTATAATGGGTGTATGAATTGAAACCTACATCCTACCCGTCTTACTGGAGAAGGTTGTTGTCCCAGTGACTGGAGTGTAAAATGTTGCAAGTCTCCCAGCATAAAAAGTGAAAGGAAAAGAAGTGAAAGGAACTGTAATACTGTGAGCAGTGTTTCTTGGACAGCGTGCGTCTCCTCTGCAGGTATTTGTTTGTGTGGAAACAAAGAGCGCAGCCACGAGAGACTAGTGTTAATGATATGTTGGTGTGAATTTCTGTTTTAGGCATCAATAAATTCACCAAGAAATTACGGAACCCGTACAGCATTGACAACAATGAAGTGCTTGATTTCCTGACGAGGGTGCCTTCAGATGTGCAGAAGGTAAGCCCCGCTGGATCAGCCGGCCAGGAAGCCCAAAATCCCACAGCCCGCTAGCTTTGCATTTTACTAAAAACAACTCCCAGGCATTCTTCACTCTTGTCTGTATAATTAGCTCCGTCTGTATAATTATGCAGCCCTGTATAATTTCTGTTGTGTTTTGGTCATGATACATCCCTGGTGGAGGTCTGCTGCTTTGCGAGCCAGGCTGTTCCCAGGCTGAGACTGCTGCTGTCTCCTGTATGAACCCCCCAACCTCCGTCTGCACACTCGCAGCTACCAAGAAACATTTGATTTTGTAGAATGATTGACATCCCTTTAATAGTAAAATAACAAGACTTTTTCTACAAAAGTGCTCATGACGGTTGCAGGATTTGACTTCCTGTCCATAAACCGACACTTCTTTATTTATTTTTGAATCAACTATCCACAAGAAATCTTTTTTTCCCTGTGATATCCATGCGTGTCCTCTCTTCTTCCTTTATTTCCTCTCTGGCTTCTCTCTTTTTACCCTGCTGTCATATCTCCTCCTCGCCCGCTCTGTCTCTGTCCTTCTCTCTCTGAGCTGTTTGACCCCATTTGCCTTCTCCCTCTCCTTGGATGCCCCTGGGCCTCTGGGTTTAGTGACGGTGATTCACTCTTGTTTCTCTGCTGACCGCTGTAACTCTGTCTACACAGTGACTGTGGTGAAAATGTTACTTGCAATTGTTATTTAAATAAAAGCCCTTCAAGGTGAACAAAAACGTAATGCATCATTGGTAAAAACATAAAATAGCTTTGCATTTTTCTCAGTGAGGTGACTTGGTTCTTGTTTTCCTCAGGTTCAGTACAGCGAGATGAGAGGCAGCAGGAGGAAGAAACTCAGTAGGCTTCCTACTTAAAAACGGTTTCACAGGATCCACACTGATCCACAGCTCAGCACCGTTCTTATCGACCAGCACACACTGTAGAGCGCTGTCCAAAGAAGAAACCAAAGAAGTCCACACGGAGGACCCCATAGAGAATATAATGTACAAAGATTGTAGATGTTTTATAGTATGTACAGTTTATTGTTTAAGAACAGATCCCACGGTGCTGTTTTTATGTGTCCTGGCCCCAGATTGTTTCCTCCTTTAACCAGCTGAAATATCAGTTTGTATTGTATAGAATGCATATGCAGTATGTAACATTTTTACATCATTTGCATACTTTTATTCCCAAAAAAATCCTAATTTTAAAGGTCTTTGTGGTTTTACATATGATGATGAATTTCAACAAACAATTATTGAGCCATTGATATTCCCAAATACAGCAACATAAGTTAGTAGCAAATATTCTGCACCGTATTCCTTTATTTCTTAATTTTACCTTTGAAAATTGATTAAGTCTGATTTCACTTCAAGGTGACAGTATTGACTTTTTATGCATGCAAAGATGAGTGCCTTTATACATTTATTTTTTATTTTTCTAGTCGTCCTACATAGAGGAGGCACTGTACTGTTTTATTTTACACTTGTAAGTGGGATAAGGGAAAATCTGTACACACCCAACTTTATTTATTTAACAATCACTAATGAAGACTTTGTGTTTGGCATTTCTAACAGCAATAAATGCACACAATCACAGTCAAGCATATTCTCTG